>NC_060280.1:43192055-43811100 GCF_021613505.1 Equus quagga | reverse complement strand
ATGTATGTTAGACTATTTGATATTGTGCCATAGCGCTTGGATGCTCTGTTCTGGTTCATTCATTGACCTATCCCCAAGTTCATTGATTCTTCCCTTAGCCATATGCAGTCTATTGATATGGCTGTTGAAAGAATTATGTCTGATACAAAGTTTTTATTTATAGATTTTCTATTTGACATTTTTAATAGTTTCCATCTCTCTGCTGAAATTCTCCACCTTTTTCTTCATGTCATCAAACTTTTCTGTTAGATCTTTTAGCATATTAATACTCATAATAATTTTAAAATCTCCATCTGAGAGTTCTAACACCTGAATTATTTCTGAGTCTGATTCTATTTATTGTTTTTTCTCTTGATAATAGTTCTGTTTTTTCTTTTCTTGTTTTTTTTTTTTTTTGGTCTTTCTGATTGAATGTGATACACCATTCGTAGACAGTAGAGACTGGAGTAAATACCATTTATGTTTAGAAATGGCTATGTCTCTATTCTCAGACTGTTAGTGAGGGGTTGAGTCAATCTATTCACTAGTTCAACTGGGTTTCTCTTTTGTTGTTGCTATAGTTACTGTAAGAGTACTACAGGCTTCAAGTTCGTGAAGCGGTGAACAGCCGTTACCTCGATATTACTGTGGGCCTGGAGTACTGTGGGGTTATTCTCTGTGCTCCTCTTCTACCTTCAGCTGTCAGGAGTCACTGTGTGTCTATGCGGCAAGGTTCTCTCTCCCGACTCTTTCTCCTTCCTCGGGGGTAGACTGCTATTGCTTGTTCCTTGCTGCTAGGTTTGTTGTGGATCCAGGGGATGTTCTGGTTCTCCTGGACCAGTCTTTAGCAAAGACCTAAGGGATAGGTCCCTTCTCAGTGTTCCTGCCAATTCCACTGTAGCAACCAAACTCTGCCTATCTCTGCCTATCTTGTGGCGGGTATAGGGCAGAAGGGTGTCCTGACCTCCTCCAGAGTAGCAGACTTTTGCTTTGTATTGGTGCAGGCTCCCGGGACCTAAAGATTTTCCTTTCTCTCTACTGGGGAAGACAACTTTATTTCTACCCTTCCATAAGAAGGTGTCTGGTAGCAGGAAGGGGAGCATCATACTCTTCCTTCAGAGACAGATGGATTTTGCTCCTATTTCCTCCCCTGTGATCCTGGGGAATAAAGAGTTTGCTGTCCTCTCCCAAGTGACTGTAGGCTTTTGCTTTTTATGAGAGATGGGTCCAGGGAAGTGGATTCTATTTTGTGCCTGAATGCAAGATGAAGCTTTTTACCTTCTGCATGCCTGCACCACTGAAGGGAGAGCTCTCCGGTCTCCTGATCTTTCTTAAGAGTACTGCTGGAGCCCCATGGAGAAGAGCTGGTGTGTGCATATGAACGACCCTGTGTCTGGGGCTCCTAGTTATTCTAAATTTATACTCTAACCCAGCTTTGGCCTTCAAGAATTTGTTAAAATTTTAGCTGATTTCTTTCTACCTTCTTACGGAGTGGCCCCTATTTTTGTTGTGCTCTGGCAAAAGTAAAATAACTTCCATGTCTTGTCTCTCCTTGGAGGGGCTTGCCTCTTTTTGAAATTCTCTTCTTGTGGTTGTCTTATGACCTCAGCTCCCTGGTGGGTTCAAGAAAAGTTATGATTTTGTATATTATCTGTTTTTTGTTGTTGTTATTAGGATGGGAGCAACATTCTCTTGCAGCTTTCTATGACCTGAGATGAAGTAGGATTTATGTGGCTTACTTTCTTCGCTCAGCATTATATTTTTAAGATTCATTTATGTTATTGCATGTAGCTGCAGTTGATTTATTTCCCCTGATGTATAATATTCTCTTATGTGTATATACCACAATTTATTCATTCCTGTAAACAGACATTTGAGTTGATTCTAGTTATTTATTTTTATGAACAATGCTGCTTCGGACACTCGTAGTCATATCTGTCAATGCACCTTTGTAAATTCCCTAGTTTATATATCTAAGAGAGGTGTTGCTGGATTGTGAGACATACATGTTAGTATTTAACCTTACAAAATAATGCCTTAGATATTTACTTTATGCCTCCACACCTCCTGAACAATAAAGAAAAGCTGCACACATCACTTATATTTACCCTCTTTCCTTTTGGACATCGCTTACGTCTATCCTTCCTTTATTTATGATCTTTTGAGTTCTAATTCCTTCCGTTTTTTTTATTCGAATCTTGGTTTAACCTGTGGCTTATGATCCAGCTCTTGCTGTCTGGTCTTGATATTATTATTCCATTTGTTTGAATTTTGACTCTAAGTGCCTCCTAAAATATTTTGGCTTGAACTTGCTACTGTAGCTTGTACTGCATTGATCTATAGAATATAATAACCCTCATTTTATTCAGCTCCTCAACACCCCATCTCAAACTCTGACTAATTGAGTCAGTGTTCTCACTGGGTATTTACTCCATGGCCTGTGTGTGTGTGTGTGTCTTGTGTGTGTATGTGCTATTATCTGAGGTTGAAATAACTCCATCAGTCATTATACTTTGACTTAATTTCACTTTGGAAACTAGTTTAGTTAACTAGTCACAACTCCAAGCCAACCCACATTTCTCTGCTTTGTCTTCAAGGATATTAAGACAGATAAAGTCAAGATTTAGATACACAGTTCAAGACACAGTGATCTATTTTTTTTTGCCCTCAAACTATAGAAGTCTTAGAGAACTGGCTTCATAAGGCACAAATTAAGATTTTTCTTTCTGCTTTGGTCTCCTTGCAGTGAATCTACGAGCCAGAATTAAAGTGCCCAAGGGAAGGCATTAATACTTGAGCCATAATATGCTTGAGGAGAAATTTAGTGAGAGATTCAATGTTTATGCTCTTAATGTCAATTGTCTGGGAATATATTTTACGACAATAGAAATATGGATAAAGAACAAGATAGAAGTTGTGGGAGGAACTAAATAAAGAAACCTTTATTTTTCGTATGCTACGAGTTTTGTTTCCCCTAGGGAAGTATTGATTCAAAGCAGCTATGAAGTGCATAGCATTCTCTTCCCTTGGTAGTTATAAAATGAGGAGAAAACATGGTCTGTGCTCTCAAGGAGATTAGAACTTAACAAAGATTGGTATGCCAACCAAAACCAATGAATGCATCAATAAACACGGTAGAAAATACATATAAATACGTATGGATACTCAGAAGGATATAACTCAGAGTTAAACAGCTGGATCAGGATACAGCAGGCAAGGACAGTTCAACAATGAGCAGCCTTGTCAAAAAGAAAATGTAGCATAAATAAACATTTCCTTATCCGGAGGTATGTTTTTAAAAATCTGTGTCTTTCCATGCTGTAAACTTCTTGAAGTATTGTACTGAATGCTCTTGGTGCCCTGTCGAGATACCCTCCACCAGGCTGGTGCATCAGGTTTCCAGCTGTTGTGAGTGTTGGCTGCAAAGGACTCACAGCTGCCCCTCCAGGGAATTGACTGAGCTCAATGATCTCAAAGAGTGGTTCCCAAGAACATAGCATTAACTTCACTCAGAAACTTCCTAAAAATGCAAATTATCAGACTCTACCCCAGAACTACTGAGTTGGACATTCTATTGGTAGGACCGAGAAATCTGCGTTTTACAGAACTCCACGTGATTCTGATTCACAGTGAAGTTTGAGAACTCCTGTGCTAGCTGATGGAAACCACTTTGAGATGTTAGGCACCACTCCCACCCCAGCTCCACAGTTGAGGCCTGACCTTACAGAGTACGAAAGGCCAAATTTCTTTCCTCTAGGGTGGGGAGAAGATGGTAACTGTGTGACGTGATTTATACTCTAGAGAATGAGTCAGCAAATCACGGCCAGTCGGCCAAATCTGGCCTGCTGACTGTTTTTGTAGATAAAGTTATACTGGAACAAAATCAGCCTTATTTATTTTATTGTCTATGGCTGCTTTCATGCTACAATGGCAGAGTTGAATAGGTACTAGAGAAATCATCCAGCCCTTTACAGAAAAAGCCTGCTGACTCTTACTCTAGAGTCTTACGTTTCCCCAACTCATCAGGCCAACTCTAGACTTCACTTGGCATCATGTCGTTGCTTGGTTCTCTCTCCTTCTCTATTCTCCTTCCTTCCTGTCTTTACAGATTGCATTCAAATCTCTGCCTCAGGCTCTGCTTTCTGACAAGGGGATAGGTCAAACACATTCACATGCTTCCTTAGTTTTTGCTACTTTTCCTGTGTTTGCATCGGCTTCAAGGGAGCTGTGAAGTTTCCCAGACTGAGGTGCCGAAGTTGCTCAATAAGCAGTGCCCCTCTACCTGGTCTTTTGATCAGAGATACTCCTCTCAGAAAAGGACAGCACTTCTCACCTCTGCAACCGCGACTTTTCTTTCTACCACATCTCTAATAGAGTGTCAGTGACTGCCTGGAACTGTCTTTGTTATCCTGGTTCAAGGGTCATACGTTATTATTATTTCATTTGTATTTATAATTTATAGAGCACCAGAAGCTTCCATGACATTTCTCACCACATGATATATGATATAGCCAATGTCCAAGGACCTCTGGGAATACAAACAAAAGTAAGTAAGAAAGATTCACCCCACCACCACTGATGATAAAGTATGGGCAAGGGTTGGGTGAGGATATTAATGCAATTCATTATATTAAAAATAAGATAGAGGAAAAATTTTGTCTACAGTTTGCTAAATGTCCTACTGAAAGAATTACGCTTTGTTTAAACAGCACCCAGTCCTACAATCTACTTCCTGAGTTGTTCACCTTCTGTTTTTTGGGCTCCAGTGTACTATATTAATTGGTTGTGTAATAGCTGTTCAAATACTGTGCTAAATATTATATTCACAAGTACATACATCTTTAAAAAAAGCTATGAATATTACAGGTTTGGGTTCTGAAACCATTTCTAATATGCGTATAAAGCCACGAAATAGAACATATTTATTAATAATGAAGCAGCAATGAAATATTTCCATTATAGTAATGTTTTCATTGTGTGATAGCTGCAGTTGATGCTTGGAAAAATATTCACAGTTTCTAATGCAGTATATTTTAAACTATTTTCTTACTGACAAGCTACAGGGAATAGGACTAGCACACTAAATGAAAAAATATAATTAGTATCAAGAGTTGAAATAGTAGAAGTCATTTTCTGGAAGGATAAAGAGGTGGAATGAGGAGAGACAGACTTGTTAAGGAAAGAGGATCAAGCATGATGAAGTTACACTATCATATTGGCTGAGGATTTGGGCTGGGATGAAGCGCAAAGGGACTGTTCTCCTCTGTGTTTAGAGACAGTTGATCATGTCGCAAAGTCAGACTGTTTCTCAGGGCACAGCAAAGGAACTGTTTCTCTATCCCTCTTCTTTGAAATATCTGTTTGCAGGTCAGAGGACCACTGTAGGATTTCCAAATGGATGGTTTCGCACGGCTTGCCAGAAGGTGCTGTATATATGGTATGAGAATAATTTCTTTACCAGAATAGGAATTTCACAAGCTTTTGTTTAATTGAGAATGTCATTTGTGGATGAACTTCAGTAAAGTATTTTACTTCTGAGAGACTTTTACGAAAGCCCTTTTCAGCTTTCTAGTTGATTTAAAAATCATTGTTGAGTACTAGTAAGTGAATAGTGGAGCACTCAAAATTTAGAATTGCATACTCACATACAACCATTAAATTTTAATATAGTATTCAAATCTTACAAGGATCCGTATAATGGAGTAATAGATAATACAAAACACTCGCATTTGTATTTTTAAAGTACTTTCACGTCTTCAATTTTAGTTTACCCTCACAACAATACTGCAAAGGGGAATATGTATTTAATTAATTAACTTAATAATCAAGCTCAAATTGAGCTTATTGTAAAAATTAATGCTTATTAAATATATAGTAGAGTCATAAATAGGAGCATGTATCTTGGACAAAAACAGAAAAGATCTGGGTTCTAAAAACAGCCCTGACTCTTACTGGCTTTGTAACATTGATTATATTATTTGATATTTCTGAACCTCATCTTTAAAACAGAATGTGGTGTTATTGAATAACACCCACGGTTATGTTTGTAAACTACCTGGCACAAAGTAACTGTTGAATGAATTTTGGTTTGTTTTCTACTTACCCTCAGCTATATGCGTTCAAAATTTGAAAAAGATAAAAAAAGCAACTTCCAAGTTAAACATCGTGTAAAACAGATAGTTGATGACTGGAACAGAAGAAACTCTACCTAAAAAAGCACCAGTTGGCAGGGGTAGGTGGGGAGAGATGGATCGGCAGAGAACAGAGGATTTTTTAGGGCAGTGAAACTTACTCTGTATGACCCTATAATAATGGATACATGTCATTATACATTTGTCCAAACCCAGAGAATGCACAACACCGAAAGTGAATCTTAAGGTAAACTATGAACTTTGGGAGATTATGGTGTGCCAATGTAGGTTCATCCTTGATTAAAAATGCACCATTCTGGTGAGTGATGTTGATAATGGAGGAAGCTATGCATGTGTGGGGGTAGGGGAGAATACGGAAAAACTCTATACTTGCCTCTCAACTTTGTTGAAAACATAAAATTGCTCTAAAAAGTTAAAATCTTAAAAAATAAATTAAAAAACCCACAAAACACCAAAGATAGACAGTACCATAAACCTAAGGTGAGTTAATTTCTAAGATAGATCTGAAGTTAGCCCTGAGTTTCCTGACATCCACAAGGAAACCTCCTTAGTCACCTGGTGTTCACTCCAAAAGAAAGAAAGCACACACATTTACAGACAGAAGCACATCTTTTCCTGGAATTAACTTACATGAGGTGAATTTCTGTGGGCCTTTTAAAAACTGATATTTACAAGCATGGTGGATGCTGCCTGGCTTCAGCTTTACAAAACCAACAGAAATACTGATGAGACAGTTTTTGTATCGACCGTCTGTAACGGCTCAGGGCAAAACCTTCTATCATCAATCAGTGAAGGCATTTCTATGGAGAACTGAGATAATTTGGTCTAAGTAAGTTGCTTCTTGATGATCTAACTTAAAATGCAGCAAGCCTGGAGAATCTAGAAGAAAGGGTATTTAGCATGCCCATTAGACTGTCTTTTTCAAAAATCAGATGTCTTAAGCCAGCTCTTGGCAGGTGCTGGCTCACAGACAGTTCGTGATTGAATTCTCTAACAGTGACCCATGGTACAGCTATTCGACGCTATTGGCTAATGTGAAAGGCATATGCTTTAGACACCAGACATGAGGGAGGCAGAGCTATCATTAAGTTATGAAAGTTAAGAGCTTTACTTATATTTTTGCCAAGCCAGAGGGCCAACTCATTTCAGCAGAGGCTTGGGAAGCCGGAGTATTCATAGGTAAGCTTGCTATTTCCCTTACAAAATAGCTCTGACTTTTCTCAAGCGCCTGCCGGAAATCTTTGGTTGCATTGCTCAAGTTCTGTGCCTTATAATGCACAAAGGACAAATATCATTTCATGTTGCAGAGGTGAAGTATCTTTCCTAAGGCTGCAGTTAGCAGCACAGGCATTAGTAGGAGTTTCATTCTCTGATTCCCTGGACCAGCAGGCTTTACAGTAGCGGTCACTGCCTAAGCTACTAAAACACTCTAAACATGATTCTGTGTTAGCATATTGCTTCTGCCATTCCTTCTGGTTCAATTGATCTCAGATTAAATTGTCAATAATCTTGTTTCATGCCATAAAATCCTGCTTTGGATGTGTATTTCCACAAATGAGATTTTTTCATACTCAGAGAGTTGCCCTGATGTTTTCAAGGACTTTGGCCCAGTCATGTAGAGTGAACTTGATTTAAAAAAAAATTATTTAGCATTATTTATGTTGCTCTCACAAATATTTACATGTATTTTTATGATTCTTCTTTTAAGAGGCCATAATTCCAAGATGTGGAGAACAGAATGTGCTTTGGAAGTTTAAAGGCAGCCACCCTGTTCACATAGTTGACTCCTAAATGGAGTTATATCAGTGCATGTGACATTTGTTTGAGAGATTAAACTGATGTTTGTACAATATCTGCTCACTTATTTTTAAGATTCTTTTACTGATGATGTTGCAGCTTCCATAGGCTATACCTCAGACACCCACAGCAAAAGGGCATTATGACAATAACACATGAGCTTAATTTTCAATCCAGTGTTGCACCTGGACTCTTGGTTAATGTATTATTTCTTTATCGTTGTCTGTCTTTTGTAAGAGAAAATTTCCCAGACATGGGAAATGTATCATCGTCTCCTGGGTTCCATCACAGAATTAAAACTTGGCAGTTATAGCCTCCATCTTTATTGTATTTTTTATTACGAAAGAGAAAGGCTAAGCTCTGAAATGTTCAAAGTAAAATACGGAGCTTGCTTTTACCCCAGGACCATTCCCTTGGGGGTAACCCAAGTAAACACTTTGATATGCATTCTTTTTGAAAAATTTTGATTCATGTTTTGTCACAGCAAATTAAGGGTTGATCACAAAAAGAATATGTTCATAAACATATTGACTCAATAGGTTACATAAAAAAGACTTTGTGCTGGGCAAATGACAGCTGTTTAGTGCAGTATTTTAAAATATGCTTGTCTCCGGGAGCCAGCCTCATGGCCAAGTGGTTAAAGTTCTGTGCACCCTGCTTTGGTGGCCTGGGTTTGTGGGTTTGGATGCTGGGTGCAAACCTACTCCACTCATCAGCCATGCAGTGGAGGCATCCCACATACAAAGTAGAGGAAGATTGGCCCAGATGTTAACTCGGGGCTAATCTTCCTCAAGCAAATAAAGAGGAGGATTGGCAATGGATGTTCACTCAGGATGCATCTTCCTCATCAAAAAAAAAAAAAAAAAAGAGTGCATGTCTGACTTTTAAGCTGTGATTAAAAACTAATAAAGCAAATTAATTAAAAATAACATTAATACCCTTCCATAGAAAAACATGAAGTATCTCCATTCCAACAACTCTCCATTCCAGAACCAATTAGTAAAGTTACTATAAGTAATTTTCTTCTTTGTTATTCCAGGTTCACAACCAAGCAGAAGTAGATGCAGATTTCCAGGGATGAAACAAAAACTTTTGCACCTCAGAAGTTTTGAGAAGAGATCTACAGTCTTTATAAAGAAAAGAATTGATAAGAATTAATAATTCATTAATAATTTCGCATGAATGAAGCATTTGTGTATTTTTATCCCCTCTATAAACACTTCAGTTGGGACTGGTGTTCATTTAGCAAGACAGCGACACACACGTGAGCCAATTACATCTAGGTCTGCTCTGTGCCTCTGCAACACATCTCCATTTGTCTCAGGAGAAGATCACCAGGATCTCTGAAACACAAATTGAATGCACAGGGGTGTGCAACAAAAGTCTGAGTTAACCAAGGGCAAATGCAAGGTAGGGTCCCTAAATCCTTTTCTAATTCCTTCAAGCTTGAGTATGGAAGTTGCCTTGACTGAGGAGCCTTCTGTGGTCCTTCAGGCCTGGCTTAACTCCGCCTCCTAGGTTTCCATGGTTTCCTGTCCACATAGAACATTCTATTATAATTACAGCTTACTTGAATTTCTAAATGATAAGCCCTTTGTGGGTAGGGGTTGTGTCTTAATAATGGTTGTCTTTCTATGTCCTGGCACATTTCCTGACACACAGTGGTCTCCCATAAATGTCTACTGAATGAATAAATACGTAAACACATGAATAAACGTTTACTAAATTTTCCATCCCCATTGATAGCTTCTAAACTCCAGCTTCAGAGTTTTTTAAATTGTCAACACTCGGTTAACGCACTCAAGAAGGGAGTTTGCTCTTTTCTGTGGCATGACTCAATTGTCACCACTTCCATGATTCCTAGAGAGGGGAGCTATTGTTCTGAGCTATGCACTGAGTTGAACCAAGGCCTGATAACTCTGACACTCTTTTAAACAGGCACGTTTAGGAATTTCAGAGGGTCTTCCCATTTGAGTCACCTAAAATTCTATCCCAAGAACTAAATGCCCTCTTAAGAAGCATCCTGTAAAGGCAGTGCCAGCACCTAGCTTATTTTGTGTTGTGGTTAAAGATCTGAAACATAACTGCCAATCACAGTCAGGACACTGGCAGGTGTTCCCTGTATGGGGCACAGGGTAGAACACAGCATTAGTGCGATGGGAGTGCTGCTTCTGGTGGGGACTGGCAGGTCTCCCGCACTTCAGTTTCCTGTCCTTGGGGCCCCAGCTCAAAAACTAACTCTCTAGTGAGAGTTATAACATTTTCCATAACTGAATTGTAGTTGTCTGGCTTTTTGTCTTATTTCTTCACAAATCTATTCACCCCTTGAGGGCAGGATTATATCCTGTTCATTGTTGTGTTTCAGATCCTTATACATTAATGTAATACAAGAAGTAATGTGGAGGTAATTATTTCTGCTCAGTGGGGGAGATTTCTCAGGTGATATTAAAGTTGGAAGTTATATCAGAGAGCTCAGGAAACCAAGAATGTGTTTTTGGTCTTTTTCCTTCTATAACTAAGCAGAGAGAGAAAACTGAAGCAGGCTATTTTACTATGTATGTATTGGAGAGGTGAGCCTTAGATTCTTGCATTGCACAGACATATCCAGTAGAAAATTTATTTCAACTATGCTTATAGCTATAGAAATAAAGATAATAGAGACCCTTCTGAAATTGTTAATTTCTAGAATTAGTTTCAAAAACCATAAAGAAAGGAAAGGGGAGAGATTTAATTGTGGGACTGGTAAAATAAGTGAACAGTGCAGAAAAGAATGAAGCAAGACCAGGTCAGAGAACGTTAGCTCAGGTGCTCCTGGCTGTCCTTGAACAAATTTCTTTCTTAAGAGAAGGTAAAGTGAATAAGAATGCCTTCATTCTTTCATTCAACAACTATCTGCCAGGCAATGTGTTAGGTTTGGGAGATAAAAAAACACAGTTCAACCCTTCTTGGAGCTCCCTGTCTACTAGTGGACAGACAAAACCAGAAAACAATAAAATAGCAAGAATAATGATACTCTACTCTGGATATAAGTACAAAATATTAAAGAATATATAGAAGGGGAACTTAATACATCTTGAGAGATGAAGGAAGGCTTTATAGAGAAAGTGATGTCTGAGCTTAGTCTTGAAATCTTGGAGGCTAATGTGAGAAAAGAATTCTGCATAAAGGCCCCCGAGGTTTGAAAGAATAGTAATAAAAAAAAAAAAAACCCTAACAAACAAACAAATGAAAATCACACTCTATGTCAAGGAGTTAAAATACTCAGGTATTTTGGATTGTAAAAAGCAAGACATGGAGTTACTGGAGATGAGACTGAAAGGTAAGCAGAGTCATGTTTTTATTACTGTATTAAGGAGCTCACATTTGTAGTGTAAGCAGCATGGACTCACTGAAGGGTTTTAAACCAAGGAAACATATTTGGATTTTAGATAAACCATGGTGGTGATTGGTTGGAGGATAGATTCCAGAGGGAAACTAATAAAGTTAAGGAGTTGTGCAATTGGTCTAGAGGAGAAATGATGAAGGTTTAAACTGGGGAAGTGGTTGTGGAAATACAACAAAACGATATCTTCTGGGAAACATTTAGGAAGTCAAGTTGGAATTATTTAGTAATTCATCCTAACGTGGGGATGAGAGAGAAAGGTAGAAGTATGGGTGACTTTTGCTGGTTCGTGGGGTAGATGTTGACATGAACAGAAAGAGGGCTATAGGAGGAGGAGAAAGAAAAGTGCAGTTTTGTGGCTGTTGAGTTGTTAAGTTTGAAGTTCCAGCTGAGTATATGGATGCAATACTGAGGAGAGGAATAAAATGCAGATATGAACTTGTACACGTCATCAGTATATAGTTTGAAGTCACCGGAAGAACTTCATTGTACATTGTTTTATATACGAATATATTAAATATTTGTATATTGTAAATGCTTTTATATAATTAATATATTTATATATTAAATGAACATACAATATATTTATATAATATATTGTCAATATTAAATAAATATATTATAATAAAATATGGATTTCTATAGTATATATTCCTAAATTAAAATATATAAGTATAATTGTATTTATACTTAAGCTACTTTGCTGATGGAGCATTTTTTTCTTTTTTTTTTTTGAGGAAGATTAGCCCTGAGCTAACTGCTGCCAATCCTCCTCTTTTTGCTGAGGAAGACTGGCCCTGAGCTAACATCTATGCCCATCTTCCTTTACTTTATATGTGGGACGCCTACCACAGCATGGTGTGCCAAGCGGTGCCATGTCTACACCCGGGATCCGAACCGGTGAATCCCCCACTATCGAAGCAGAACGTGGGCACTTAACCACTGCACCACAGGGTCGGCCCCTGATGGAGCATATTTTAGGAGGTAATTACTCTATATTCCAAAACACAGTGATGCAATGTGGTCCTTGGCACTTATGCCTTATTTCCAATACTTTTGTGACCAAGAGTGAATAGTTAGGTTTAGTGACTTTGGGCCTAGTGACTATTAACTCTTTCTCTAATACCAGAAACCTCAGATTTTCAGGATCTGGGGCCAGCCCTGTGTGGTTAAGTTGGCATGCTCTGTTTTGGTGGCCCAGGGTTTCGCCAGTTGGAATCCTGAGTGCGGACATTGCACCACTCATCAAGCCATGCTTAGGTGGGTGGCATCCCACATGCCACAACTAGAAGGACCCACAACTCAAAATACACAACTATGTACCGGGGAGCTTTGGGAGAAAAAGGAAAAATAAAATCTTTAAAAAGAAAATTTTCAGTATCAAGAGATTGTCTGTAAAATTCCAGGGCACTCAATCATTTATTTTCTGAACATGATGAAGAAATGCATTGAGCTTGAAAATTAGAATTGTATCCATTACAGAGTAATCAAGTGAATCTTCTTTTAATTTTCTAGACTACTCTGTATGAAGAGTATCCAGAAAACAATTAGTAATCTTAACAGGCATTTTCGCTCTACAACATAAACAGGATTTAACATTCACGCAATCCTATTTTAACACTATTAACCAAGGAGTATGCAAATCAGCGGCAGCTGGCCTGTGCTGACACTTTGTTGACACTTCATTAAAAGGAGTCAGCTCTTGGTACTTGAGATTGTGCCAGAGATGGAATATTTCTTTTCCTTGAAATCCACATATTTTTCCCCAAAGCTCCAGAGCTTCTTATAATATCTATTAATATTTATGTATATTTCAGCTGTAATTCAAAAAAATTATGGCTTCTGCCATCATCCCTATACCTCACGGACAGCCGGAAGTTCTCAGGGTGATCTCTAAGGATTAGCTTTAGATCCAGAGTGAGCCTGGCTCCATTCGGGGGTGGCTGTCGTGAAGGTGACTCTGGTTGGGATGGGGTTATGTAATAATCTAGGATGGGGCAGGTTTGTTCTGTTCAATTATATTTTTATTCATTTGGTATTTATTAAGCACTTGCTGTGTTCTAAGCACCCTGTGAGGTTTTATGGGTAAAAAATAAATAGGTCTCAATCCTTATTCTTGAAGAATTCATTGATTAATTGGGAAATCTGGATATAAATACACATCTTACAATATAGTGCATTAAATTTCAAAATAGAATTATGAACAGTGTGCTATGAGAATCCTGCCTCTAGCACACTGACACAGAGGAATGGATATTTGGTCTAAACACTTAAGGATAATTAAGAATTTTCCGTATGAAGAAAAGTTTTTTTTGTGTGTGTGTGTGTATTCATGGTGGTGTGGATGGGACAGGATTTGATAAGCTCCAACTGTGTCCTCAAGTACAAGAAGGAATAGTATATTGAGAATATAAGTGCTATTGAAGCATAAAGTATTGGGCCATAAAAAGAGACGTAATCTAAATAATTTTAACGGGACAGTTGGACCTCAAGGAATTTCAGCTCCTGGAGCTTTGTTGGAAGGCCTAAGGAAATTTCCAATACATAAGATTATAACTTACTGAGAAATATCTTAGGTTTTCATAAACATCTGAATCTGAGACATCTGGGATCTGAGACTGTTGATGTCCCATGCCGAAGCCCAATGGAGACCCTCAGTTTTTATTTAAGTAACTTCAAGTCCTGGGATTAATGCAGTAGATCCATGATCAGTTGCCCATGACTTTCAGGCTTATGTTTGTCTGCAGTACAACCCAGACTTCTTTGTTTCTCCTGTTCTATGGGACTGTAATGTCACCTTGAAAGAACAGGCAAAGTAAATGTCAGCATCTGCATCCTCGGAATGATGAGCAGTGCATGTTCACAGTTTCAGGGGAGTACCTGTGTGCACCTTGCAGCCAATGTGCTGAGACCACATGCCACTTTGATAAGAAGAGATGGAAAAATGTGGGCCACATTTAAATAGTGATGTTTCTGGAATACTGAGTCAGTTTCACCAGGGACTGATCCTTCCTCATCATCGATTAACCACTGAGGAGCTCCTACTATGGGATAACACTGGTTAAGATGGGTTTTCCATATAGAAAGTATTTGGGTTGACAAAATCTTTTACTCCTTCCAAGACATTGGAGATAGACCATTGACTCCTTGAGGGTAGTGACTGTGTCTGTCTTGTTCACCATTATTTCCCTGGCACTTACAAAAGTGCTATTTATTGAATCAGCAAATGACTCCTGTATAGTGTTGTATAAAAATTTTCTTATATATTTTTAAAGTTCTGTTTGCAAGTATTTAAACTTGGAGGATGACAAAAAGCAACACAGGCATCAGTCTATATATGAGGAATTTTCTTATACAATATTCTTATGATCTTCCTGGGGAACAAAGAGTAACAGAAGTCATAAAGATTGTTTTTAGGGTTCAGATAATGAGTATATATTGACTTAAAATGAAGAGAACAACAACAAAAAAACCCAGCCAGATTCATTCATATTAGTCAGCATGTCCCAGCCAGAAGAATGTTTCAGATGACTATATTTTTCTAGGTAAGTAAGACAGAGCAGTTGAGCCAATAGTAGTAAGAGCCTAACCCTTTACCCTAGGTTTCAGAGAAGACAACAGTAAGGGGAAAGTCTCCACGTCTGAGGTAATAGTCTTGGGGGAGAGGGACCAGCTAAGTCAGGAGGTGGTACAGGAGGTGGTAAATGAGCCCTCTATGAATCTCTAAGCCCTTGTCACAGCCTGGGACTGACATTCAGTTGTCATTACATTCATTTAAATGATCCCTTGAGACCCAACACTGCATGTCCATTTCTCCTCAGGACAGGAAAAGCCAGACAGTACAGCTGAACTCTAGTCCAGAAAGAGTCATCAAGGCTGCATCTGCTTAAGCTGTGTCTGCCCTGAGTGTCACATGCTTGATAGGGAGAGTTTTGTAGGGTTACCGTGTGACAAGACTCCAGGAAGGGCCAATCCCGTGGCTGAGCATTGGAGGGCTCTCTGGAGTTGGGCAGTGGGCAATGTGGGCATGTGGTAGCTCTGATCTTCTACGCTGGGAATAGGACTAGAAACATGGGGGCGATGGAGCTTGTATGACTCCCCTCTTTGTTGGGAACTCCAAATTATGAGCCTCCTTTTCATTTTTTTTAATATAGCTGATCCATTGCTTACATTGTTTGAAACAGACAGCTAAATTAGAGACAACACAAATAGGTTCTCCGTAAACAACTCATTTTGGTGCAGTAGCCTTTCTGTGATTCTACTAGAAATAACCACTTATAGGGCAAGAAGAATAAATGTTTATCTCACTTAATCAGCCAAATGCCAATCAGAAGAGGAGTTCATTGGATTTTTCATCTTTATTTTAATTATCTATCAATTATTTAGCACTGTCTGTAAGCCACACACTGTGTTAGATGCTTAATGCATGACCTCTTGCTGGAGAAAGGTGCTCAACATCATTGCAAGAGATAACCAAAACAAAATGTGCTCTCCTTCTTTGTTTCTCTCTTTCTTTCAAAGTTTTATGCTTAAAGGAACTATGAGCTGACATTTAAAAAAGGGAAAAATAACCCAGCACTTCTGCTCCTAGCATTGGAGACTTCATTAGAAATATGCATTACTAACCTGCCAGAGAAATATCCGTGCCCGGTGGCTGTATTGTGGTGATGCATTGGCAGGACAGTTGGTTTCATAGCTCGAATGCTCCTTTGTTCGTAGTAAAACAAGGTTTCTATCTCATAGACTTTAGATATCATAATTCTTAGAACAAGAACTAGCATTTCCAAGGGAGTTTCTAGCAATTTCTTGGGTCAGGTTAAATTAAGGATGGGTACAAGGCTACTATTCATTTCCTTTGATAAAATTGCAAAGAAAATAAAGTTCTATACTCATGGGACTGCCTTTGAGGATATTTGCAGAAAAATCATTATTCCCATAACTGGTGGAGTTTTTTTGTGCTTTCATTTACTTAGTGTTTCAGAATGTTGATGTGTGATAAAAAATATGAATTCTGATTTCTGTCAAGTAGAAGAATTTCAGAGGGAGCAAGTTACTTATTTACTTGAAGTCTTTGTTTTACTATTAATAAAATCAGGATATAACTGACTTACGTCATGCATGAGTTGAGCAGGGCCTTATAGATAGAACACCTGTAAGGAGTTCTGTGAATATTTGAGTGGCACAGAAATGCTTATTATCAATAATAATAGTAATAAGCAGGAGGGATTCAGTTGAAGAAGTTGAAGGCAAGACATTGTCACATTGTTTTCTTAGAAATTAAAAAAAATTTTGGCTTTCTTGTACATGTGACACTTTCAATTGTGTTGGAGAGAATAAGAGCTCTAAATGTAGTGCTCGGTTGTCTAAGGAATTCTTGATGGAGACAGACTTCATAGGAAGTCTAAATTGTGTCACTCACTGTCTGAACTTCAGCGTTAAGATCTTTGAAGATAATTTGTTTATTCTTCATATAACCCCAGGCTGAATTCTCTTAGGTTATCACAGAAATATCACCTGAAAGTAGAAAATATCCCTGAGATCACTTTAGGCTAGGGCACAATTTTCCTTGTCAAAAAATTAAGTCCACTCTTGAAGGTTATCAGTACATACATATATACCCCGATACTTTCAAGTTCCCAGGGACTAAATGGTGAAGTGACTAGAAGTGGGAGGAAAAGAGATTATTTTCCATTGAGAAATACTAAAAGTGGTTGATAGACTTTTCCAAGACTGAGTACACTAAGTACTCAGTCTCTGTGTACCTGCCTCATGGGTGCCAGAATCTCTGCAAAGAAAGGTCGTAAGCTTTTAGCTATAGGGACAGGATCTCCAAACAGTTGCTTATATCCAAATCCTTTTATCATTTCTTCCAAAAATATTAATTTATTTTAAGGAATAGGTGCTTTTACAGCATGTATGAAATTACTTTTTAAGTAATCTGTGAAACAATTGCAAAGGACAAATTAACAATATTTTAGTTATACAGTGTTTTTGGTGTATTTTCCACGTGGAAATTAAAAAAGGGCAGCATTCACAGTAAATCCATTTGATTTAACAATGTTTTTCCGCTCGTGAAAAGCCACCCTGGTACAGAAGAGTACATATTTTGGGTAGTTAGAAAGAAAGGGGCAGGGAAAGGAGCCAGGTGGACTGCCAGGGGTGTGTGTGACTCAAAGTCCCCCCACCGTTTACCCCCTAAACAGAGTGAAAAAGGGAGGTTTAGTTTCTGTAATTACAGTGTGGGCCTTGCTAACGCTCTGATGAGTGCTGGAGTCCAAGATATTTCATGATGAAGATCAGAAATCAATTTAGGCTAGAGGAATCTTGTTTTTGTTTTCAAGCAGATGTTCACAGGGCTGCAATCTTTATTAAACAGCACCACCACTAGGGAAATGTTACGATAGGAATGCTTCCTGTCCATCATGGTTTAGATTGGTTTGGCAAAGGATTGCTAATGATTTGGAAAATTCCGGAAGTAGTTTGATGTCAGGAACACTTTATGCTGAGGTCAGAAAGGTGACTTGGAACCTCTCGGGGTCGTCAATTACCCAACCAAACCACAGATGTTTTATTCAAGACACTATCCTAGGCTTTTAGAGGGGCACAGAAAGAATGATAAGACATAGCGTCTGTTCTAAAAGAACTTGCATTTAGCTGCAGAAAAATTCAGAGGTGTATAAAAACTTAGTGGGATGAGGCAGTATGTGTAAACTGCCCAGTGGAAGGTAGGCAAGTAGAAGTTAACGGAAGAATGTGTCTGATGTAGCATTCTTTGATTCAAATCAACAATATTGCTATCTATAACTTGAGCAAAAGAGAATTTATCCTGAAAACTTTTAGGAACTTGCAGACTTGCCAGGAAGTCTTGAGAGTCTGGCTTGGAGGCCTAAGGACACCAAGCTTTGGGGGGTTTGAAAGCAGGCTTGAGGGAGCTGTTCAGAAGTCTGAGGTGCCATCCGTCCTGGGATTTGAAGATATTATAAGAGTTGGATCGCTCCAAGTTGCGGAAATAATTTGACACCTTTTTTATATTCCATCATAGATTTAGAGATGATGTTTATAGCATACTTGGGATAATGCATATTTCCTTCTGCTTGGAATGAAGGATAAATGCATGAGGAGAGAGATCAAGTTGGTAAAGTAACTGGAACTAGATTATGAAGTGCCTTGCTAAAATTATCTTACTGGCAGTGGGGAGCTATTTGGAATGTTTAGCAAGAGTGTAGCATGGTAATAATAATAGCAATGCTTTAACTCTGTTCTTTATGGTGGTAAGATTTCGAAGAAAATAGCCACTCCCTTCCTTATTCCTGATGTTTTTGAATTCAGCCTGTGGATGGCCTCTTCCTGAACTGCTTACCTTCCTTGCAGCAGTCTTTATCATGCCTTCCCTAGGGTAGTGTTTCTCAGAACATCCAAAGGCTAACTTCATAAGTGACTGGGGAGATTTGTTAAAACACGTCTTCTTAGGGCTCTACTGAATCAGAATCTTTGGGAGTTGGGGCAAGAATCTGCGTTTTTAGAAAGTTCCCTAAGTGATTTTTCTGTGCACTCACGTTCAAGAACCACCGTCTTGAAGAGGGCTTAAATAGATCAGATAGGCACAGAGCAAGGGTAAGATCCTTCCTTCCACCTTTTCCTCTTCATCGTCTCTTCCATCTCCTTTCATTCTCTGTATTTTTCTTCTCCTCTATCTTCTCTCTCTCACCTAATAAATGCTCTACTCACTGAGCACTCATGGTGTACAACATGCTGCTAAATGCCTTTCTGGACACTGGAGACTTAAAGACATACCTGAGCAGCTTAAAATATATGTCTGTTCAATATATGCATTGGCAGAAAATCAGTGCTATTTCAGGGTGGGCCTTTTACGGGAAAGATGTTTAGCATTTGCTCTAAGTAAGGCCAACTTTGATTTGCAAGCTTGGTAGGGCTTGAATCAGGAAGATCTAAGGACTTTTGGCTGTTGATAAGGGGACAGCAGCTGGTGAAATCAAATGGCAGGGATCAAGGTGAGACAGTCTCCTCCAGATCGACTTGGAACATCAGTGAGAGTGTAGGGCCAGGTGGAAATTCTTGGATTGATTCCTTTATCTGCTGCTGTTTGAGATATTGTAAAGAGAAACATTTATTCAGCATACCTAATGCTCTATAGATATCATCTCATGTATTATTCATAGGAACCCAGTTACTAGAACAATATCTAGCACAAGTAGGCTTTGAGTGAATATCATTGTTGATTCGTTCATTCAATAAATGCTAGGGGCTGGCCCTGTGGCCGAGTGGTTAGTTTGCACACTCCGCTGGGACGGCCCAGGGTTTAGCTGGTTTGGATCCTGGGCAGGGACATGGCACCGCTCGTCGGGCCACGTTGAGGCGGCATCCCACATGCCACAACTAGAAGGACCTGCAGCTAAGATATACAACTATGTACTGAGGGGATTTGGGGGAGATAAAGCAGAAAAAAAAATAGATTGGCAACAGTTGTTAGCTCAGTTGCCAATGTTTAAGAAAGAAAGAAGAAAAAGATTGGCAATAAGTTGTTAGCTCAGGTGCCAATCTTAAAATAAAAAAATGCTAGGCAATGTTCTAGGCATGGGAGACACAACACTGAAAAAAAAAAAAGAAAAAGAATCCCTGTTCTCATGTAACTTATATTCTAGTGTTGCACATTATTTTATGTCAATCTTATTAGGTAGATAATGTAATTTCCATTTTACAGATGAGAAACTAGAGTTTGGACAAGTTAACTTGCTAGAGGTGAAGTTTAGCTGTAGGAAATGCACTCCCACATTTGCTAGGCTTCCAAACTCATGTACTTTTTATGATATCATTACAGCTTTAGGCGGATTTTTCAATAAAAAGCTGTCTTTCTTCCTCTGGATATGTTGGTCGCCCTCTGGAATTGAAGTGAATTTCCTAGAAAACTCCCTTTATGCAAGAAGATGCTAAGGAGAGCTGAGAAGACCCCAACCAATCCATCGCCCCAGTCTCTTGCACCCTGTGCAAAAATCAAAAGGCTCCAGTGAAACTCCTGTAAACTGACTCCAGAACTGAAAACTTAACACGCTGTTTGGAAATGTCCTGTCGCGTATCTAAAGCACACTCCTGCTTCTGATATTTCAGCCCACTCCTTCTGGGAAGGGTGTTGTGCTCCTGCTGATAAACTGATCAAGCGCCCCACATTAATAGTCCTGCCTGTTGGTGAGGTAGTTGAAGGTTATTCTCCATGCCTCTCACCCACGTGCGGCTCCCTGTTCCCTTCCCCTCCCACTGCACCTTTCTCTGAGCGCCCTGTGTGCTGACATTCCTGAGCCTGCCAGACACGGCTGAAAATGATCTAAACAAATGACTGTGCAAGACATTAAGACTTTCCTCTTCCAGGAAGAAGTGTTTGCATTTTAGAAAAGGGCCTTGCTTAGAGCAAAGGAGTGACACCCCATCAGGGATGGCTCAGAGAGGGTACTGTCCCTGAGGCTCCATCCAATGCCCCTTCCACTCTGCAGATCTCCCTCCTCTCCCGAGAAGAATTAATGACCTTTTCCTTTGAAAAATAAAATTTTGCTAATATTTGTTTTATAGTGCTTATCAGAATCCAACCCATCTGCTAATTAGCTGTGACTGTGGTCTTATTATAAGACAGGGCTAGAACACGTTTGTGTGCCTGCAGTGCCCAGAACAGTCTGCACTCTACAGGAGCTCCATCATGGTTTGGTGCATTGAAGGGATGGGGCCAAGTAAAAAGGTACAGGGTGTGGTTTCACTGTGAGTTCATTCAGAATAATTTGCCAGAGATGTAAATAGGTGTAGGGAGATGAGATTGGCATTCGGAGTCGTTCTCCAAAGGGATCAACTAAATACCATTTGTTCAGTCCCAGCCATACACTTAAATACTACACATTTGGGTACCATCTGTCACTTACTAACTGCACGGCCACCTTGGACAAGTTGCTTTCTCTGAGACTTAGTTTCTTCACCTGTAAAATGATATATCTATTCCGAGGATTCAATGAGATGATCCGTGAAAAGCACTGAGCATACTCTCTGGCCATAGTAACTCCTCACTCAAGGTTTTTGTTACTATTTTTATTCTTTGAGATTTACACTTTGAGATTTGTGATACCTCCATTTTACAGCTAAAATAGTAACAGCTATCATTTATTGGGTGCAATCTTTCCTTCCATTTTTACAGCAAGCTTTTGGGGAGGTACCATTATCATCCCCACTTTTACAAAGAGGAACTGGGCTGTGTTTGGGGTCACCCAGCTGGATAAATCGTGGAGCTGGGATTCTAACTTAGCTCTGAGGAACTCCTGAGGCTTCATTCTTTCGACTGTGACAAGCTGCCTGTAAGGAATGATTGCCACTTCAAAATTGCACTCAGCCTTCTTAAAATACTTCTGTTCTTCAAATGAAATCTTCACTTCAGTTCTAAATCTGTAATACTTGGGGAATTAGAGGCTTATCCCATGTCATGCTGCAGTATGCTCTCTGCACTGCTGAAACCTCAGACACCAGAGTTTCCACCCCAGAGGCATCTCCATTTCATTGGTGGGCAGCTGATCTCTACACTGTCTATGAGATGCTTTGAGAGCCCTGGAGATGAGGATGCTGGTACAGGCATACTTTGGAGATATGGTGGGTTTCATTCCAGACCACCCCAATAAAGTGAGTATCATAATAAAATTAGTCACACAAATTTTTTGGTTTCCCAGTGCATATAAAAGTTATGTTTACACTATACTGTAGTGTATTAAATGTGCAATAGAATTATATCTAAAAAGACAATGTACATACCTTAAGTAAAAAAATACTTTATTGCTGAATAATGTTAAGCATCATCTGAGCTTTCAGTGAGTCGTAATCTTTTTGCTGTGGAGGGTCCTGCCTTGATGTTGATGGTGCTGACTGATCAGGGTGATGGTTGCTGAAGGTTGGGTGGTTGTGGAAATATCTTAAAATAAGACAGCAGGGAAGTTTGCTTCATTGATGGGCTCTTCCTTTCATGAATGATTTCTCTGTAGCACGTGATGCTGTTTAATAGCATTATCCCCTGGTAGAACTTCTTTCAAAATTGGAGTCAACCCTCTCAAACCCTGCTGCTGCTTCATCAACTAATTATGTAATATTCTAGGTCATTTATTGTCATTTCAACAGTCTTCACAGCATCTTCACCAGGAGCAAACTCTGTCTCAAGAAACCACTTTCTTTTCTCATCCATAAGAACCAACTCTTCATCTGTTAAAGTTAAATCTTGAGAGTGCAGCAATTCAGTCCCATCTTTAGGTTCCACTTCTTTTTTTTTTTAATTTAAAATTTTTTTTTTATTTTTCCTTTTTCTCCCCAAAGCCCCCTGGTACATAGTTGTGTATTTTTAGTTGTGGGTCCTTCTAGTTGTGGCATGTGGGATGCTGCCTCAGCATGGCCTGATGAGTGGTGCCACGTGCGCGCCCCGGGTCTGAACCAGGAAACCCTGGGCTGCTGAAGCAGAACGTGCGAACTTAACCACTTGGCCACTGGGCCTGCCCCCTAGGTTCCGCCTCTAATTCTAGTTCTCTTGCTATTTCCACATATCTGCAGTTACTTCCTCCACTGAAGTCTTTAACCCCTCAATGTCATCCATGAGGGTTGGAATCAACTTCTTCCAAACTCCAGTTAATGTTGATATTTTGACCTCTTCCCATGAATCATGAAACTTAATGGCAGCTAGAATGGCAAATCTTTTCCAGAAGGTTTTCAATTTACTTTGCCAAGATCCATCAGAAACATCACTATCTATGGCTGCTATAAATCACTATCTATGGCTGCTATAGCCTCATGAAATGTATTTCTTAAATAATAAGACTTGAAAGTAAAAATTACTCCTTGAGCCATGGGCTGCAGAGTGGATGTTGTGTTAGCGGCATGAAAACATTAATCTCATTGTACATCTGCATCAGAGCTCTTGGTGGCCAGATGCATTGTCAATGAGCAGCAATATTTTGAAAGGAATCTTTATTCTCTGAGCGGCAGGTCTCAGCAGTGGGCTTAACATATTCAGTAAACCATGTTGTAAACAGATGTGCTGTCATTCAGGCTTTGTTGTTCCATTTATAGAGCACAGGCAGAGTAGATTTAGCATAATTCTTAAGTGCTCAAGGATTTTCAGAATGATAAAGGAGCACTGGCTTCAACTTAAAAGTCACCAGCTACAGTAGCCCCTAAAAAGAGAGTCAGCCTGTCCTTCGAAGCTTTGAAGCCAGGCATTGACTTCTCCTCTGTAGCTATGAAAGTCCTAGATGGTGTCTTCTTCCAATATCTGGCTGTTTCATCTACACTGGAAATCTGCTGTGTGGTGTAGCCACTTTCATTAATTATCTTAGCTGGATCTTCTGGATAACTTGCTGCAGCTTCTACATCGTCACTTGTGCTTCCACTTGCACTTTTATGTTATGGAGATGGCTTCTTTCCTTAAACCTCATGAACCAACCTCTGCTAACTTAAGACTTTTCTTCTGCAGCTTCCTATCTCTCTCAGCCTTCAGAAAATTGAAAAGAGTTAACGCCTTGCTCTGGCTTAGGCTTTGGCTTATGGGAATGTTGTGGCTGGTTTGGTCTTCTATCCAGACCACTAAGACTTTCTCCATATCAGCAGTAAGGCTGTTTCACTTTCTTATCATTCCTGTGTCCACTGGAGCAGCACTTATAATTTCCTTCAAGAACTTTTCCTTGTATTCACAACTTGGCTAATCATTTGGCACAAGAGGCCTAGCTTTCAGCCTATCTCATGTTTTGATATGGCTTCCTCTCTAAACTTATCATTTCTAGCTTTTGATTTAAAATGAGAGACGTGTGATTCTTCCTTTCACTTGAACACTTAGAAGTCATTGTAGGGTTATTAACTGGCCTGATTTCAATATTGTTGTGTCCTGGAATAGAGAGGCCCAAAGAAAGGGAGAGAGAGAGAGAGGGGGACGGCCGGTCAGTGGATCCATCAGAATACACACAACATTTATGGATTAAGTTGGCCTGCTTGTATGGGTGTGGTTCATGGAGCCCCAAAACGATTCCAATAGTAACATCACAGATTACCATAGCAAATATAATAATAATGAAATTTTTAAATATTGTGAGAATTACCAAAATGTGACACAGAGATGGGAAGTGAGCAAATGTTGGAAAAATGGCGGCAATAGACTTGCAAGACACAGGGTTGCCACAAGCTTCAATTTGTAAAATATGCAATATCTGTGAAGCACAATAAAGCAAAGCCCAATAAAATGAGGATGCCTGTCAATGTAAGCCTGTATTTCTGCACAAGACATATTTGTTGCCACTACTGAATGTATTAGTTCATTTTACTTCCCTCAAATAATTAGAAAGCATATGCAGCAAGTATTATAGAATGCACACATTTCAAACCCTGAGCTGGCATTTTATAAGCTTTTGGCTATTAACATATGAATTTTAAATATTGTTCCCTGACAGAGGTAACTGATGGCAGAATAAAAATTGTTTACTATACTTCAACATTCAAATGGGAATGGATAGGGCCAAAGCAAAATCTTCTGATTGGAAACTGGACCCTTGCCCGCTCTTGAGTTCTGAGAGAGAGCTGAGACCTGGGGGAAAAATAACCAAGTTATAAAATATGATTTCCTTTTGCTTTCGCTTTGTTTCTTCAAATGTAACCTTCCCATATAGTCCTGAGTTATGTTTGATCACATCAAAGCTAACTTAGATACATCTTCTGAAACACTGAGAACATTTTGCTGAATAACCTAGAGAGGTCATTTATGCTTTAGTGTGAATAAAATCCAGATCTTTTAGAGGTGACTTCCAAGCTTTTGTCCCCCCAAGATCTGTACCAGTTCTTGACAAAATTTTCACAAATCTGTGGTCAAGTAAAAAAAACGAAGGGCAATCTACCTTATTCTCCATGAAGCTAAATTAATTCAGTTCTAAGTGCTGATGCTCCATTTTGAGATTTGATCTTTGCAAAATTTTCTGTGTTGAAATGTCCTTTTTATTATGAAATG
Source organism: Equus quagga (assembly GCF_021613505.1). Lineage (NCBI taxonomy): Eukaryota > Metazoa > Chordata > Mammalia > Perissodactyla > Equidae > Equus > Equus quagga. The sequence goes on along the minus strand of NC_060280.1, from coordinate 43,785,773 downwards.
GTGGTAACAGTAGACTGAAGTTTTCACTTTTGAATGTTTTTGGCAATATCCCAAGTTTCTAGCTATATTTCTGTTTGCCAGATTTTTGCTTGTTTTTAATTTACTAGGCAGTGTAATACAAGTCTTGGAGCCACTGGTGTAGTAGAAAGAGTACAGGGTTTGAAATCAGAAGCCCCTGAATTCCCTTCCTTGTTGGGTCTTCTACAAGCCAGGTGAGCTGGGACCCTATTAGTCATCTTAGAATCACAGTTTCTTCATTTGTAATGTAAAGGCAATAAGGTTATTGAGAGAATCAAATGCAATCACATATACAAAATGTCTAGCTCACAATCCTACTTAATAAACAATAATCTCTCCTCATTTTTTTCCTTCTAGAAGCAGAATTCAAGAGGGGAAGAAGAAGAGTATGACCATTGGTTGAGATTTGGGGGAGAAGCAGGTAAGGGAGACAAGTCACAAAATAGCAAGTGAAAGTCCCAAAGTCAAGTTGTATTTAAAGTAAGCTTATCTTTCTCTACCTGCAATGTTTTCCGATATTCTCTTCTTGTTGCCTTCAATTCCCCAGCATCTGGCGCAGGGCAGGCTCAGAGACGCTCTGCTACAAGTGGTGACCTGGGAAGTGGACTCTGATTTCAGTATTTTCACGCAGGAATTTTTTGGGGTGTGTTGCCCATTTTAACACCAGTAGGGGAAGTGAAAGAAGAAGGGCCAGGCGGCAGGATCTGCTGACACTACAGGGAGTTTTGGAGCTGGGATAGCCTTGCAGAGTTGTCCTGAGTTGGGGCAGGGGATCCAAGCTTTTATACTCTCTTCATTGATCAATCATAGGATGTGGGTTGATACAGGGAAGAGGGACTGACTTCGGAGAGGTGGCTATCTTCAACTGAGGGCAATCTCAGGAGGGGTTTTAGCTGAGAGCTCTCAGTTGCTGCTATGGGTTGAACTGTGTCCTGCAAACAATGTTGAAGTCTTAAACCCCAAAACCTGTGAACATGACTTCATTGGAAATAGAGTCTTTGCAGATGATCGAGATGATCAAGTTAAGATGAGGGCAATAGGGTGGGCCCTAATCCAATACGACTGTGTCCTTATAAAAAGGGGAAAACTTGGACACAGAAATAGACCATGTAGAGGGAAGACAATGTGAAGACACAGGGAGCATACCATCTACAAGCCAAGGAATGCTTGAGATACCAGAGTCAGGAGAGAGTCATGGACCAGATTCTCCCTCACAGCCCTCAGGAGGAATCAAACCTGCCAACAGCTTGATTTTCGACTTCTGGCCTCAAGAACTTTGAGACAATAAATTTCTGTTGTTTAAGCCACCCAGTTTGTGGTACTTTGTTATGGCAGTCCTGGGAAACGGGTACAGTTGCCAATACACTGAGCAGATGTGTGATGCATACCTGAATCCTGAAGTAGCGGTAGCCAGTGGCACATCACAGTGCTACTAGAGGAGCTCCATGATGTTTGTAGGATGAAGGAGGCTCCATTGTCCAGTTTTGACCAATGCTGTGTCGTGCGTCTCCTCAAAAGAATTCTACTAACTAGGCCACGGACTCACCCTTCCATCTAATGATATCCACCCACCCACAGCCATGAAACACTCACTCATGTGAGGTTGCCTTGCAGCTAACTGTGTCCAGAAACTGACAAAGGGAGAAGTTTCTGCACATATTCACATCAGCACATACTTAATCTGAGGTGCCCTAGAAACCAGGTTTATTTATGGAGTTGGTTCTCAAGGTAGGCTAGGACTGTTCTGGGGCTTATTACAGCTCTCGCATTGTCAGCTTAAAGAGCTTGTTCAAGGAAATGAGATTTTAAAACACATTGACAATCCTGGCTGTGGAGAAGGAAGGCGGTATCCAAAAGTGAGAATAAGGAATCTTTATGTCACAATATTGCTTAGAGTAAACACTAATGAGCAATGCTTTCAAGATAGAAGAGAAATGGGGATGGAGTCACAGAATTTTAGATTGATGTTTGCTGGTACTGTATGTTTCTCTATGATCTTTGGATTTTGTCCAGCCTTTCAAAGTCAGGGGATGTGTCTTATCCATCTCTGTAGTCTCAGCACCAAGCAGAATGGACAATGCTGGGGATTGAATATGTGTTTAGAGCTGGTGGGTATATGAAATCAGCCTGCATAATTCCTCTGTCTTCTTCCTGCAAGTTGTGGGCGTTAGCTATATTCTTCTTCCATCAACAGAACAGTAGGAGTGGAGGAATCCATTATCTCACTCATGCCAACACTAAATTGTCATCAGAGTTTGAATTGCAAAATCTTTATTTTGGGTCAGAGGCAGGAAGAAAACAACTTGCTTTCTACTGAACTCCAGGTAGGTACTCAGGGCTTGAGGCTAGAAAAGGTAATTGTTGAATGGATATTGAAGGCACGATTAAATCCCTTCAATATTTGCAAGTTTTCATCAAACAAGCTTCCATCACTTGTTTGCAAATCACGCTGTGATTCATGACGAGCACATAGTAAGTGCTCAGTAAATACTTTGGATTGAAATTCCATGCTGCATGATAGAAACAGGTTCCCCAAAGGGACTACACCAAGTTCTTACTGAAACTTCTTCCTTGAGAGGTGAGCCATCTCTTAGATGGTGCTCTTCTCAGTTCCCCTTCCATCCCTTTTTACTGTTTATTTGTGAGCTCCCTACTCACTTCCCCAGGCTACAGCTCCAGCCCCAGGGAGGAGACACAGTGGTCGGGCCTCTGGGCAGCTCCCGCAGCTGGAGTCAGTGTTGGTGAAGACTGTGGAGGTCCTCAGTAACAAAGGCTACAAGTGTCCACGGTGGTGATGAAGCTTGCTGGGGTCCTCCTGCTCTCCTTTTCCCTGTGGGCTGAAATCTCTCTGAGGAGATGCCTCTTGGTGCTGAGCTGCTCTGGACTAGGGGCTGGGGTGATGCAGGTAAAATGTTTCCTATGCTTTTCAGTGTGGCCATCCTCAGTTTTTGAGCTCAGCAGGATTTCTGCTGCTGCTTCATTATAGTCCAGAGCTTTCCCAGAGCTATTTTCATCGGTTTGTAGTTATTTAGGTACTGATCTTGTTGTTTTCACGAGGGAGACAAGCACTGGGACCCCTTAGTCCACCATCTTGCTGACATCTGCCCTAGGTCTTTTCAAGACTGATACTACTGTGTGTGGGAAGCATTCGCTTGAGGAAAATCCCGCCGGTTTGAGGGAAAACTGAGTAAAACATGAGCGCTACTTTCAAGCAACTTCCATCAAGAGTCTAAAGAGTTGAAAACCACTCCAGCCCACTGAGAATGAACTCCAGCTCCTAATTTGATTCTGAAACTCCGAGACTGGTTTGTGTTGTACGAACTTTACCAGATTCTTAGCCCTGCCAAATCACCCTGAGGCCAGACTCCCACCTATTGTCAAGTAAATCTGTTGTAATTTATTGTGAGGTTCTGGAGAACAAAGACTACACATCACTTACTTGGACAACCAGGGCGCAACATATGGCACCTCTTTATCAGGTGCTCAACAAACATTTGCTTGATGATGTAATGACCAGTGAGGATTGGATTCCACCATTAGCTTTGAAATTTAGGCAACTTTCAAAATCACTCTGAGCTCAACTTTCTCCATACTTACCATATCTGTGGACTGTGGTGAAGATCAAATGAGAGACTGGATATCAAAGTCCCAAACACATGCCTGGTAGACAGGAGGCATTACAGATAGCTTCATGTCTCTCTTCCTCCCTCCATCCCTATTCTTGAAGCCTCCTTCCCCCCTGTAGATTTACCCATGGTTGCAACCTCAACACGAAGCACAGGACCTACATGCTTTTCTTCTTTCTTTATTCCTCTCTCAAGTGCTTCCTACTTTCTCAAACTTTTCTCCTTTAGCTTTTTTCTTTATCATCTCCTTTCTCCCTCTTCTGTTCTTCCCTTGTATTCAACATTCAACCCAATCACGCTTTTCTCCTCTGCCTTTCTGAAAGTTTAACGTGAACACTTGGTCCCTCCAGCTGACCAAAAATGACATCGTGGAGCCTGCTCCTTAGTCAGATCTAAGTTCTAGTTCTCCAACTGCCTACAGGAAAAAGATTCCTCGCTCAGCTTGTCTTCTACTCCCTACTGAGACAAGAGTTGCCCAAGCCCATGTGACACAAATGCTGAAATATTAATAGGAAAAGACAGTCAGACAAGGGCCACAGCAGTTTGGGTGTGAGACCAGCAGGTCTTCTGGAGCTCTCTTTGGTGTGGAGCCCGCGGGAGGGCTGACATTCAGCCTGCCTCCACATGGAGCCGCAGATGGCTGCTAAGCCTATTTCAGAGAGCATGCAAGGAAGGAGGTGGGAGAGACTGGCAGAGCAGAGCCGCGATTCCTATCCATGGCATCAAGATGCCAGGTTCCAAAGACAATTAAAAATGGATAACTTGAGGGAAGGCACACAGGGAGACAGTTTGAGCCTTATTAAAATGCATCGAAAACTTTTTTTGGAAAAAGAAGGGAAAATTATTCTGATTTGTTTTTAAGTTTAAAAAAAGAAATATCCCTCAAGATTGGCCTCTTCTAAATAGGGTCGGTAGGGGCATGGCTATGTAAAAATAAATCCAATCAGATTTCCCACAGTATTTGCCTTAAAAAAGATGACGATAAATTTGTAATACTGCCAAGCTCCAAAAGAACAGATTGAAATAACCAAGATTATAAATTCAAATTTTTTTCCACTGAAATGGTATTTTAATTTCCTTCCCTAGAATACCCTGGGGTGGAGGGATCACTGTCTTCAGATGCTTTCTGGTTTTCTTTTTTGTCGAGTGGTGGGTTCTAGTTAAGACAGGTAGCAATACTTAGGTAGATTTCATTAGAAATCACTTTGGGCTTCCCCAGTACAGTCCCAAAATGAGGACAGTGTCCTTATGTGAAGGTGACAAAACTATAAGCTAAAGGTAGTTTTTTATTTGCTGATAATGCATTTAGGGCCAGGCAAAGTGCATCTACTCAGTTTCATTCATATGTTATAAATGAGCCTTGCATTTATAAAAGTATGCTATTTTTTTCTATTGTTGGACCTTTCTTCACCATTATAAAGTTTACTAGCTCATCTGTATAGTATAGTGTTTAAGGGCTTAAGCTCAAGACCTGGATTTCATTTTGGGTCCTTTCCCATCCATCATTTACTAGTTGAGTGACTTTGGGCAAATTACCTCATTGCTTTGAGCCTTGGTGTATTCATCCACAGGATGGGGATGTTAATACCTGCCCCTTAAGGTCTTTGTGAGAATGACATGCGATTCAGCATGTAAAGCGCTGAGCACACTGTTTCTGGAATGGGTGCAAGGAGTCAATATAAGGTTAACTAGTAGTATTTCTGCCGGCTAAAGAGTTTTATTACACTAACATAACTTCTGATATTTTCATAGCACTTTGCAAATTTCAACGTATTTCCGCTTACATTATGTCATGTATCCTGTGAAGTCTTTAGGGCAAGAATTATCTAATCCCACTTGACATATTATATTTAGACATTTAGAAGTCATTTAGTTAGAAAGTATTAAGTCAGAGCTTAAACCATGGTGGTTTTCTTAGTCCATTGCTATATCCATGAAATATTAATATTAATCTGTGTAATATTTCATAGATACTAATATTATGAAATATTAATTTTAAAACTTACTGAGTCCTTACAATGTGTACCAGGCATTATTCTGAGTGATTTACATGAATGATCTCATTTAATTCTCACAATATTGGGAGGTGGGTACTATTATTCCCTCATTTTATAGATGAGCAAACTGATGTTTAGACCTGTTAAACACTTTACTCAAAGGCACACAGCTCTTATATGAGAACTAGGATCGGGCCCAGTTTCATGTAACCCCAGCATCTGGCCTCTCAGCTTAGTAGCTAGCTTTTATGTAAAAACACTTAGGACTACCTTAAGTATGTCTGAATTTTTGGCTGTGTAATCTTGGGTAAAATCACTACATTTTTCTGCAATCTTGTTTCCTCTTCTATAAATTGGGAGTAACAATTCAAGACCACTTCCAGAGTTATGAGGATAAAATAAGACATTTGAATGTCCTTAGAAAAAATAACATGCAGGTACTAATTATTATTGATATGGTAATAAGTCAGTTCTGTGGACGTGTGTAGCTAAAATAATCACTAATGATCTGGGGTAATTTTTATTTTTTTTACTTTTTAAAATGCCATGTTGGCAATATGTAGACATAGATACGAAAAGAGCTCACTAAGAGCACGTCAGCCTAATCATCACAGTTATAACAACTGTGGTTTCTTTAAGAAATGGCTAAATTAGCAACATTTTCACAGCTCAGATAACTTAACTTCCTAAATCCAAATTGTATACAGCCAGACATGTATTGGTGCTGGTGTTTCCAGCTCATGGCTCCTGGACAAGCAGCCAATGAATTCTGGACACCCCTCCTTATTGGATTAAAAGCAATTCTAAATTCATGGAAGACATTTTAATATTTGTGTAGAAAACCCACATGGATTCTGGAACTGCAATTGATTTTGGTTGTTCATCCCTCAACTTGAAGTTCACTTAATGCAATTGTTTGAGGAACAGTGTCTGAGTAAACATCTGTGTGGACAGACCTGGGAGCCCCTTCACCAGTGTTGCTTACCTTAGTATTAAAAAAAAGAAAAGAAATCAAACAGTGGTGAATTGAAAGACAAGACAATAAGACAGTGTACTGTCTTCTTCAAGCTGTTTTTCAGGCTCACGGGATGTCATGTCTTCCTAAATGTGATAACGTTGGTAAAGCCTGGATATTGGAGCCGCCAAGAGATGACAGTCCTCACCCCTCTTCCTTGGTCTGTATTCCCCTTAGAGCCCAGCACAGAACATTCCATATGGGAGGGGCTTAAGAATGTGCTGTTAGCTCCGCACTATCTGAGTGTGGAGGAGTGGAGCAGTCACAGCACTGCACTCAGGCACCTCGGTGGGACTCCTGACTCTAGCAGGTACTAACATTGCAGACCTGAGGAACTTCCTTCGTCTTCCTGACCCACTTTTCCTCATCTGTAAGATGGGGTTAATAGTAAACACAGTTCTGCACTGAGGATAATCAAGATGATATAGGTAAAAATACATAGACTGTATAAAAATAATATAATCTTTAATTTTCTGTGTGTTTTCTACCATTTACTTTCTTCTCTCACAATATGAAGTTCTAACTCAAAGGCCTTCAGGGAAATTGTCATGGTAGATGGGGCATTTCTTAAATGTGAGGTGTTTTGTTTTGTCCTCACACAGTTCCAGGAGGTGGGTGCTATTATCTTCACCTTCTGGATAAGAAGATGAGCCCATAGAGAGATTGTCATGTACCCAAGATCTCCGTCTAGTTGGTGAAAGATTCAGAATTTGAACCCTTTATTCTTTATTGGACAAAAAACTGGATTTAGAGTCAGGTGACTTTTGTCCAAATAACAATAATAGGGCTAATATTAACTGAGCCTTCATCCTATACCAGACCTATGTTAAGCAATTCCAAGTGCTAACTCATTATGTTTGTAATAACATTATCCCTATTTCACATGTGAGTAAACCATGAGGTTACTCAGATTGCTGTAGGTCAACAAGTAAGCGGCAGAGCCTGGATTTGGCCCCTGGGAATTTGGTTCAAGAATCCTTGCTCTGTGTTCTGTACTGTATTATCTGGGGCTGGGTTCACTTCTGCCACTCTCAAGTGTGACATCTCTGTGCTCTGGGCCTCAGCTTGTTAATTGGTAAAATGAGCAAGTCGTTTAGATAAACTATAAAATCTCTTCCATGAGCTTATCGGATAGAAGCAATCAATGTTGTCGTAATAAAAATCACGTAAGGGCATGGCCTGCAGGTCAGACTCATACTCACCGCTGAATCATGAAGTGGGGCTGCTCGGTGAGTAACAAGGACCGTGTGCCTTTTCCTCTTTCCATTAGCTGTTGACACATAGCAGAGGATTTATGGGATTTATTCGAGTTCTTGGTTTATTGGATTCAAGAGAAATATGTTATCTATACAACAGGACTTCTCTGTCCTCTGACGTGATTCCTCTATGTTCTCCTTGTAATTTTCTTCCCAAATTCTCTCACTGAAGTCAGAGTCAAAACATATGTGGCAAAGGGATTGGTTCTTACAAGGGCTGTGTCAGTCCCCAGGAATGGCCTCATTTTAGATTTAGTGCAAATGAAGTCTTTTCAGGTACTTTGGTCTACTTTTCTCCACGAGGGTCAGTCCTGCAAAACTTCAATCTAAAACTTGTAAGCTATATGGCAGAATATCAGGTACTATCTTCATTGTCTTGTGTTTTTATTTCAGTCTTCTCTTACAGAAATTCAATCAACACATTTCCAAAACAGTAGAAGGAGAGCCCAGGCATGGATTGTGTGGGGCCAGGGGAGTTCTCAACGAGGAATTTCTGCTTCTCTAAGAAGGACCCCTTTCTTCTCACTCAATTCTCTTTATGGCACAGATCATTTTGAGAATATGAAGAAAGCTATTGAATGTTTTCCTAGCAAAGAGCACATTCCCATTCATACAGAGTTTGGCATATACTTTCAGGGATTCGTAAACGCCCCAAACCTGTCCATGGTCAATGACTCCTGCTAAATACCCTCTTCTCAGGCCTTTCATTCCTTTTCTTTTTCTCTCTCAGTCTCTCTTTTTTCCCAATTCATTTTCCTAGTTCTTTTCTCTCCACTGAAGTACCATAATATCATCTCAGACATGGAAGGGACCTCAAAGGCCACTGGAGCTACTCCTCGTCAGGTCCAAGTGACTGGCCAGCGTAAACTGCACCTCTATGGTGCTAAGGAATTCACCCCACCCTGGTGACTGCTCGTTTAATTTCAAAAAATTAAATAATTAATAATGAAACACTTCTGTTAGAAGCTTTTCCATTTTCTTGAGCAGAATTCTACTCTCCTCTATGGTGGATGCTGTTGGGCTCAGCCCAAATCCCCTTTACTTGCTGGTGTGCTCAGTCCCCAGCCACCAAGAGGCTTGGCTGATTAAAATTTACAGTTGTTCTCTCCCTAGAGAATTAAATATTGGTTAATGTTAGCTAAGTGTAAGCTGCAATTGCTACAGGCCCCACTTCTGACCTACTGCAGACTTCAGACCGTGACAGCCTGGCAAAGGTGTAGAAGAGAAGAGCTCGCTTCCTCAAGGTGGGACTGAATCTGTGGTGCAGTTTGTGTTCCAGAGTGTGCCTGCCTGTGACTTCAGATCTAAGCTTGTCTTCAGCTGAGGTCACCTTCTTGCTTAGTGTTTGTCCTATCCCTGACCCTGCTTCCCTGGTACTCTCCTTTCCTTGAGAGCCTTCCTATTTCCCTTCTTGGGCTCTGCTTCTAGAACTAAGGCTGTTGGTACCACAATGGTCCTGGGATGGTGTTCTGGCGTTGGATTACTCAATGGAGAAATGGCAGTGAGGACCCTGTCACTGGTGGCAAGTGGGGTCTTGATAGTCTCTGACATGAGGTAGCAGTGTAATTGCTAAGACATTCGCTGGAGGTGAGCTGGGATGGGATACACGTGTGAGGGATGCACTGGCTGGTGCAATCTCTTAGGCAATTGAGATATGTGGGAAAATAGCAACTCCAAGGACTGTGGGATTAGGCAGTTGTTCTAAGCACCACCAAATCATTCAAGAGAGAAAAATGACAGCCTCAGATCTAGCTATCAACAATTTAAAGCCAAGTGAGAGGCAAAGAACTTCCTTGGAAGTTTTTAAAAATAGCTTTCATCTCCTACAGCTACAGAGGAAGCACATCTGAAGGTCAGGAGAAGGACTGACTCAGAAGAGGGAAGAACTTCAGAGAAGCCTGAAATCTCAGCCTAGGATGGTCTTCTCTGCCAAACTCAAGGCTCTCACAGGGAGTGAGACGCTGACACTTGGGATGGGGAGAGCTTGTAGATGCACTTGAGAGCCCTGAATCACCAAATTCCCTGGAACCCTGTGGGCTGGCAGAAGTAGCTTCCTTCATTTTATTGGCAATTGAGTGCTGCCACCCTGTCCCCTACTTGAAGACTGTGAGAGGCTTCAAATGAAGTAGGAGCCTTACAAGACACCTCAGGAACTGCCCTACTTTCTCTGGTGCCCACATGAATAATTAAAGTCAAGTTGCAATATAATATAACCATCCTACTAAGACAGGACAGAGACTATATACCGAAGTAGCTTGAGGGCTAGGCTGACATGTACTGGCAAGAACTGGAGAGTGTACCTGTGAGTGGATCCTGATGATGCTGGCTCAATGGGAGTAGAAAATAAAGCCGGATAAGGGAGCAATCTCCTGTGACACAGGATTTAGCACCTGGGCCAGGACCCTGAGTGCTGGGATGGTTCTTGAAAGCTTGGAAATAAGAAGTGGCCCCCATTAGACAAAACGGAGATGTCAGAACTACTATGGAAAACTGTGGTGGGAGGAATAAAAATGCTCAAAGAAGTGGCTATGCTAGGATGAGACAATCATAGAAGACAGGAAAACCTACAGCTGACCAAATCCCTCACAAAAGCCCAGAGACACTATTTATCAGGTGATAAGGAATGTGCTGGTGATGGGGGTGTGAGAATCAGTGAGAATCCCCTACTGGCTGTTCTCTGTAGACTGGGACTGGCAATAGAAGATCCAGTTTTAGAGCTTGGCTCTCTATTAGCAACAGAGATGATGGGATCATGGTGTGGCAGAGGACAGGTGGCAGCATGTAACAATCAGAAGTGATGTAGGTGTGATTACCATCATGGGCAGGAAGTTGGAATGGCAGCCAGGGAAACTGACTAAGAGGTGTATGTGGAGATGGTTTATAGAACACAGTGTTCCTAAAGGCATGATAGAAGGGCAACCAACAAACATATTGCTTAATATATAAAATTAAGAGATCACACATGGGTGAACAAAAGGCTGAGGTCAGCTGCACCAATGGAAAGTCATAATATTTTACCCGGTTTCTACACCTAATATAGTTCTCAGAGTCAGAGGCCATCAATTGAAGGAGAAGTGGGTCCCCATGATGAAGGATTCTGAAACATCACGGCGAGTGTATACAGTAATAACTCCTGCAGTCCTTCTCCAAAGGCTATTTCCTTGAGTATGTATACGTTGGGGAAGGGGAACAACCGGGTCTTATGAGAGCCTTTGGATAGAGAATCTCAGTTGACACTGACATCTGCTACTATGGCCACTCTGTAGAATAGGGATGTAGTGGGTGTTGGATAACAAATGGCTGTACTGGGGCCACAGACATACTAGATCATTTCCTTGGTTCTCAAATGTGTGATTGGGATACTTAGCAGTTGACAGAACCCTACTGGTTCCTAGTTCTTTACAGTAAGAGCTATTGTAAGACAGGCCAAGTTGAAGAGCCCCAAACTGCTCTCTCAAGTAAGTAAAAATAAGAACACATTCTGGAATATCAGTAACTAATGACACCCTCAGGATTGGTGTCCCTATCTTATCCCTATTTACTTCTTCAGTCTGGGCCCTGTAAAATCTAAATGGAGCATGGTGGTGACAGTGGACCACTCAAATGTAACCAACTATTAGTACCAATTGCAGCTGTATACTGATGTGGTAGCTTTACTAGAGCAGATTAACACAGGCTTAGGTACATGGTGTGAAGCTATTGATCTGGCAGATACATTGTTTTCCATACTTATCAAGAAGGATGATTAAGACAATTCACGTTCAAAAGAGACAACTAACACCACACATTCATAGTCTAGTGCCAGCATTGTGAATTCTCCTGTTCTTTGTCATAATATATTCCCAAAGAGCCTGGACTGTCTGGACAATTCAGAACATCACATTAGTCAACAGAATTGATGATGTCATGTTAATTTGACCTGATAAACATTGAGTGGCAAGTACTTTGGATGCCTTGAAAAGACATATGTACTACAGAAGACAGGTGATAAATCTTACAAAGATTCAAGGCCTGCCACATTGGAGATTTAGGGACCCAGTGTTCTGGGGTATGCTAGGACATCTCTTTCAAAGTAAAGGACAAATTATTTCACCTTGCTCCTCCTACCACTAAGAAAGAAGTACAGAACTTGATAGCACTCCTTGCACTTAGGAGCCAGCATGCTCCACACATGGGAACGCTGTTACAACCCATTTATTAGGTGATGCAGAAGGCTTCTAGCTTTGGTTGGGGATAGAGTTGAGAAAGACATGTGGGGTCTCTGTCAAGACCAAATAGGAGTATCATAGAGCAGAATATTGCGGTTCTGGAACAATGTCTTGCCATCTTCAGCAGAGCACTATACACCACACTAAAATTCTCCTGACATGCTTTGGGGCCCTGATCCTCTGACTATGGGTTATCAAGTGACTATGTGGCCAAAACTGGAGATCAAGTGATATATCCTGTCAAACCTACTGAGACATAAGGATGAGAAAGCCCAGCAACGATTCATCATTAAATAGGAGTGAGACATCCAGAATCAGTCTTGAGAAGGCCCAGGGGGATCAATTACAGGCATACTTTGAAGATACTGTGGGCTCAGTTCTAGACCACTGCAACAAAGGGCATATCGCAATAAAGCAAGTCACACAAATTTTCTGTTTCCTAGTGCATATAAAAGTTATTTTTAGTCTATTAAGTGTGCAATAGCATTATGTCTAAATAAATCAATGTACATACTTTAATTAAAAAATACTTTAATGCTAAAAAATGCTAACCATCATTTGAGCCTTCAGTGAGTTGTAATCTTTTTGCTGGTGGAGTGTCTTATAATGCAATTATCTGTGAATCACAATGAAGCGAAGCACAATAAAATGAGATATGCCTGTAAACTACAGAACAGGAGACCCAGACCCAAGTGTCACTTCTTGTACTGTTGCCTTCTCCTCAGTTCACATCTAGGCCCTCATGGTGGGTGTACCACATGACCAGCTGATAAAGGAAGAAAAGGAGTGAGTTTTGTTCACAAATGGGCTGGCTTTGTATATGGGTACAAGACATACATGCACCGCTACTGCACTCCAGCCTCATCTGGGAATACCCCTAAAAGACAGTGGTACATGGAAATCTTTCCAATTTACTATAATTGAAAGAAATGACAGAGAGCAAAAAGGAGAGGGAGAAGGAGAGAGAAAAAAATCCCTGAAAGCCCTAAAATGTTACTGAAAAAGTCAGACAAAACTTCCACCTGCTTTATATTGCCTATACATGCAACAATAGTCCCATTGTTCCACAGGGACAACTGGCAGAGCTTTGGGCATTGAACCCTGTCACCCACTTCATGTGGAGAGAGAAGTGGTTTGGCGCAAAGGAGATGGGGTTGTGAGCTCATGGCTGATGACATCCGCTGGTCCTACCTCATACCATACTATCTAGAAGCTTACCACTGAATAGAACAATGAAAATAAACTTTTGCTGCTACAGCTGAAGCACATGCTTTGAGAAGACACCATGAAAAGATAGAATGTTACCAGTATACACCTTAAACCTTTAAGCAACGGGTAGAATGCATGGGTCTCAGAACCAAGGAGTGGAAGTAGAAATGGCACCACTCGTTTTGACTCCCTGTAACTCATTTATGGAATTTTTACAAACTTTTTCTGCAAATTTAGGCTTTGTGGGTTTAGAGATCTTAGGTTCTAGAGGGAGGTGCTTCGACCAGGAGACACAGTAGAGTACTCCTAATCTAAACCTATGGCTGTTGTCTGTTACTTTGGGATCCTCAAGCTAGCTGACGATCAGCCAAAGAAAGGGGTTACCACAGTGGTGGAAGTATTTAACCCTGATCATCATGAAGTGGTAGGATTGCTAATACATAGTGAAGGCAAAGAGGAATATGTTTAACATAGAGATAATCCGCTTAGACATCTCTTGGTATTTTCATGCCCATTAGTAATTTTAAGTTGACAAATGGAGCAACTGTGGTCTAATGAGAGCATAGTAACCAGGCTTTCAGATCCCCTGGGGATAAGACTTTGTGGCAACTCATCAGACAAGCCACCCAGACTTGTAGAAGGGCTTGCCCAAAGGGAGGGAAATCTAACATGGGATTAGAAGATAGAGATGATGAGGATCAGTTATGCCTCAGCAACAGCAGCATCAGCAGAAGAGGATGTGGTTCACTCCAATTAACCATACTCCTGTAGGTTCGAGAAATTGAGACTGATGAGAATTCTGAGAAGCTAACACCTGGAAGGAGTGAACTTCATATAAGAAACAAAAGGATCTAAGTGGTGCAGTGGGGAGCCTGCAGTGTATGCTGTTGGTGCCTTGCCCAGACATTTTTAATCAACCAGTGCACCCATAACCCACCTGCTGAGAGTGTTGGCTGGGAATAGTTCACAGTGGTCCCCTTCTTTGGAGAATTGCCTTAGACCATAAAGGAGCACCTCACCTTGGAGCCTATCCCTCCTCCCCTCTTTTGGAGTACAAGACTCACTGGCATCGTCATATAAAAGCCCAGCCCACTTGCCTCAAGGTGGCACTGACTTTGTGGTGCAATTTGTTCTGGTTCTGCAGAGCTTCCCTGTAACATCCAAATGAAGCTAGGCTCTAGATGAGGCCATTTGAAATTTCCCCTTTTGCTTTATCCGACTTCACTCACTCCCTTCTGAGAATGCATCCTGAGTAAACGGCTTAAATCAATTTTTAGGGAACGCTACCTAACACACCCTATAGCTTTCATGCCTTACTTCTTTTGCAGTCATGGTTCTTTGTAGAACACAATGGCTAAAAGATAAGGGAAAGGAATAAAGCATGATATGGTAATCATAAATTGTCTAAGTTCTGTCTTTTCACTTCTACAAACTCCAAAATTGAGGCCTCTTGACACCCACCTCTAAGTTCATTTCCTCACTAGTTTCTGAGAACAATCCTGGTTTAATTCCAGGATGGTTTAAGGAGGGCTAGTTAAGAAGATGGCAAAGCATGTCATCACATTTCATATTTTGAGGGCTTCCTACTTTCAACCTGGTATTTTTCCACTCAGACCACTTCAAATCGCTATATCTAAGTCTTACTGCCCACACTTGAGTTCCTGCTTTGCTATCCTGCCTGGCACTAAAGTTCCTTCCAGACTGAGACTTGTGGGGCCAGCCCCATGGCCGAGGGGTTAAGTTCATGCTCTCCACTTCGGCAGCCCAGGGTTTCACTGGTTCACGGACCTAGCACCACTGATCCAGCCATGCTGAGGCGGTGTCCCACATTTCACAACTAGAAGGATCTACAACTAGAATATACATCTATGCATTGGGGGACTTTGGGGAGAAAGAATAAAAAAGAAGAAGATTGGCAAGAGATGTTAGCTCAGGTGCCAATCTTTAAAAAAAAAAAAAAGACTGAGACTTGTCACAGTTTAGATGAGCCCTGCTAGGATCTATAGTCCTGGCCCTGAATTCTATTTCAGCAGTTGGTGTCTTACTTCATGCTCTAGATCTCACTGATGCTAACTGCTTGCTTGTCTATTTGGATCTCCCATTTCACCTCCCCTGGAACTGGCCCCTGTACTTCTTCCTGGATCAAGCTCTCAACACAACATACTTTTCTGGATCCTATGTCCTAGCTGCCTGCTCGGACTTCCTCCAGGCACCTTCTCCAAGGGATGGTCCCAATTTCCTCACCTATATTTCTCTCCTTTCTTATATCTTAGCTAGAGAAGACCTGTTTTCCAGCCCACTTTAACCCTCCCTTTGCAGGGGGCCATGCAATCAACAAGTAGTAAAATCAAGATAGGATACCAGGTTTGTCTGACACCCAAGCCTGGGCTCTTAATCATTATATTATAGTATGGGGCAAACACTGCACATATGTGTGGTCACAAAAATGCAGTTGCACATCTTTGCATCAAAGTCAGTACTTTGGGTTAAATTTTGATCCCTAGAAGCATTCTTCACATGAACCTTATGGAGCAGAGGCAGTTCTTTAAAGAACTTTCAAACCTCAGGAGGGCTGCTCCTGTGGCACTTCACCTTCCTTGTAGATTCATTAACTAGAGCATCTGAGCCAGGAGGGGCCTTGGTGAGCATTGAACAAAATTCTCCCCTTTTAATAAAGGAGAATATAAGGACCACAGTGTGAGGTGTTGGCCTAAGTTCTCTCAGCTAAGTAGCTGAAGAGTCAGCCCTCAACTCAGGGTCCCAAAATGTTGCTTGTATGAGCAGCAATGCCTGACACGAGTCAGAGTGAGTAGGAAAATCACACATATTGAAAGACTGATTGATATATATTTTTGAAAAAGTCTACAGTTTGGCTTTTAACCTTCTTTGGAAATCTAGACTAATATCATACTGCGATGCCCTGTTCTTTTTATTCAATAACTCACATCATTCACAGCCATCTATGTGAAGACAAATTACTGCTAAAGAAGAGAGCAAAGGAGGAATAGATGGATGGATCCCTGGTGCTGGAGTCAATATGGATGCAGGGTTAGAGCCATGCTTCCTTTATAACAAGAGAACAGATGCCCCATGTTCTCAAGAAGTCAGTAGGTGACAGTGATAAGAGCCATGGGATTCAAATCCCACTTCTAGAACTTTCTGGCTGTGTGCTCTTGGATGAGTTTCCTACTCTTGCTGGGCCTTACTTTCCTTAGCTGTAAAATGGCATTTCATAAGGATCATGAGAAGCATACATATAAAAGTACTTTGCCTGGTAACTGGTACATGGTAAGTGCTCAATAGATATCATACTCTATTATTGTTATCGCAGCTTATTTTACTCCTTGTTCTTTTTCCATGAAGGAGGTATTCAATTGGTTTCTGTTGAATGAATATATAAAATTCATAGCATCTTATTGTTACAATAAGGGAAAAAAGATGGTATCTTTCATTCTCAACCCTGACAATCAGAGCAAGTAGTGCTTCTAGGATAAGAAGTAGTGAAGAAAGATCTAGATCAGGATTTGGTAAACTACAGCCCATTGCCTGTTTTTGTAAATAAAGTTTTATTGGAACACAGGTACTCTTATTTGTTTACATATTGTCTTTAGCTGCTTTTGCACTACAGGAAGAGTTGAGTAATTGCCACAGAGACCATATAGATCTCAAAACCTAAAGTATTTGCTATCTAGCCCTTTACAGAAAAAGTTTTCTGGCCCCTGATCTAAACAGACAAGTATCGGTTGGATGCGTGACAGAGATCTCAGAGGCCCACATCTGTCAGTGAAGGTATGTGATATATGAAGGACAAAAAAGAAATAGGTCAACTGGGCTGCATGGTTTGGTGGAGAGATTGTGAACTTAAAGTCAGGGGACTTGGGGGATAGCCTCAACCACTAGTAGTTAGTCAAATGACCTTCAATCCTCTTGGCTTGCTTCTTTGTCTGCAAAATGAAGGAGTTGGAGTACATCAGCCCTATGGTCATTTTATTGCTAACATTCTACGATTCTTTGAAAACTAAGGCTAAGGCAGCTAGGAGGCAAGATTTGGGCTGACATTTCCTCTATAAATTTAAACTTCATTATCTCTTTAGGATGTAGGAAAGGCTGGGAAGGGAACCTGGAATGATACAGGGATGGACTTGAATTCAGAAAGAATTATAAAACATACTTACTTCCCAAAAAAGCTGGAAGTGAAGTACAAACTTTATTAAGACTTTCAAAATTCTAAGGGAAATAAAAGGGTGCGTTTTATAAAGCTATTTTCGGCTTTTGTCAACTACAATAACCACATGGTTTAGATATGAGAGCCAAGCACTAAAAGCATTAGAGGGAATTCCTTTCCACAGAGCATTGCTAGCATGAGATTATGGCAACAGAACACTCAGGTTGAAAAGTTTAAAGAGACTTTAAAAAAGTTACTCAGGAGGAATAGATTTCAGTGTTTAAAAATTTTATTTTTATATATATATATATATATACACACGTATATCTTTAACTATATATGAAGATATCATGACCTTGTCAGTAGCTTGACACTTAGTGGTAGTTGAATAAATACTTTTGAGTGAATGAATAGAATCCATGTCTATTCCATGGCTATTATTTGGATTATTGGGCCCCTTTTCAGAGGTTACCACCTTACACAGAGTAATGAGTTTCTTTTAGCACTCCAGATGTTGTTAATAAGGTTCCTTAGATGAAATCCAAGGAGGGAATCCCAGAATCATAGTTTAAGAGCTGGCAGTGGCTGGATGAACCCCTTTGCTCTTAGATATATTCTTTCTCAGTCTCTTATCCAAGGTCCCCAGGCTAGTTAAAGGCAGTTAGCGCTGAAACTTATTCTTCATATTCCTAGTTCAATGCTTTTTCCTATGCAATACCTCAACTTACATTTTAGAGTTTTATAATGAAACACTAACACAGAGCATCTTTGAACATGGTAAGGAATTTGGGTGCTCTGGCTAATGGCAATATGCTTCACTCATTCATTCATTCAGAAGTACTTATTAAACACCGACTATATCTGTTGAAATGTGCCACAATCTTTCATGGATGAAAAGGAATGAGACACAGTCCCTTCCTTTAACTCAGGGGTCTCCTGCAGGAAGTTTTCCCTAAATCTCTTCTGTTGCCCCGCCTAGGATCACCTCCAGCACTGCACCTACCATATTATATTGGAACGTCCTGGTAACAATCTATGTCTTCCACTCGTCTCTAAGACGCTTGAGGGCAGAGACTATGTCTTGTTAATCACTGGGCATATCCTGTCCTCTCTCCCTAAAAATTTATTTGAGCTGTGTTAACCTAATCTCCTGATATATTTGAAGGAGAAAGTGAATAATATATACTTGCTAGTTTAACACACATGATATGGACTAAACGTTTGTGTTCTCCCTCCAATTCATATGCTGAAGCCCTAAACCCTGATGTGATGGTATTTGTAGATGGGGCCTTTGGGAGGTAATTAGGGTTAGATGAGGTCATGAAGACGGGGCCCTGGTCTGATGGGATTATTGCCTTCACAAGAGACACCAGAGAGCTTGCTCTCTCTCTCTCTCTCACGTGGCATGGAAGAAAGGCCATGTGAGGACACAGCAAGAAAGTGGCCATCTGCAAGCCAGGTAGAGAGTCTTCACCTGAACCTGACCATCCTGGCACCCTGATCTCAGACTTCTAGCCTCCAGAACTGTGAGAAAATAAATTTCTATTGTTTAAGCCACCCAATCTATGGCATTTTGTTTTGGCAGCCTGAGTTGACTAATACAATATACTATACAATATTTTTAATAACTATATTGAAAATCACAAAGTCTTTCACAAATTAGAAATTCAAAAGTTTCTCATTTTTCTGGATTTTTATGAACTTTCCTAGTGAACCAAAGCATCTCTAGTTAGTTAAGACTGACAGTTAATAAAATGCTAGCTAAACAGAGAGACTCTCTTTGGGTAAGAATCACAACTGTATTAGTTTCTTGTTGCTGATGTAACAAAGTACCATAAACTAGGTGGTTTAAAATAACAGAAATTTATTCCCTCACAATCCTAGAGGCCGGAAGTTTGAAATCAAAGTGGTATCTGGATGATACTCTCTTCAAAGCCTCAGTGGGACACTTCTTCTTTGCCTCTTTCAGTTTATGGCATTCCCAGGGACTTCATAACTCCAATCTCTGCCTGCAGCTTCACATGGTCATCCTCTTCCTGTATGTCTCGATATCATCTTCCTTCTGTGCATGTCTGTCTTTGTATTTCTGCTCTTCTAAGGTCTCCAGTTATATTGGATTAGGGCCCACCCTAAGGACCTCAGGTTAACTTGATTACATCTGCAAAGACTCTATTTCCAAAATTGGTGACATTTGGAGATATCAGGGTTTAGGACATCAACATATATTTTTGAGGGGATACAATTCAACCCATAACAATGATCTAGTCAAAAATCCTTTTTTTCCCTCTTTCTCACAATAATAACATCAACTTCTACCACTTGAGACCACACAATACATGCCAATCATGGCGCTAGACACTTAATGATTTCATTTTGTCTTCTCAATAAGGCTGAGAGGTAGGAAGTGTTGGCATTGTAACAGTTGTGAAGTTGAAACTCAAGGACGTTGAATATCTCACACCACCTCCTATACTAAGTGGTGGAACCAGGATTTAACTCAGATCTCACTGATTTGAATGTCTATATTCTTGATTACAATGCAAGAATTTCATTTTTTTTATAACCATTAGCCCATTAGCCATCTTGGGATTCCCTATGTCTTAACACTTTAGAAACTCTTTTCCTAATGTCTGCATTGAGCATTATCCTATCATATATTCAGCCACAGCTGAGGCTGGACTCATAGGTCTTTATATGCTTTTGCCTGCTTAGGTTCTCTAAGACTCTGTTTCACCCCTTCTTTAGGTCAGCTCATCTGACAGTGTCACTTCTCACATTTCCCTTTGTCCTGGTAATCCATATCATTCCTGAAGCCATTTCTAAATGCTAGGTCAGGTCCCAAAGAGAAACTCAATGATTCTTGTACAGGCTCCGTTATTCCAACCTTAGCCTGAAGTCAGTTTCTGTACTGAGAGAGCCTAACCCTCATACCACTGTGTTCAGTTCCTGCATCTTCAAAACCGACCTCAGACAAGAGGTCAGTCAATTTGCCCTGGATTTGGAACTTCACCATGCACTCTGTTGGCTTCCTCATTGTCTTTTCCTACCCTTGAGCCCCAGCCAGAGGCACATTCATGTACTAGCCCCACTTAACTCTGCATGGAGTTTTCCAAGACTCTTAGAAAAGTCATCAAATTATTTGCAATTGTATTTCTGCAGTTTGAGGTTGTTTGAAAAATTCCAGATTGATTTTTAGCCAAGCAATGCAGCCTCAATCCTAATAAGGTTCAAGCACTGAAAAAGTACAGCGATGAACCATTGATTAAGTTGACACTGCAATCTATTTTCCCTGCCCCTGGTAGGCTGAACTGGCTGCTTACACTTGCATTTGTTAAACGTTCCAGGCTCTTGTCTTTGTGAATAATCTTATCTGAAACCAGAGACGGTCCTGGGCTTGGTTGCTCTGTCTGGGTATCTGTCAGTGCCTCTTTCCAGGAGCATGAAAATGAAAGCTGAGGAAATTAAGGGATGTGCACAGGGAATTCACCAATCTAAAAACCTAGTGTCTTGCTCTGCTACTGCGCACAGTTCCAGTTTTAGAGCTGAGAAGGAAGACTGTGGTTGGAAAACGAACATGTCCACAGGGAAATAACACAGGAAGACTGTGCATTACTGAGTGAGTGTCAAGTTTAGGGCACGGATGGCCTTTCCACATTAGGCGAGTGTCCCTAGACAGTGGCAGTTCTGTTGCAAACATAAATCTCTAAGATATACAACATCAGATTCTCTTCTTTCCATCCTGATTCATTCACTTTCCCAGCTTCTTTGGAATGATGTGCTTACGTTGAATCAGTCTTGAAACTACCTGCTTGTGATCTTGGGGAAGATCTTATCTTAGCTTCAATACTTTCATCTCTAAAATGGGTATGTTACTGGCACTGCCCTTGTGGGCTACTGTCATGATCAAATAAGCTAATGGATATAGTGACTCTAGCATGCAGTATACATTCAGTAAGATAATGATAATGAAGCAAGATTTCTATTTCAAACAGATAAAAACATGTTGAAAATCAACCTATTTCAATAAGGATTTCTTTTCGTTACACTGGTATTTAAACGGGTGGATAAAAAGAAGTGATATGGCTCATTCCCACAATGGAAGTGGGTGAGAGGCAGCAGCCTGACAATCAGAGAGACCCCTTGATGGAGTAGAGAGCCAGACTCACAAAGTCACAGCAATGAGTCTCTACACCAGTAATGGCAGGATGAAAAAAAAATGACTGAGGAAAAGGCCTATTGCTCACAAGCTACCCATCCCTGGCTGCTCTGCCTCTGCAAAGCCATCCTACTTGCTTTCCTGCCTTCAAAGTGATTTCTAGTCGTGTAACAGTTGTTCCAGTATGGTAAATATTAAGTCTTTTAAATCTAATGTAGATGAATTTTAACCACAAACAGAGAGTAAATATGCACATACATCTATGCATATATACTATCTTCCATGAATATTTATGAAGAGTATATAAATGATTCACACACAATCCCTCGCATCCTCGGAGCAGAATGGAGAGATGCACTGCTCTTTGACCTGACCCCATAACCCCATCAGAATGCAAATCATCTAACCCTGGGCATGTAATTGCTCAAATAGCATAGGTCCTAGGAGCTGATTCTCACATGGAGCACAGTCCTATTCCAGATACCTTCATTAGTCCACTCCTTCACCAATAGTCCCCCAGACATTCCCCACCAGCTCTGTGCCTGCCTCCAGATTATTCTGAAAAATTGCAGCAGTCGTGCTCGTGCATTTTGAAACATAGATGTATGCTCAGGGAGGCTGGAATCAGACTTGATACAGTTGCTGCCTTAAGAGGCGGGGGCAGAAGGAGGTCTTTCAAGCAGCACTGTCCAAGAGCACATTCTGAGAGGAAGGAAGTCTGTGCTATCCGATATAGTAGCCGCTGACCACATGTGGCTATTAGGCACTTGAAATGTGGCAAGTGAGGAAGAGGTATTGAATGTTTAATTTAATGTTAACTAGTTGAAATGCAAATAGCCATTTGTAACTAGAGGCTACTATACTGGAAAGCTCAGCTTTAGCAAATAGGCAGTTCCATCTCCTGCTTTTAAGGAGATGAATGGGAAGTAGATGGAGAAGATAGGATGGATTGAGGTGGGAGGAGAAGGCAGGAGGCGGACAACAGATTCAATCCTATTTTCTCTTCTTACTAAAACACTCAACCTCTGAATACTCTAGATTTGGTAGCATGAGGAAAGATTGAAGATTTAAGGATTACTTATCAATTCCTCAGTCATTTACTAAGAGCTTTTATGTGTAATTTTATATCCTCATTATGCAAGCAAGTAGGGGTGAGGAAACAAACAAAGTTAAAAAAACTCCAGAGCCTTTGCCCATAAAGTGTGTATATTCAGAACATCATATGGACACATATCAGAATAACCTAATATAGTGTATAGTAGAAGAAAGGCCATGAAAAATAACGAAAGTATTATTACATCTTTGAGACATAGTTAATTTTAATTAATGTCAACAATTCAAATTCATAATGATCTTCAAGAAATAGAAAATATTACTCTATAGAGTTAGCATACTTTTTAATTAATTAATTTATATTTATTTATTTATTTTTTTGAGCAAGATTAGCCCTGAGCTAACATCTGCTGCCAATCCTCCTCTTTTTTCTAAGGAAGACTGGCCCTGAGCTAACATCCATATCCATCTTCCTCTACTTTATATGTGGGACGCCTACCACAGCATGGCTTGCCAGGTGGTGCCATGTCTGCACCTGGGTTCCGAACCAGTGAACCCTGGGCCGTGGAAGCAGAATGTGCGCACTTAACCACTGCGTCACCGGGCCGGCTCCCTAATGTACTTTTTAAAATGATAATCAAACATTGACCATTGTTTCTACTTTCCAGCTCTTTGGTCACTCCTTTGACAGCTGTCTGTTTTGCCCTGACTCTCTGGCTAAGGTCAGCTTGAATGGAAAGCCCTTGTGTTGTGATGTCGACCTGGTCTTAGAAGCCTAGGATGTTTGGGAGGGAAATAAGTAACCCAGGAGTAGTTTCTCTGCGCAGCCTCTAGACTGTCACCACATTGCTCTTATTTATAGACCAAACAAATATCCAGGAGTGAATCCAGCTGTGTATTCAGCCTGTCCTCTTCAAGATAAATCAGAACTCTAAATATTTACAAATATATTGCCCTTCAGTGACTGCTTCCTGGTGACAACAGTCCTATCACTACCACAAGCCACTTAAATATATCATTCTGCTTTTCTGGCTGATGGTTTTTTCCAAGTCAAAGAACTTCCTTTCCTCCCCCACTTCCCTTCTTTCCTTCTACCTTTATTTTATCCCATAGTAGCTATTAACTGCTCAGTATTCACTATAAAGAGCTGGGGATGCAAAAATAAATAAAATTAAGCATGAATTTCTTCATTTGCAGAGTGGGCCGTGTAGCTTAGTGGTTGGGATTTTAGGCTTTGGGATAGGTGGATGCATTGTTAACTACCCGTGTGATCCTAAAAAATCTAGTCACCCCTTTATACTTTAGTTAGAACTACCATAAAATGAGGGTAAGAAAGTGTGTGCTTTGAAGGGTTATTGTGATAATTAAGTAGAAAATGCATGTGAAGCACTCAGCACTTTATCATGATAAGTGCCCAAGAAACGTTAGTCTATACTATTGTGGTTTTACTATGATTAAGTTTTTTGGGGGCTGTTATGTTCAACTAGATAACGTTTGTTAAAATTGACTGTGCTCCACACTTCTGTTTCAAGTCAACATATTTTTCATATTTCTGTTACAGCACTTAAGAAGTTGTTTGCCTATTACTGTTTATATTTTTGATTCCCCAAATAGAAAATTTGCTACATGAGGGCAGACACCTTAAGTCATCCGTCTTTGTTTAACAACACGATGTCTGGGCCTTGGTCAGTGCTCAAGAAGTATTTATTGAATTTTTCTTTGCTAGTTTTCAAAAAGCTTACAGGGAATTAGGAGAGACAGGAGTTTACAGCAATTTTAGTGACACCAGGCATGCAGAACCCACCCTTCTCTGTCCTGGGAAGTGAGATGCCCAGAGGAGACATACATCTTCCATGGGAGATGTCCTCCTGTCCAATGCTGCTGGTGCCTGTGTGGGTAAGATGGAACAATTCAGAAGTTCAGTATATATGTTCAGTTTCTCCTTCCAAGCTCACCAATCAAGTCAGTCATCCCACTTGCCTGGGGCAGCGTGAAAGAAGTTGGGCAGAGAGGCCAGGATTGACATGTTAATGGAGTCCCTTTGACATGGAAAGAAACATCAGGATTGGGGAAGACCAATTACTTTCAAGAGGAATGATTAGAATATCCATTTTACAGATAATAAATCTTAAAGAGTTTAAGACCTTGCCCAAGTTGATAAGTGGCAGATCTAGAATCTTAGGACCGAGAGAACCCAGATCCTAACTACTGCAGGAGAGACTCTACTATATTCATTTTTCCATTAGTAACTTCTTCGTTCATAGGCTAAATATTTATTAAAGTGTCTACTGTGTGCCAGGCACTTTCATAACACAAAAGAAAACCTGCAGAACAAGGAATAGTCTCTGGGGCTCTATCAAGATGGAATAGCTCCATTCCTCCCAGGTCCTTCCTCTTACAACTAAAACGCCCTGGTCATAGCACAACAACCAAGACCAGAATGACTGAAAGATGGAGATGAAGGTGGGCTGCCCAGGGACACCGAGACCTGAGGAACACCATAGTGATAAGTTCCTGGGTTTCCTTATTGACTCTGATTTATCCCCATCAGGGTACTGCAGAAGCATCCATACCAGAACCACCAACAGACACAGACAAAAACCTCCAAGAAAGGCCCGTTCCCCTTAACCAAAGGTCTAGGAAAAGAGTGATCTAATAACAGAAAACCTCTTTGGCCATATCGACCTTACTCCAATTAAACACCAAGAGAAAAACCATACCACCTCTTCCCCATAGTTTCAGCTGGCCAGCAAGGAGTTGCTCTTTCATTCTACTCCTTAGGCCCTGCCCTGTGGAAGTAGACATTGTGCACCAATCCACCACTGGCTGATGTCAGCTGGGCAGAGCAGGGACCTACTTTTCTGTTCCCTGCTTGGCAGAAGCAGGTGGCAGCACTCCAACTCCCCCACCAGATGGTATTGGCAGGCTAACTGGGCAGCTGGTCTTTCACACCCCACCCCCTACCAGCAGAACAAGGAAGTACTCTGATTCTCCCACAAGGTTAGTGTTGCTGGGGTCCATCAGTGAGCTGAGCCTCCACCCCTGCTTGGCATCAATGAGACTGAAGGAGGTGCTGAAGTTGGGGGTAGTAAGCACTTCATTCTCCCCTGCCCTCTACCCCTTGTCAGTGGGACCCATTGTGGAGCTAAGCCCCTATCCCCACTCTGCAGCAACAAAGTGTTATGAGTCATCCTCTATTTGGTGACAGTAGAGTTTAGAGTCAGGACCTAATCTTTATCCCTACTGGAGACACTGAGGCAGTGTGACCACCGATGCCTCATTTTTAAGGAAAGGAGTTAGCAGAGCAAAGTGGGGAGATGAACGACTGCCCCACCCATCTCTAATGGGGCAGTGTGAGTCAGTGCCTCTCCTTTCCAGGATAGGGTTCATGGGCTGCATCTGGCCCTCATGCTACACCTTGGTAGAGGGACCAACTATTAAAAATAAAAATAAATAAATAGGATCCAGAGTCTCCTAGTGTAATATCTAATATGTCCAGGATATAATAGAAAAATCACTTATAGCAAGAACCAGAAAAATCATGACATGAATGAGAAAAGATAATCAACAGAAACCAACAGTGAGATGACTCAGAAGTCAAAATTACCTGAATAGGTTTTAAAGCAGGCTTCACAAAAGTGCTTCAACAGTGATCTTAAAATGGAGTTAAAAAATAGAAAATCTCAGCAAAGAAATAAAAGTTATAAATAAGAACTAAGTGGAAATTAAAGAACTAAAATATACAATAACTGAAATAAAAAACTCAAAAAACAAACTCAGTGGATGGAGTAAAAAAGTAGAATACAGAGGACAGAGGATAGAATCAGTGAACTTGAAGACAGACCAATAGAATTTACCTAATCTGAATATAAGAGAGAAAATAGACTGAGCAAAAGATGAACAGTCTCAGGGACCTTTAGGACAATAGCAAAACTGCTAACGTTCATATCATTGGAGTTCCAGAAGGAAAGGAAGGAGAGCTACTAAAGAAGTATTTAAAGAAATGAATGGCTGAAAACGTCCCAAGTTTGGCAAAAGACAAAAACCTGCAGATTCAAGGTGAGCAAACCCCAAACAGGAAAAACCCAAAGAAATCCATGGAGTGGCACCTCATAGTTAAACTTCTGAAACTAAAGAGAAGGAAAAAAAGTGGAAAATAGCCAGAGAGAAACGATGCATTACTTACAGGGGAACGCTAGGTAGAATGACAGTAGATTTCTCCTCTGGAAGCATGGAGGCCGGAAGGAAGTGGTGCAACAGTCTCAAGCACTGAAAGAAAAGAACTGTCAAACGTGAGTTCTATAGTCAGTGGCAATATCCTTCAAGAATGAAGGGGAAAGAAAGACATTTTTAGATGAAGGAAAACAAAGAGATTTGTTGCTAGAAAACCTCTTTTGAAGAATGGTTAAAGGAAGTTCTCTAAACAGAAGGAAAATGATAGCAGAAGGCTTGGAACTTCAGAAAGAAAAAGAAAACATTGAATGGGTAAAAATAGAAAATATAATAGATTATGTGCTTCTCATGAGAGTTTCTTAAGTAATATTTGATGATTAAAGCAAAAATTATAAACATCTGCTGTGGTTCTCAATGTATTTAGAGGAAATACTTAAGACGATTATATGAAAAAGTGGGAAATGAAAAGAGACCTATAAGGAAATAGATTTCTATACTTCACTTGAAGTGGTAAAACGATACCAGTAGACCACAATAAATTATTTACGTATGTTGTAATACCAAGAACAACCACTAAGAAAACTAACAAAGTTATATACTCAAAAAAACTAAAAATAAATCAAGTTGGAATAAAAAAACAATGTCCAAATAACCCATAGAAAGTAAAAAAAGGAAACAGGAGTGAGGAACAGAGGAAACAAAGAGAAAACAAACATACAAAGACAAAAATGGCAGACAAACTCTACCATATTGATAATGACCATAAATGCTCTAAAATTAATTAAAAGACAAAAATTGCCAGAATGGATAAAAAACATAATCCAATGATATGATGTCTACACAGAATTCACTTCAAATACCATAACAGAGATTGATTGAAAGTGAAAAAATGGAGAAAGTTATACCATGCAAACATTGATTAAAAAAAGTAAAGCAAAGGCTGGCCTGGTGGCACAGTGGTTAAGTTCGCATGTTGTGCTTCTCGGAGGCCGGGGGGTTCGCCAGTTCGGATCCCGGGTGCGGACATGGCGCTGCTTGGCACGCCATGCTGCGGTAGGCGTCCCACACATAAAGTAGAGGAAGATGGGCATGGATGTTAGCTCAGGGCCAGGCTTCCTCAGCAAAAAGAAGAGGACTGGCAGTAGTTAGCTCAGGGCTAATCTTCCTAAAAAATAAATAAATAAATAAATAAAAAAAGCAGGAGTGATACAAATCTTGGATAAAGTAGACTTTAGAGCAAAGAAACAGTCTTTGCCCTCAGAGAGTTTAACAATTTATGCATTATTTGAATGCTATATTTTCAATTTTTAAAAGGAAGCTATAGTGACTGCCACCAAAGCCAGATCATGGGCTTGGAGCTACAATGAAGCAATAGTTTCAACATTAATTTCTTTTCAAATATAATCAGTCCACAATGTTTATTTCTAATGTGTATTGAGCATTATACTGTGTGCTCTTGGATGATGCAGCCGATAGGGAAATTTCATGTAGAATGGAGTGTAATGGGATTTTGAGCAGTTTCCGAGGTATGGGGAAAGGATCCTTTGAGTGTCAAACACTTTTGGTTGATTTATTAAAACGTGGATGAATCAGACAGATGCGGTCCTTGCCTTCATAGAAATTAGGATGAGGTTGATTATGCAGTGATGAACTTGCAGGGCCGGGAAAATGGGATAATAGTGAAGTCAGATAAAGGGGAGTTAGGAAAGGGGTTGGTAAAGGATTGCCCATTGCCTTGATCTTGTCTCTTGCCAGGTTCCTGGTGAAAACTGACTATATTTAATGATGGAATCCTCTTCTAGTAACTGCTCAATCTGGGTAACAGTGATTCTTTATAAATATGTTTAAAAATTTATCCTATGATATTAAATAAAATAAAATGTTTTTTCCTGTATCATATTAAAGATTATGTAAAAAATGTTCATGCATAAAGGACAAAGACTGAAAAGGCAATCAGAACAGTGAATATAGCTAAGCTCCTGGGGTGGTGGGATTGAGGGTGATTTGTGATTCCTTCTAAGCGGCCTTTATCTATATAATGTAATCTTTAGAACAAGTAGAAATTGGCAGGAAATGGGTATGCTGAACTCAGAGAAGGAACAGAAGGCTCATGAGTTCTGCTGTCCACATGTGTGGATGAGAGCTGAAGACAGAAGGGGAGAGCTGTGGGCCTTCCCTCACCGGGAGTGTGGACCCCTGGCTGATGCCTACGTGGCGATGTGGCTCTAATCGGTAGTGTCTGTCACTGGCTGAGACTGCCACTTTAGGACCTACTTTCTGATGCTGCATGTGGATTGATCTGTCTTCTACTCCATTTATCAAAAGGACAGATCTAATATTAAAGACGTTCCACATTTGCACTTTTCCAAGCATTTTCATGTCACTTATAATCTTTATGAGAGTGCTGGGAGGTAGGCATGACAGGAGTTATGTCTACATTTATCAGACAAGGAAACTGAGGCATGCAAAGACTCCACCACTTAGTACCTGTGGAACCTTTGGTGGTAAACCTTCTATGCCTCCTCCATAAAGATTCCTCATCTATAAAGTAGTGATGAAGATACTATGTAAATCACAAGGAAATTCACATAATTAAGGAAATTACATATAAATTACTTTGAGCATAGCCTGGCACATAGTCAGGACTCAAGATGTGTTAGCTATTATTATTATTTAACACTTTTTAATATTATTATTGTATTACTTAACTTCTAGTGTTTATTTAATCCACCGAGCAGTCAGGACCTCAATCCTGTTTTCCAGCTTTCCTAGGTCCTATACTTATTCAGTAGCATGGTGGAGAAGGAAAAAAATATGTGCTTTGTAGCTGAGAAGAAAATCCTTATTTCAAATCCTAAATTTTTCACTAAGCTGTGAGATACTAGAAAACTCTATGAATCTTAGTTTCCTCATATTTAAAATGAAGACAATGATGATATTATCAATGGTTTTGGTCTTAGGCTAGGTTCTCTAAAATACAGAGCCTGAGTAAAGGATTAATTGCAGGTGCTTTATTTGGGAGATGCCATCCCAGGGCATTGAGAGTGAGAACAGAAGTGTAGCAGGTCAGAAAGGGAAATTTTGTAACGGGATGCAGTACTATGCCAGCCACTGTGGAATGATCTACAGAGACACAGCCAGTCACTTGGCAGGTGCACCAGTTTGGCCTGTCAGGATATCACCAGACAAAGAATACTGTGCTTCAGATTTGCCATCAGTGGGAGGAAGGGAGAGGGAATTTATCTGCTGTCTTCCTACTGTATCCTGTCTGCAATTGATCATAATTTGTCCCACAGGGGAATTAACTTTGGCAGCTGCTCAGAAAGTCAGATCCCATATCCTGTTGCATGGAAGTTTATTGGAGTCTAGAAGTAGAAGTGGTGGGAGGAGTTAGCAACTATAGGAATGAGGCTAATCAGTTTCTGGAGGCAGAACCTTCACGATCTGCACAGGTGTTTTTAGTATAGCAGTACCAAGCGAGAACAAAGCAGCCAGGGGTCCAGGAATCTGTTGGAGGTCTTTAAGATGTGCCTGATGTCTCCTCAGAGGGTGAAATAGGGTGTAGGTTTTGTCTTAGTTTGGGCAGCCATGACAGAATGGCATTAGTCTGGGTGGCTTATTAAACAACACAACTGATTTCTCAAACTGAAGTTCTGGAGGCTGAGAAGTCCAAGATCAATGCTCCAGTAGATTCAGTGTTCGGTAAGGGCCCATTTCCTGGCTCCTACATGACTGTCTTCTTGCTATGTGCTCACATGGCAGAAGAGGCAAGGGAGCTCTTGGGCCTCTCTAAATGGGCACTAATCCCATTCGTGAGGCCTCTACCCTCATGACCTAATCACCTCCCAAAGGCCCCACCTCCTAATACTGTCACATTGAGGATTGGATTTCAAGAAATGAGTTTGGGGGAGACACAAACATACAGTGTACACAGTCCATAGCTGGGCTGTGCCAATATTAGTTATTAGTTTTTGTCCTCTCTGTATTGAATAGTGGCGGCAACGGGGAGATGGGGCTTCTGCATGTAACTCTATAAGACACTTCTAAAACCACAACAGAAATCACGTGTCAGATATTCTGAGACACAACATCATCTACCAGTGTGTACCCTGAAGGCAAGCCCTTTGCAAGCATTCATGTGCAATGCCTTATTTCCTTAGCAGGGGCATCTAGATTCTGGCACAAAAAGAACAGTAACTAGTAGCTATTAGTAAGAGTATAAAAAACTTCTATGATTTAAAAAAATGCTCATAAATCTAGAAACCTCTATCTCCTGTAGCACAGACCAAAATGTAGCTTATCTTAGATGATCTACATACAATGTGACATTGGTACTCCTCCATAAGGAGGTGGAGTCTGTGTTCCCACTCCTTAAATCTGGGGGGAACTTTGTAACTGCCTCAGCTAATAGAATACAGTGGAGTTGATGCTGCTTGTTTTCCAAGACTTGGTCATAAAAGACAAAATAACTTCCCCCCGGCTCTCCCTCTCGGGAACTGCACCTTGAGAGCCTGAGCTAAAATTGAGAAGTCCTGCTCCCTAGAAGCTGCCTGCTGGAGAGATTATGCGGAGACACCACAAGGAGAGAGACAGAGACAGAGAGATGCCTGATGCTGCAGCCGTTGGAGTCTTCCAGCCCAGGCCCCACACACAAGACTGAAGATGCCTTTGAGATGACCCCAGCCCCAGCCACCATCGGACCACAGCCTCCTGACAGAAGAGAAACATGTGGCTGAGCTGCACCAGATTCCCAGCCTATAGAAGCCATGAGGGAAAATAAATGATTATCGTTGTTTTACGCTGCTAACTTTTGGAGTAATTTGTTTCCAGCTATAAAATCCAGAACACCTGTGGAGCCCCATGTTCTTTCATTAGAAGGCTGTCATTACAGTTGTTTTAAACGTGTTCCTCCTCCTTTCATTTTGTTTAACATTTTTAACCCTAGTCATCTTGTTAATGAATAAAATATTTATTGAGAGCCTACTCATTGCTCAAACTCATCTAGCTGAAAGGGGTACAAAGTAAGCAATAACAGTCCCTGACTTTATGAGGCTCAGAGCCTGGCTGAGATGGGAAGTCCACGTGTAGAAGAAGAACCGGAGACTAAGATGCCAGCTAACACGTCACACGGAGATGCCATACACTTTTTCAGAGCCATTCCTCTCCCTCTGGGAAAAACAAAACATTTTTGCACCAAGCAGAGGCCAATTTACATTAAACTAATGAAGCTTAAGCTTCAGAGCTCTTCACTTTTACAAGAGGTCTTTTCAATGTCCTGGCTGCAATCACCTGGGTTTATATATATATAAATATACATAAATATGTGGTATATGTAATATGTATGAATAAAAATATATAATATTTGCATAAATTTATACATTATACATATTTTATAGAATTTGCAAAATACCATATTTTAACTAAAAGCATTTGCAACCTGTGTCTTTCTGTTTTAGTTTCCCCTCCATTGTTGATCTCCATCTGTCATGTCGGAGGGGCCACGACATTTTTGATATCTGGCTAAGAGAAGGTTGAGTTGACGATACTTTGGGTTTGACTTGAGTGGGTCCTATGTGGGTGGTTCACAGTTAATTCTCTCTAAAGTAAAGTTATTGTTAGTCACCCCGATGTGGGCACAGTTTCCAGGAATACTCTTGCTGCCTACGGTGCTGACTCAACCGGTGTCATGAAACAAAAGTTCAGAACCAGAAGTTGATAAGGACACATGCTGTGTACCCAGCACTCACCACTTGAAGTGCACCGGTCAGGGAAGGGAAGCAGGGGCTAATATATAGGGCGCCACAGGCTGGTCCGTGAAGAACTCTTCTAAACATGAGACATAAGAAATTGTAAGCAGAGGATTCAGTTCTCACCGACACCTGGTCCAAAGCGAAGCCCTCACCTGTCAGGAGGATTCTCAAGGATGCAGTATGTACAGTTTTAAACACAAATGGTTACAGGCTGATAAAGAGCTCAAGCATCACAAAATCTGGAAAAATGATGTGATAGCTTTATTATTTAAGTATCAGATCAGCAAGAAATTAAAATCTTTGCCAATGTTTTCATATAATTCACTCCTCTTTATTAATTGTATTATCCAGCATCCCAGAAGTCTATTATTTCTAATCAAAATTCATCTCTTGTGCTTAGTAAATTATTGCCTTGGGTAGGAGCTGAAAAAAATTATTTTTATAATCTTCCTCTCCATATCAAAACGTTTTTTGTGCTTATCTTGTTTGCTTTCCTTTCATATTTCATTAACTTTTAATTTGATTTTTCTCTATTCTTTAATAAGTAAATAGAAGATAACAATGAAGGTATGCTTCCATGTTGACCAAACTGTGTGTAATTTCTCAATTGCTTTAAATTTGCAATTATTGTAATTTTTTTCTCATTGTAAATAAATATTCGCTTTTATATCTAATTTTTAATAATTTTTTGTTAAAGAAGGGCATCCAAATTGGAGAAGCTTCAGGCCTCAAATACCTGGACCCATTCCTGACTGGATATTGAGGAGAGGTGAGTGGACCTGTTGAAGCGTGTCTTCTTTGGGGAATTCTGTCTTGATACCCCAAGCCTGAGGTAAGTACCCCCTTGAGTCCCCCATTGCCCTGTGCTGATCTCTAGAGCTCACCACTGCAGACTGGATGCATAGTTTTTTGTTTAAAGCTTGCCAAAACTCTGAGAGGTAGCATGATAGTCAATTTTACATGTCGGCTTGGCCAGGATATGGCGCCCAGTTGTTTGGTCAAATACTAGCTTAGATGTTGCTGCAAAGATATTTTGTAGATGTCATTAACATCTACAATTGGTTGACTTTAAGTAAGAGATTACTCTAAACAATGTGAGTGGAACTCATCCAATCAGTTGAACACTTTAAGAACAAAACTGAGGTTTTCTGGAGATGAAGGAATTCGGCCTCCAGAGTGTAACAGAGATTCTGCCTGAGTTTCCAGCCTGCTGACCTGCCCTGTGGATTTAGGACTTGTGGGCCTCCACAGTTGTGTGAGCCAATTCATTAAAATAAATGTCTCTCTCTCCCTCTCAAAGCACGTGTGCGCATACACACACACACACCCTGTTATCCTGTTGGTTGTGTTTCTCTGGAGTATTCTGACTGGAAAAGATAGTAATTTTATGGAAATTAAACAGGGTTAGCAAGTAACTTACCTCAGGACACACAGCTTGTATGTGGCAGACCAGTCCTGTAGAGGTCTTGCTTTTACTACTCTGCAACATTGACTCTTTCTGGGGTCAGAAAACCTTCTTAGTCTGGCTTTGTCTCATTGGGTTGAGAGATCGATTGGAGGTTTGGTTCTAACCTCCCTCAATCTCTTTCTTCATGTGTCAAGTGTGGTAACAATGGCTCTTGGCCTACATGCATTACAGGACTGTTTGAGGTTCAATGGGAGCTGTAGGAGAAAGCAAAACAACTATGCAAATGGAATTTATTGTTAAGTAAGAAATTAACTTCACGACTTTTCCCAAAGAAAAGGACTGCCTTTCCCCATCCTGAGTATTAATTTTTTCCTGTTCGTCTTGCCACCTCTTTCTCCCACCTCATGTCCCCTTCTCCTTTTCAGTGGCAAATATACTAGAACGTTTGTGCTCTCATATACAGCATTTTATTTAATCCTCAGACCACACTTGGTTACATAAATATTATACCCATTTCACAGATGACGAATGGACACACAGAGTTGTCCAAAATAGGGTGGCCAGATAACAAGGGAGCTCAAACCTTCATCTCTTATCTCAAAGTGGAAGAAAAAAATACTATAAAATTTTAATCTATTTGAACCCTGGGACCATTGCAATGAAAAAAGATTTTCTTACTTTGCAAGAAGAAGTGTCTTTGATTCAGGTCTCCTTCCTGCCATAAAGGGAGCAAATTATGATTTCAGTAATTAAGCTTTTAGAGTCAGTATTTCCATTGGAAGACTCTGTGTCTGATTCACCTGCCAGTACAAAAGTGAAGCTATCAAGCATTTGGTGCCCAGCTGGCTGAAGAAGATTAAACTCTGGAAGGGTATTTAAATAAAATTTAAATAATTCATAATTTGACTCCCTCTGAATAGCAAGGCCTTTCTAGTGCAAGTGTAAGATGTAACAGTGAACTCTTCGATAAAAGGCTGAGTTATGGAGGGAAGAATCTGTGAATCTGATTTTCTACATAGATTATGACAGACAAGGAGAATTGATAACTTTCCTTTATAAATCTGCAAACTACCTCCTCTTACAAACTAATTTAATTTAAAATTAAGGTACATAAATAACGTAGATTTTATTGAAACTAGAATTTGACTGTCCTGTTTTCAGGGGGATGTTGATAAACCAGAGCAAATTTTAGGATTGTGAAGACACCATCGTAAGAGAAACAGTTGAGGAGCTGGGGATGCGCAGTCCAATGTAGGCTGAGAGGAACTAAGAAAGCTATTTTTCAATATTTGAAGAGTAGATGTTTAGCTCTACAGGCCCAATGAGTGGAGTATCAAGGAAAGGAGGTTAAAACCCTTTGTAACAAGGAGCACTGTCCAAACATGGACTGGTTTGTGGGGCTGGGCTCCTTGGTGCTAAAAATGGTCATCAGGATGGTGACAAGGGATGCTGATGTCTGAAGTCCTGCTTTAAGGGATGAGGTGTTGGACCACACACAATTGAAGGTCTCTTTTACTGCTAATATTTAAAGACAAAATGTTGATTGGAACAGTCTTTCTATTAAAAATATGCACTGGCTTGGATCTGTTTAGGCAGAAAACCATGACTTGCTCATTCAATTTGTCTTCAGGGGAATTGGTATATATTAAAGACCTTTTACTCATCTCTACAAATCTTATTTCCAAGTCTCAGATTCTTTATATATACAATGGAATAATTATGGTGCCTACTTCATGAGACTATTGTGAAGATTGATTTGAGATGATGTACATGAAGTATTGAGTGCCTGGTACCTAATAATTTCCCAATAAGTGTTAACCCCTATTATTATTGTTGTTTTGTTGTATGTAAATTTATTCTGCCTTATAACCTTTTGAGTTTGATGTCATCCGCATTTTAGAAATAAGGCATCAGAGGCCTAGGTCAAGCAAATTGTGGAAATGGAAGTTAAACCCATGTCTTGATCACACCAAAGCCACAACGGTTTCTTTAGTACTCTCAGTGACTGTAGAGCCCTTTCTTGTTTTCTCAGACATTTGCTGTGAAAATACCCTGTTGTTTCATTTTGATGTGTAATCACTCTGTGTTCCGACAGAAGCAAAACTGTGGCTTTGTGTTACATACATACACACACATACACACTCATACAGACAGCCTCAGTGACTAGAGTAGAAACTGTAGGCAACAACGTGACTCTATTCTTTGAAACATCATTTACTGACGGCTCCAGCAAAGCTTTTGATCATGCCAAGCTGCGTGGCTCAATGAAATCTATGTATAGAATCCTATCTAGATGCAGAAAGATTGCATCAGAGAAGGCTGACTGGTTCAATTGGTGTTATTCTAAAGCCAGCATTCTGGGGAGAGAATTAGTATTCACAAACATCAAAAGAGTCGCTAGAATGGAAATTGACCCTGTCTTGTAATATAAACAGGTCAGCTGTGTGAGAGTTTTCAAAGACAGTTATGATGTAATAGCCTATATACAGTACTCACAGTCTAATCTGTTTTAAGCTTCTCCTCTGGCATTTCTCTTTCCCAGGAATGAAATAAAAGGAAAAGTGGATTCAGATAAAGAAGAGAGCTCATCCCTTTTGCCATTTAAGAAATGGCCTATTGTCCAGCCTCAGTAGGGATATGGCGTTCCTGGTAAATTCAACATTTACATCACCGAGGCCGTTTTCTCAGAGACTTTCTTTTTATGTGAGATGTTATCATCTTGTGATTTATGATCTATGCATCTCTGCTGACATTTTTTTCTAAAGTTTTCATTGTTCATAAATGTACATGACACCAGGCAAATAACTAATACTGATCGAGGCACCTGCAGGTGCAGCAGACATTTTAAATAAGAACACAATTAAATGGAAATCTGAATTCTAGCCAGCAAGATGTTAACAATAATATAGTACACTGGGGTGCCCTGCAGTATTGATCCTGCAGTGTCTCTATAGGCAACGACTCACAGTGCATTTGCCACAAAAAGATGTACGTACGTGGAGCCATCTCCCACTCGGTGGGGTGGGTGGGAGGAGGACTTGGGTTGAGGTAATTCATTCAGATGTGAACTATAAGTCAAGGATAAAATTATGCTTTGTTTTTCCTAGGTTCTCCTTTCCCTTTAAATTGGCTGGTTTTGTTAGTTTCTTGCCAATCCCTCCCCCTGCCAAAAAGCTTACAACAATTATTGGTGAGCATAAAAATTAAGAGTGAAGAATAAATTTACACCGAAAAGTATAAAATCACAGTTTTTCCCAACATGACTTTTTCTAAAATTAAAGGTGAAAAGCCACCCAGAAATTGCAATTGGCAGAAATGTAGACTGATTTATTCATCTCTGTAAAGGTATTAAAGTTGAACACATAGCTATAACATCTTGTGTGTTTTAACCAGGCTAGTCCTTCCTGGGGGCATGTTTGATCTGTAAGACTCAGACCAAATGTCACATATCATTCAGAAATAGGTTAAGAGGGCTATGCTTCTGCGTCAGGTCTCAAGGCTGGTGAATTTTTCATATGGCTGGAGAGTTTTCAATTCTGCCTTCACAATCTACAATGGAGATCTCTAAAGGTTTTTCCATAAACACTTACTTCATAATGGATGATGGGCGAACGTGTTAACCTTTTTGGAAAACCTCTCAATACATGGTTTTCAATACAAAATTTAAGTGGAAAAAATACATGTATTTTTCCAATTTATGAGTTATTGTATGTATTGTCAGCAAGTATCTTCTTCCAAATTAATTATCCATCAGCCATCCTCTAAAGTCTGCTGGACTAGAGCATTCTCTGGCCAGCGAGTCCCCTTTCTCTTAGGATCCTCTCGTTCCCCTAGTTGCTCACTGACGGTTCAGAGTTTCCCATCATAGCCCCTGACACAAACGTAGGCGCGCCACGTCATTCCTCTATCCCAATGTTATGTACCCCCTCCTCTTTTCACAACTCCATCCTCTTAAAGAGGAGGCAGCATGAAAAAGTGGAAAGAGCTACTGAATCAGAGAAAACAAACTCAGAATCCCAATTCTGCTGTTTTCTGTTTGATTCTGTACAATTACTTTTCTCCTTTGAGTTTGAGATTTCTCATCTGTAAATAAAGAAATATGTCACAGAGTTGTGAATATTAAATGAGCGTAAAGTGCCTAGTACAACGCCTGGTGTGTAGATATTGCTCAATAAGTGTTGGTTTGCTTTTTCTCTGCAAACCAACAAGGAAAAGATAAAAGAGGTGAACGAATCGCTTAATGTTTTGCTTTTTCTGAGATGAATTATTTGCATTTTAGACAGAATCTCTTATTGACCCAAAGGAATAAAATATCGGTGGTGGAATTTTAGAGAGCGAGACAGGCTGGTGTGAGAGTTAATTTTAAGTAAGGAGACTTTCCAGTTCCACTATCTCACAATGAGGACACTCAGTGCATTCATGTCTCTGTTAACACAGAAATAAGAATATGGTCATAAAATTGCATTCAATAATCCCTTTCATATACTAAATGATCCTGATTTTAGGAAATTAAAGATCATTATTATTTGATTGAATTTAATTAAACAGAACCCAGCACCTTAGAGGTCCTGGGCTTCTATAAAGAGAATATGAATGAAGTGATTAAATTAAGTCACAGCCAATAAGGATTCTCATCAGAAAGAAAATGAAAGGAATTATATCTGATTGAGAACTCTGAGTTAATTATATGCCTTGGGTATTTCATGAAAAGTCATTGAAATTTACCTGTTCTGAAAGGGAGAAGAGACCACTTAGCAAATGCTATTCATTCATTGTAGACACTGTGCAGGACATCTTGTGAGGAATACAAGGATGAAGGAAATGCATTTCCTGTCTCTCCCCAGCCCCAATAAACTTGAAGCAGAAGGCACTCCCAAATGAATATAATCCATAGAACTTGGGATGCAGAAAAATGTATCAATTTTGATCTGAAAAGATCAGGAAAATATTTTTTGAATAGATAGAGTTGAATCTAGGCCTCGGAGTTAAGATGATTCAACAGAAGTAGTTCAATCATTTTTCATCAGCTGCTTACCATATGTCAGGAGCCATGTTAGCACTGGAGATGCAGTTTTAGGTGGAATGGGAATGGGACTGTGTCCTAGCTGTGCTATTTTCCAGCTGTGAACTGTAGTAAAAGTTATTTAATCTCTCAAATGCTCAGTTTCCACAATACAGATAAAATAAACTTTGACCTCCTAGGTGAATATTAAATGAAATAATGCTCATAAAGGTACTTATATGCTCAGTAAAAGTTGGCTATTGTTATTATTACATTCCATGGATTGCCTGTCTTCCATCATCTTTTTCTAAACTCTCCTATCTCTGGCTGTCAGTTTTAATCTCATGAAGCAAAACTTTAATCAACAAAATCTAGCAAAAACTTTGGTAGCTTTTCAGCATCTCTTGAGAAATTCTAAATAAACACTCAGTTTTGTGTTCAAGGTGTTTCATGATCTGCTTCTAACCCTCCTATCAAATGTACTAATTTCTGGATCAACCCGCTTCCAGGATGTTGCTAAAATGTGCCCTGGGTTCTGATGCCTTTCTTTACTCATCTTTGAGGGAAAGGTCTTTGCCATTCCTTCTATTAGTATTCCTACTTTCTAAAATGGTATTCAAGAGCCAGTTGAAATGTCATCTCCTCTGTTAAGCCCTCCCTGGTTCTCCTGGCTCATTACCTTTCTTTGAATATAGTGCTGATAGTATTAAGACACTGCTCAACAACTTTGCTGGTTTTTTATTTCCTGATGGAGAAAGTGTAAACGTTTTAGTATGGCGCGATTTCACAAACATAGTATATACTTTGGTGCCTTTCTTATGCTATGTTTTGTACGTGGAACATCCTACACGTCTTTAAAATCTTAGGCCTCTTTAATGGCCAGATCTGGGAAGCCTTTCTGGATTGCTTCAGTAGGAATTAATCTCTCCATCCTTTAGGTTGCCTTACCACCCTGTTTACATTCTATTTCAGTTCTCCGCAACATCTCAACTCACAGAGCTAGCTGTGTGTTCCTACCTTACTTAAAAGAGTATGAATTCCTTAAGACACAGACTAAATTTTACTTAGCATTAAATGCCTAATTTGTATCACAGTGCCTGACTCATAGTAGGGCTCAATAAATGTTTACTGAATAGCTTAGAGAACATAGACTATCCCATGGAAGAATAGTGACTCTTGATGTGGTGCTCATTTGCTGGATTCAAGGAGTGCCCCCTGAGAGTTTTAGGGCGTTCTGTGCTTCATTTTGGTGGTATAAGTATGTAGAAGGAATTCCTTTTCGTCTTCCTCATCTCAGAATTAGGGCTCTTGTTAGGATGCTTATATAAGTCACTTTGCTTGCAATGGGCTTTAAAATGAGAGACTCAAGGGAACCAAGGGGTGGCTGACACCAGTTGGTCTGGCTGGTCCTTTTAGGGATGATGAGCACTGGAGAGCACTTCAGTAACTAAGCTGATTCTTGAGTTTTGGCTAAAAGCCCAGGCTTCAGTTCTACCCTCTAGGCTGAGTCATTGCCTTTGTAAGGACTGAATAGTAATGTGTCTGGCGCCGGGCCTGGGATACTGTAGTTTCTCAGTAAAAATGAAATTGTTTCTCTTTGCTTTCCTTCCACTTAACCATTTTAGGACCATTTAATGTAACAAATAATTAAAGAAATAATCTCCTTCTCACAAAATCTAAATGAAATCTTGAAACACAGTCCTCTGTGTTGGTGCCATAGCTCAGGGTCTTCTCTATGTGCTCGTGGGTGCTCTGCCCCATGCCTACTTGAGGCCTCCTTCTCAATGGCTGGATTGCGTTCGAGCTTCTGAATAGTGGCCCTTAAACTGTGCAATCACAGTCTGGTACCTTCTCTTTCTTCAATAAATTTTACATGGAAGCAAGCTTCCTGCTTGGTTTTCTTAAGGATTAAGAAATCAAGGATTTCTTTAGTGTTTGCTAATTGGGCTGCCTGCTCTTCTGTTTGAGCACCTCAGTTCAGGACTTGTGGTGGGAAGACAGTCTAACATAGCATTTCTGTCTTTTCTATCTGGTCTATGATGCTTTGCTGAGAGAGAGGATGGGAATAATGATGGAAAGGGAGAATGGGGAATAACGACAATAGCAATATTGATGGCACAGTTGGTAAGACACAAAACTACAATTAAAATCTAGACCAAAACGTGGTCTGCAGTTTGGTTGCATTAATCCTGAAACAGAGAATGAAGTTTATATCATTTTTTTCCATGTAGTGAACTTCCCATTAATGGTGGTATGCAAATGAGGGCTAGATAATTACTTTTGGAAGAGAGACATGAGACTTCATGTTTAGTTTTCTCTCAACCATGAGATTCTGAATTTTCATGAAAAGATGACCTCATGTCCCATGAGGCTCTACATCTCCAGACATCACTGAGCCCACAGGTGTAGTAAGGACTCCAGAGCTCCAGGTGGTATCATGAGCTACCCAAGGGGCTGCAAAGCACATTGCCCATGGTGTCTACCTGTAGTCATTATTTTGACCACGGAAGTCGATTAGCATCTCTGTATTCACTTATCTTCTGTATGTTACTCTCTCCTTTTTCTGCCGAATAGATAAAAGGACTGAACATTCTGGGCCCAGCAAAGGACCTTGGGGAAAAGCAAAGAGTCTGTTTCTTCTTTCTCCCTTCCCTGGAAGGTTTTGGCTGACAAGAGCATGAGATGGAGGATGAAGGAGGGCCTCTGGTTCCTGAGAAAGAGTGAGAGTTGGAAGGATCCTAGTGTCCTTTAACTTTTTATCTTTAAAGCTCTCCCCACTGATGTAGTTAATGGGTACTAGAATGGAAACATCAAGAGATTAGACTTCATTTGAAATTGAGAGTAGATATGTTGTTTTCAAAATACAATTTTCCTGGTAATCCTGAAAGGATTTGGGCATTGATGTCACAAGAAAATAACAGGTACTCTCACTGTAGTCAAAGAATTTTTTAAAATTGCAAGCAAAAACAGTTAAAATATTTGATCTAATAACATAAGATCTTCCCTTTTTAGCTTTTAGTTCTATCTGATCTGATCCTATGACACCCCCATGCCAGTTCATAATGGGTGATATTGCTTAAGATGTGTACTCTTGAAAAAAGCAAATGAATACCTAATTCTGTAAACACCAGCGAGAGAAGTCGTGAGGGACCTGTAGTCCTAAGAGAGGAGCCAAGGTCACCTTCAGAAACAGTGTATTTTAGTCATGAAATCTCTAAGTTAATTTGAAATCACCCAATTTCCTATTCAAAGATGAATAGCCATACCTTTGAGATACAGTACCCAAAATGATGTGAACGATGAACTTAGGAGGTCCCATCACCGAAAGAAGTAAAATAATTCAAATGTCTTTTTTTTAATAACAGCTTTACTGAGATATAATTCACATACCAGAAAATTCACCCTTTTAAAGTGTACAGTTTAGTGGTTTTTGGTGTATTTACAAAGTTGTGCAGCCATCTTCACTATCTAATTTTAGAACATTTTTATCACCCCCCAAAAAATACATACTCCTTTGCAGTCACTCCCCATTCCCTCTGCCCCAGCCCCCAGTAACCATGAATCTACTTACTATCTCTATGGATTTACCTATTCTGGACATTTCATATAAATGGACTAATACAATACGTGGCCTTTTATGTCTGGCTTTTTTCCATTAGCATAATGTTTTCAAGGTTCATCCATATTGAAGCATATATGGTACATTTTTCCTTTTTGTGGCTGAAAAAATATTTTATTGTGTGGATATACCACATTTTAAAAAATCATTCATCAATTGATGGACATCTGCTTCCCCGCCCTGTGCCCCCCCCGCCCCCACTTTTTGGCTATTTGAGTAGTGTTGCTATGAATATTTATGTACAAGTTTTTGTGTGGACGTGTGTTTTCAGTTCTCTCTGGTACATACCTAGGAGTGGAACTACTGGGTCGTATGATAATTCTATGTTTAACCTTTTGAGAAACTGACAAACTGTTTTTCAAAGTGGCTACACCATTTTACGTAAATAATGTCTTTTTAATCTACATTGTAGATGAAGAAGTTTATTCTGCCCTGGAGACCATATTGTCTGAATAGTTGTATGTTTTTTTTCAGTCTATCACATTTTGAGGATATTAAATCTTACTATCCTAGCTCTCTTCCTTCTGCCTTGGCAAGGGCGGTCCAATTAGAAAGAGAGAAGGCCCGTGCCAGGGAGTGAGACAGGACTTGGGCCACTGCACACCACTCAACTTTGAAATTATTTCCCATATTCTT
This sequence comes from Equus quagga, assembly GCF_021613505.1. Lineage (NCBI taxonomy): Eukaryota > Metazoa > Chordata > Mammalia > Perissodactyla > Equidae > Equus > Equus quagga. The sequence goes on along the minus strand of NC_060280.1, from coordinate 43,742,482 downwards.
CCTCCACTGGGTAGTCACTGAGTCCTTTTATCACATTTGCACTTCCTAATTTCAATAGCAATAAGAACATACGATAACTGAGTGTCTACTTTGTACCATGCACTACGCTTGTTCTTGGAGAGTATAAGATTGACATAAAACCACCATTCAATGATTTCACAATTCCCCACAGGCACTGATGAGTGCTTCAATAGAGATCCAAATAAATATATATTTTTCCAAAGCAGAATGGTGTAAAGCAGAGCTCTCAATTTCTGTTGTATTGATATTTTGGGCCTGATAATTCTTTGTTGTGAGTGGCTATGCTGTGCATTGCCGAATGTTTATCAGCATCTCTGGCCTCTACTCAGCTGATGTCAATAGTACCACCCTGATTGTGACATCCAAAAGGGTCTCCAGATATTTACCTGGGGGCAAAACTGGCCCTGGTTGAGAATCTCTGGTCAGAAGCTTAGAGCATGGGCTTAGGTAGGATCCAGGTGTCAGGACACTGGGGAAGAGGCTAAATATTATGTTCAAAAATTGAAAACAGGGGGCCGGCTCCGTGGCTGAGTGGTTAAGTTCGTGTGCTCCACTGTGGCGGCCCAGGGTTCGGATCCTGGGCGCGGGCATGGCACCGCTCCTCATGCCACATTGAGGCGGCGTCCCACATCCCACAACTAGAAGGACCTGCAACTAAGATATGCAACTGTGTACAGGGGGGGTTTGGGGAGATAAAGCTGAAAAATAAAATTGAAATCATAATAGCTACCTTATAGGGTTGTTGTATGGATTAAATAAGAGAGTGTCTAGAGAACCCCTGACAAGGCATCTGGCACACTTCTTCCCTATAGTGTGATGGTGGCAGTTCAGGAAGGTTCGGATCTCTGTTTGAAGATATTGGAGAGGACGACACTGTTTTTTCTTTTTTTCTCCAATTTTTTCAATTTCATTAAACTCGAATTTTAAAAAGGTAAAATGGGAGAAGGCAAAAGGGATTAACCAGTGAGATTTCATCGATTCTCCTTGTGTGAATGAGTGGTTGGAATGCTGGACGATTAGGTAACTAGACCCCCGTTCATTCAGGTGCTCACTCATCCATTATTTGTTCATTGGAAATATTTCCTGACTGTCTACTCTGGATCTCTTTCTGCCTTTCTGCTCTCCAGTGACTCATGTCAGTCCCTTGACTGTCCCATGTTCCCTCCTCAAGTCTTTTCCATATTCTCTTTCCACTGCCTGGGACACTTATCCTAGTTCACTCCTATTCATCTTTGAGATCTCAGTTCAAATTTAGTGTTTTCAGAGCTATGCTCCCTGACACTTGCCACATCCATTCAAGATGGATCCACTCCATCCCAGAGCAAAGCAGAGCCCACAGCAGTGAGCACTCAAGGCCCCTGAATTGTTTTATGAGATTAGTACCTGCTAATGCCACTAAATTGTAATAAGTATTTGGTAATTCAGACTAATTGTCTGTTGACTGGCTGATTGAAGGAATGAACAAGTGCTGGGCACCGTTCAGGTTCTTTTTGACTTTTCGTTGGTGTTCTAAAAAACGCTGGACTGACGGGGACTCTGACCTGTTTCAAGAGTGATGAGCACCTGCTGGGCAGGTTGTCTAAGGTTGACCCGTGAGTGGCTTCTAATCAAAGGAGGAGGGTGAGATAGCACTGGAAAAGGATGGAAAGTAAGTCTCAGATTCTACTAACGTTGGGCCTAAAATCAGCTGAGGACAGAGCTGCCATGTTTATCCTAAGGCACTTCAATGACTTCAGCTACGAAATAAAACCAGTTCCTTTGTTACCACCTGACACACACACTCTTTTGCTTTTTCTACCATTTGAAGCTAAAACCATTCTTTAACACTTTTTGTTTTTTTGCCCTAGCAAGCAATGATCTTTAATTCTTGAAGGTATTTTTCTATGCAAAACAACTTTCCCGGGGCTGGTCAGGGGTTAGGTTAGCCTTTGTGTTTCCTTTGGCTTATTAGTCATAGGCATGATTGTGGGATGGGGTGGGAAGTGATGGCAAAATGTGTTTTTAATGTATGTAGAATTTATTCTCTAGGCCTATAAAAAGCAAATTTAGAATATTCATATTTGTTTAACAGTCTTCAGGCTGCTGAGAAGAGTGGCATTTTTTTTTTTAATAAATGAAAGCAAACAGCCATTATCTGGGCTTGCAATGTGCACAGTGAAATATTAACCACTCGTCTCCTATGAATACTTGCCTCACTCTGCATGCAGGAGGTCTGCTGATTTGTGGCAGTGACACTTTTGGGTTCACTGAAGAGGAGAGTCTTGCTTGCTTCTCTGGTGAATGTGAAGCAAGGCATTGTTTGAATTATTGCTGCTGACCACCAACTCTGAAAATACATCTTGTTGCACCAGACTGGAGGCCAATCATGCACCATAATGCAGCACACTGCAAAGCTAAACACTGAATATTTATTTGTCATTTTGGAAAGCTACTTCTTTTTCCTATGTCTGAGGCTGAAAAGAAAGACTGATGACCAGCCCAGAGGGGGGCAGCGAGGAGGGAAAGGAGGGATGGAGAGAGGGGCAGTATATTTATGCTTCCATCCATTTCTTTGATTGCTGATGCAATTTGGATGAATGAGTATATTTTCCACCCTTTCCCTGGAGGCCTGTGAGTCTGTGAGGTGAAGGTACCTATAAGCGAATCTCCATAAGCCAATTTAATTGTGAAATCGGAGAGGGCTACTTATAGTGTGTTAGAGGTATCATCTGTGGATGGGAGTTTTCATTTCTCTGTTTACAGCAACCTGGAATGAGACTTGTTTTGTTATTCACAACACTTGTTTGTACAGTAGTCTCAATAATTAAACCAAAATGTCACTACATCCATATGCCTTTCCATATCCTATTTCCTTGTCGAAAGGTGTATCCCATAGGAAGTACCCTGGTTTCAGTCAAGTTCTACTCTTGCCTTGGGGAAAAAAAGACACAAAAAACAACTTGTCTTTTCAAATGTTTTACTTAAACTCTAGGACAATTAAAGTTATTTATATACAACCATGCCACAGAAGTAATGAGATGATTAAAATATTCTTAATGAGTTTTCATTTTCCAATTGTTTGACTTGATGTAGCAATACATATTTATGATTTTAATTATTTGTTTTGGCCTCAGAAAATGTCTGTTCTTTAAAGATCAGCGGGGTTCATGAGAGAGTCGATATGTTGCCTTGTTGACTTCTTGCTTCTTCCCTTAGACTGTTAGTAATTAGAATAATACGCTGTAGGGGGGAAATAATTTAACAAATTTGTTTAAAGATGTTACAAGCTTTAAAAAACTATAATGCTAAGATTTCTTCTTTTTTATTTTTAAAGTAATCTTTAAGCCAACAGGGCGCCTGGTGAGGGTAGCATAATCCATGTAGCATTTAGAGAGAATTAACTTTTACAATAGGGGAAGAGTCTTACGCGTCTCCTCCTCTTTCTTTATCTCCTTCTCATCTTGGTAGAGATGTGGCTCCCAGAGGTGGAGGCTGACCCCACCATCTGTGCTCTGGCACCACTCTTCCCTCAGAGACTCAATTCATCACTTATTCCTTTATCCTGTTCCTTCAATCTCTGTCACTCCTTTTCTCTCAGCCCAAAAAATACTCATGGCCCTCCATGCGTATAAAACAAAATCCAAAGAAAATTCTCCCTTCACCTTATATCACTGATTCTCTATCTCTTACCCTCTGTCTTTACCTTCACTTCTAAGTTGTCTTCTCTGACTACTTATCATGTATTCTTCAACCTGCAGCAATCTGCCTTTCACCCCATTTCTCCATGGAAAAGCACCATCCCCTCCCCCGTCAGGCCACAGTGGTCTCCATTCAATGGAGAATTATCAGTCCTTATGTTACCGCTCTCTATGGCAACAATTCCTGCTGAAACGCTGAACTCCTAGTGTCTGTGAAACCACATCTTCCTGGTTGTCCTTCTCTTTCCTGTATTTCCTTTCCTCTACCCAGCCTTAATTATTGGTATTCCCCAGGATTTGATTTTTGCCTTCTTCTCTTTTTTCCCCTTTATATATGCTCCTTAAATGATTTAATCAGGCTAAGAGTTACTCTTTGTCATGATAGCATGACTTGGAGCCTATGTGTTTGGAAGAAAGAATATAACATTTGGAGTCAAATCCATTTTTTTAAAATTATGGTTCCATGATTTACAAGCCTAGTAGTAAATTTATCAGCCACAGTTAGCCTTATTCTGCTCTTTGGTCTACAATGATCTCTTAAAATCTATCCACGCATAGCTCTCATTGGAAACCTCCAATAAGATAACCCACAGGCATGTAAAGTCATCATATATGAACCCATACTTGGTTCTTGGTCCAACTCCACCTCCAGCTCTTCCTTCTATCCATTTCCCTTCTCTTAATAAAGGGTATTGTCAGATGCTTAGGAACCATGTTGAGCATTTCATCTTTCTCTCTTCCTTTGCTAATTTTATATAATGTTAATCAGTATTTCCGTTCCTGTCCATCTTCATTTCCACTTTAGGTCATCTTGACCACTGTAGATCAAGCCTCATAAACTAACCCTGGATTATTGCATTAGGTATTCACAAAGGTCTACCTGTCTACATTCTAGGTTTTCCTTCAATCTATTCTCTACAAAATTGACAAAATGATATTTTATAAATATCCTTCAAAGTATTACTTTGAGGAAACAATTTAAGCTCATTAGTAAGAACATAACACTGTTTAGGAATGCTCTTTGCCATTGTCTATAGCCATTGCTTAACTGATGCCTGATGGTGACTACGTTGAACTCCATGTGTTTCCAAGAATTTACCATACTTTCTTTTATCTTTGTGGCTCTACACAGAAATCTACATCTATACGAAATATCCTCCCATTCATTCTTCACCAGCATAATTCCTGCTTGTATTTCGAAACTCAGTCATCTTATGGGAATGTAAGATGTTACAGCCTCAATGGAAGGCAGTTAGGTGAGTTTTCAAGTAGTTAAATATAGTATTACTATGTGACCCAGCAATTCCACGCCTAGGTATATACCCCAAAGAATTGAAAACAGAGACTTAAATAGACACTTGTACAGGGATATTCATTGCAGCATTATTTGCAGTAGCCAAAATGTGGAAACAACCCAAGTGTCCGTCACCAGATGAATGAACAAACTAAATGTGGTATATCTATACAATGGAATGGAATATTATCCAGCCATAAAATGGAATAAAATTTTGATACATGCTGCAGCATGAATGAGCCTTGAAAACATGCTAAGCAAAATAAGCTAGTCACAAAAGGACAAATGTTGTATATATATATTTTCAGATAAGAACTATCTAAAATAAGCAAATTCATAGAGATAGAAAGTAAGTTAGAATTTACCAGGGGGTGAGAGGGAAAAATGGGAAGTTATTGCTCAATGGGTACAGAGTATCTGTTTGATGTATGAAAAAATTTTGGAAATAAATAACAGTTGGCGATGGTTGTAAAACACTGTGGGTGTAATTAACGCCAGTGAATTGCACTAAAATTTATTTCCTAGAAACTCTCATTCATTGCTGATGGGAATGCAAAATGGTACAGCCATATTAGAAGACAGATTGGGAGTATCTTACGAAATTGAACATGCTCTTGCTATATGATCCTGAAATTGCACTCTTTGATCCAAAAGAGTTGAAAACATGTCCACACAAAAATCTGCACACAAATGTCAACAGCAGCTTTGTTCATAATTGCTGAAACTTGGAAGCAACCAAGATGTCCTTCAGTAGGTGAACGGATAAATAAACTGTAGTAAATCCACACAATGGAATATTATTCATTTCTAGAAATAAATGAGTTATTAAGCAATGAAAAGACAGGGAAGAACCTTAAATGTATATTACTAAGTGAAAGAATGAATCTACAAGAGCTACATACTCTATGATTCCAACTATATGACATTCTGGAAAACGTAAAACTATGGAGGCAGTAAAAGGATCAGTGGTTGCCAGGGGTTATGAGAGAGGGAGTGATGAATAGGAGGGCACAGAGGATTTTTAGGGCAGCGAAACTACTGTGTATCATGGATATGTGTCATCATACATTTGTCAAAACCCATAGAATGTACACCACCAAGAGCGAACTCTAATATGAACTATGGACTTTGGATGATAATGATGAGTCAGCGTAAGTTAATCAATTATAACAAATCTACAACTTTGGATTGGGATCTTGATAGTGAGGGATGCTTTGTATATGTAGCGGGTAGAGGGTGTATGGGAAATCTCTGTACTTCCACTCAGTATTGCTGTGAACCTGAAACTGCTCTAAATAATAAAGTCTATTAAAAGAATTATTTCCTCCTTTCAGCCTCCATCTTATGCCTCCAGACTGGCTCCTTCTCTCCAACTAGAAACTCTTCTATCTTCTGGCAGCCCAGTCAAACAAATCAGCAAAACCTGCTCTCTTGTATCTTTAGCCCCTGCTACTACTATCTTATCTGTACTGGTTTTTCTGACTCTATGTTCCCTATGCAAGCATCTTACTGTGAGTCTCCATACTTGTTGGTTTCACTTCCTCCTTTCCCTTTGAATCCTCAGTCATCAACATTTTGGCTTCCAATCCTTATGGGACTGACCATGCAGTCAACAATGACTCCATATTGTCAAATTTAATAGGCATATTTTGGTCTTTATCTTATTTGGCCTCTTGCCAGCATTAGTATTTTGTACTAATCTTCTCGGAACTGTTATTGCCTTGGCTTTTTGGTAACTTCTGTCCCGCAGCCCACTGGCTCTTCCTTGCCAGTGTCCTTCAACGGCACTTTTCTGTTTCCTTCCAGTGCTGTTGCCCCACCTGCCAAGGCTCTGTCTGTAACCCACCTTTCCTCACATTTCATACTTTGCCTGAATTAGCAACAAGTTGAGCATGGTTTTTAAGGAATTCTTATATACAAATTATTCTCGAATCTACCTCTTTGTCCCTAATTTCTCCTCTCAACTCAAGATTCCAGCTTCCACCTGATGATTAACTTCTCCATCTAGAGGCCTCGCATTTACCTTGAATTCAACATGTTTAAAACTAATTTCAACGTCTGTTCCTCCCACCCAGCCAGCCCACTAGATCCTGACTTCTGTGTCTCTCTCTGGTACATAGGCTTGCTGTGAGCGTTAAGTGAGTCACTGTATTTAGCACAGGGCCTGGCAAATATTTAGATCTCAATGAATCTCAATAAATAGCTATTATTGCTACTGTTGTTCTCACCTCAGCCAGTGATATCACTGAACCATGTACCTAAGACAGAATACTGAAAGTCATCACAAACGTCATCACCTCCCCCAGGTCATTCCCTCCCCTCCATAACCAAATAACTACAAGATCTGGCCTTTGCCTACTTGTCCAGGCTTCACTCCCACTTCTACCTGCATCATGAGTTTGTAGTAGCAGGATTCAGATATTTGAGTATTTTTTTATTCTCTCTCGTTTTCTTTTCTTGTGCAGTCGCCTATGCCTATCATGATCTTCCTTCACCTACTTCATTTTCTATTGATTTTTCACACTCAGTTCGATATCACCTCCTTCGGGGAAGAATCTTCACTGCCTCTCAATCCGTAGTTGATTTGGGTGCCTGTTCCCTGATTTAACATAGTATCCTCTGCTTCTTGTATCACATACGGCCTTCCACATTGAACTGAGAGTTTCAGGAACTGTGTCTTATTCATCTTTGTTTTCCTTTCCCCTAGCAGAGTGTCTGCCATGTGAGTGTATTCAATAAACATCAGTTGAATTAAACTAAACTGTTGATTTAGCTTAGACATTGAGTGATAGCAACTTCAAAACCTTATGCTTTGTCTCTTCACGTGTTTCAGAACCCAAGTGTTTTAAGTTATAGAAATATACATAAATCTTCACTAAATTTTCTTCATGTTAGATTCCACGCGTATTTTGAAAATTAAAGAAAAGGACTTTTCAGATCTTGATCTCCCCATTTTTGACTTGCTGATCAAGGCACCGAAGTACATATTTAACCTGGTGGAAAACTTAACAGGTTCTAGAAGAGAGTCCCCAGAATTTGTATATTCATTTCACCAGTAAATATTACTGGATGTGGCCTCTTTACAACGTATTTTTATTTTCACTTTAAAAAGAGTGGTTTACAAGTTTTCCCTAATTACAACTATAGTTAAGCTCAATATGGTAATATTAGAAAGCATGGAAATTTACTGAGAAAGAAAACAAAAATAAGCTATAATTCTACTACCAAAGATAACTACTGTTAAAATTTTGGTGTATAATTTGCCAGGAATTTCCATAGTTTTTCTTTACAAAAATACCACAATTTAAGTACTCCTTTGAGGTCTGTTTTATTTTTCCCTTAGCAATATAAGGAAAACATTTTTCCATGTCAATAAAGATTTACCTCTAATGCTATTTCTAGTTTCTACTTGCTATTTTATTCTATGGATGTAAACTTTTACAGTTAAACATTAAAGTTGTTTCCAAAAATTGTAATAAAAATTTTTACGCACATACCTTTTCTATATTATCTACTTAGATTTGATTTGTGCAATGAGGTATTTATATACATATGTAAGTTTAGAGTTTAATCATACAAATATATTTTAGAATGTTCTCTTGTTTATATGGATGTGTCTCTTGGAACACTGACAAAAATGGGACCTGATGAATCATGTCTTCCAATTCTGTAGCTGAGATGAAAATAATACTTTTTTTTTTAGATTTCTGGTGCTGATTTGCAAGTGAGTCATTTATGTAGGATTGGTAAGTCATGTAACTTTATGTTTCTCAATGTTTTACCAATAAAATGGAGCTAATAATATTTACCGCCAACCTTTATGGTGAAGATAGGAGAGTGTATTTAAGCACAGAGAAGAATGAGGCCACATATAATTTTCATGGTTATTATTTTCTAATTTTTCTCCTGTTCTACCTTACTGTGACTTTGTTTTGTATTGTTAGTCCTCCACCCATCTTATTATGAGTGAACGATGACTCTCACGTACAATTACCTTTTTGTCTGTGCGTCTTTCTTTCTTTTTTATAAAGAAATATTTTGTGCTACACAGAAACACGTAATAAATATATTTCTCAATTACATTTCAAAATGAGTTATTGTTACAAAGTGAACCTTAAAATATGGAAAGTCTCTGAAGTGGAGGAAAAGATGAAACAGATGGATTAAATGAGATGTGGCCACCACAGGGGACGTTCTACTTCATAGAAGTCCTAGAAATCTCAATGAAATCACTACACAATTTACGCATGTTCATAAATAATCCATCTCAACCTTTTGCTTTAAGGAACCAGTTTTCAAGTGCATAAACTAAGCAATCCTGGTGACTCACCTCCAGTATGAGATGGGGGAAATATATTTCAAGTTTAAAAAATCACTTCATGGGTTGTGGTTAATGAAATATTTGCTAGTTTCTTTATTGAGGCCAAAGAGACATTAGAAAATGCATACCGTTTGATCATTTATTAATGTACCATACTCTGTGCTGTTAAAATAATTTTAGCACTCAGGAATTGGCTTATGAGAATGGAAGAAGCTTGAGAGGGTGTCTGAACTGTATTTTGAAAAGTGCTTTCACCATCCTGGCTGAACTGTGCTCCATAATCCTCATCCTTGCTGTAATTAGACACAGGTATTACTATTACAGCTCCAGTTTTATTAGTCGGATAAAAAGTAGCAGAGGAGATAAAGGGCAGTGTTTTGTTTCTGGAATGATTCAGAGTCTGCACAATGAGAGGGAAGGCTACCTTCTGATGCAGAATTCTAGCTGTCCCACCAGTCTGCATTGCAAGCCTCAGAAGTAACTTCCAGTATTAAAGAACACAGATTTCCCTCCATTGATGGATGAGGACCTTGCCTTAGCCAGAATAGGAACCTCACATGTGCCTAAAAACTGGGGATTAGCCCTGGGGTGACCAGACATGCTCATCCCTATCTTCCCTGAGAGTTATTCCATGGGTGAAGAGATCATTCATCATCAGTGAAAACACAACTCACTTCAGTCTTCTAACCTACACGATTGGTCTCCCAAACATGCACATCTGGAAATCTTATCTTGGCTGCATAATAACCAGTGTTTAAGCATAATCTGTGTGTAAGTGAATTCAGCTGAGAGGGACTTTGCCTTTCAGCTTTTGCTGTCTGAAGCCTTGGCACTACCGAGCTCTGCTCTGTTAAGTTTTATCGTCTGCACAAGAAAATTAATAGGAGGCAGACAAGAGACTCTAAACTGATGATTTCACAAAGAAGATGGCCATGCTTCTTGCCATAAAATTGTGTAGACTGTATAGCATCACTAGATAGCTCAGCGGCTTTCAAGGCTCTGAGTCAGCTTTTGTGGTCTTTTAGGCTAGAATGTCTTCTGGTTTCATGGATGTGTGTCCGTGAAGAAAGGTGGCTATTGCGTGAGGGCCCAGAATTTGTGTTCTTTGTGTATTATGGGCAAAGAGTGTTCCAGCTGTCTTGTGTCGGTTACTTCAGTTAGCCCCTACGGAGACTTGCGAGGAGCGTTATTCCCCAGAGCTATAGATGACAAACCTGATATTCAAAGGGTGAAGTGATGTGCCTAGGAAGTGGCGCAATAGAGATTGAAGCCCACCTCTATAACTTCATGAGTTTTCCTTATAATATCTTTCACAAACATTGTCTTTGGAGCTCAAGACTCCACCAATGAGCATTTGTTGACTTTTTTCTTCTTCTCTTAAACTGCTGGAGAAAAGGATTGGAAAGCCAACTCTGCCAATGGAGAGAACTGGTAAATATGGAAAGACCACAAGGAAATACATGGGGGCAGCTGCTGGCTTGCCTAGTGGTAGAAGATGTCACTGAGGATCCAAACTGGAATAATGACACATCTCCTTGCCTTCCAGGGGCTTCCATGTGGATGGCATAATCATCCTTTGGAGCAGCGCTATGGGTGGTTTCAACACAAGCTTCTTTCCTTCCAGAGCTGCTTATGCTCTCATCTGTGGTTTTGCAGAGGTCCTGGGCCTGTATTGAAAGCTTAGAATTCTTGAATGATTACAGGTGAAAATGGAAAGAAATACCACTTCTAGAGGGAGTCCTACTACTTCTTGCTATTTCTGCACTTTTTAGAAAACTGAGACTATTTTAGTTTTATCCCTGGTATTCAGTGTCTTGCTTTAGTTAAGATCTTGGGCTCTGTGGTCAGGCAGATCTGAGTTTACACTGTGGCTCTGCCATGTCTGCCGTATGACTGGGGCATGTTGCTCAACCTCCCTGAACTTGTTTTTTTATCTGTGAAATGGAGACAGTCATACTTTCTTACCTTACAGCATTATTTTGAAGGTCAAGTGAGAGAGCGATAGTAAAGCATTTAGCACAGTGACTGGCAATGTTGATTTTTATCTTTAAATACTAATTCAAGCGATCACAGAAAATATTTATGAAAATATTAAGCAAATATATTAGAATGTGATGTCCATTATCATTAAAATATGAATGACTACAAATGGAGGCAGAATAGCTTAGCCATTTACACCTTGGCCTTTAGAGTCTGACAGGCCTGGGTTCAAAACTTGGCCCAACTTATCTATGAGTGATCTTGGAGCTTCTTTTTTCTTAGTCATTCTAAGCCTCAGTTTCCCCATTTGTAAAATGGAATTAATTATAGTTCTAGTATCCTCAGGGTGCTCTAAGGATTAATGGGATAAGTCCTATAAAGTTCTTAGCACAGTGCCTTTCACAGAGAAAGAAATCAATACGTGTTAAATATTGCAAGGCAATAAATATAGTTGTGCCAGTGTGATGACATTATCAGTATTTTAATTTAAACAAGGTTTCTCTAACACTATTTTTACATGTTATCTCAGTATAAAGTGGGAACCTTTCCCCGAATCAGAGCAATCCAAGTCTGCCCTTAGAATCAGGACTCAAAATGATATTTATGATTTCAATATTTACATCCCCTGACTCTTATCATTATTTTTAGTGGATATGGCCTAAAAATATCCAAGGAAGTCTATCTTGTGACAGCCCAGACTGAAGATGACAAATCAAAGGAAGCAAAAACAGGAAATGAATTGTTCTTTGTACGTATGGAAACATGACTGGTGTTCGGGAATATACTTTTCCAGATGAGGAAGTTGAATTATAATGAGAACCTCATTCAGTTCCCTGTGGGAGGAGGGATGACAAGGCCATCCTTGTGAATGGAAAAGTGAAGGAAGCAGGGTGATGATCCTAGCAATGTCATCGCTATCAATTAGGCCCACTGAGGTCCTGGGAGATGCGTGCGCTTCTCTAAGCCTCCGAGCCCATCACATGGAATCCGTGTGTCAGAGCCAGGAGTGACCTTAGCAAACACCTTGTCAAACCTTCTCATTTACAGGGTGGTGAAGTGAACTGCCCCTTTATGCAGCTGATAAGGGGAGTAACCACTGCTTAAACTTTCCCCCACAGCTCCTGGGCCAGTCTTCTTCCCCTTTGCAGGGGGCCTCCCTGCCCTAGGCAGGTTTGAAGAAATTACCTTATGGACTGAGGCACAATCAACAAAGAAATTAAGACAGTGTGGGAACCTAAGAAAGTTCCTTGACTTCTCTGAATTTCGGTTGCCTCAACTGCTCCGGGCTGAAAAGATTAAGTTAGAAAAGTGTCCATAACATCAGCTGTATAACAATAAAAAGCAACAAATGTTGATCCCTTACCGTGGGCCAGGTGTTACTCTAACTGCTGTCTTACATAAATATCTCATTTAATCTTTGCAACAACTATGTACAATAGATACGATCATTATTCTCATATAATAGATATTGTAACCAAAGCTTAAAGAGGTCAATTGCCCAGAGTCATGTAGTTAGAAATTGATGGAGTAAAATTTTATAAGCGTTCTGACTCCAAAATCCACATTCCCAATTACCGTGAAATTCTGCCTCCCTAGTCTGTACTATATACATCAAAGGTACTACTCTTATGACCAACTTCACACAAAAGTACTTTGACAATCTAAATGATAATGGCATTGTTTTATGGTGAGGGATTTGTTAGTATCTCTAATAGAGTCAAGATAGGATGGATGATGTCTCTAACAGACAGCTAACCAGAAAAGTCTCCTGATTGCTTCCATTGTTAATATAGTTCGTAATGACCAGATAATGGTAAAAATGGCTCTGAATAAATGCGGAGGAGAAGGCTTCAAAATTAAGAAGGATACTAGCAAGGGGTGCTTCCCCCTTCAGAAGGGAGAAAAAGGAAAGACACTAATGTTTGTGAAGGGCCAGCTATAGGCCAAGTACTTTGCCATTTGATTTGCATAGTTCTCTCAATTAAATCTTAGCATAAACCCGTGAAGGCACATGCGATTGTTGTGTTTCATGGATAAGTTCACTTAAGCCCGTAGAAGTGAAGTCAGCTGTCCACGGTCATATGACAAAGTAAATGTTCAGAGGTAAAATTTAACTTAAGTCTGTTGATCACTGAAGTCCATGCTCTTCCCGTATCACATTACCTTCCTGACACATTTATTTTTATCTTTTCGTCTCTTTACCACGTTGAGACTAACACCCACTCCCCAGTGCACATACACGTCTCTCCCCACACATACACACCCTGCCTGTCAGCTCTCCCTTACTGCTTTCCCTTCTCTTTCACATCGTGTGGGTCCCATTATGAGTCCTCTGCTTCTTCACCACGTTAATTAGATTGATTCTTAGGAACTGATGAGGCAGGAGACACAATATGTGCTGATGGAGGTTCCGAATCACTGCACTAATGCACTACGTCATTTATTCATATACACTGATCTGTAGACTAGATATGCATAGAAATAGTGGTGATTCCTTGTAATAAAACCCAGAGGAGCTTGCAGAGCATACTCAGGTCCACTGGGCATTTAAATTCTGAGGCAAACATCAAGGCTGCCCTTTGAACAGGTGCTGCAGCGGAGCCCTGGGGAAATCATGTGAAGACACTGAATTCACCAGGAAGACTGTGGGTGTCCCCAGGAGCTAAGTGGGAGCTTCTCCATCAGAGTCCAGGGCTCACTCTCAGGCCCACCCTTTGGCCTCAGATTATCAGACCGAGAAAGAAAGACATGGCTATTAATTTGCATTGATGTGTGTGGATTTTTGTATGCTGCTCTCATTCATTTAATCATTCATTCATTCCTTTAACAAGCATTAAGATTCTATTGTGTGAGGACACTGTGTTGGGTTCTGATCTTAGACCAGTGCACCAAACACAGACACAGGTCTTGTATACATTTGAGTTGAGCTGCACTGTTTCACCAGCTTTTTATCTGTTGTGACTCATATGATGGACAATCTTATGCATAACTGTGATTGCCATCGATCTACTCCTTTGTAAAATTAGAGTTGCTCTAGCGTGTTATTATACTCTGGGTGAGGAGGGATGGCAAATTAATACTCATGGGCCATCTGTTATCAGCCAATCTGTTTCATACACCTCGTAGTGTAGGGTCCCATATTAAGTTTTTGAGTAACACAAGTCACTTGGCTGTCTTTTCTGCTGTAGCCAATTTGATCAACTTACCACACCTATCCTCTGAAGCAAGAGTCAGAGTTCCCTTCCTATAAGCTCAATGTTCAGACACAGCTTGACATTTAGACTTATTCAGAGGCCATGTAGTGCAACAGAAGGAACCAAGTTCTGAAATCAGAAGTATCTAGGTATTCATCCTGAACCTGTACATATTAGCGGGTGATGACCAACAATTCCTTAGCCACAGAGCCTCTATAACCTCCTCTACAGAACAGGGTAACAACGTCTGCCCGGAGAATTAAATGAGATAAAGGATCTAAATGTCTGTTGCCCACACCTGAAGAAATTGCTCAGTTTCACATTAGTTATTTTGCTACCTAGGAAAACATGTTTGGAAATATGTGACTTGTGGCATAAAAATCCTCCTGAACTGGGCCCAGTTCACTCTCTAACCTCATGCCTAGACAGTGAATGGCTATCCATATCTCAATATACTGTACACATCTAACTCTGTCCACCAGACTGGGAATTCCTGAGGGCTGGAGTCAAGGCCAATTTGTTTTTGTATCTCTCGAGTTTAGCTCCGTTCTGGCCCGCCATGTTGTAGCCAATTAATACATGCTTGTTAAGTTAAAGGGCGTCTCAATCTCAGAACACCACCGCTATGTGCCAAGCACCTCAATGACTTTATCTTTGTGATGACATTTGAATTTCTTCCCCATCAAATTAGGTCTTATCTCCTGAGTCTCTTTCATTTCCAGAGCTATCTTTGTAAAAAATAATAATTTAGGAAGACGTTGTACTAAGAATGCCTTTGAAACCACTTGACTGTCTTGAGTTATAGCCATTTGATTATACAGCTAAAAGTGATACCATGAAATCTTGCAATTTGCTGGGAAAATCATAAGGCTAATACTTGATTACAAAATCAAGTTTGCCACAATTACAACAGAGTTTATGTCAGCAGAGTTTCTATAATGAGAAGGTAATTTTAACTGAAATATCTGCATTATGTTGCCTACTCAAGGTCTAAGTATGTGACTATTTCTTTATGCTTCATTCAGTTACGTTAAACCCTTACCGTTAAGCATCTTGCTCAAACAGTATTTTTTTTTTAATTTAGTAAATTCCAAGTGCCAGGAAATAAGCATTGTTCCATTATTCCTATTTTAGACATAAGAACACTGAGGCTGAAATTAACATGAGTCTAGGTCAAAGGAAAGCCCATGAGTGAATTCAACTCTATTTAGGATTAACTATGGGAAAGGCCCATGTAAGTTAGTGAAAAATCTGAAAATGTATTATAAAAATACAGTATTATTATTTCCAATGATGTAAAATTAATGGAGAGAACATTTCCTTAATATGTTCTACATTGCAAATTATTTAATAATAAGAAAGAGGGATTTAAAATTAATTTGTTTTTAAGCAACATTGACCCTGTAAGTGAGAGCAGTCAATAAAATCATAAAATATGTAGATAAGCTGAACTGCTGAGTTTTCCTCTATATCACAGAAATTAAAAATAGGGGATAAGGGGCCGGCCTGGTGGTGCAGTGGTTGAGTTCGCACGTTCTGCTTTGGCGGCCCGGGGTTTGCCAGTTTGGATCCTGGGTGTGGACATGGCATTGCTTGGCAAGCCATGCGGTGGCAGCCATCCCACATATAAATTAGAGGAAGATGAGCATGGATGTTAGCTCAGGGCCAGTCTTCCTCAGCAAAAAGAGGAGGATGGGTGGCAGATGTTAGCTCAGGGCTAATTTTCCTCAACAAAAAAAAAAAAGGGAGGGGGACAAATAGTTGATTAATAATTATAATAGACATTGAAATAATAATGGGAGGTTATTATGGTAGTCTTAGGCCAAACACCAAGGATGCCATGACTTCAGCTTTGGTACAGACTTGCTTCCTTCGTGTGAAGTCTCTGAGGGAGGTCCATGCATAAGGAAGTCAAAGCAGGGCCCACTGACCCTTTGTTACTTCAGACTTTGGTCCAAAAGTTAAGCTGGACCATAAGGAGTTCTGCTTCTTTCCTAAGCTATTTAAGATTGAAAACCATGGAAAGAAAATGATGCAAGACCTATTCTTGCTATTTTCCCCAAGCCCAAACCAGAGCTTGCTATCTTTCTGGTTAGTGGGAGGAAAAGACAGCCAAAACAAATTAGGACGGCACAGGAAGCGGCACCAGAGACAGATCAGGAGAGGTGGCTTCCCCAGCGTCTAGAGCTGAACTGGCCTAGGCCCATCACTTATCCTTGCAGTGCAATCAGCAGAATGGGGGTGGTGGTGGTAGGGAGAGAGACTAGGAGAGAGAAAGAGAACAAGAAGAAGAGCGGGGGCCATCCTGGTGGCAGAGTGGTTAAGTTCCCGCGCTTTGCTTCAGCGGCCTAGAGTTTCACTGGTTCGAATCCTGGGCGCAGACATGGCACCACTCATCAAGCGATGCTGAGGCGATGTCCCATATGCCACAACTAGAAGGATCCACAACTCAAAATACACAACTATGTACCAGGGGGCTTTGGGGAGAAAAAGGGAAAATAGAATCTTTAAAAAAAAAAAAAGAAAAAGAAAAGCTAATAAATCCTGAGTATTCTTCCTACTTGGATACAATGGAAGAAATAAAGAGAAGAAGGGGGTCAAACTGGGAACAAAGATCATTTAATTCTACTAAGTGACCCAGCTTAATGGCTCAGTGCCCCCCAAAATGCTGTAAAATCTTATCTGACAACAGTGGATCTCCTCCTTCTTGAGATGCAGTAAAGGGACGGGCTCAGATAATTCCCCCTGAAGGCCAGTACTAGAACACTTTACATGCCTTTTCTTACCACATATGTAGTGGAGACTATTATTAGACTCATTTTGTAGATGATTAAACTGAGTCTCAAAGAATTTAGGAAATTTCCCCAATTCACATAGTTAGTAGACCATGGAGGCTCTAACACAAGTCTTACTCCAAAACTTCCCAAACCAGATCTGGCAACAATTCCAGTGCCACTGGTTGTTCATTGCATGACCTCCAGCAAACCAAAGAGTTGTTGAATGAATAAATTCCCACATGAAGCTATATGGTTTCCCAGCCCAAAGATAGATAATCCCTATTTCCTAGGGTTGCTGTAAAAATTAAATGAAATAGTTAAAGTATACAAATATTATAAGACTCTTAAAGGGCTGAAATATATTCTTACTGAATTAAAGAAAGACCTAAGGGGCTATCCCGGTGGTGTATTGGTTAAGTTTGGTGTGCTCCCCTTCGGTGGTCCGAGTTCACAGGTTCAGATGCAGGGTGTGGACCTATACCACTGGTTGGCCATGCTATGGTGGCAACCACAGACAAAGTGGAAGAAGATTGGACAGATGTTAGCTCAGGGCTAATCTTCCTCAGCAAAAAAAAAAAAAAAAAAAAAAAGACCTCAAACTTTCTTTGTCTTAATCCATAAACTTTGAGGTAGACAACACAAGGAGCAAGTATTCTTTTAGGAATTTTAGGAATTCAGTGAGAAGTAAGACTGGGCATTCCTTTTTGAGTTGACTGTGACCACTCTGATATTCTTATGTTAATGTATGTGTGGTTGCTTTTAAAGTATTTGCAATCACTTAGTTCCCTAAAGAAATAAGGAATTGTTCCTCAGTATCTTATGCACATGATTATTTTACCTTCCTGATTCTTTTCTTTAATAAGTATAGAGATGCCTATTCCAAGATGAATAATCACACTTTGAAAATAGGGAAAGAGGGGGGCTGGCCCGGTGGCACAGAGGTTAAGTTCACACGTTCCGCTTCTCAGCGGCCCGGGGTTCGCTGGTTTGGATCCCGGGTGCGGACATGCCACTGCTTGGTACGCCATGCTGTGGTTGGCGTCTCACATATAAAAAGTAGAGGAAGATGGGCACGGACGTTAGCTCAGGGCCAGGCTTCCTCAGCAAAAAAAGAGGAGGACTGGCAGTAGTTAGCTCAGGGCTAGTCTTCCTCCAAAAAAAAAAGAAAAGAGAAAAAAAAAAGAAAATAGGTAAAGAACTGGTAAATTTTTGCTTCCTCTGTAAATACAAATTAACCCAGCTCTTATTTGCCAACAAAAGATGTGAATCCCAGATGAAGACCATTTGAATTGTTCTGGAGGTCACGTTGATCTCAACTAAACCTCGTGTGTGAAACCTCAGTGCGGTAGTGGGCAAGAGTCAGTCAGGGTCTCCTTACTTTGAACCCTTTCAGTAAGACTTGGTGCTTTCTGAAATTTCTAGCTTCTCTGTAGAGTTTAAATCATGACAAAATTTGGAGAGATTTGGCAGAACTGCTCAAAAATATTTATGGCTTCACCAAGGCTTACCTAGATAATTCAACCCAGGAATTTAACAAATATTCTCTATATAAAACTTGACAGCAATCCCTCCTTTTTTATAGGTCCATGCATCACTTTTTCCTTCACCCACCACATGTAACCCTAACAAATTACCTCGTTTTCTTCCATTCCTCTCTCTCTTCAAGCAAACTAAGAATATATCTTCGTCCTCAGAAGAATTTGATTTTAACCAAAATATCCACTTTTCACTTGCCATGCTTCTTTTGTCTCTTGAAAAAACCTATTTTATCTTCACTTTTTCCTTATCTGCTATCCCACGAGACACCACCATTTTCACACCTGAACTCTGAGAAAACACAGAAAAATTAACACATTTTATTTGGAGCCACCAGATAAAAACACTGACAGAATTCAACCTCAGGTGCTAATCTGTTCTTCTCTCCTTTTTTAAATCAGTGTCATCATTCATCTATGTTGCCCAAGGTGGGAGCATCACCTTTAAGAGCACATTTAGTTTTCAGGCTTGATAAGAGAATTTTGTAACTTGCAATCCCAACTCCCATATTTTATTCATGATTTTGGTACTCCTAGTCATTGTTTCAGTAACCTTCCATTCAAGACAGCAGGTTAATGTATATGATAAATTTGTCTGCTAGTAGCTCTCACAATTGACTGGCATGGCCCTAGGCAGTCTCTGGCAAACAGTATTAGGCCCTTCTTGGTTGGAGATGCAATTGTATGTACAGACTAATTCAAAAGAACTTAAACTATTTGTAGGAAGGTACTCAAGCAGATTGTATTTCTAAAATGTGAATTGTAAAAAAAAATAAAAATAAATAAAATGAATTGTAAGGATCAGAATTAAGTTCATTTTTAGCATCGTAGTTCATAATCTTACTTTCGTAGCATTTTAGATGGATGGATATGAATTTATTTTATTGAGATAACTGGAGCATTCTTACATATAAAACATTCAACTGTAGTCACGGAACTAGAAGATTTATATTAGACTTACTTATGCCAGTAATTATCTGTGTGACCTTTTTTAATTAAATTAATTTCTTTGGGTCTTAGTTTCCAGATGATGGTTTGCATGCTTTGATAATAGATGTTCAACAAGTGCTGCTGAGTGAACATGTTAGAATCTAAAATGCCCTGTGCAGCCAAAATTCTATTTGGCAGTGATCCAAACTTGTGGAGTCTGTTGTCTGTTCTCTCTATTCCAGTTCTCATTCTTTTAGTTCAGACCACCATGATTTCTCTCCAAGACTATGTCAACTGTTGCCTGTTTTCTTGCTTCTGATCCTGCCCCCTCTGTTAGTGTCCTCTCAACAAGAGTGATCTTTCTGAATAAATATTTTATTAACTTTCGGGCTTAATGTTTCTACTGTAGAGTGAATGTTTGTGTCCCCCCACCCCAAATTCAAATCTTGAGTTCCTAACCCCAGAGTTATGGTATTTGGAAGTGAGGCCTCTAGGAGGTGATTAGGTCATGGGAGTGCAGCCCTCACGACTGGAATTAGTTCCCTTATAAAAGGGACCCCAGAGAGCTCCATCACCCCTTCTAGCACATGAGGTTACATCAAGAAGACAGTCATCTACGAAACAGGAAGTGGGTCTTCACCAAATACCAAATCTGCAGGGGCCTTGATCTTCGACTTTTCAGCTTCTAGAACTGTGAGGAATTAATATTTGTTGTTTAAGCCGTCCAGTCTATGGTATTTTTGTTATAGCAGCCCAAACAAAGACAGTTTCTCTGCTGCTCTTACTATAAAGTTCAGGCTCTTTGCCATCTCTGTGAATTGGCGCCAGTTTACTTCTGCAACTTCATTTCCTCATTACTCCTTTCCTCTTTGAACACTTTGAACTTCTATAGTTTTTTAGGTGGCCTTTTACCTCTGGGTCTTTGCGTACGACATTCCTTCTCCTTAACACACTAGGAGAACCTATGTACTGTTCTCAATTTTGTACCCCTTTCTGACATAAAATGTGTTTTTTACATACAGAGAAAACAGGACACAAGAAAGAGAGAGAGGAGAAATATGTAAATTTTAAGAGATGGTGACAAGTGAATGCTTCCTTTCTTACTAATTACCACGCAGGCACACTATGCTAAAAATGGCATGTCCTTGATTATCCTCGCATACCTTAGATTGTATTAATAAGCTCTCTTGAGTGCCAGATAAAGTATTATGCTCTTATGGGGGGGGGGGGAGAAATAGTCAATTCCTAATAATGAACTAGCTGTGAGACATTAGCATCTGTGGAGAAAGATATTTCGAAAAAAATAAAGCAGAGATTAGAACAAAAGAATTTTCTTTTGTTTAGTATGTACAGAGAAGAAACTCAAAAACAGTAGTTTCAGATGGCATCTGCAGGTTGTTTAACAGGCTCATTACATCGTACAGAAATCCATGTAAGGATGGGCATGGAGTGATGCTTAAATTATATTTCAGTGTAGTAAGCTATGTTTTTTATCCCCATAGATATTTCTGGAATGATTGGTTCTCTGGATTAATATTTTGAAGGTAGAGCCAAAAAGATTCGCTGATTAATTGGATGTGGGAGTCAGAGAAAGAATGAGGCAAAGATGCCTATAAGTTCTAGTCTGAGCAGATGGACAGATGGCATTGCTAACAACAAGGAGAGAGAAGGCTGAAGATAAAATAGAATTGGGGGAGAAGATCAGAAATTCAGCTGCAGACATGTTAAGTCTGACATTTTTGCTAGATACACGCAAGTGGAGATGTTTAGGAGGCAGGGGAGAGATGAGTCTGGAATTTGGGAAAGAAGTCTTTGCCATGAGGTCAATGTTTGGACGTGTCTGAGACTCACTGGCATGCGGATGGTACTTAAACGCCTGAGATTAGGTAAGATCACCAAGGGAGTGAGTGTAGATGGAGAAGGGAAGAGGAGCAAAGCCTGAGCTCTGGAGCCCTCCAATGTTACAGGCTGGAGAAGAGGAGAAGCCAGCAAAGGAGAATGAGAAGGAGAGATCAGTGAGGGAGAAAGAACACCAGGAGAGAGTGATTTCCAGGAAGCAAAGTGAAGAAAGCATATCAAGGAGGAGAAAGTGATCAG
Organism: Equus quagga; assembly: GCF_021613505.1. Classification (NCBI taxonomy): domain Eukaryota; kingdom Metazoa; phylum Chordata; class Mammalia; order Perissodactyla; family Equidae; genus Equus; species Equus quagga. The sequence goes on along the minus strand of NC_060280.1, from coordinate 43,720,656 downwards.
CTGTACCTACTACTGTTGATGGATTCATAAGATGAAGACTGAGAATTGACCGTTAGGTATGGAGACATGGAGGCCATTGATGATTCTGAGAAGAGCAAGGGAGGACAGAGCAAGATCCTGAGTGGAGTGGGTTTAAGAGAGATTGGGAGGAAAGGGATTATAGACTTTCTCTGTAATCCACATATCATGTATTTGAAAGACAACTCTCTCTAATCCATATATCATATATTTCAAAGAATTTCTGATCCGATTCTAAATGATGCTTTTCTGGGTTTTTACATATTAAAAATTCCTTGGAACTAGGGTTACTTTTCCTTCAATGAAAAACAATTCCCTAGTAACAAAAGCACAATGTACGTGAGCAGCAGTGAGGAAGCGTATGCACTTTAATGATTGCTAAGAATACTACAACCCACCTACCAGCTTGCTGGTTACAGGGATCTTATTTTAAAAAGGATTTGCCACGAACATATAGCAGAAAAAAATACCAAGTGCCTTCATGCAGATTGTAGTTCTCTTACTTTCTCTAGTCTGTTTCCATTGTTATCTGGTAACTAAGTACTTTGTTCTGTGTCAGCTCAACTCCTTTACTACCTCATATGTTAAAGAAATGTCTCCTCTTATTGGGCCTAGAGAGGACAATATGGACTGTTACAGAAATGGAAAAAGCTATGAGTTTTCATTAGCTGTTGTAGTAGTTCTGAAATAGGCACACATTTTTATTAGCCAGTTCTATGCCATGATCACAAATTTGAAAGATTCTATTTGACCCAGGGCTGGGACTTCATTCTTAAATTATTGTTATGGGTGTCAGTCGCTGTCTGTTATAGCTCTAATTAGCTGCCCAGAGTGAACAGTCTGGAATTAGTCTGTAGCCCTCATTTCCTTTGTATGGGGTCCTAGGAAGTAACCTAAACCCATGAGTACCTCTGTGAATTTTGACTGTGGTCACTCCCCAACGTGTATTCAGTTTGTTTAATGGACTGTCCTGTTACTCCTATTGCATGCTAGAATGGAGCTTGATCTAATCATTCTCAAGAAAAGGATCTCAGCAGGGAAATAGAAATAGGTCCTTTTCCTTCGTCCAGGTACCCCACTCTAATTAAAGGCCAGAGCAGTTAAAGAGACTTCTGTGGAGGGCCTTATTACAAGAATTGATTCATCTTTGTATCTAGGTCTCCTTCATCAGTGAGTTCATAAATCAAGAGAGCACAGGGATACACATATGAGTCAGAACAAGTATGCTAAGGGCTGTGATAGAGTGTGTGTGTGACAACGCTCTGGGAGCATAGAGGAGGTAACAGTCTGCTATTAGACATTTGAACTAGACATTGAGCAAGAGTAGGAGTTAATCAGGTGGACAAGAGGCACAGGGACACATCTGGCAATAGGACTGGCAGCCAGCATGAATAAAGGCTTGGAAGAGGAGACAAGCATACGCGCTTGAGCAACGGAAAATTTTCAGTGTGGATGGAATACTGGATGTGTAGGAAGAATGTGTACAGCCATGAGACTTATTGTCTTATTACTAGCTTAATACTGAAGAAGAGTCATAGTTGCATGAGACTTGTGTTGCCGTTTCGTAAAATCTTTTGTCCTTGCTTAACTATTTCAGTCATTTGTTGAGTAACAGACTAAGCAGTTTTGAGCATCAATCAGTAAAGAAGATAGAATTCATAAGTACTCCAGGTAGGGGAATGAGAGGACACCACGCCTGAGACTTGGTAGGCAAGATCCTACTTGATGTGTTCAGTGAGGATGGCAGCTGGCCTCTGTTACTCTATCTCGTTATTAGGCTTCCACCTCCAGGGGCGCTCCTGCCTCTGTGACCACAACCACATGTATAATTTAAATAGAAAGAGTGACAAATGATCTCTTTTTAACATCCTTAGCTCAATTCCAATGGGAGAAACTCCCAATATGGTGGCATCTTCCCACAGGCTGTCTAGCTTTAAAGCTCTGCCTGGGTACTTTCCCTCATGCTAGAACCTACTGGTTCTCTAACCTGGCTCCATCCCTTGCACAAACATAGCACACCTCCTCTCCTCTGAGTCAGAGAGCAAGTGGGAATAGAATTCCAAGGCTGTGAAATTTTCGATTCAACATCGTCCTCACTTCCTAGGGTAGAACTGTAGAAACTTTTGCTCTATCTTCCAATTTAACCTCCTGTCTCTTATCCAACAGCTGATCTTTTCTTAAAACTTATATTTTTGTTATTATTAAATTGTATTTTAGAAGGAGCTGATAACTAGTCATAAATAAGAGGAGATTCTCCTTTGCCTATATTTCTGAAGAATATCTTATTTTAAAAATATTTGTCAGCTTTCTGGGAAATGAGTCAATCAATGTGACTAATTTGGAATGCAGCTTTTATCTCAGGTTTAAAATTCATAATATAATTAGGTCATGGTTTCCTATGTTGATATTTGCTCCATGGTAATTCTGATAGTTGATAGTTTAATTGAATTTTCATGTGTCTGAAACAGATGCTAAACGCTAACTCCCCCATCAAAGTGGAAACATTAGTCATGCAAATTTAGAGGACAGTGCTCCTTCATAGTCCATTCCTAGATTTTAGGGCTATACCTGATTTAACAATTGACTCATTTAACAACAAACATTGACATTAATCATAGGAGTTGCATATTTAATTATAAGCGGCCACCAAAAGAGACTTTTCAAAAAAAGATTCAAGCCAAGGGTATGATGTAAATTGCTTTTTCAAATTGTTTTCCATAAGCAAAAGACAGAGAATAAAACGACTATGCTTTTCATTTTCCTATGCTCTTTTAAAAAAATTTCAGTACGCCAAAAATTATTTTGCTCTTTCCCTTGATTAATGTCAGAGCATACTGTGTGTATTTTTGGTTTAATGACTGAAATTTTGAGGGAAACAGATGCACGCATCATGAGGACCTAAAATAACATTACCATGAATTCTGTTATATGATACAAAACGCCTAGAGTATATAATAATTACATACAAACTTATAAATAATGTAAGACACTTAATCACGTTGACCTTGCTCAATCGTAAATAACGAAGCTGCCTTAAACTCTCTCTAATTGCCCCCTCATTATACAGAAACTTTTCTAATCCTTTCCAGTCATGGGAACCTGTGTAACAAGCTACAGTGCTCCTTTGGGTTGTTTGGTTTCTTTTGGAGAAATTATTCTTCGATCCTACCTTTTCCTTTGCGCTCTGCCCTATTCTTTGTATTTCATCTCCCACGTTACCTTATTGATCAAGTGATTCTCCCTGTGTTCCTCACAGGAGCTCTGTGTGGCTTGGGAGTGCCTATCCGTGCAGGGATTTAGTCAACACTCTTCCTTGAAACAACGGCACACACGCAAGTGCAGAATGTCTGTGTTGAAATTGCCAGTACTATGTAGTCAATTATGTGAATGATTTTTTTCCCCCAAGATTGCTATAACGCCTTTTGAGAAAGAGGATATATAACTGGTGGGAGGATGATATCTACTTAAGAAAAAACTATGGGTGTTTGGGGGACTTAATGTAATATTAAAGGGTCATAGTAAAATTTTATTGCATTATTTATACAGTAAGAAGAATAAACATATGAAGAGCAAAATTTTTTAAAAATGAGTGCAACAAGGGTATTCCCCAGGTCTCCAGTCAAAAACTTGAAAGATATGACCAGAATATTCTAGATGGAGAAAATTTTTTTCTTCAAATCGTATGTATGGTGTGAGTACAATTACACATACATACATACACATATGTATATATATATATATGTAAATGTGTATATATAAAACAAACCCTGAAGATTAAAAAAAAGGCCTTAAAAATACATTAAAATATTAACAGTGAGTATTTTTTGGAGGAATGTGAAATAAAAGAAATTTGAATATTTTTTCTATTTTAAATACTTCTTCAGTGTGGTTATGTCACATTAGAATGATAAATACACTTTAAAAATCTAAGATATAAACCCTAGCAACTAGTTTAAACTGAGTTACAATATGCATATATTTGATTCCTACAATATGGACATTAGAAGTCAAAAACTATTTGCTCTGATCCCTGTACCTATGGCCTGGAGTTGGAGTCACTAGGAACTAATTACCCACACCGTTTATTGAAGAGACTATCCATTCCCCATTGTTGCCTGATTTGTTGTAAATTAATTAACCATACACACGTGGGTTTATGTTTGGGATCTCTGTTCTGTTCCATTATCTTTGTGTCTATTTTCATGCCAATACCATACTGTTTTGATTACTATAGCTTTGTAATATAGTTTGAAATCAGGGAACTTGATACCTCCAGCCTTGTTCTTCTTTCTCCAGATTTCTTGGGCTATTTGGAGCCTTTTGTGGTTCCATACAAATTTTAGGATTGTTTATTCCATTTCTGTGAAAAATGTCTTGGAATTTTGATAGAGATTGCATTGAATCAATAGATTGCTTTGGGTAATATGGCTATTTTAACAATATTAATTCTTCCAATCCATGAGCATGAAATATCTTTCCATTTATTTGTGTCATCTTCAGTTTCTTTCATCAATGCCTTATAGTTTTCAATATATAGGTCTTTTACTTCCTTGGTTAACATGCTAAGTGAAATGTCAGCTAGAGAAAAACAAATACCATATGATTTCACTTATATGTGGAATCTAAAAAACAAAACAAATGAACAAACCAAACCAAACTCCTAGATACAGAAAACAGAATGCTGGTTGCCAGAGGGGAAGTGGGTTGGGAGTGGGCAAAATGGCGGAAGAAAGTCAGGAGGTAAAAACTACCAGTTATAAAATAAATAAGTCATGGGATGTAATGTACAGCAGGAGACTATAGTCAGTAATATTGTATTTCATGTTTGAATGTTGCTAAGAAAGTAAATCTTAAAAGTTCTCATCACAAGAAAAAAAAATTTGTAATTTTGTATGGTGATGGATGCTAACTAGACTTATTGCAGTGATCATTCGCACTGTATACAGATGTTGAGTCACTGTGTTGTACACCCAAAATTAATGTTACATAATGTCAATTATACCTCAATAATAAAAAATAAAGAACTAATTACCAAATTACTCTTTGTTTGCCGCATGTAGCACACCACGGGGGTGAATGGTAAAGAAAGCAATGACACGATTATCATAAAAGATTGCCGTTCTGGTGTTAATGGTTAGTATTTTTCATCCCTGTGACTTGTGCATGAATAAATAATGGACACAGATATATTGTTTTTCACTCTCCATGGTTTTGTTGTGAGCTTACCATTCTTATCAGTGGAATAAATTGATAAGCGCTGGAAACACAGGCTGTGGAATGAACAATGTGAGCTGGATCCACATTACTTTTACCTGTTATTCCTGCCGGCTTGTAAGGTTTGTCCTGTAAAGATTCCCTGGGCTTGTTACTAGCCACTGAACAAATATTTCTGGTTAACAGCAAAATTCATCAATAAGCAAATGAAAAACAAATCAGCTTAGCAATAAAGTTGAAAAATAATCACAGCCTCGTAGAGGAAACCTGCAAGGTGACTTTACAGCAAGAGTGATAGCAAAATTGCTGGGATGTGACTCGAATTTACGCTGCAAATGACTGTCAAGGGGCTGTACCACAGAATGCCAAATGACGGTGATATGATTGCTGTGCAAAAACATATTTGTGCTTTCCAGACAAGAATGCCAAGAGCTTTCTGAAAGTAGAACCTCTGGGTACTTTATCATGTGTTATTTCAGGGGAGAAGGAGTGTTCTCGTCTTTCATAGACTCATGCTGAATAAACAGAGAGCAACCGTCATCTTATTCCCAAGTGGCTTTCTGAACATTGATGATGATGATGAAAAAAATAGTTTAATTTTTGCATGCTTTCTATGTGCCAGGCATTGTGTTAACCTTTTTAACGTGCCTTGTTTACTGACCACAAACCCTTATGAGCTCTTTGACACGTAGTTGTCTCACTGTCAAGGGACTGACTTTCTGTCATAGACACATGCTTTATTCTTATTATTTGATTGATAGGCCTGACCTTCTGGAGCTCCTTCTTCGTTCTTATGTCTCACATGATTTCCCTGTCCTGTACTTAATACTCTCAAGGTATGTATAACAATAATGATAGGAGAGAATTTTCAAATACTTGCTATGTGCCAGCAGCTACTATCCTTCTCTCTCTCTCTCTCTCATCTATCTATCATCAATGTCCTTCAGCCAAAGACCACAGGAACACCAGAAGTCAAACAAGTTGAGTTTATTACTAGTTACCAAGAGGGAGAACACACGAGAAGACGAGAAGGGAACTGTGGGGTGTCACAATAATAGGGTGTCAGAAAGAATTCAATAAAGGATTTAGGATCTAATTGAAGGATTTGGGGGAAGGTCTAAGGAAGCAGGAATTTCTTCTAAATTGGATGCTGTCAAAAGGCTGGGGCAATTTTATGATCGAGTATCTCATTAAATCTTATCTGTGGGGAGGGGAGATTAGAGCCAGAGTAAAGCTGTCATTGGTAAAGAAGTAGCAGTCACCCATTTTAGCCAAGGGGGTGGGTCTTTGGCATTTTGTGGGCAGGGAAGTGACCTCATTTTTGTCTGTTCTTATACAAAATTACAAAGTGGCTTAGCTTTGTTTTACTTCATCATGGTCTCAGAGTAGCTTTGTCTGACATTAGTATTCTGTGAGATTTTCACGTCCAACAGGAGAGAAGCATGGCCTAGCTGTGAGTGCCAGGCCAGCTGTCAAATGTTAAAGACAGTTATTTTTTATTATCTATCTATCTATCTATCTATCTATGTATCTACTGATTATCTATCTATGCTCATTTAATAATCACAACAACTCTATGGGACGGGTCTTATAGTATCTCCATTTTACAGATGATGAAATTGAGGAACAGAGAGAAGTAATGTACTCAAAGTTTTAATGCTAATAAATAAAGACCTGGAATTCAAACTCAGGCAGTCTGACTCCATAGTGCATGCTCCTCATCACTATACGATACTGGTTGCCAGTGAACCAATATTGAGTCCATCCTTCCATCACAAGGAGCACGGACCTTTTTATTAAGAACTTCTGCGTTGTTGCTTCATTGAAGGAATGATAGAATATTGAGCTAGTTACAAAGAAAGCATGCTGTCATGGCAGCCTGATGGGCAGAGATTTTTGTGAAGGGGAAGTTTAAGGAAATCTAAATTTTTGTCTTGAGTATAGCCACCTAATTCATCCATGCTTTGATCTGAATGGGCTGAACAACTTAAGGGATGTAAGCAACAGAGATCTGGAAAGGGAGCTGCACCAGCCTGTGCTTCCTAGCCTTCTGGGAGGAGAGGAGTGTACGAATACAGGAAGACAGATAGAATAACTCTAGCTGGGAGGAAGAAAGAGAAAGAGAGTCAAGACAGCATGAAAAAGTGGAGCAGGGATGAGAAGGTTAGGGGATATGGGATGAGAAAGATGGGAAGCGGGCTCTGGAACTTGCCTTATTCACTTAGGGTTCTGAAAGTGGGAGCATCCACAGAGTGCAGGAGCAGGGTAAGAAGAGGGATAGCCAGAGCAACCTTTGTCATCTGTTACTGCTTTGGCCTGTGGAGGTGTTTGCCCAATAGAGGCTGAGTGCTGGACTCCTATATAAGGCTCTTCACCCTGGACACATGGGCCTGTCCAAATCCTTGGGACAGAGGGAGGAGATAAGGTAGGTAAAGGAATAGAGAGAAGCCCCAAGTCCTGCTGGAGGCCAACAGCAGGAGGGACAAAAATATCACATTCATGATGTCTGCCCTCAGCCTTAATCTAAAAATCAAAACAGAGAAAAATCTCTTAACGTCTGAACTTACAGGCTATCAAATTAGACAAAATGGAAAGTCAAAACAGGAAGAAACAACCAGAATCCTAATGAAATAGAAATAAGTGACGTACAGCACATGTTGACAATAATTTTGGGTCTAATTTATTCTATTTTCCTTTTTTTCCCCTTCAGTCATCACCTATTTATTAAGTGTCTACTGTGTTTCAGGCACAGTGCCAGGGATGGGGACACAATGATTAATGAGACAGTCAGTCAGGATCTCTGCTGGTCACAAAGTGGTCCCCAGACTCTAGGTCACATCACTGATTCGGAGACAAGAAGCCTCAGAATCTTAAGTGTATTCTGAGAGCACACATACATGTGAGTTTTAATGTGTTGGATTTCTACAAATCAGGCTGCTGCATGATAGCAGCTTATCTGCTTGGAAGAAAAGTAACTTGAATTTTGAATTGCTATACTTCCACATTGGGTCATTTATGCTTCTTGCTTCTTCAGAAAGCAGACAAAAGTCTGGCTCTCTGTGGCTTACTTAGGATTCCCGCGTGATTAGGTAGATTGGATTCGCATGTTCTCATCTTTCTCTGCCTTTGCTTTCTGCCTCCTTTTTATGATTGAGGAGTTGAAATCTCAGTTGGGTCAGTCAGTGCTTGATCAGGTGCCTAGTGGAGTGCAATTGCTCAATAAATGAAAATAGGATATTGTCAAGGTAAAGACCCTCTGAACCCAGGTGAATAGCGCTTCCTAAGTGCTGCGTATCGGTGTTCCCTCTCTTCTTCCCTTTGAATTCTCCCCAAGGGAGGATGGGTTAGCTGACAGGTCCCAACCTTTCCCACCTGAATTGGGTCTTCTAAACAGCCACATAAAGAAATTCCTCCAAGCCTCCAGAAATGGGCAATAAGTCCAGTCACAAAAGAGTATTCAGGGATTTTGTTTCTCAATCTAAAGAAAGTAGAGGAAAAAAAATCTCCGTGATATTATCACTCTTTTAGCTTTAATTTCTCATTAGAGAGATATTTCAAAAAGTCTGAAGAAAGCTTTCAATAGCCTGACATCTTGTGAATACAAGCTATTGTGCTGCTAAAGTGTCTGTTCGTGTCAGAAAACACAAGGTCTGGGTACATTTGTCCTGTTGATCCACTTTAGATATCTTTCCATTGTCTCTGAGAAATGTTTCATCACAGACCTTTTACCTTTCCCTTCTCACCTGAGTTGCAGAGCAGTTAAGCTTAAAGTGTAGCTCATTTTTTGATGAAAATGAGCCATCTGCTTCAGTTTGAATTTTTTGTCTTTTCTAAGTTGACAGTTACCTATAGAATAGGTATATGGAAAATGCAGAAGGACACCACTTCCTGGAGTTGGAGGCTTCTGGGAAAGACCCCTACACCCTCAGCAAACCAAAAACAAAACCAAAAACTCTCCCTAACAAAGCTGGGGAAGAGAGCTGGCCTTTGTGGAGCACCTGGTGAGTGCCAGAAACTTCACTGTATTATCTCATTTCACAGCATCTGAAAAGAGTTTGCTTGTATCTGCTAAAGATATGACTCCATCTGCATTTAAATGAGAAATTGAGACTAAAAACCTTTCAAATCTACTTATTCCTTCACTCATTTGTTCATTTATTCTTGTTTTTTTGATAAAAATAACTATTGAGCATCAAATATGCATCAAGCACCATGCTACCATCTAGAAATATAGCTATTAACAAGCTGACAAAGAGCCTAATGTCTAATGTACAAGGTATAGATAATGCAAGTGATTCATTAAATAATTCCAAAGAAGTCATTAAGAACGGTAGGTTCCCAATTTGGTATTTGGGAACAAGCAAATCCTTGGCCAGGAAATCTTGGTCCCATACCTCGTAGGATCCTATTCATGAGGTCAGTCCACATTCTGCTTAGATCATTTATAACAGATATAATCAGATCTGAAGCCATAGTATGTGAAATTTTGGTCAGACAAAAGACAAGATAGTGTAAGAACAGGCAGGAAGAACAATGCCTCATTGTCACCTGTGGTATCTAGTAACAATTCAGCAGTATCTCATTCGCACCATCTCTCTCTCATCAAAAGATGATTGCCCACTAAAATCCAATGAAAACAAATATAGAATTCTCTTCCTTTGCTAACTCCAAACAGAGCCACAGACAGACTTGCATGAATGGCTAATGAATTTCTGATTTCCCACAATTTTGCCACCCTGACTTTGTCTACACACTTTCCAGTTGCAATTTCAGGCATTATAAGAACGTGTCCTGATCCCCATATTTCAAAGCAGATGTGAACTTACGAAGTAGATTGTAATTTGGTGATTTGTTTGAAGTCTGAAGAGAGTAGAATCTTGAAGGAGATGGAGGAGGAGAGACCTTGGGTGCTGGAAGGGCAGAGAGGCTTTTTATAAGCAAGTGGGAAGGTACTAGAATCCTCCTTTACCAAACCCATAGTTTTGCTTCCTCTGTGCCTGAAGAACTACCTGAATGCCAATATTTCCTCCTATTTAGGGATCCTGACTTAATAAGCTATCTTTAGTTAGAACTTCCACTAAGTGATGCCAGGGTTTCTTGGGTAAAAATAAAGTTTAAATTTCTATTTGTGACCTTCCATCTTACACAAAAATTAACTCACAATGGATCAAAGACCTAAATGTAAGTCCTAAAACTACAACAGTCTTAGAAGAAAACAGGAAAAACTTGTTTAGATTTGGCAATAATTTCTTGGATATGACATCAAAAGCACAGGTAATAAAACAAAAAAAAATAGATAAATTGGACTATAAATTTCTATTTATGACAGGTCTAAATGCCACCAAGGGGTGCTCTTTCACATGTGAGACTGAAGAACAGCTGGAGTTTGTGCCCTGTAAAGATGGGTAGATTTACATACAGATTGTCTCCTATGTTAATGGCACAAAGGAAAAATAAATCTGAATAACACCTCTTCCCACAAGTCTTATAGTTGACTGAAATAATTTCTTCTCAGCACTACAAGGTTGGGGTATCATTGCAGCTTTTCTCTTGGTTGTTTTGGTTTTGGTTTCTGGCAAGAGGAACCTCTTCTGGCTAATTTAAAGAAAGAGGTCATTTAATGAAAGTGTATAAGTTGACTCACAGAACCTAAGGCACATTTGAGGAACCACAGTCAGAAGGATTTGGAAAGAAGGGAGCACTTGGGAAACCAGGTAGCATGAGTTAATCATATAACACTGAGTTAATCATATAACACATCAGGTAACACTGCAGGATGAGTCAGCACCAGCCATCTTTGCAAGTCCTTAGTTTTTACACTCAATGTCTTATTGGCCAAGATTGAATCATGAACTCCCCAGACTTCCCTTCAACAAAGAAATAATATCTTTGTTTAGGATCCACCAAAGCTGCATGAGGTTAAAGAGCAGATTCTACAGAAGGAAATAGGGATGCTCTTCCCAGAGAAAGGGAGCATGCTAGGCAGCAAACAAACAACAAACAAATAAACAAACAAACTCAAGTGTCCACATACTGTGAATTTCCAATTATCACCAATCATGCGGGGAAACTGAGGTCAAGAATTAGATTCAGAATGAAACTAAAGAGTGGAAAAGCTACTATTAAAGTCCCCTCTGTCTGGATGCATTCCTATGTTAATCTCTTTTGGCCATACTGTAACCGTCAAGGCTGCTGGAGTTATAAAAGAAAAACTTGTTTCTCATTATAAAGCAGTCATTTAGTCTTTAATTATGTTTGACTGTCCTGTTTCAGGTTTATGGCCATATTTGTCAAACAGAGAGGATGCGTTCCAAGTGTATACTAGGAATCTGAAACTCTGGAACGTAGCCTGATGGCATCAGACCTCCCTCTCTCTCCTTGAGCTAAAGTCTTAATTGCAATTTCTATGGGAAAATAAATGTGGTCTCCCCAAGATTCCTTATCCTGGTTATTGCTTGCGGCTCCCTGGCTCATGTTCAAATACCATTAGGTAGGAGCGCAGCTTTTTAGCCCCTTGCAGAGACTACTGAATTGTTATCCTATCAATATTTGTACCATCTGTGGTACAATTTGTATCAATATTTGCCCATCTGTGCTTATGAAGAGACTCACGCTAATAGCTCACATGTTCATAGTATATTTTCACAGATGCTTTCTCAATTAATTCTCATCACCAATCTGGAAAGATACAGATTCATCATTCCCATTTTACAGATGAGGAAAACGAGGTTCAAATTGGCCATATCCTTAAAACAAAATCACAGAACAAGTCAAGGAAATGATAAGGTGGGTCGTCTGCCTCCAAATTATAATAGGAAGCGCTTGTTGAGGTCAGAATTATCTTTTCTACTGCTTTGTTATTATTTTTTAAATTTCTGATAACATTTAGCACAATATTGGGTATAAAGGCGTTCTCTTTACAAATGCAGAGGGCAGAACAGGTTTTCTCATCTTCTAGTGTTTGTGTGTCTCATTCACTTTTCTCTTCATTCCGCTTGTATCTTGCTCTGCTTGGGGTCAATTTCTCTCTCTTCTCCAGCTTATTTTTACATTCACTCGTGCAATTTAAGTACTGGCGGGCATAACGACATCTCTGTCTGTGTAGCACCTTGTTATCTATAAAGAACGTTTACCTGTAACAGCTCACCTGATTCATCTGATTCTCTCAACAATTCTGTGAAGTTCTTCTTAGTTTCCAGATGAGGAAACAGAGACTCAGAGAATTAAATTTCTGCTTTAACCTCACCCAGCTAGTGAGACCTGGAACGAGTTGTGGAACTGAGGGTTGACTCCAGATGTTTTTTAAACTACATTCTCTTCTTTTTCTGTTGCTCACATTGTCTGTCACCAGCCCATCAAAGTGCAAGACATACCAGGACTACAGTCTTTGCTGGCTCGTTCACCTCTCCCCCAGCTGCCTGCTAGCCAGGCTATTTCTCATTGGGAAATTATTAAATTGTATATCAGGAATAATGAACAAAGAAAAATATTTTTCCATGCTCCCAAACAATATTATTGCCTAGATGTTTCCTAAAATATATTTCTTTCACCTAATTTTATCTTGGAACAGTGCTTTATGCCGTGAAAATGCACAGTCTACATTTTTATAGCACTTGATTTGATTCAGATTTGCTTTGCTGAAGATTTTCTGCAAATGGAATGCCTACCTGAGAATAAACGAGTTCTCTGACACTTGGAATAGTCAAACAATGGATAGATATCCACTTAGCCCCATTATAGAGAGGAGGCATGTTTCAGTCTGGAGTTAGGTTTGATTAGACTGAGGTTCTCTTCCATAAGCTGTACTGAAGTTGTCTCTGACCAGTTACATACAGATTAGGAAAAAATATTGATATGAAGAGTGTATGTTGTTTGTATATAGGGAAAAAGATATTTTTCCCATGTAATTTTATTGGGATTATAATGGTTTATAACATTGTGTAATTTTGGGTGTACATTATTATTTATCAATTCCTGATTTTTTTTTAAAGATTTTATTTTTTTCCTTCTTCTCCCCAAAGCTCCCTGGTACATAGTTGTATATTTTTACTCGTGGGTCCTTCTAATTGTGGCATGTGGGATGCTGCCTCAATGTGGCTTGATGAATGGTGCTCGGTCTGCTCCCAGGATCAGAATCTGTGAAACCCTGGGCCGCCGAAGCAGAGTGCATAAACTTAACCACTCGACCATGGCGCCGGCCCCAATTCCTGATATTTTAAAAAAATGATTTAATTTGGTTACTGGTGATCTATATGGAGTAGATATGTCAACATACAGAACAAGAGTTTTGGAGTGAAGTGGACGTTGCTTACTGGCCCTGGGACAGCACTTAACCTCTGTGAACCTCGGTTTCTCATTTGTAAGCTGGGAATAATATGCTATCATATCCTTTGTTACTCAAGTTACTTCCCTATATTAGCCAACCACTTACACTGAAAATGATGACATAGAAGGAAAGGGAACGATAGGGTAACCATAATTCCTTTTCCTTTCAGTTCTTCCTTGCTCATCAGTAAGCTGAACGTAAAGAGTGTTGGCAGAATATATCCAGAAGTGAAATAAAAATAGTTGAGTTAATTTTGTGCAGTGTTTCCACTGTTCTGGTAAGAACAAAATATGCATACATATACAAGCTACGAAAACAAATTATGACTTTTAGTGATTCCGTGTATGAATTAAATATTCATGTTTGCATCAAAAGCTGGCATTGCACAATATAAAGACAAATGGCAAAATTCATGCTAATAATTTAAAATTTTAATTCTTTACTTAGAATGACATTCAATACCAAATAAAAATCACATGACAAAATTGAGAGAGACATCACAGAAGAAAGGTAAAAGTTTTCTATTTCAGTATGTGTAACATCACTTTTTTCCTGCTTTTGAACAAGGAGCCCTATGTTTTCATTTTGAATTGGGTCCTGTTAATTATGTGATCAGTCTTGCGGGTAGAATATGTTTCTCAATCTTGCTTATAGTTAGGTATAGCTATATAGCTGAGCTCCAGACAATAGAATATGAGAGGAAGTGATGTGTGCCACTTCCAGATTCATAAAACTATTGCACGCACAAAACTCTCCCCTTTCCACTAATGACGTATCAAAGTTCGAGGTGACCTGGGAAAGTGTGAATTGAAGGTGACAAAGTCTCTATATGTCTGGATTCCTAAATGGCTGTGTGGTGGAGTCTTCCACCTGATCTGGAAACTCTTTGGACTGTATACACAGTATACATGAATAATAAACACACTCATTTGTGTTTTAGCCCATGTACAATTCTGGGTCTATGTGTTGGCTTATAGTAACCATCTGGCTTATAGTGTTCTTGCCTTTCTGTAAACTCTTACCCCAGTTTTTGTCCCTACCATAACTAGTACATGAGAGCTTCTGTTGCTATTTGATTTTTGTTTTTCTCTTCTCCCCAGTTAAAGTAGCTTAGGACTACGGACTATCCCTAGTGCCCTATGTCCCTTTGGCATTTGCCATTCCTATTCACTACAATTCAATATCATCCTGGTCTACTACATTGATGACATCAAGTTAATCTGACCTGGTGGGTCGGAAGCAGCAAGCAGTATGAATTTCCACATAAGGCACAGAGTGTGGAAGATAAACCGTATCATGTTTCAGGGGTCTGCACATTGGTAAAGTAGTCTGGGGCAAATCAGGGCATCCTTTTCAAGATAAAGTTATTGGTCCTTCAGCTTCAACCATTAGGAATGAGGTATAGAAGCTTATAACATTTTTGGATTTTAGGAATAGCATATGCTGAAAATATCGTTTCAACCTATTTATAAAATGACTCAGAAGGCTGCCAGTTTTGAGTCAGACTCAGAGCAAGAGCTGGTTGTACAACATGGTGAGTCTATGGTAAGACCGGCTCTGCCTTTCGGACTGTAAGACCCAGTAGATCCCATGGTGCTAAAGGTATCTTCTTTCAGTGAGAAAGCTTAGTGGAATCTCTGCAAGGCCTGAGTGGAAAGTCACTGTACAGACTACCGATGTTCTAAGCAAGGACATGTAATCACTGTTCAAAAGGTGGTCCCTGCTGTGGTTGGGTATCAATAGAGACTAAGTACTTGACCATGGGACATTAAGTGACTATGTAGCTGGAGCTGCCTGTTAAGAGTATTGTCAGACCAAATAAGCTATAAGTTTGGGAAGGCAGAGTAGCCATCTATCACATGATGGAAATGATAATCAGGGATCAGGTTTGAGCAGGCCTGGAGGGCATAGTAACTTATTTGAATAGGTAGCAGAGAATCTAAATTATCTAAATCTGTCATGCTGACATTTTTCCCTCAGCTCACACCCACAGCCTGGTGGCAGGTTTTCTATGGCATGATGAAAAGTAAAAAACCTGGGTTTTTCACATTATCCCCATGGGACTTGGGGAAAAATGAAACCTGTGCAACTATGTTGATGCTCATGCTGCTTGCTGTGCCGTGAATAAGAAAGTTTTTGTCTCTGGTCCAGGAGTTTTGTATCTTTCACCTGTATCCATGAAACAGTGGTTAAATCAAATACCAGACTCAACAATATGGATGTGTAATGTGTGTATCTACGTATTTACATATATGTGTAGTATGTATTTATATGTTTGTGTATGTATTTAAACAGACATGATTATCTCTGGATGACAGAGTCACGAATAATAACTTCCTCTATTTTAAGCTTATTTTCCATATTTTTGCAGTTGACATATTATTTGCAATTAAGACTAAAGCGATAAATGTATTTTTAAAGGAAAACAAAACAAAACAAAACTTGGGCCTGGTTCATGAATAGGTTAGCTTAATATGGTAGTATGAGTTAAAAATAGAGTGTTCTGCACTACAGACCTACTCAGAGGTGAAAGACAATGGGTGAGGGAACATCCTCCTAGTGGGCAGAGCTTTGAAGAGTTATCTGGTCCTCAATTTTCTGTGGAGGGTAGTCAGAGGTAAGGATGATGATATTCATATTCCTAGGAAGTGGCAAATGGCTCAGATAGTTGGCTAGGAGCCTGGAAAGAGCAATATTGAGAGATAGGAGTCAAGGAGGTCTGGGGAAGAGGCAGGTGAATGGACCTATAAGAAAGGGCACAAAATGTATGGATCTTTGTGTGTCATGACAATACCATTGGAGACTGTGGCAAACAGACTCCAAGATTGCCCCAGTGATCCTTATCTCTTGTTATCCACACCCTGTGTAATCCCATCCTCTTTATCATCCCTATCCACTATAGCTAGCCAATACATTGTGGCAAAATGGTTCAATGTCACTGCTAGATTATATCACATAAGATAGTTACTTCCATCTTGCTAGTAGTTTTCTCCTTTTCTCTATATTTCTGGCTTTGATGAAGCAAACCACCATAGTGGGGAGGTCCACATGGCAAGGAATTGGAGGCAGTGTCTAACCAATAGCCTGCAAGGAACTGAGGCCCTCACTGTAACAACCTGCAAGGAATTGAGTCTTGCCAACAATCAATTGTGCTTGGAAGCAGATCCTTCCCCAGTTGAGCCTTCAGATGAGATTCCGTCTGTCCTAGCACACACCTTGTTGCAGCTTTGTGAGATCCTTGAAGCAGAGGACTCATATAAGCAGTGCTCAGATACTTAACCTACAGAAGGTGAGATAATAAATGTGTGTTGCTTTAAATTGCTGAGTTTTGGGGTACTACGTTATGCAGCAATCAATAACAAATGCAGAGAACATATACCACAGAAGAGGGACTGAAAAAAACAGGCGGATAAGATGACTTATCCAGCTGATGCCAGCCTGCCAGCTTCTGTCCTCAGTCATTTCAGAATCGCACAGTGGGTCAATGACAGGGTAATCAGGGTGGCACAGAGGGAGAATACACATGAGCCCAAGAGTATGGGCTCCCTCTCACCACAGCTGACCTAACTACTGTTTGAATTGACTGTCTGATGTCTCACAGCAGAGGCAATGCTTAGCCTTCAACATAATACTGTCCCTAACAGAGATCAAATAGCTAATGGAGCCATCTGAGCCCAGAGCGCTGAACTGCACATCCATGCCTTGCATCCAAGGTTTTTAAGTCAAAGACAATGAGCAATTTCAATGAAACTTAGCTAATAGAAAAATTAAGTGTTAAGTGTGCCTCCTACTTATTATATTCATCCTTTGTTCTCTGTAACTTTGCTATGAAGCTGCTTTGGCCTCCTAACTTTTACTGACATATTGGCCTTATAATTGGAATCACTTTCCTAAAGGCATCACGGAATTGATATTCTCCCAATTTAATTAAGCAACTATGAAAACCAGCAGCTCTAATTATAGGGGAGTACAAATCTAACTGTTTGGAAGGAAAGAACCTAGGAGAATGGGTGGAGTGTGTTTTTGGTATGTTCATACATACCTCTCTGGAATGCTGGGCTACTGATTTACTCTGCTCAGTAAAGAGCAATACTTTCGATTTTTGTGGCCATTACCCTAAACAAAACCATTTTGAAACCAGCTAGGTGCGCATGTATTATTTCTGATTCTGAGGCTGAAGAATTTAACTTTCAAAACCCCATGTTAGAGGCCAAAGGCTATCTATGTAATTCTAGAGCTGAAAATAGATGATAGGAGTCTCATTCTTCACTGTATTTATCAGTCACATTGCTTTCACCCTCTTTATTCACCATGAATTCCCACTGACCTAGGCACTGTACAAAACGTACATCAAAACAGGACCCTGCTCTCAAGGACCTACCTTGACAGCATGTAGAATCTGTATTATATAAATTACAGGGGTGATTTTTCATATCCTCTGGGTCCTTGGGCTACATTCCTCATTTTTCTTTCTTTGTACTTCTTAACAAGGAAAATAGCAGTCTCAAATGCTTTTAGGAATAGACTATTAAAAATTATTTTTAAAAAGCTAACATTGATAGTGAGCCCTTGAATGAAGTGAGTTCACCCCTTGTTCTTTCAATAATGATTAATACCTATTGTTCACAAAATGCTATGTTAGAGATAAGTGAAACGTGAAATCTTCCCTCAAGAAAATTTTAGGCAAGACAACAACCTAGTATAACAGGAAACAAGATAAGTTTATCTCTGTTAGAATCCCTATCCATAAGCTCTGGAAAGATGGGAAAATGGCAGGTGAATTAGAGAACCATAGAACGTGAAAGCTGAGATGGAGCTAGAGAGTGTTTTGATGAGTATTGCCCATATTTTCACCGCTAGTGATGTGCTTTATTATCACATTTTCTCTTTGTTTCTACTCACATTTAAAAAAAAATTGTCCATCAAGCAGAACCATTTACAAATGATTAATGAATGCAGTATCATTGTTTGTCTGGCAATCAGAAGTATAGTTAAGCAAAGCCTGTTTGTAGGATGGAGAAATGTTTCAGGCCAAGGAAAAGAAGTGAACATAGAGGACAGTGAAGTCATGAGAGAGGGAGAGGGAAAAAGGATAATTGAGGAAACAAGGTCTCTCAGGAAACGAGAGGAATTTTAAACAATGGTTGGGGGTGGGGCAGTAAAGATCTCCAACAGTTGAGAAAGATGAGCTGATGATGGAGGGAGGGAAGCATGTTGTCAGGGTGAGGGTGAGGAAGCGGGAAGGATGGGAGTAAGGGAAGGTGTTTCTGCCAGGACAGGCAGAGGGACGTTGAGGAAGTCAGAGTTGATGATCACAATCTTCTCAGGTAGGAGGCAATTCTATTTCAGAAAGTGAAGGAGGAAGGGTGTAAGCTATGGACTTAAATCAAATGGACAAGGTCTAGGAAGGCTGTGGAGACCACTTGGTGCAAGGCATTTAGGAGAAAGAAAAGGGATCAGTGGACCCCATTAGAAGTCCAGCAGAGATGGGATATTATTATTCTGGAGCCTATCAACTGAACACTTTGATTTTTCCAACAGCCCTGAGTATTCTGGGAGCAGGACTGGAGGATCCGCTGACTGGGGCCTAGGGCAGCAGCAGCTGGGGAATGCGAAGGGCATAAGAGAATCTAGGGTGATGTGGAATGTATGCAGGAAATAGTGAATCCTGGGGTGCAGATAAGTTCTGGAGAGGCACAAAGTGAAAAGAGAGTTGATGCATTGGGATGACAGGGCGGTGACAAGGAGTAGGAATTCATCATGGCAGCAAAGATTAGATTCAGAGAGTAGGAGAAGTAAGGGAACAGGATGTTGGGGGTATTTACAGCAGGCATTTGTTGTCTGATAAGGCCATGTGTGGGGGGCTGGAGTGAAGGGGATGGGGAGATCTATGAGGTTCAGCAAGTTCATAAATTGTGAGACTAGGATGTTTTTAGAGGGTCATTTACTGGGATGATGAGGTAGATAGAGTAACAAATGGATATTGCCTTTCTACTGTAGAGTGATCTGGTGGAAATACTTTTAAGTCAGGGTCCTGTGAACTCCATGTTGGTCCTGATTCTACCACAGACCAGGCCTGTGACTCCAGACAAGGGTCTTTCTCTTTCTTTCTTTTTGTTTGTGAGGAAGATTGGCATTGAGCTAACATCTGTTGCTAATCTTCCTCTTTTTGCTTGAGGAAGATTGTTGCTGAGCTGACATCTGTGACAGTCTTCCTCTATTTTATGTGGGATGCTACCACAGTGTGGCTTGATGAGCGAAGCTAGGTCTGCACCTGGGATCCAAACCTACAAACCCCGGGCGCTGAAGTGGAGCACTCAAATTTAACCCCCACACCACCAGGCTGGCCCCCTTTCTTTCGTAGAAAATGTTTTATTTCAGAATAGTTTTAAATTTCCAGAAAAGTTGAAAAGATAGTACAGAGTTCCCATATACCGCACATCAAATTTCCCCCATTATTAACATCTTACATAAGTGTGATACGTTTGTCACAATTAATGAGCCAATCTTGATACATTGCTATTAACTAAAGCCCATACTTTATTCAGATTTCCTTAGTTTGTACCATATTTTCTGCTTCAGGATTCCATGAAGGATCCCACATTACATTTAGCCATCCTGTCTCCTTAGGCTGTTCTTGGCTGTGACAGTTTCTTGTACTTTGCTTGTTTTTAATGACCCTGACATTTTTTAGGGCTAATAGTCAGGTATTTTGTAAAATACCCTTCTATTGGGATGTGTCTGATTGTTTTTCATGATTGGAGTGGGGATCTGGGTTTTTTTCAAGGAAGACCACAGGAGTAAAGTGCTGTTCTCATCACGTCATATCAAGGGCACATGCTATCAATGTGACTTGTGTCTGTCACTGTAGACTTGGATCAACTTGCTGAGATAGTGTTGGTCAGGTTTCTACTCTAAACTCTTCTTTTCCTCCTTTCCATATTGAACTCTTTGGAAGGAAGGCAATGTGATGCAGCTTTCCTAAGGAATGGGAGTTATGTTCTGTCTCCTTGAGGGCAGAATGTCTACATAATAATTTGGAATTCTTTTGCGCAGGGAGATTTGTTTATTTTCTCCCATTGATTTATTTATTAAATCATTTATTTTATCAGCATGGACTCATGGACATTTATTTTATACTTTGAGTTATAAGCCAATGGCACTTTATTGTTTTGTTCAAATCGTTCCAGCTTTGGCCATTGGAAGCTCTTTCGCTTGGCTCCCAGGTCCTTTTGACATACTTCCCTTGTTGTTTGGAGCACTTCCTTACTTGCTGGCACTGTGTTATAATACAGGCTCACCTGTATATTTCCTATCCCAGTCTTTTCTCCAAGGAGCCCAGTTTCTTTTATTGGAGAATGATATTAGAAACCAAGATCTGTGTGCTAAGTGTACTTGTTGCTACTAAAGATCAAAATTATTAAAATGGTGTGTATGCACTTACATGTATGAACTGGAGCCTGTATTCCTCTCCTGCGTTATCTTCATTGGTCCTCTCAGTGGCTTTTTGGGTTCAGCCTCATTGCCTTTCCTATCATTGCTGGAATGCCCTATACTTCCTCTAGCCTCAGAGATTTGCATGCTTTTCTCTTTACTAAATCTTCATCGCCGTTGCCTTTGCTCCTTAACTATCTTTGCCTTGTTAATTCCTGCTCATTCTTTAAATATCGCATTTTGGGGGAAGACTTCCAAAACACCCATGTCAACTCAAATCAGACCAAGGCCCCCCAGAGTACACTTTCATAATCTTCTGTATTTTTCCTCAATGTTGCTTAACACATTTTGCAGTTACATACAGATTTGTGTAATTATTTTGTTAGTATCTGCCTAAACCAGTAAGCTGTAAGAGACTGTGTCTGTGTTCTCACCATTGTGTCTCCAGCATCTTGCATAGCTTATAGTAAATATACCCTAAATATTTGAAAATGAGTGAAATACTTGAAGAGCTATGCTGTGGATGAGAGCCAGAGAAAATTGTTTCTCTTTAGGACTGAACAGTAGAATCCACAAGATAAGTTTAAAGAAGTGCAGCCTTTGATTCAAAACAAATTTCTTATTGCTAGAATATATAACTTGGAAGTGGTCCAGATCGTGGAGCAGTGACCACCTTGTCACTGAAAATGTTTAAATAGAGAATAGAAAATCATCCTTCAGTATACCTGCAAAGACACTTGTTTTATTGATGTAGAATGTTGCATTGGGGCATCTTTGTGTTCCCTGTCAATAGTGTGATATGATGGAAAACTAAAGATGAAGGAGCAAGATGGACCTTATTATATCTTCCCTCTTTCTTGCTACGTGATCTTGGGCAAGTGCCTTATCTTTGCTGAGCCTCAGATTTCTCATTTGCAAAATGGGGATGATAACATTACTCAGAGTTGGGCCACAGTGGGGATTAAAGTACAGGATATGTGTGAAATGCATAGCACAATGTCTCACAGAGGCAAGTGTTCCACTAAGAGTAGCTATTATTGCGAGGCGTATGGAACCTGGTACACAGCACAGGATTTGGAGACAGATACATGTGGTTGCGAATTCCCACTGCTGTTTGCCAGATGTACTATTTTAGCCAAGTTATCTATGCTCTCTGAGTCTCAGTTTCCTTACCTGTAAAGTAAAAATAATATTTATTGTTAGGAAGGCTGTTTGGAGGAAGAAGTATAAGAACAGATATATAGAACTTGGTCCTGATATGCACTCAGTGTATGCTTGTGGGGCTGGATGACTTGGATGTCCTTATCCTTAAGGCATACAGATGTTTGTTGGTAACTTCTCCTTTGTTTAGTGGGGCATGCAACTTGTATGTCTCAGTGCAATAGAGGGAGTATTTTCTAGAGGCTGGAGAAAGGAAGCAAAAGAACAGAGTCAGGGAGATGAGTATCTTGGATAAGGAAGCACTTTGGGAAAAGGAAGAAGTTTTAAGTAGTGATGGTGATGAAATTTTGCTGTATGGTATAACTTTCTCTTTTGCTTTCCCAAGAAGCAACCCCTAACATCTATATTATTTACCAATTCTTTTTAATTTTAATTTTTCTTTTTTTGAGAGGAGCACATTGGTAACTTTGGCCCCCATGTGTACTCCAGTAAGAGCAGAGATAGCCCCGGGACTCAGGCTCATGCAGATTGCACTAGATTCTTCCTTCTTCTTATTCTTGGTTCCTGAGATTCTAAGATCTGTTCTGCCATATTTATTACTGTGAGAATGAGATGGAATAAATAGATGTTGGAAAAGTCACTAAAATAGATATTGATAAATATATGTAAAGAATTATTTTTTAAATACTCATCAGAAGAACTAGAAAATTCAGAATCATAAAATGCTGATAGATCACAGCAAAAACATTATGAAATCTCCCCATGATTCTCTCCTTTGAACTGTGTCTCATGCTATTAACTTTCCCAGCCATCTCCTTAACGTCAGAGTCTCGTGACAGTAGGACATGCCATTCCTTCAATCAATCAATAATTATTGATTGAGTGCCTACTATCTGGTGGAAATCATTCTAGTGGCTAGCAATACAATGATGAACAAGGATATGGAGTGTTGATGGAGTTTCCATTCCAATGTTTGCTGGTGGCACTGAGTAGGGCAACTGACAACAACTAAATAGACAAGTGGACAAAATAATACAGGTTACTAATCACCACTATGGCTTATACGTGACTGTACTCCCTACCACAATGTCTAACGTGTAGTAGCTACTCAGTTATTATCTGCTGGAAACTCATTTCTTCTGAACTTAACACCCTGCTTTTTTCCAACTGATAAATCAATTGAGCTAATGTGTTTTGCCTCAAATATGCATTTTAACAATAATTTTTTGGTTAATGCTGGACCAGAAGGAGACACTGAAATGGAGTATTGGGAAACCCAGTGAGAAGCTCTTTGAGGTTCAGAAGCTTCGGGTCACTTTTTAGCTTAGGCTTACTATGGCACCTCCTCTTTTTGAACTCAAGGTCCGTTTTCCAAGCAGGTGAAGTAATACAGTGTTAGGAACAAGCGAAGAGAATTGTAAGCTGCTTTTGTGACAGCTAATTCTGAATTGTTTGCACATCAATCAGGTGATTATTTAACTTCTCTAACACAAACTTACTGAAGATTTGATTCAACTCCATAGACAACTTAGATGAATTATTTGCTTAAATGCTTGCTAAGTAAGATTTTAAAAATAAAACCTTAGGGGATATTTTGAAGGGATCAGATATTTTGTAAGGACTTAAGATTCCTGATAAAGAATGTGATTATCTACAACATCTCCATGGGCTCAAATAATAACTGTTTTCTAAGACTTTAACTCCATATAATACTGTAAAGTGCTAAAGAGTGGACGGGTGAAACAAATGGTTTCCGAAAGATATATCTCTTTTCCATTTCCTTTGTGCCATAATTTGGCTGCTCAATTTTTATGAAAGCAATAATTGGCTATAAAGGATGTGATGCAATAGAATTTAATCTAGCATTTGCTTAATTAACAATTTAAAGATAATACAGCATGAGGATAATTGACAAATAATTCTAATTTTTAGAAAGATAGCATCCTGTTTGTTTATATTGACTAGTTTCACAGCATTATATATTTCAGTACACTCTGAATTCTGAGGGAGGAGGGAACAGAAAGTGTATGGCACATGGGCCTGGGAATCAGGTAACATCAGCTCTTCCAGTAACAAGCTATGTTGCCTTGGGTGAACGGAAAAGATACTTAACTTCTGTGATTCTCTTTTCCCAAGCTGTAAAATGTGAAGTTTGGAAAAGATGAAACATACTTTTTTTTCCGTTCTAATATTGGATGATCTTTCTGATGCCTGATTTTAATGTTTTAATTGGGGAACCAGGCAAGAACTATTTCTTCAATATCCAAGTAAGAATTTCTGATACATTAAACACAATATGATATTACTCATGGTGTGTCCAAATCAACTGTACTTAAAATATCCTGACCTAATTTAAACTTTTTCCTTCTCAAATGATATGCATGCAATTTGTCTTCTGGCTATTAAATACCAATTTAAGTTGCAGACTTCTTTTTTAAATTCCTATAAATTAATTATTATTCTCTTAGTAAGTCAATTGAAAGTAAAGTAACGACTCAGAAATATAAAAACAAGTCTAAATTATCTATATAAATTCTTTGGTTAGGCATTTCCCCAAATTATGCAGGATCAGATTTTTGCCTTTGGCCATGAGGGAGAAACTGATATGGGACCTGTCATTACACTGTGAACAACGAGCACATTGGGCAAAATCTTTGAAATCATTGTGTTCAGACATTGGACCAGAAAGATGCTGTTCTGGCTGTTATCCCTGAGAGAAGAGGAACACATGAGGTGTTCCCTATGATTACTTTGGCTTTCTGCCTGGAGGCAATTTATGAGCAATGGCACATGGGGGGAGAAGTCAGGCAGAGCATGGTGTCTTGCTGAGTCGTGAAATGAAAAATGTGCTGGATGGACTTAATAAATGTAGATTCCAGTGAAGAAAAGATTGCTAAACTGGAAATCTTAGCAATAGAAAACATCTGAAATGCAGCATAGAGAGAAAAAAGATGAAAACAATTTTAAGAGAGTCCCAGTAACCTGGTGGACAATATTGAGGAATTTAACTTTGATAATGTGCAATTGAAATCCAATGAAGAGGGGAGCAGAAAAAAATAGTTGAAAAATTTTCTGTATTTGAAGAAAATTATAAACATGCAAATTCAAGAATTTCAGTGAATCCCAACTAGGACATACTCCAGAAAACCAAACAAAGACAAATTATGTAGAGGAGAAAAAAATGATAAGAATGTCTTCAGACTTTCTATCCAAAAAAAGGAAGCCAGAAAACAATAGCAAGACATTTTTAAAGTGATTAAAGAAAAAAATTTCAACCTAGAAATCTATATCCAGTGATACTATATTTCAAAAATGAAGGCAAAATAAAAACCTTTTCAGACAATCAAAGCTGAGAGAATCCATTTCTGGCAGACCTGCACTATAAAAAATATTAAAGGAAGTTCTTCAGACAGATGGAAAACAATACCAGATGGAAGCATAGATCTATAGAAAAAAATAAAAAGCAACATAAATGGTAAATATTAGGGATTCTTCCTGTTATTATTTTAAAAGATAATTTACTGTTTACTGCAAAAATAATAACAATATTCACAGAGTTTGTAACATAAGTAGAAGTAAATTATATGACAATAATAACACAAAGGACAGGAGGGGGAAGATAAAACATTTTAACATTATATGTGAAGTGTCATAATATTTGATAAGTAAGGATGCAACTGTAAACCCTAGGACATCCGCTAAAAAAGAAAGAATGTATAGCTAATAAACCAATAGAAGAGATAAAACAGAATCATAAAAATGTTCACTTAATCCAAAAGAAGATAGGAAAGAAAAAAAAAGGATTAAAAATAAAAGGGGATAAATGGAAAACAATAGGATTGTAGATTGAAATCAGCAATATCCACAAGTACATTAACTGTATATTATCTAAACTTAGCATTTAAAAGCAGAGATTATCAGACTGGATAAAAAACCATACTATCCACAATAACACCCAATTAAATGCGAACCCGCAGATGAGTTAAAAGCGAATGAAATCAAACATGAATGAGAAAAAAAGTGAGAATAGCTGTATTAGTGTCAGACCAAGTCTTCTCCAAAATAGAGAATCCTAATTATGATAACAAATTTTAGTGGACCTAATAAATAATAGAGCTTCAATATATATGACACAAAAACTGACAGAACTGAAAAGAGAAGTAAATTAAAGCTAACATTATATTTAAAAATTTTAAAGTCTTCTCTCAGTAACTGATAAATAAAAAGGTAGGGAGAAAATCAGGAATAATATAGACGAACTATCAACCAACTACTTAACATTTATAGAGTACTCCATCCAATGTAGACAGAATACATATTCTGGCCAATTGTGTAAGGAATAGTTACCAAGATAGACAATATACTGGCCCATAAAGCAAGTCCAAATTAATTTAAAAGGTTTGAAATCTTACAGAATCTGCTTTCTCACCAAAATAGAATTAAATTAGAAATCAGTAATAGAACAATGTGTGACAAAACTCTGAATATTTAGCAATTAAACACGACACAAGTCTAAATTTAAAAAACCCTGTCCCCTCCAACTGTTGGTGAAGATGGGGAGCAACCAGAACATTCACGCACGTAAAATGTAAAGAAGGGTAAAATGGTTCAGCCCACTTTGGAAAACAATTTGACAGTTTCTTTTAAATGCATCTAATATATGACTCAGGAATTCTACTTTTGGGTATTTAGTCAAGGAAGTGAATGTCTATACAAAATCTTATACACAAATATACATAGCAACTTTATTAATAAGAATCCAAAACCAAATGTCTATTTAGAAGTGAGTGGATAAACAAATTCTGATCTGTCCATATGATAGAATACTATTCAGCAATAAAGGAAGGAATGAATTACTGACCCATACAAAGTCATGACTGAATCTTGAAAGCATTATGCTGGGTAAAAGGTACCAGAAACAAAAGAATATAGTCTATGTGATTTCACTTACATGAAGTTCTAGAAAAGGAAAATCTGATCAATGCTTGTCTGGAGTTCTGGGTCTTTAGGAACTGAAACTAAAGGGATACAACACAATTCTTCTGGGTGACAGAAACATTCTCTGTTTTTATTGTGCTGGTGCTGACACATAAGTGTATATATTTGTCAGAACTAATCAAACTCTATGCTTAAAATGGCTGCCTTCTGTTGTACGAGGGAGGCCTATTCCTCGATATATTTGATTGATAAAAGAGATTTCAAAAACTTCTGTAGGATGTTTCCATGTGTGACTTAAGAAGAATAATTTTGTGACCAAATATATAGAGGAAGTTTCAGTTTCATTTAATTAAAAAATCTTTGTCCTAAGAACTCTTAGTCTTTAGTAGGCCGTTTTTAATTTAAAATTTCTAAGACATTCTCATGTTTTTAGCCGTTCCCAAACTTTTAAATGGAACATTTTCCTGGAACAATTTTTCCTATAACTATGTTTGAAAAATACTCCCCTATTTTATGTAGACATTCTGTTAAAGGGGTATGTAAAGTAATTTTTTTTTCTCATCATCCCTCAGTTTAACATCAGTGGCAGAGAGACTTGCTTTTTCACTCTGGTCAAGAATTGAAAAGGGATTATTAAGAAGAGATATTGAAGGTGAATGGATAAATTGTGGTACATCCAGACAATGGAATATTATTCTGTGCTAAAAAGAAATGAGCTATCAATCACAAACAAGACATGGAGGAAACTTAAATGCATATTACTAAGTGAAAGAAACCAACCTGAAAAGGCTACATACTGTATGATTCCAACTAAATGACATTCTAGAAATGTCAAACTATGGAAACAGTAAAATGACAAGTGGTTGCCAGGGGCTGGGGAAGAGAAGGGATGAATAGGTGAAGCACAGAAGATTTTTAGGGCAGTGAAAATAATCTGTGTGATACTATAATGATGGATACATGTTGTTACACATTTGTCTAAACCCATAGAACATACAACACCAAGAGTCAATCCTAAGAAAAACTATGGACTTTGGGTGATTATGATATGTCAGTGTAGATTCATCAATTGTAGCAAATGTACCACTCTGGTGGGGGATACTGATAATGAGGGAAGCTATGCATGTGTGGAGGCAGGGGGTATATGGGAAATATCTGGACTTTCCTCTTAATTTTGCTGTGAATCTAAAATTGTTTTAAAAAATAAAATCTTTAAAAAGAAAAAGAAGAGATGTAAGCATTTAGACAGGGAAGCAATGATTATCATTAGACTTCATGGGTTGATCAAGAATAAATCATCCTTGGTAGAATCATTTCCTTCTTTGGCAGGTTGGGCACATACAGCACATGTTTGGATTTCAACATGATGTCCAAGTCTTCCATGACATCTTTGTGAATAGGTGCAATAGTACGAAGATGATTTGGTATAAATAGAGTAATTCACAGGATGTCCAAAGGCTGGATTCAAAAGGTCAATGTTTATCTGAATGGTGATATTTCTAGAGGCATAGCACTCTTCCTTCAACGTTGTGTGATTGTGTGGATAGTTTTTGTCTGTTTCTTTGCTTTTTGCATTTTAAATGATGCTTTTTTTTAAAGTTCTCATTTTTTTTGAAAGCATTTTAAACAAAGAGGTACCATTCAAACATGATATTTTAAATGATGTCATGCTAATCAGACTTTTATATGGTTCAAAGTTGAGAACGGTAGTTAAAATATTCGATTCTGGAATTGTTATTCATAAAGAATTCAAGCGACTCAGAAATAACAGATAACTATTTGAAAGAAACAAAAGTAAATAGGCAACGGCAAATTTATGCTACTGATTTCACAACAAAATAATTGTACTAGTCAAGTGTGATATATAAAAGGATTTAAGAATTTTAAGGTGATTATAAATGGAATATAGATTAATCATTGACATGCCTTGCCAAAACATCAAAATTAATAGTTATAGTTTATTGAATGTCTACTATGTGCCAGGCATTATTAGGAACTTTGCATACATTTATCTGTAAATCTCATGTCCATCTTTAATTTTTAACGTTAGTTTTTGTCATTTTATAAATTGAAACTTTAAGCTCAGTGAGGTTAAATAACTTGCTCACACAGCTAGTGAGAGCTGGGATTAGATTGTTGATCTCAGGTCTGTCTTCCAGATGATCCATATTTTTTTACCCTTTCGATTCATTAGTGTGATCTTAGGATGCATTAGAGTGGAAGAAATAATTAACATAAAGGATGTAATAGGCACATTTTAATCTGAGCTATTCAGTCCTATTTGGAATTTTCCCTTTGATTGAGAACAGCACTGTTTAGGAGGAAGACTGGAGCACTTTTAGAGTATGGGGAATCAGATGAGAAAAGATCTGAATTCATTTTATATGAAGAACAGTCAAAGAACTAAGGATTTTTGACCTGGACAACTGGGGATTCTGTTGGCCCACGTTAGCTGTTTTCAACATTTGAAGAACTATTATTTCAAAGATGGGTTACATTTTTCTCTGTGACTCTGCAGAGTGGAGATAGGACTAATAAATGAAAGAGTCATGAAGCCAGCTTGGGATAACACAAGGTAGAATTTTCCAACGGAGCTGTCTGAGAGTGTCCTGAGATCTCTGTTTGGTGGTGAGCTGACCAGCACTGGAGGTGTTGAAGCAAAGAGATTACTTAGTTGGATATCAGCATAGAATCACTGGCAGTCTCAGCTGAATTTTAAGGTTTCTTTCAATACCTGGAGGCTTTAATTTTATGGTAACATCAGTATATTAAGGCGGTGAAAATGAGCATGCATTTCTTAAGAGTAATTTTATTGAATACTTTCATTATGAAACCAGATTAAAACTGAAACAAGCAACAACACACCTGCAAGTTAAAGCAGGCAGGCAGTTGTTGGTAAAAGGAGAGCAAGATTTATGTATTGTTCCATTCATTGTTCTAAACACTTGCCAAAACAATAATTATTTACTTTTGGACAAAGATCCTTGGTGTGTATTTTCAACATTCTTTAGGGGAACTGACTGCTAAATGTTTTCCTCTCAATCTCCAGTGTGAGTCTTCGAGTCTTGGCAAAGGAAGAAGCCAAGAGAACCTTTACTGTATGGAAGGTGAACGTTCTTGGCTGTGATGGAAGTAACTCGGCACCTACATGCGGCTCATTCTTTCCATCTCATACACTGAAAAGACTTCCCAGGAAGAGCTGCCAAGACATCCAAGGTCCGTGTGGCCTCTGTGAGCAACACTCAAGACACTTTGTGGAAAGCATTCTTGGCCTTCATGTAGCACTCTCAAAAGATAAGATATATTCTATCCCTCTTTCCACCCTCACACCCCCTATCCTCCATTGCCAGTTTTCTTTATTGACCTATTAAATAGTCACCATCTGTCTAAAAGTGTCTTGAAGATGTCCTTTTTGCATTTTATGCCTTGCTACTCAAAGTGTGGTCTGTGGACCAAAAGCAGCATCAGTGTCACTGGGAACTTGTTAGAAATTCAGTTCTTGGGCCTCACACCAGGGCTACTCAACCAGAATCCACGTTTTAATAAAATTCTCAAGTGATTTGTATGCACATTAAAAGTTGAGAAGCACTATTTTAGATTGTCTGCTCATGATCTTACACATCTTATAAACATACTGTGTGGTTTAGTACTTTCTCACATTGGTCTAATATTACTTTTTAGTGCTTTGAAATGTATTCCCTAGTTTGAGGATGGTGAGGTTTCTGGAACTATGGCCTAAACTAGAATCTTCAACTAATCCTTTGCTTTCAATCCCCATAAGCTGATTGGTCTCCAATTATAGAACTTTAAATCCTACCTCCAAATTGTGTCTCTTCCACCTGCCACAACACGCCTGGATCTGGCTCAATCATTTCAGTCTAAACTACAATTATAGCCTCTCTGCTTCTGATTTCTCTCTCTGCTCTCATTCATTCTACAAACTATGGGCAAAGGTAATTTCTATTGAAAGAATTCCTGTCTCATGACAGTGTCCTGACTCACTAGTTTGCATTGAAATTCTTCTTTAATCGTCTCCAATAACCTTCAGCTTCTTCTATTGCCACATTCCTACCAAACACCTTAATTCTCTCTAATACTGCTACTGGCCATTCATGTGTTTTCCTTTTTCTGAAAGCTCATCCTTACATTTCTTCCTTCTCTTCTTTCTAGCCTCACCATGAAAATAAAGCCTCCCCAGGAAGAATGATTGCTTCTTCCTCTGTTAATGTACCATAGTCTGCATGCATGCGTCGCCACGTTCCCGTGTTATTTATCTTCTTGTCTTCGTACACCGCTAGACTATGTGTGCCTGTAAGGCAGGAATAAGGAAGGCATTATAGTGTTTAATTAAACAAAAAGGTTCTGGAATGAAAAACTATGTCCAAGTCCATTTCCTCCATACTACTGTATGACCTTAGGTAAGTTACCCCTCTAAGCCTGTTTCCTTATCTACAATATGGGGATAATTACACCTGTCTTGAATCGATTTTGTGAAGATTAAAATAAAATATCAAGGTTAAGTTCACATAATGTTTAGTTCATAGTATTAACTCAATTTTGTTCTCAATGGAAACAGTATATTGGGTGGAAATCAAGGCAGGGGTAGGGACTTAACCATGGAAAGTGATATGAATCCAAATTCTAGAATGAGAAGACAAAGGTAGGGCTTCATCATAGGGAGAAGAAGGAAGCCCAATACTTAGAACTAAGATACAGGATTAGAGGATTCTCAGTGATCTGTTTTAATGCTGAGTTCCCTGGACTGGAGCTTCCGAGGATTGACCCCAGTGACTCCCAGGTGATGCAGAGCTAGAGAACAAATCATGTCCCTATAAAGTGACTGGTAGTGGCCTGTATAAAGTGTGGAGTTATGGTTTCCATTTGTTTCCACTATCCTTGCTGAGGACATCCAGCATTTTCTGGGTCTTGGCACGTGATCCTTCCTTCTTTCCTTTTTTCCTTCCTTCCTTTTTCTTTCTTTCTTCCTTCCTCCCTATCTCTCTTTCTTTTCTTTTTTTTTAAACTTCATTGTTGAAAATATCAGAAAGATCAAGTAGAGTTACTTTAGTGACAATGAACATTCATTCAATATATAGTCAATTAAAACCAACAGACAGAGCACACACAGTTGGAGACAATTGCCTGTCATTATCAGCACTGACAGATTTGAACTAATATCATCGAATGGAAAGAGTGGCCTCCCACTTCCTGTGAGTTAAATGCAGTGATTCTGACCAAAGAAGACAGGGTTAAATTGGAGGCATAATTCACAAAATAAAAAAAACAGATCTTAATTCCTAACATGTGTCCTTAAAATATTTTATTCTTGGAATACTTATTTATCATATGACAAATTCTTATTCAGTTTAAAGGGAAGTATGAAGTGATAAAGAGGTGCACTTCCTGGATCCCAGCCTGGGTCCCTAGGGCTCAGGCAGGCTTCAGGAGTTTAGGGTGGAATTGTAGGGCTCTACAGACTTAGACTTTTGATTTATCTGGAGCCCAGTAGCAGACTGAGCCCAATGTAGGCTGGTCGTAGCCAGGTACCAGGTTGCTTTAATAGATGTGCTGCCACATTTTAATTAATGCACATTAATTTTTGCTACAACTGTTAGCGAAACATATTCTGTTTTAGGAAGTCAGGGGATGTGTTATGGAATTCAGTGCAATTTGTTGCAAGAAAGAAGCAAGAGGCAGAGTTTGAGGTCAAGCTGGTGCCAAAGGAAGAGCAGCATTGACTGGATCACATGAGAACTTGGCCTTGTGAGTGTGAGCTGAGCACTTAGGGCAGGAGCCAGTTTTACTCGTACAGGAACGCAATGCTGATGGGCAGATGACAACATGAATAAATAATGTGATAACTGTGGATGAGTTCATGTGGATAAGTTTACTCTGGAGTAGTGACTGGGTTGTGTTTTTTTGTTTACAGGTCTAATGTTGTTCTGAGTTTTTTGTTTCTTTCAGGTTTGGCAAGCAATTGTAGGATTTAAGTCTGCTAAAAAAAAATGGTAATAACCACTGCAACAGCGCTGTTAACTGCTTTTTATTCTTTTCTAAAATTTGTAAGAAGTAAGAGGAAAAGTTTAATTCTTATTACATGGCTACTATATGCCAGGCTGTGCCAAATATTTTGCTGAGATATAAATCCAGATCACTTGGCTTTAAATCTAGGACTTTCTTTACTATTATACGTGTTTGCTTAATCTCATCGTCCCTTTAGATGGAAAACCGTAAACATAACATTGATATATATATATATTCTGTTGGTCAGATGAATATATATTCAGAATATATATGTATATATTCTGTTTGTTTCCATGTTTCTTAGATTATAGAACCCACAATCTCAAGATATCCTGAGACAGACTCAGGCCTGGACTCTGTTATGGTCCTCACTACTGTGTGACCTTAAGCAAATACTCTTAATCCTTCAGAGTCTCAGTTTCTTAATCTGTAAAATTATGGAATTTGGACATTTGCTTTCTCTAACACTTTTAAGCACTAATCTCTGTCTCCATATAAAGCTTATGTATGAGAATTTCCACTTGAAATTCTATTGGGTACAAAACCATAAAATAGAGGAAATAGAGCCTTGAGTAGCACCAGTGGAAACCTTTGGGGAGCAGAGCTCATGGCTTAATTGGGGTCGAACTAGCCGAGTCTAGTTAGAGTATCATGTGCTTCATGGCGGATGAGTGGGAACGGGGAGAGTGCAGTCAGGAATAGCTGCTGCTGAGACCGTGCTGGACTGTGGTATAGTAGAAAGGGTATGGAAATGGGAATAACAGAGAACTGAATTTGAATCCTGATTTGATTAGTTACTAGTTATATAACCTGAGCATAATTCTGTGCCTCAGTTTCCCCCTCTGTAACTTGAGGGTAATTGTGGGGCTCTTGTGAGAATGAAATGAGGTGATGGGAACTAACCACCTAGGGTATGACAGAGAACATGTTTGATACTCACTAAGCGCTCCTTTCCTCCTCTTCTCTCCTATATGTGTGACACTGGCACAAATTTTGCAAAATAAAAACGTGAGCCGTGTCAGTACAAAGTTCCTCAGATGACGTCTCTGGACCATGAAACAGTTACAGGAAGAGGAGAATTGTGGAAAATAGTCTAGACCTACTCCGTTCCCACTTTCTGTTCCAGAACCACACTCTCTTTCCCTGGTCTTGTTATTTTCTAAGAGTCCCTGAGTAATCCCTTTTGCATTTTTAAGGAAAGTTTGATGTGTTTAGACGTGGAGGCCTGGCCACACACCATGGACGTTTGATTTTCCTTCTCCCTCCTTCTCCCACCATCTCTCATGAGAAAGCCTTAATCGGAGCTGTTGCCAGGTGATGAGGTCTCCACATTCCTTCCAGCAGCTGCTATTTATGTATGGCGTCTGGTAGTGTTTTAACACCTGGTTCAATATTTACCTGTGAGGGCTTTGCTTTATTCTCTGACCTTATTCACAGAATGGAGCTGTCCAGAAAATGAGACCTTGGGGACTGCTATTAAGTATCCCTAAAGCTGACCACTCAGTATTCACCCATCTTTCCAGAAACATTCTTTTAGGTAGCAGGTTCTGAAATGAAGTCTGCTGTCATCTTTTCTTGGACTCTGGAAGCTGTGTGACTAGGAAGATGATGAATTAATTAAAAGAAGTGCATCCCAAGTTTGTGGGTAACTGAAAGTTAGAAACAACAGAATGAAGTATTTCGTTTGTCTTCGTTATACCCTTTTATGGGTGAAGAGAAGAAATAAAACTCTTAATTCTTAAACTCTTCTCCAGCTATAACACTTACTTGCAAAGTCATTTTGGTCAGTACCTAGCAATAAACTGTTTTCAGATCCATTATTTCATTCTGGCAACCCCGTGTGTCAGCACATGGCTGGTGTTATTTATCCGCATTTATAGATGGAAAATGGAGGCATAGAGCAGTTAGATAACTTGTCAAGCCATTTCAAGCCCTCTGTGGAATGAAATGGGGAGTAATTAGGCAAAATAAAACATATGCTTTGTGCAAAGAAACACATGTAATCACTTAACCCAGATGTTATGGTGGGACTGTTTCCATCAACCCATTTTACAGGTGAGGAAACGGGGCTAAAAATCGTGTCTTAATTTGCCCACTTATATCAACTACTTTGAAGAATGATGGAGAAGACGCATTTGTATGTTGTTGAAATAAAAGATACTGTGGTAGGTAGTATGTTGGGAGCATGGACACATGGGTTCAGATAAGTCTATCCTTGAATCCTTGCTCCAGTATGGGCAAATGATTTAACTCTTCTGGTTTTGATCCCAGTTGCTAATAACTCTTTGAGCTCCTAGTCATTCTGTAGCTCAGTTTCCTAATTTTTCAAATGAGAATGAATAATTTCTAATTAGCACTGTTGTAAGAACTGAAGTCAATAGTGTGCCTGGCAAACCGTAGAGGTTCGATGCTGGCTCATATGCTGGGGAGTTTGTTGTCAGTGTTTACAATTCCAGAAAGGTGCTCACACCATTTTGATTTGTCTCTATTTTTGGCTAGGCCTCTGGGAGTTGAGGAGAGAGAGGAACTGGCTTGAAGCAAACCACCCC
The DNA here is from genome assembly GCF_021613505.1 of Equus quagga. Lineage (NCBI taxonomy): Eukaryota > Metazoa > Chordata > Mammalia > Perissodactyla > Equidae > Equus > Equus quagga. The sequence goes on along the minus strand of NC_060280.1, from coordinate 43,684,992 downwards.
TGCAGGCACATAGTCCTGGCTTGCTGGCCAGTTCTGCATCCTATGTAATTACAATGACATCTCAATATGTTCTCATGTCTCAAGTAGTCTTGCTTATATCACATTTGCACTTGAAAGTTACAGCTCCGGAACCATAAACGCTGAGCGGTTTCCAGGTAACTTGATGCCATGTGGAGCAAAGAGCTCGCCTTCAAAATGCTGCCAGGAAGATTCACTTTTTATGGCACTTTTTATAGGAATTCCCGTGGAGGAGAATTCTCAGGAGAAGAATTTGGCTTCTTGGTTTGAAGCACATCTGGTTCTTTGAGTTGTCAAAGAGTAAGCAGTCCATAACCGTCTAGAGAATGAGGTAAACGTGAAATCAAAGCTGGACAAAGTTAGGATAAATTTGAATTGCAGACAGCTTTGTTTATTTTTCAAAACATCCTGCTGGTTCATAAATTAGATTGAGATTCTTTAAATTAATCAAAAAGGAAAAACCAGTGGAGTCCCAATGGAGCTGTACTGATATAATTAATTCTCTTTATTCAGAGGCTACTTACTAATTTGTGGATTTTCTAGGAGCCTCGCTTTCCCCTCTCACACCCTGTTGTCTACCGTTTGGTCAGTTCTTTGCCTAACACCATCTTCCGTAGTGTGTGAGTAGAAAAGGCAAAAGGGACCCAGTAGGTTAACTGTTGGTTTAATCTGATATCTTAGTCTCAGCATTAGGTAGACACATGTGAAATGTTTCCTAGATGAAGGAAATCTGCTATTTATTAGTCGTTCTGGACTAATTGGGTTCTGGAGTTGGCACAAATTTTTTAAATCCATTTTATTCTCACTTTCTATATAGGTAGCTGATTGAGCCATCAAAAGTTGTAATTAAAGATTTTCCTTTGAACTTCAGGGGTTCTTCATATTTCCATGATAGCCTACGGGTTACAGAAAATATTCAGATTTGGAATTTCATGAAAATTCAATTATAGCCAAAGCAGTAAAAGATATCCAGTTATCCTAGTCAGAAGAAATTTCAGTCTCCTGTGAACTCTTAAGTGATAGTATTTGTGCGTCCCTCTTTGGCAATTACCACATGCCTTGCATTGTACTGCTTTGTATACAGCCCCATCTCCCCACTCCACCACTAGACTGCAGTACAGGCACCTTGAGGGCACCACTGGACTCATCTTTGTAATTTCCAGAGCAGTCCAATAAAACTATAATGCCAGCCACATTTGTAATTTATAATTTTCAAATAGCCACATTAATTAAAATAAAAACAGATGAAATAAATTTTAATAATATATTTACTTAAGCCAGCACACTCGAATTATTATCATTTTAATATGTTAAGTGGTAGAATAAATTATTAGAGATATTTTATACTTTTAAAAATACGAAGTCTTCCACATCTGGTGTGTATTTTACACTTGCAGTGCATTTCAATTCAGACAAGCCAGATTTTAAGTACTTAATAGCTGCATGTGGCTAGTGGCTACCATACTGCACAGCCCCACTTGGGAATACTACACCGTGGGAGGTCGTATAGTGCTCTGCATCAGGCTGCAGATTGTGTAAGTTCAAGTGCCGGCTCTACTCATTCTCTCAGCCTCAACTTCCTCATCTTCAAGAGTAATATTGATAATGAGAACAATACCTGGCACATGGTATGTATTCAAAATCATTTGTTAAATGAATCAAAATATTTTTCATAGGGAGTTGTCTGAGGGTTGAATGAGACGATATGCTAGCCTAGTGCGTGGGACACACAATTTCTTCAATAAAAATTAGCTGTTACTCTTATTAAGATAGTGTCTAGACACTAGAACATATTCAATAGATTTTCCCCCCTCATGTCTGCTAGTCAAACTTTTAGCCATCCTTTATATACAACTCATAGAGGCTCTTCTCCATGAGGCCTTTATCCTTCTCAACCAAGTCCACACGAATCTTTTCTTCCTCTGTTGTCTCACAGAACTCGATTCATTCTTTTTAAAATTCCTTATCACATTATAATTTGAGTATTTTTGTGTTCTTATTTCCCTGTAGGTTATAAGCCCCCACATGCAGGGACTTTGTCTATTTGTCTAGGTACCCCTCAGTGTGCATTGTACAATATACATAGTATAAATTGTATGTATAATGTACGTAGTAAGTGCTCAGTACATTTGTAATCCGTAAGAAATGGACAAATCCATTTCTTTGTAGCATGAAGGTTAAGATCTCTTCCAGAAGTAAGCTTACTAGATTGTTTTTCTGGTCTGAACTGTTCTCAGAAAGAAATAGATATGGTATCAGCTTTGAGTTTCCTCTTAAACATTTATTGAGCTGATGGAGATTTCCTGAGATGTTAAAACTCATAATTGGTTTTAATAGGACAGTTACGAGCCCTGAGGAAAGGATAAAGTGTCTGTGATTGCTAGATGATGGAAATTTTGTAAAAAGCCACTGAAACTAATGTAACCGACACATCTAAACAGAAGATAATACGTTCCTTTTTCACTGTGGGTCACAGCTGTGTAGTGCACCAGCTAGTTCATGGAGGGTGTATCGTTACCCAGGATTTACACGTAGATCAACTCCAAGTCTGCAGCTGCCAATCATGGAACATTCCCAGTATTTGTTAGAGTGAACTGTCACATGAGGTCTCCTTTTGCTCCTAAGATTTGGACCTTAGGGATACATCTGTATTGGCTTTAAGAAGTTTCCTCTTTCTGGGGCTAATGTTCATTCCTTAAGTTCCATCAGGTAATGTGGAGGTTGGGCTGAGGTCAGAATCGCTGGTGTAAGCAAATCAATCTTATGTATGTACAATTGTATAGAAGATACTAAATTTTGTTTGTTCTTACTGTCCATTTTACCTGCCCTTGACTTACGTTCCCATCTTCTCATCCTTCTGGAGCAGTTTAAGGAAAGGTAAACAATTCAATCAAGTTTTTACTTGTTCCACTGAAATTGTTATCACTGTATTGGGCACTGGGCCCAGATGTGAATAGGAGTGACCTGTCACGTGTGGCAGGAGGGATGGACAAACATAAAATTTCCAGAGAGTTCTGTAAGGGCAGGGGTAGAAGTTTGTACAGATTTCTATAGGAGTCTAAAGTAAGGACAATTAATAGTTGTTATGTATCAGATAAATGTTAAAACAGAAAAATTGTCTAGTTCTATCTTTTCTTGGCCAGGTGACCATAAGTAGGTGAATTAACCCGTCTGAGACGTTTGGATTCATAAGCCTACATGTACAGACCACTTGGCACAGTGGTAAGTGCTGACTACTGTTTGCTATTGCTGTTATTGTCTAAATAGAAGATGATTCTTTGAAGTGTATTGGTCCCTACTTTTTTTCTGTAATTGAACAGACTGTGACAGAATTTCACTTTATATTTAGATTCAAGGTCTTTTGGTGACAGTATGAAAATTCACAATTTTTTTCAAATCTGGACTTTCTAATTCAATTCAAAGCTATATGGGAGAGTAATTAAGGGGAACTTGCTCTGTCAGTAACCAGGGTGGGACTTGCTCTGTCAGTATCAATGATATCAGAAAGCCAAAACAATTTAAATCTTGTGATATTGGTGTAAGAATAATTGGATAGATCCATAAATAGAATAGACGATTCAGAGGTGACTTTAGTTTATACAACTTTATATATAATAAAGGAGGCATCACGAATTAATAAGAATGGACTGTGTATTAAGTAGTGTTGGGAAATTTGCTATTTTGAAAAAAAATTGACATATACTTCCTCTTTAAAGCCTGTATAAAAACACAATCCCTGAAGATAAAGATTTAAATATTCAATACACACACACGCACACAGATCACACATATGACCAAATATTCTCTTTGATTAGGGAGATGACTTTCCATCGCCCTTAGACCAATGTCTAAAATTTGTAACTCGGCTCAAGAGACTCTGGTCTCTGCCTGGCTCTCCACTCTTGCTCAGAATCACTCTCCCACTTCCCTGTGTTCCTTCTCTAGGGGACTTCTCTCAGTTCCTTGAATATGCTATTCTCTGTTCTGCCTGCTGGACTTAACTTTGTTATTACTTTGTCTAGATGGTCTATTTCTCCTCTCCACACTCACCCCCATTCTCTAACCCCTAAACATTACTTATTAAGCCAGTTTAAGCTTCATTTCTTGTACCTTGTATGATGTTAAATACCTTTTCAGTATGATCACACAGCATTCTGAACTTTTCCTTTCATGACACCGTCACATACGTATCTACACGTTAGTGTCTGTCTCCTCATTACACTATAGCTTACATGAGACCAGAGCCCAGGTCCATCTGGCTTACTGCTGTCACTCTAGTATCTAACCATTGCTTGACACACATTGGGCACTCAGAAACTATTAGACCAAGTGAAGAAACCAAGGAAAACAGTGACTTGATTAGATAAAAATTAAAACAAAAAAACCTTTTGTGCCATTATAAATCATGGTAGAAGATAAGTGGTTTAAAAATTGTAGAGTAAAGTCCTCCTTACTTTTCTCTACTTATAAATCACCCCCAAAACAAGAAGAACTAAAGGCAAAACACAAATGCCATCTTCTGTGAAACTCCATGACAAACAGAAGAATTGTAAGTGAATCCACGGTGCAGAGGAAAATTAAAGTTAAATGCCTACAGACTGTGGCACCAATGGGAAACACTGTGATTAATCCCACAAACTTCAATAAGGCCCTGGAATTGGAGGCACCAAGCACAAGTTAAAGATAAAATGTGTATGTGCGTGCGGAGAGCAGCGGTAAGAGTGGACTTGCTGGAAACAGGATTTGCTTGAAAGCTTGAACGTCTTTTTAAGGAGCAGTTAGATCCCTAGATGTTCACTCTCTACTCAGAATAAGCTAGTGACTCTGGTAGAAAGGAACCAGAGAGCTTAGAAGGAATGGAAGTCACTGAGAAATGGGGAGCTGAGGCTTGGGACAGTGAATGGATGGACGAAGTGCAAATTTTCTGGTTGAGCAGTGCCCAGTTCCAGAGCTTAGCAGCCAGGCTAATAGTGCTCAGGAAAGAATTGAAAGGAACCTTCCCTGGAAAACTGGCACCACTGCAGAGAAAAGACTAGCAGGTACTACCTTTTGGCCATCCCCATTGAGAGGGCAGCTGACCACCACATCACCTCACACTGACACACATTGGTTGACAGGTTTTGCATCCCCCCTTCCCCCCATCAGTTAGATGATAAATGCTTTGGAGCGATAAGACAGGGAAGGGAGAAAACACGGGAGTGAGGGTTGCTCTTCTATAAAGTGTGGTAATGGAAGCCCTCACTGCTCAGGTGTCACTTATGCAGAGATCTGAAGTAATTCAGTTGGAAAGCCATGCAAATATTTGAGGGCAGAGCATTTCAGGCAGAAGGAAAAGCCAGAGCAGATGCCCTAAGGTGAGGTCATGCTTGAATTGCTAGGCATGGAGGCTAGTAGAGATGGAGGTGATGGGGCCTTGGGGACCTCAGAGGTGACATAGGCCAGATCATGTAAAGTGCACCTGTCAGACCCAATGGCCCATACCATAGCAAATGTTTTTTAATGCCTCACATACTTTTCTGAAACTAAATTAATAGATAATATAACCTATTTATATACATAATTTCAAAAAATTCTTGTAATTCCCTAATAGTAGAATGTGTGAGAAATTTCTAAAAATGTATGTAAACCCTAGTGTATGATTACACCAGAAGACGTAATCAAGTCAGCAAATGCTTCACCTTTAGTTAGAATCACCACAAACATGACCTAAAAATGTAGATTGATACAGATGTGATTGATACTGATATAATGGTGACTCAAATATCATGAGTGACATTGTCGTTAATGACATGACTTTGCGAAAATTCTCAATAAAGTTCCAAACAAAGCTATGTATAATATCTAGAGAGAACACCAGAAAGTCGTGCAGGGGGCAGAGAGATTCTTCCCTGTGTGGGCCGTCCAGGTGTTACAGAACAGCTAGCAGCCTGGTCCTGCTCACTAGATGGAGGAGAGTGCTACTCACGGTGACAACAAAAACTTCCTGGAGAATTTTACAGAAGGGTCCCGTCACTGCATTACCACTCCCATGGAGAAACACTGACTGAAGGCCTTGAAAGTCATTTTAAGGGTTTTTGGCATTTACTAGAGAGTGATTTGGAAAGCCACTGAAAGAATTTTATCAGAGGAATGATATGATCTGACTCAAGTTTTAAAAGAAGATCTGTGTTGAAAATAGGCTACAGTGAGGAAAGGCAGAAGCAGAGGTTTTGTTAGGAGACCCTGCCACCAGCCAGGGTGGCTGGAGCTCAAGGTGCAGGTGAGAAGTGGTTGTATTCTGGATATATTTTTTATGCAGCATGGCAAGATTTACTGATGAATTACATTGAAAATGATAAAAAGGGACCCATCAAGAATGGCAAAATTAGGCAATAGGCTTCTCTGAGGCAGTGTTCTAACACATTGTCCATGATTCGTTTGTAATGCTTTGTTGGCAAGGAGGCCAAACCAAAGTTGTCAGGTTTTGCAGAGACATGCCATTTGTTTGTCAGCAGACTGTCAAGTTGTAAGTCCTTCACTTTTGTCTTTCACTCGTTACTCAGAGCCGGTAGAGATCAGAGTTATGACTATAATATTAGAATGAGTGCTCGTCTAGAATTCCCTTAGTGAAGGTGTATGCGTGGTCCAAAACTGCAAATCTCATTAACCTGACCGACATAGCGTCATTCCACTACCTGATCATCTTACCACTGCACAGCTGGTAACCTGGGGAAAGAGGTGAAATGAGTTTTCTAGGCCCCAAGGGAACAGGGTCAAAGCAACACAAAACCTCAGCTTTTCGTGGACAATATCCTTCAAGTCTAGAGGCTAATCACTAAAAACAGAAATCAAATTAAAAAATTAAGTTGAGCTATTGGAGGTAGTTAGTGTTTCTAAAACTCTTACATCTTACAGCAGTGAAGATTCAACTTGTTCCCATGGCCAGATAAAAGAATCAAGGAGTGAAACTAAAAATACCTTTAGTGGGTAATAAACTTCTTTCAAATCATATATTTTGTCTGTAAAATTCATGTGAATTTTGCATTTTACATCACATTATTTCTATCTTCCTATATCTGTACTCCCATGTATGCTGCAAGGGTAACCAAAGGGCGTTGGTATTAGATTGGATCAAAAAGAAGACACAGACAAGTAGAGTAATTGAGGCGAGTCCAATGAAGGCATTATTCTAGGTGGGGACAGACTGTGTTAAGGAAAAGCAACATAGAATAATGAGGAAATGCAGTGGGTCGAATAGTAACCTCCTCCAAATTTATGTCCACATCCTAATTCCTGGGACTGTGAATACTGCCTTATACAGCAGAAGAGTGAATATTACTCTATAAGGTAACAGATGTGATTATGTTAGGGATATCCAGATGAGGAGATTATCTGGGATTATTCAGGTGGGCCCTAAATGCCTTGAGAAGCACCCTTATAAGAAAGAGTCAAGGAGAGAGAACACAGACAGAAGAGAAGAAGACAATGCGAAAGTGGAGGCAGAAATTGCAATAATGAGTCCTTAAGCCAAGGAATGTAGACAGCCGACAAAAGCTCAAAAAGACTAAGGATGGGCTTTCCCCTAGAACCTCTGAAGTGTAACCCTGCTGGCAGCTTGATTTCAGATTCTGGCCTCTGAAACTGTGAGAGAACAAATTTCTGTTGATTTAAGCCACCCAATTTTGTGGTAATATTGAAGCAGCCACAAGAAAGTAATATAGATAGGCACCTTTGTGCTAGCTACCCTGGGAGACATTAGCACCCTTAGGTCTGAAGTGTTGGGGAGGGAGTGGTTATGAGCACTCGGAGAGAGCTTAGCTGCAGCTGTGGCCCTAGGAGGCAGCCTCTTGACAAGTGCTAGGCCTTTGGTGGAAGAATGTTCCCAAAAGGAAGGAAGCCAGGGGTATAAATACCCTGGCCTCTGCCTCCCTCCAACTTCTGATCTTTCTAACATGGCTTTCATTGAATCCAATCAGAAGCTTGGCATCAGAGCAGCCTGGTTGATGAGATTTATGGAAAGCTGCACCCCTGCAGAGAGCAGAGCAGAGCAGGATGGACGAGGGTGAATGGAAAACATCCAGCATAATATTTGTACTCCAGTTTGGTCACTTCAGGATGGTGAAAAGGTTATTACTGGCTTAAGAGTTAGCAGACTTGAACTCTAGTCTTTGTGTTACTAGCTATCTGTGTACTTAGTTATCTTTGGGTTTCATTTTCCAGTCTATTAAAAAAAGACGTTTAAAACTTTAGACATTGGAGATGTCTCAGAGGTCATTAGCCACTGAGGCTTAGAAGGAGAAAGAGACTTACATTTGCCACATGACTGACCAAGTCAAAGTAGGGACACCATCTCACAAAGTTTAGTGCTTGTGGTCGTTTTCTAGGTTTTGTGGAAGAACCTATTGTTACATACTGAGAGAAGTGGAAAGTGCTACACAAGTATGAGGTGAGTGAAAGAAAATTCCCTATTGGAGTGGGGCTCTCATTTTCTGGGTGGTACTGTGTGACTTTGTTTCTGTGACATTGTACGTGCTGTTTCCTATGCCTCTTGCCCCTATCCTCTACCCCACCTTACCTCAGGCCTTGGAAGAATCAATTCAAATGCCTGTTACTCAGGGATGCCTTTCTTGACCAAGCAAAGAGGAATTAATCTTAAAATTCTTTGGGCCACCTATGCCCAAATATACACCACTTTGTACATTTCTCTATTATTTTACTTATTATGCTGTATTTCAGTTATTACACCACCTGAGTGACTCTGCCCTTTGACAGTAAGCCCCCTGAGGGCAAGGGAAGTGTTGTATTTCTCTTTATCTTCAATTCTTAGCACAGTGCCTGGCACCTAATGGATCTTTAGTATTACTTATTAAATGAATGAATGAAATCACAAAGAAATGCCTGGAATTTTGCAAGGGGATAACTTCCTCAGAATCTAGATATACCCAACTATACAACCCAATTTGTACTACGTGAGTAGATTCACTCTGGGATTCAAAACTAGGTCAGTCAAACTTATGAATCCAGGCTGGCTCCTTGATTGTCCCAATGTTTTCCATCCACCAAAGTGTTCCTACAGCATACTGGACAAGCATCAATCTAGAATAGTCCACAATGCATGAAATGATCTCTTTGTGTAAGTGTCCCCCAATATATTGGCAGGCCCTGAGTATGAAAACTATGTCTTGATTTATTCCTAGCACATATTACAATGTCTGTTCAGCATAGATAAGCAAAGTTTATTAAAATTAACTGAATGTCTACATAATTGAAATTAATTTTATTATATCTTTGACAATTGCCACAGCATATAAGAAACGGCTGGATGGATTTTTTTGACGGTATATTTGGAATTGTATGATGGAAATTTTAAAAAATATGTAGCATAGGCATGATTTATTTCTGGAGGAGTTCCAGGGAGCAACTGAAAGAGTCATTCTCTGGAGTGACTGAAACTGAGAAACAATGAACAGCCCATGGGACGTTGGACCCAGAGAGACATGGCATATGTATGAGAAAATGTACAGTGCTTTTAAACAGAGCCCCAAAGAGAAAGTCACTGGGTAGGTGCTTTAAATAGTCAGCATTGATTTGTGTTGAGGCTGCTTCTCAATTGGGCATGTCTGTGTTGCCTGCTCCGGGGTGACTAGCAGCAGGGATTTTTAATTTAACTACAGGTAATGATTCTCCCCGGCAGCAGAAGACAGTCAGCTAATCTTTATGATGGCAAGTGCTTTACAAGGGCCTTCTTATACCTTAGTCCATTTGCTCCTCTCAATAACACTGTGAGGAGCTTATTTTACCCTCAATTTATAGGAGGAAGCTGAGGCTCAGAAAGGTTAAGTGACTTGCCCAAACTCACAAGACTAGCGAATAGTCAGCTGGAATGCACACCACCATTTCCTGATGACAAAGATAAAGATTATTTCACTGAGTTACACTCCCTTCCTCAATAAAAGTTGCCGAAGAATGTCAGTCTTCTGAAGGATTCAGTGCTTTGATGGATTAGGGTCTTCCCTCTCCCTCCCGTTGATGGATACAAATGTTAATAGAAGGAAACCGGATGACCCAGGGCTTAATCTCCTGCCTGAATGCTCTGAGAATTCTGATGTGGCCCTTTGTTTCTTAGCAAATTTTAAATTTTGTCTTGTGATTGGGACTAAAGATACAGAAATTCAGAGAGAACCTTCTGAGAGGAAGCTCAAAGAAAAGTTTTTCTGAATGTGGCTGAGTCCTTAAACAATTTTCCCTGACTATATCACTGTTAGACAACGAACGGGAACTAGAGTAAATCCAGGGGAGACTCGGATGCTCAATGGCAGGTGATGGAAATAATGGGGACCTATTGTATGCTGTCAGGCAATGTGTCTTCTAGCCTCAGCTTCTTGCCAGGGTTAGGCATTAATCAATTGCCTCTTGGTTCTGATCTCTCTTACAAGGCGGCTGTCTGTCATTCAATTTCATTTGCCACCAATTGCCTTCCCCCTGCCCTCCTTCCTGCCAAGTACATTTGGAGTGACATTGAGTGATTCTAGATGGTAATTTTCCATTGATCCATTTGGCAATGTGGTTGAAGGAGGAATGAGGTGGCAGGCGAAGGTAATTAGCAAGTAGAGTCTGGGAAGACTAGGAGGAATTCTGCTCTGTTTGGGTCTCTGCAAATGAATTAACTGAGAATTTTGCCACCTCTAACTTCTAGCTGGCCTGGGGATTTGATCTCTGTTATTTGGCTTATCTCCTTTTAGGAGCCGAAGTGGGAGGACTGCTGACACTGAAGTGTGAATGTGATGTTAAAAATTCAGAGAAACAGTGGGTATGATTCTGCAAGGAGCAAGGAAATGCCATAGAGCGTAACAAGAATGGCCTGTGGACCCTGTGCCTTCAATGCATTAGCTAGTGGCTATCAGCTTGAGCTTCAAGGGCAGAGAACCAAATTCAAATCTCTACATTTCCATTTTACAGCTATGTGACTTTGGAAAATTGCTTATCTCGAGTCACTATTTCTTTATGAGTAAAGTAATCGTACTTGCTGTCTAAAGTTGTGAGGATTAAATGCTTTACAGTGTAGCCACAAGTGCTCATTAAGGCTACCTTTTAGCACACTACAGTATCAACATTGGCTGCACATTAGAATTATCTGAGAGGCTATTATAAATCCCAATACCCAAACAACACCCCAAATCAATCAGATCCTGAATCTCTGATGCTGGGTATCAGTAATTTTTAAAATCTCACTTGGTAATTTAATGTGTGGCCAAAGAGGAGAACTACCATTAAAATATATTACAAGCCCATAAAATTTCATCTTGTGTAGATTCTATCTGGATAAAAATGAATGATGGAATGAAGTCAAATTTGGTTTAAGACCATTCATATGCCTGATGCTTTCACAATATTCCCATTTTACAGGTGAGCAAAATGAGGGTTCAGGGGGTTAAAGCAGTAATATGATGAAGCTGAAATTCTGATGCTGGGACCTGGATTTCAACAAATGCAGTTTCCACTATGCTTGGGCCCCATACTTTCTAGACTAGTCTTGTGGTCTCGTGCTTGGATTTAGTTCAAAATTTGCTCTTCCTTTAACTTCTAGAATAAACCCTGCAGGAAGCAACCAGGTGGGCCTTATATTCCTTGATCTTTCCCCATTATCACAGCTTTCAGGAGATTACAGCTGATAGTGGGTGGCTATCTGACTGAGCAGAGGCATGGGAATCACATGCGTATACAGATTTTGTTCCTATTATCTGTTACCCAGGTGGTCTTAGGCGAGTCATATACCTTCTCTGAGCCTTCCACTTCCCTTCTGTAAAAAGGCAGTAGAATATATCCATACAAAAACCTGCATACAGATGTTTACAGCAGGTTTATTCATGATTGCCCGAGCTTGGAAGCAACTAAGACGTCCTTCAGTAGGTCACATCCAGACGATGGAATATTATTCTGCACTAAAAAGAAATGAGCTATCAAGCCATGAAAAGACATGGCAGAAACTTAAATGCATATTGCTAAGCAAAAGAACTAAAATTAAAAGGCAACATACTGTATGATTCCAACTATATTACATTCTGGAAGTCAAAACTATGGAGACAGTAAAAAGATCAGTGGTCACCAAGGGTTGAGAGGGTTGGAGTGAATAGGTGGAGGACCGAGGATTTTTAGGGCAGTTAATCTACTTTGTATGATACTATAAATGTGGATACATATCATTATACATTTGTTCAAATCCATAGAATGTATACCACCAAGAGTGAACCCTAAAGTATAGATACTGGACGATAATGATGTGTCTGTAGGTTGGTCAATTATAAGAAATGTACCACTCTGGTGGGGGATATTGATAATGCGGGTGGCTATGCACATGAAGGGGCAGGGATTCTATGGGAAATCTCTATAATGTCTGCTCAATATTTCTAAGAACCTGAAATTATTCTAAAAAATGTCTATTATAGTAAAAAGCAATAGATTTGAAAATTCTGATTATTTCTTTCTTATTTTTTAAAAGTGAAATTAGCAAAGTATGTTTAAACCTCATACAGGACTCCTCATAACCCCTCTCACATCTTCCCCAAACAAATTCAAGGTGAGCCAAACACAAACCACAGAGGACACTGAAAGACGGAGTCTTTTCTGATCATCATGGGCTAGGTTAGGTCTCCAAGGCCACAAAATAAAGTGTATTGAAGAGAAAGAAGAGCAGCGGCTGGTGTTGGAGGCTTGAAATTCTTCCACCACGGAGCTTCCCAACCAGCGACCTAGAATAGTTACAGGTATGAAAAGACATTTACTTCCTGGGTCCTAGAGACAGAGAAGAAAAGCTTAAGGTGGCCAGATGCATAGGCCATTCCCTCTGGCCCACAGAGCCTAGTCTATACCCCAGGATCATGGGATATGATCACTATCTTTGTGGATCAAGATGGGAAGAAGATATGATAAGCATTGTTTGTATCTTTCTTATCCCCTTACTCATCTCTCTGAGGTCTGTTCTGGTTGCCAGGCACTAGGGAGCTTCTGGGAAGAACATTCACCATAGCCCTCTGTTGTCTGTTGTAGCCACAGGATCCTGGCAACCTGAGACGACTTAGCAGTGGCCTTGGGAGACACAAAGGGTTCATTAAGGGCTGAGATGCTTTGTGTGATGCTGATCCTGGAGATCCTGTGCCAGGTGATAACAGTATTGCCAAGCTAGCTTAGTCCAGGCCCAGATCCCCAAAGAATGCTGTGGAAGATGGTGACTTTTATAGTCGCAGTGAGGGTTTTTGTGCTTAAAAGTTTTTATTATTGTGCAAGGAGAGACAAAAAACCGGCCATTGGAGTCTCTGCCTTTCTGAAGGAAAATCATCAAATTTTTGATTGGTTTAGCCAAATTGAAAGAGAATTTGGAGAATTTAAAACTGTCCTAGAAGTTAGACTGAGAATGAACTATCAGTTCTAGCAAACATAAAGACCATTAAGTAAAAGCTACACCTCTTTATTTTGCCTTAAAATAAATTCTTGTAGAAAAGCATGCAAAGAAGAGAAATCTAAATGTTTACAAGAAGTTTGGCTGGTGACTGACATTACAGGTAAGACACAGCCTTCAGAAGACTCGACAAAGCAAAACCAACATCAAGTATTTGTAACCAAAATATCTTTTAAAACCCATCAGAAAAATGGCGAACTGATTTGGACAGCACTAACAGAGGCTTTGGAAGAAATTTTCAATCTTCAGAGAAACATACAGGTGCATTCATAAGGATCTGAAAAATGGAAAGAGTGGGCAAATTTGTTAAAGAGGAAAATAAAGTTTCAGAAAACCCTAAAATGCCTATAAGCAAGCTCCTGATAATAAAGAAAGTCAGATCAAGTCTCTAGGTGAACCTTGCTAAGGATGAGCGACTGGGCTCCTATTCTTGGGGAGCACAACATGAATTGTAAGAACTTGGAACTGGATACATAGGAGGCATCTAATGGAGCTCTCTTACTAGATAAGCCCAGGGGAATTTTGAATTTGGTGGAGTTACATACTTACTTACAGCATCTTGGAAAAAAAGAAACCAAATGCACAAGAAATTAGCTGGAGTAGCTAAAGTAATTGATCTACTGAAACATCATGTGGAAAGTCTCCAAATCAAGAAATGTTGGCTTCAGTTAGAAAAAACACAGAAAGAGAGAGGTAAAATCTCCAGCAGAAGCATCAAGTCCTACTGCAGTGAGAAAAACAAATTTGTATTTCAGATTCAATTTACAGAGAATTTACCCTGTAGGGAGAAGGAGAAACTTTCCGAGAGAGAGGAAAACATCAGCAAATGCATGTGAAGACCTGCACACTTATAAACTTCCACCAGAAATTATTTCAGAAAAATTCAGAACACTCACTGGCTATTATCAAATCCTTCTTATTTCTCAGGAAAGAAAAGATCATGATAGTGGGATGAGAGCTGTCAGCTGAGAAACCTGGAGAACACACCCACAGAAAATGCATACATGACTCAAAAATTGAGTGAAGAAGAACCTAAAAGTTCTGAAAAGTGTCCTTCCATTCTTGATGTTATAAATGGCACATTTGGAAGAGGGCTGAGAGTACCACCGGGAATCCTCCAGATGACCAGATCTCCAAGGAAGGAGGAGCATCAGGCGGTGATGCTGTGGGCATGAAAGGCCCTGTGTGCAGTGTTGACCAGCTGTCACTCCCCAGAGTCCCTACAGTCTGATCACCTCCATCCTGAGTCAGCAGATCCTCCACAAGACCAGGGCAGAGATTATCTTGGTGCTTCTCATGTAGACAGAAGCTCAGTGGATTCCTTTGATAGGGGAACACGTGACACAGGCTCTGGTCCTCCACAATGTCTTCCAGTCAGAGGTCAGATGTTGAAGAGGGTTCCAGGAGGACTGTCCTTAGAAGAGAATACCCTACTCTGGAAAGTGAGGATAAAGCTCTCCAAGAGTCCTCTCCATGAAGGATCCTCCCTGGCCCAGTACTGTTCACTAGCAATAGGAATGTCTCATCACCAACCACTACATTTGCTCCTCTGTTCACACAGCCTGGAAACACAAGTGGATCACATCTGAGTTGATCTGCCTTTCACTGTGTCTGCTTTGAAGATCCAGAACAACAGTAAAACATTTTTGTCTCTCTCTACCAAATCATCTTTTATCTCTTTTATCATTATTCTACTAAGGGACTATACAATAACTCAATTTAAAACATTATAAGTTGTAACTGTTAGTATAATATATTAGAGCTGTAGAATATAATATGAATCTTATAGGTTAATTGATTTCATTTTATTCAATTCACAGATAGTATAATTAGAGTATTTTTGTTGTCATCAACTGAAATAAGCCAGTCACACAGTATATTGGTTCTTGTTTAACATGTCCTCCATAAGATCAGATGTCGTAAGGGTTTTATGTGAAAATTTTCACCAGTGGAAACATTTCAAACTCAAGGTTTATTTTTACATAACAAGGGCTCATTACCCTCTGATTATGAGATTAATATTTACCATTATAAAATTTGATTAACAAAAAGCTTAAAAAGTGAGAATAGACCTACATTTCTGAAGTTACTTTTGCTTATTTGTCACATATATGAAAAATTAATTACCCAGTATTACTGAATTATTGTGGAAATCAGTAAACTGAAAGCACAATCCGTAATTTGAAAACACAAAGAAGGGCACACTACTGCCTGTTTTTATAATGATCTAGCCCTGCTCCATAGTTACTGGTGAAAATGCAGCCCAGAGAAGTGTTAACTTGCCCAGCAAGATAGTAGGTTCACGTCAGGGATGGGAACATATCCCAGATTTCCTGAATTCCAGAATTGTTCTTTTTTGTCAAAACGATCATCTCTGTTCTTCATCCATCAAGGTGCCTACTAATCATGAAATGTCCTGTACTTAATATTATTGTTAGCAACTAGAAAGTTAACTCAACTCACAGTGGACATATACATTTCTACAACTGGGAGATTCAGCATCAATTGCTATGTTGGGGGCACTTGTAGACTGCTAGCCTGTCAGATCACCTGAATCATTCTATTACACTTGCAGGTTATTGTAGTCAATATAACATTTGGTTTCTGTGGGAGTTATATAGTTAATATTTGGTTTGGGTTGGAAAAAAATATTTAAATGCTTATTTGTACCTAAGCTTAGAACTTTAAATGATACTTGAGACCTGAACTGGAAGGCTTGCAGAATATTTAATTTTAGGATTGGGAACTTATAATAAAGTCATTTTATTTTTTCAGCTTAATGTGTCTGCAAGGTCAATGATTGTTATTGAGTACCGCAATTTCCAATAATCCCCACAGTTTGGCAGAGAATTCATTCCAGGGCTGTACCCATGCATACCTTCAGAAGGAAATAGCCTGGCATGGATTTCTCTATGTGTGATGTGTGCCAAGGGACCTGAATTATTTCAGTGCATGTATGGAGGCTGAATGACTATTATACTTGCTATTATACAGGGTCACTGTTCACTAAACACATTGCAATGTATCGAAAAGAACAGGAGCTTTGTGCTGGGGTGCAGTGGGGGCTCTATCTGGGAAAGTCCTATGAGGGAACCTGAAAGGTTGGTAACAGATAGCATGAGATTCAGTTTTGGCAAGTGCAACTTTTAATACATATTGGGTAAAATAATGTGAAATACAGATATTAAATGGATTAGAAAACCCTGGAAAGCACTGAATGTGAAAAAGACCTTGGAGTCTTGCTAGTAAATGATAAATTAGATTTGGACTTGTAATGGGCAAGCAAAATAAGCTCATGCTATTTTTGGCTATGGAGACTAAGTCAAGTACCACATTATTTGAGATATAAATCTAGTATTTTTTTTAAAAAAGCTATTATTCCCTCTTCCCCAATTTATGTAGCCCACCTACTCTGGATTTTTCTGTAGTGTTGCAAAAATTGCTAGTTTGTTAGGAGACAGGCCTGCAGAGTGTAGGGTTTTATTTCTGGGACATCTCATTCCACAGCTACATATATTATTTAATGAGATAGAAACAAAAATGAAAGAAAAGAGAGCAGATCCATCTTTTCTGGAGTAAGTAATTCTCATTTCCCTACTAATTAGATGTGAAGAAATAACCTTGTTCTGGGTAAGAAAAGATCAATTTCTGTAGGAGAAAACTCAAAGTGAGCCCACCAGAGTTGCACATACATCAGAAAGCCAGTTGGCAGTTAAAGGAGATTTAGGATTTTGTGTGTGGCCATGACCCAAGAATCTGAAAATAGTTGATCGAGTGCTCTTGCCTTTCTAAAGGAATTAATGATTGAACTTAAAAAGTTGAGAGCCCAAATTCTGCCTTGACTCAAAAATCCAGGTAATCCATTTGTCAGCTGTACCCTGACATCCATAGACTGTTTTTGATAATGGCTTACTTATAAATGATTCTTTATTAGACACTTTCCAGTGGATATATGTGCAATAATAAATGTAGAAATTGTTCCCCAGAGTCTGAAGGATTGACTGATATATCTAAGTATAAGAATGCAGAGCAGTTTCCATAAGAGAGTAAAAGATAATGAAGCAGTTACATAGGGAATCTATCCAAGGATTTCTATTTATTCGGGAACAGTGACCACAGAGATCAAGTTTTAGATGATGTTGAAAAAAATAGAGCCCAAGAAAAATATGCAATAAAATAACTTTTCTTCCCCCTTCCTTACTGTACTTTAGGGCATACTTACCTTGCATTCATTTATCATTCCATTTGTTGAGTGTCTTTCACATAAGCAATGTTGCTCTAGACACTATGGTGAATGTAGAAAAATATAAAACCTGGTTTTTATACTCTGAAAGAAAAAAAGAAAGACTGATAAAATGATGTACTGGCCAGTGGAAATTGCCAATGATCATTAACACTCTGACTTTAGCAAGTTATTTTAACCTCTCCAAGATTCAGTGTCTTCATCTGTAAATGGAATAGTAGTGCCTGCCAAATAAGATTTTTTGTTATAATTAGTTTTGTAACGTATCTATAGGCCCATTCAGTGTCTGATACCTAGTAAGCACTCGATAAATTTAAATTCTCTTCTCTCTTTAAATGACAGTATGTGACAGTTTGTGGTAATTGCTGAAGTGCTCAGATGGGAAAGGTTTGTGTATAGTGAAGTAGTGAGAAAAGATTTTGCTAAAGATATGAAACTTTAAGAAGAGAAAGATGAGCTCAACATTAATATGCTTTTTGAATAGATCTTTAAAACAAGCAGGGGCCCCAGTGACTAGACACTGACAATTTCTCCCATAGATAAGCCAATGCAGCTTTGTAGAGAAAGAAGGCAGGTGTGGAGAGCGTAGTGTAGAGAGTAAAGGCCTGAGCTTTGGCATCAGAAAGAAGTGGATTCTTTTCTGGTTCCATCAATTACTTGCTATGTGATTTTTGGAAATTTCCGTAAACTCTCTGAGCATCAGTTACCTCACCTATCAAATGGGATTATGGTATCTACCTCAATGGGAGACTGTGAGGAGTAAAACAATTAATCATATATAAGGTGCTCAGAACAAAGCCTGGCATTCACTATATAAGCATTAATGCGTGTTAACATCTCTGAACTCAGAATGCACCTTACAATCAATTGTGTGTCCAGCTCTATTAGCTGGAGTATCCTAGAAAACAGAGCCTGAGGCTGAGGTTATATACTGATGCTTTTTTGGGTGTAAGGCAGGGATGAGTAGTGGAGAGTACAGTCCCAAAGAGTGATAGAAAAAGGGAAATGAGTCAGGAAAGGAGAGAAGCACAATCAGAAATGACGTATGCATTACCACACTGGCCGCAGCTTCAGGAGAAACCCAGCCAGGTCTAGGTCAGACAGAATACGTCTGGAAAAACCATATGAAACCACTGTGTCTCAGAACATTTTGACGTGTGTGTGGGAATGGTGAACAATTTCCTTCCCCTCTCCTGTCTCTCATTGGTCAGAGTTTGGTTTACTTCCCCCACTTCTGGGTTGTGTTATCTGAGTTCTCCACTGGGGAATAGAGAGGTGCCAAGGATCTGGGTGGATTGTACCTGAGTGCTGGAGCTCTGGAGGCCCCCACCACAGTGAATACGATGGAGGCCACGCTGAAGCTGGATGTTTGCACATTGGAAGGCTGATTCACTTTGTGGCCTGGATGGCCACGTCTTTATAACCAGGGAACTGCTGGAGATGTCACTGGAGCTGAAAGCAGGACAAGCAGCCTAGGCTTGGGAGGCAGGAGAGAATGAGTAGATCTGAAGAAGAACAAAACTGGGTCCAGAGTAAAGATGCCATCTTAGATCCAGTAAAATGCCATAGTTTTAGCCCCAACTCCTTAGGGTTGTCTTAAGGACTAAATGAGCTTAATACAGAGTTGGCACATAGTGAGTTCTCATTTAGTTTTAACTCATGTTACTAATATTGTGGCTCTTTTTCTTAGAAACTTACAGAGCCAAAAAAGGTTAAGGCAAGGTGACAGAAAGAAATGAAGCTTTAGGACTGATCAAAAGACCCTGACAGGAAAGCGAAGATGGACTTGCTTGTTCTTGAACTTGTACTGTCATTGTTTCCTGCCCTGGGCGTAGTCAGAGTCCTTCAGGCCTGTCTCAAAAAGTTTATTACTATTATTATTTCCTTTAAACCAATGCTACATTCATTTTAACTTTAGGGGGGAAAGGCCATTTTCTTCAGTTAGTACATCTCACTTAATTATGTGTACACGTTTGAAAATCAACAATTTGCATACACAATCTCTTTCAGCAAGTCTACATTTGCTCAATATACCACGTTGTGTAGATAGTATGGAAAAACAATGCAAAAGACTAGCAATTTTTCACAACAAATTCCCAAGAATGTCCACATGCGAATTGATTCTAAGTTCACGATACTCAGTTTGGGAGTATGCTTCATTAGAACTCAGCATGACCCTGAAGAACTTCTTCTTGGAAGAGAATAGCCTTGATGAACCACACATTTTTTCAACGTTGAGAAGTTAAACTTGTTTTAATTTTTACGTAGCTCCACGGTTGTGTTCCAGTTTGCAATGAAGTTCTGAGTACCCTAGCTCATAAATGTCCTTCATGGCTTCTTTACAACTGAGTTGAGTCTCCATAAATAAGATGTTCGTATTATTGTACAATGATGTGATTCCTTTTCTCAACTTGCAGAGACCTATAATAACGGTGCATCAAAGAAATCTGTCATCTGTGAGGACTACTGAGTACAGAAAGGCCTGATGTTAAAAATTTTTGTGTGTATAGAGTTTTTCTAGATTCTTTTCAAGCAATTTTCTGGATAGTGTGATATTTCTTCAATTTGAAGAGCATACAACATATGCTAGTGAGCTGCTTCTTTCGTAGACCGAATATTAAGAACTAGGAAAAAGCCCTTAAAGGTTTTGCTATATAGGCAAGCTCAAATACCTGTCAAATTATTTGCAAAAGACATGTAATTCTTTATGCATATACATTTCAAAATATCATTCCATGCCTGCAAGGCAAAAATTCTGAATCTTGTACCCAATTCCTTGGGAAAAGTCAACCCCCGGTATCTGCCTTACTGCACAAGTGCCAGAGAATTTAGAATGGTAGCTTTCCCTTCATCATCAGTTGTCAGCTTTTTTGTGAAATGATATTTAATTCAAGTTTAATGCCCAAATACCACACAGAACCCAATTAGGAGCAGGGTACAATAAAAAATTTATAGAGGAGCCAAAGCAGAATCCAAGTGACTGAAGGTGCCGCTGACAGGTGCTATGCATGAAACCTTGCTTCACATTCCAGTCAGGGGTGACCTTGGTTGTATTGCTGACTTTTCTTTGCAATTATACTGAACCGCTGCTTAAAATACGTAAATGTTATATCCTTGGTGGGAAGGAATAAAAAGGGAATTGTTGGTCATCAACTTTTTATTAAAACTTTTCAACAATTCCCTGTTTCCCTTGGGATAAAAGGCGAACTCTGTAGTGAGGTGCTATGGACTGAATTGTGGCCCCTTCCCCAGTTCATATGTTGAGGCCCTAAGCCCTGATGTGACTTAACTCCAATAAGATCTTCAGGAGGTAATTCAAGTTAAATGAGGTCATAATGTAGTAGGATTGTTGTCCTTGTAAGAAGAAACACCAGAGCTCGCTCTCCTCCCACGATGTGAGGCCACAGCTAGATAGCAACCACCTGCAAGTCAAGAGAAGAAGGCTTGGAATGAAACCTACCCAGCCAGCACCTTGATCTTGGCCTCCCAGCCTCCAGAACTATGAGAAATAAATTTCAATTGTTCAAGCCACCCAGTTTGCAGTATTTTGTTATGGCAGCCCTGGCAGACTAATACAGATTTGATAGCAAGAGGTGGGGTGCTGCTGTAACAAATAACTAAAAAGTAGAAAGGGCTTTGGAATTGGGTAATGGTTAGAGGCTGGAGGAGTTTTGAGGTGTATGCCAGAAAAAGGCTAGATTACCATTAACAGAATATTGGTATAAATAGGGATATTAAATGCCATTCCTTGAGATCTCTGACAGAAATGAGAAACAGTTTATTGGAACCTGAAGGAAAGGGAATTCTTGTTATAAACTGCAAAGTACTTGATTGAATTGTGTTCTCGTATTTTGTGGAAAGTAGAAATTTCTAGCAATGAAATTGGATATTTAGCTGAGGATATTTCTAAGCAAAGTGTTGAAAAGTAGCTTAATTCCTCCTGTCGGCTTATAGTAAAACGTGAGAAGAGAGAGATAAATTGAAGAAGGAATAGTTAAGCAAAAAGGAACCAGAATTAAAAGATTTGCCAAATTATCAGTTTATCCATATTGTGAAAAATGGAGACGCTTATTCTGAAGAGAACGTCAAGGATGTGACGGAATAATTACCCCATGACAAGTTTCCCTATGATGTTCACCAGCCATCTCAGCAGAAAGCCAAGAGTAAAGACGGGATCCTATCAACAGAAACACTGCCAGTTTGGACTAAAGGGCACAGGGAAAGTGTGACAGATTGAAAGAAAGCTATCAGATTTCTTGGACTGTCGAGGGCCAGATCATAGAGCTATTCTGCTGTGAACATGTGCTATTCTTCAAGGAGAGGGAAGAATGACCCGGAAATGATTCAGAAATCATCAGGGTTGCCACTCCCACCACAGGCCTACAGAGCAAGGCTCTTTCCTTCTTGGTTTCAGAGGGTGGAGGGGATGATGCTGCCACCTCAGTGGGCCTGGAAGGAGGGACATTGAGCCAAAGAGGATTATTCTTGGAAGTTAAGATCTAATGGAATTTGCCTTGCTAGGTTTTGGACTTGCTTGGGACCCATCTCTCCTTTTTTCTTTCTTGTTTCTCCCTTTTGGAATAGGAATGTCTATCCTGTGCCTGTCCTATCACTGTGTTTTGGAAACACATAACTTGTCTGGTTTCACAGGTTCACAAATGGAAGGTAATTTTGCCTTATGATGAATTGTGCCTCTAGGTTCATCTATACCTGCTTTAGATGATATTTAGATGAGACTTTGGACTTTAAGTTGATGCTGGCATGAATTAAGACTTTTAGTACTGTAGGGAAAGAGTGAATGTATTTTCCATGCAAAAGGGATTTATATTTGGGGGAACAAGGAGCAGAATGCTATGGACTGAATTTTATCCCCCCAAAATTCATAGGTTGAAGTTCCAAGCCTCAGTGAATGGGTCCTTAAACTGACGGAATTGTTGTTCTTATAAGAAGCGGACAGCTCTCTCCGTGCTCCTGCACTGAGGAAAGACCATATAAGTGCACAGCTAAGAAGGTAGCCATCTACAAGCCAGGAAGAGAGCTCTCACCAAAACCTGACCATGCTGGCACCCTAATTTTGGGCTTCCAGCCTCCAGAACTGAGAGAAAATAAGTTTCTGTTGTTTTAGGCACCCAGTCTGTGGTACTTTGTATGGCAGCCTGAGCTGACTAACACAGATTGGGACCATTCAGGGTCTGGGTACCCCTGCAGTCCTTCAAACTTATCCTGTCACATTCACCCAATCACCCTAAACCGTACTTCCAGGTCACTGGATTCACCCATGCTATTTTTTTGTTTAGCTCATTCTGACCTATTATGAAAGGCCCACCTAAACAGAACCTGGATCAGAAACTTTCCTTATCACTCCAGGCAGAGTTTGGGTGTCATCTCTCTGTGTTCCCTTTGAACTTTGTACATAACTCAAATAATAGCCATTTTCATACTATTCTGCGATTATTGATTCAAATATTTGACTTATTGTACTGACCCTCAAGGCAAAAACATCATTCTCTCGATATTCATATTCCTTAGACTCCTAGGGAAGCATGGGTCAGTGGTTAAGGTTTAGGACTTCAGAGTCGGCACCTGATCGATCACTTTTTAACTTGGTCAAATTACTCAACTTTTCTTAGTTTCTTCATCTGTAAAATGGGGATGATAAAAAGGTTAATTGTGACTAGAAGGCTTGTTAAAAACACAAATGGCTGAGCTGCATCAGAATTTCAGATTTAGCAGGTCTGCATGAGGTGGGGTACAAGGATTACGTTTCTGGTCTGTTCCCAGGCAATGCTCTTGCTGCTGGTCAAGGCACCCACTGTGAGAATCCAGGCAGTTTGAGATTCACAGCCAAGTGATTCATGTATTCATTTAACACATATTTATTAAGTAGCTTTATATGTCAAGTTCTGGATAGGCATTAGGAATACAGGAGTGAATAAGTTAAAGTTTATCTCCTCAGAGACCTTAAAATCTCTGTGGGAATAGATGTAAAACAGTAAATAAACAATAAAACCAACAAAAATAACTTCAGATGATGATCAATGTGAGGGTGATAAGATAGAGAGCTTCTTGAGAAGCCTTTAATTAGATTGTGAAGAAAGTCCTCTCTGAGGAGGTAATATTTGCTTTGAGACCTCAGGATAGGAAGGAGTCTACTATGTTGAGAGCATGGAAAAGAGATTTTTCTTTCTTTGTGAGGAAGATTGGTGCTGAGCTAACATCTGTTACCAATCTTCCTCTTTTTGCTTGAGGAAAGATTGTCACTGTGCTAACATCTTGCCAGCCTTCCTCTATTTTGTATGTGGGGTGCCGCCACAGCATGGCCTGATGAGCAGTGTGTAGGTCCACACCCGGAATCCAAACCCACAAACCACAGGTTGCTGAAGTGGAGTGCACAAACTTACCCACTATGCCACTGGGCCAGCCCCTGGAGAAGGGATTTTTAGGCAGAGGGGAAAGTAAGTAACGAGTCTCAGAGGCAGGGAAGAGCCTAGCTTGTTCAAGGAACAGAAAGGACCCCTATTTTCCTTGAGGAAAGTATGTGGAAAGGAAATACGAGATGAAATGAGATAGGCAGGAACCAGATCACCTACTGTCTTACAGATTATAAGCATTTTATAAATGTATTCAGAACGCAGTGGCTTTAAGCCAAAGAGGAGTGTCATCTACTTTATGTTTTAAGAGATGACTGGCTGCTATGTGAAAGATTGTAGGGGTAAAAGCTGTCATCGGGATTTACAAAAGTTCAGGGAAGATGTGGATGTGGTTGACATTAGCATAATGGACTGGATATGAAAAGCAGCAGACAAGATTTGAGGAGTTTGAGAGTAGAGTTTATGGGACCTGGTGATGGATTAGGTGTAGTGATTTGGCGAAGAGTATGTTCAATAGAAATTAGGTTTTCAATAAAAGAAGTGTAAATGATTGAAATGCCTTCAAAAATGCCTATTGGTTCCATGCTTGACATTTAGTTTATTAAAAATAGTAAGTCATCATGGATAGCAGATTTATTTATTTTTTCCTAGATAGCAAACTGCTGAGTTAAGCTGCCAGGGTTTCTCAGGCATTGTGTCTGAGGAAGTGGCCACACACATCAGGAGCACTGATGAGCTCATTAGAGGAGGTTCTGATGGAATACGGATGAACACATTTCTACCCTGAATTCTTAATTGAGTGGGAAATCAAGGCTCCAATAGTAAGGATAGTGAGTCTTCCGGAGGAGGAAGCGGGCTAAGCAGTAGCATAAGCTCTTCTACTCCTATCTTTGTATCTTCTCTCTATAAGCCCTGGTCTCTAGTTCTCTTTAAAATTCCCTTTTGAATTAAAAAAAAACGAGTTGTAACCTAAATGTCCAAAAATAGGAGATAGGTTAAACATATTTTGGTGCACACATACAATGGAATGCTATTGAAACCAGATGCTGTTTGACATAAAACTAAATGCATTTCCTCTTCTTGGTTGTTACTGCCCCTGCTCTTACTCCATTACTACTAGGGCTTCAGGTTGAGCTTATGGCCGTGGAAAGAAAATGGAGACATGAGACATCATTGCTATGAGCTTCAAACAATTTCATTTTAAAATTAATAGCTATATTTTTAACTCAGATAGGTACGATTTTGTATATGAAGAACCAATTCCTAGGGAATTGACTATGGAGAAAATCAAAGAATAATCAAGAAGAGGATATGATGATATAAAGGAGATTTATACAATGTATTAAAGGGAAAATTTCTTCCTGGGATTGGGGGCAGGTAGGATAAAACCAAGAAAGAGAAGAAGAGGTCAAAAATGGAGAAGCAAATGTCATGGCTTCATTTTTGTAGTTTTGCAGTGGAGTAAGAAACACTTGTGAATTTGGAGAATTCAAAGAATATCAGGGTTAGTGCTCTAAATCCTCAGGCATAGTCTAGGGAGGATGCAGGCTTCTCAGAGGCATTCCCAATTCAACACAGTCCTTTTCCAACACACCGTTGGAAAGATAAAACAATGGCTATGGGAGGTGCCTAGGTATATGGGGCTGAGGAAATTTCACAGTGTCTTGAATCCTCCAGCATAAAGTAGAATGAACAGCTGAGAATTATCAGGCTTCCTAAGCAAGATGCAATATACTAAGAGGACCAATGGAATGGGAGAATTTTGGATTCAGGACTAGAAGGGCACAGTGATGTGGCTGAGAATGGAGCTAAGGGTAAGGTCCACAGTCATCAGCAGTGGGTCATAGCATGACTCCCTATCAGCCAGCTGGCACCAGCCATACTCAAGCAGATACTGGTGAAGGGCAACTAGTGATGGTTCAGGCTAGGCTGCGCTCTGGTGAAAACCGCAAGGATCCAAAAGACGTCTTGAGGCCCAGATGCTCCTCATGTAATGCTATGAGGATGCTGTCATTGCACTGAGACACCATTTTGGGAGGAAGAATCCAAGAAAGATGAGAAAAAACCCTGAGAGGCAGAGGAATTACCCTGAAGTGAGTGTTCTAAACTAGAAAATAGCTATACTTTCACTTGGCAAATTTAATATTTAATCCTCAGTGGGAATAAGAGTTTAACAGTACAAAGAGATTTGCAATGGAAAATAAAAGAAGTCTTTTTGACATTTATTGCTATGTTTAATATTTTTGTACATCTATGAAAAATTTTAATTCAGTTAGATTTATACTATGTAATCATTTTTAAAATGCTGGAAGAGAACTCTTATTAACACGAAACATTTTTACCACTGTGAAAGTTTAGAATGAAAAGAAGGCCATAGAATGTATTTTTGGTATGAAAATTTTGGATAGAGTACAAAATATGCGTACTTCAAAATTTTAAAGCATTATCTGTGGATGATATTATAAGTAATTTTTTCTTTTCCGTTGTGATTCTCTTAGTTTCCTATGCATTTAAAAAGTGGGGTTTTTTGAGGAAGATTAGCCCTGAGCTAACATCTGCTGCCAATCCTCCTCTTTTTTTTTGCTGAGAAAGACTGACCCTGACATGTGTGTCCCTCTTCCTCTACTTTATATGTGGGACATCTGCCACAGCATGGCTTGACACGAGGTGCCATGTCTGCACCTGGGATCCAAACCAGCAAACCCAGGCCACTGAAGCAGAATGTGCGAACTGAACTGCTGCGCCACTGGGCTGGCCCCTAAAAAGTGTTATTTTTTTAGGTCAACTTTATTGAGCTACAATTTATGTATAATGAAGTACAGAGATTTCTTCTACTGTATAAAAAGGGTTATTTTTATAAGTAAATTTTATCGCGATACAGTCTATATACAATGAAGTATACTTCATTATATATTGGATTGTCAAAACTGATTGACAAATGTATAAACCCATGAAAACATCACTCCTATAAATATCCTAGAATATTTGCTTATCTTCCTTTAGATTTGAAATAGCCCCCTGCCCAAGCAAACATAGATCTGATTTCTATCACCACACATGTTACAGAATTTGTATTTGGCTTCTTTGGGTCAAAATAGTGTCTACCAAGTTTATCCGAGTTGTTTTGTGTACCAGAAATTCATTTATTTTTAGTTTCTAACTAATATTCAAAGATATGATTTTACCATAATTTGTTGATTTGTTCACCTATCAAAGGATATTTGGATTGTTTTGAGCTTCTTAAGTTTATTTTTATTAGTTTTTCTAGAGATTACAATATGTAATCTTAAATTATCACAGTTTTCTTGGAAATTTATATAGAAATACTTTGCAATTCACTTTTCAAAAATTATATTTCATGAATTTTTAAATCTTGAAATAGTTTAATTCTGTTTACTGCGTCCTTTGTGCTATTGTTTCACATATTTTAATTCTTCATACTCTATAGACCCATATTACAATGCTTCAGTCATTTGCCTTTTAAAGAAATTGAAATAAGAAAAATCCTATTTTTTTGATTTAGGCATGAATTACTTTTTTTCTGAGCTCTTCTTTCCTTTATGCAGAACATTTTCCATCCTGTATCATATTCTTTCAGCCTGAAAAAATTCCTTTACCATTTCTTATGGTACAGATATGTTGGAAACACATTTTTTCAGCTTTCTTTCATCTGAAAATGTCTTTATTTTATTCTCACTTTTTTGGGATATGCTCGCCAGACATAATTCTTGATGGACAATCCCGTCCTCTGTTCCCTCTTCTCTCCCTCAAATTCTAGTTTTTTAAAGATATCATTCCTTTGTCTTCTGACATCCATTGTTTCTAATGAATAGTCAGTTTTCACTATATTTTTTTCTCTTGCATATCTCTTGTTCCATTTTCCTCTGGGGGCTTTTGAGATTTTTCCATTTATCATTGATTTTCAGCAGCATGACTCTGATGTGAATATATTTGGTTTCATTTTTATTTATCCTACTGGAAGTTAAATGAAGTTTTGGGTCTGTACATTGATATTTTTCACCAAATTTAGGAGAAATTTGACCACAATTCCCTTAAATATTTTTTCTTCGCCATTTTCTCTTTCTTCTTAGTATGGGAGTCTAATTACACATATATTAAACTTCTTGATGTCTTCCCACAGGTCAATGAGGCTCTGTTTTTTTCTGTCCTGTTTCTCTGTTTTTCATTCAGGGTGGTTAATTTCTATGGATTTATCTTAAAGTTTATTGACTCCTCCTACAGCTATTTCCAATTGTTTGTTAATACCAAACAATGAATATTTTAAAATTTCAGATGTAATTTTCAGAGTTAGTATTTCCATTCAGCTTTAAAAAAATAATTTCTGTTTCTTGGCTGAGATTTACCATCTGCTCACTTATTAAGACCATCTTTTTGTTCAAATCCTTCAACATTTTTCATAGTTGGTTTAAAGTCATTGTCTACTAATTACAACATCTGGGGAATTTCATAGTCTCTTTTCCTTGATTGATATTTTTTATTGATTATGAATCACATTTTCCTGCAGATTTGCATGCATGGATTTTTTTTGTATGCTGGACATTGTGGATAATATATTGTATAGAGTGTAATATATTGTAATGTATTGGGATAAGTTTTTTTTCTTAAACAAGCTTTGAGTTCTGTTCTAACAGGCAATTGATTACTGGAAGGTTTCCTTCATTTTATTAAAGCTCTGTTTAGTGTTTGAAAGGGCAGGTCTAGGGTAACTTTAAATTAAGACATGATTCTTACTCCTGAGGTGTGGGCATTCTGCTGTTTCAACTGCATGCTCTGGCTGTTAACAATGTCTTTTCACTCTGACTGGGCCAGTATTTCAAACTCTCCTAAAATATCTCCATACTACTATCAACCTCATAGCTGCCACTCTCTGATAGACTTTACAGAGTCTTACACTGAACATGTGCAGCCTAATCCTTGTCCAGGGATCTGTAGTAATCCCCATCCTCCCTTCACCCATCCATCATATTCTGTTGCCACCTCCTGCACAGCTTCTTCCACTCTGCTAATCTGTGCTTCAACTCAAGGTGCTTCAGGCATCCTGCTCTCTGATCTTTGCCTCCTCAGTTCAGAGGGACCACTGGGCTGTGTTTGGGCTCTACTCCTCTGTGCTGTGGTTGGGAAATTGTATCTACCTAGGCAGAGAACAGTGTAGATCATAGGGTTTACCTCTTTTGTTTCCCTTTTCTAAAGAATTGCAGTACTGTATTGCCATTAACCAATGCCAGAAAATAGTAGCCTTTATGTTTAGTCCAGTCTTTGTTTATTTATGGTGGGGACATAAGTCTGGTACTAGTTAATTTGACACAGCAGAAAGGGGTAATCCTTCAATAAGTACTAATTTTGATGATAGAGATACACATAAGCATTATTAAAATTCACTTGCTATCCCACTTTATTATATGTGAGCCTTGAGTTGCAAGAATTCAATGTTAGTTCAAATGCATGAATCTATGTCACTTAGTGCTCAAAAATATTTGACTGACTACTGAATTTTTTCATAGTTGATACAAATTTTGTTTCCAAATTCAAGATTCTTTTTCTTTTATTTCCATATTACAAAATCATCTTTATTCTGTGACTGAGATTTTCATATGCACAATTCTGGATCAAGTCAGGAAATGGCCAGTGTATGTCACCTGTCACAGGAAAATTTATTTTATTTTGTTCATGTGAATGGTTAAGGAAAGAAATAAAAGAGAAAAGAGAAATGTTGTTGTAAACTTCTTAAACTGCCAACCTATATGGACTAACTAATTCGTTCCTTATCCTCTCTTGCTTTTTCCCTTTAATTCTTTTTTTGTTATACATATTTATTTTTTCTTCTGATTTGTCTTTAATATGAATTATTGGATACATATTGGTATAGAATTTGGTTTATTTCTCTTTGCTTTATATACTGTATTCTACCTTTAACACTAGATCAAGGATATAACTAAAGAAATTTTAAAACATCTAAATCAGTTTCTAAATCACCTGTAAAATGTTCTTTCTTCTGAAAATTTGTCTGATGGATCCATCTATTTAACCCTCTAAGTCAGATCTAGAAGAGCAATGCCTGAAAAAAGAAAAATGTCTATTTATTTAAAAATATTAAATCAGGGGCTGGCTTCATGGCCGAGTGGTTAAATTTGTGTGCTCCGCTGCAGCGGCCCAGGGTTTGGATCCTGGGCACGGACATGGCACTGCTCATCAGGCCACGTTGAGGTGGCGTTCCACATCCCAAAACTAGAAGGACCTGCAACTAAGATATACAACTATGTACAGGGGGGGTTTGGGAAATAAAGCAGAAGAAAAAAAAAAAACAGATTGGCAACAATTGTTAGCCCAGGTGCCAATCCTTAAAAAAAAAAAATATTAAATCAATCAATTCTTGACTATGCAGTTGACTTTCAAGCTGTAGCACAGTATATCTATTTATTGTTGCTATTGGTCTGTTCCTTTTGGAAATTTATAGAGAATTTTCAATTTTTGCTCTTTTAAATTTCATTATTTATTTTTTCAGGTTATAATGCTTTGTATATTTGCCCATAAGTCTCTGGGCCAAGGGGCATTAAAAAACAAAAGTTACGGGTTACTAATTTTCTTTTCTTCTAATATAACTGTTTTGCCTCTGGCTTC
Organism: Equus quagga; assembly: GCF_021613505.1. NCBI lineage: Eukaryota > Metazoa > Chordata > Mammalia > Perissodactyla > Equidae > Equus > Equus quagga. The sequence goes on along the minus strand of NC_060280.1, from coordinate 43,654,286 downwards.
TTTGCATACTATCCAATCTGGTATTTTTCTTGCCATTCCTAGAAGGTGAATGACCCTAGGGTTCATCAACTGACACACCAGCAAACCTTCCTGTCCTGAAATGTTCCTGGAAAAATCGATTCCTGGTACACTGACTCAGCCCTGCACTACTGATCGCTCAGCTTCAGGACTACAGCTTCCTCTCAGACACACATTCACTCAGCTCCTCTTCTCAGCAGTACCAAATTTTAACTGGTTCCTGAAATTTCTGATTCTGTAAGATACAGTGGAACGTGCAGTGAATGTGGAGTCAGATAAACCTGGATTGAGTGTTGGCTTCATTGCTTGCAAGCTGAACCACAGATTCCTCACTTGTAAAATTCAAATCATAAATATCATTCATATGTATCTCACAGGAAGGTACCTTGCAGGATTTATGAGCTAAAGTAGGGGTTCTTAGCAATTGTGTGGTATTAGTAATTCTTTGCAAGTTCTAGTCAGTTAATCGTCAGGAAATCTGGAAGTAATGGGTTCTTTTTTCAGCAGAGTTAATGTATCAATTAAACAATTTTTGGTTTCAATTAATTCATCTTCTCTTGAGGAGAGAGCCCACACTGCCCTTTAGGCAGCTGGAGCCAGTGGGCTATCCCATATTGACTAAGTCACAGGGAAGCTTAAGTTATTTGTGCCTCACCTGACAATGGACATTTCTCAAAAGAAAAAAAAATGCTTTGTTTTGCAAAAGTTTAAATTTGTTACCCTCTGTTGTAGGTCTCATTTAAAGTTTATGTCTTACTAGGTTTTTGTTGAGCTGTTTTTAAAGATAGACCACAGGCCCTACATCTAAAGAGAGCTAAATAAAAATTTCACCATTTCTACTTACGGGCTGCATGACATTGCTCAAGTTGCATATTCTTTATGAACCTCATCTTTCTTACTCATTAAATGCACATAACAATGCCCACCTTTCTGAGTGTTTGTCATGATTAAATGAGATGGCCTATGTAAAAGTATTCACTCTGGACTGTCATCAAATATTAACTCCTTTCCCACTCTTCTGTTCTGGCTCTGATATATGTTGTCGAATAATGACTTTAAAAATCTGTTAGATTTTAGAAGCCAGCTTATTCAGTCTTATAACCAAAAAGGTTTGCCGTGTCCTTTGGCCACTGTGTTGGTCTAACAATCCTTACAATTTCTGAATATCAATTTAGTTTAAAGTTAGCATGAAAACATACATGTGATGGAAATTGTACAGACAGAATAATTTTAAGCCATCTGGGATTTCTCTTAATATTATTAAAAGGGATACTATCATTGACACAATTGTGAAGTCCAACATGATTTCTCCACTCATTTTGGTCATAAACTTGGGAAAACCCATGTTATGCCTAGATCTTTAATCATGCATCAAGATGATCCTGTGTGATATGCATGACATCAGAGGTCCAAAGTTTTTGAATCAGTAATGAGGAAAGAATGAAAAGAACTGGATTGATATTAGGGCAGCACAGCCTCTTCCCCCAATTAAGTTTTATTATTGAAAGCAGGATAATAAATTCCCTTGTAAATGTACAAATTTGAGATTATTGTGATGGTCTTTGGGATTCCAAAGGACCAAACTACATCTATTTTTAATTGTTCTAGAAAGAAGCGAATTTTTATATGGAAAAAAGAAGACTTAGGAGACAGGCTTTGTGATAAATAAAAGTTTTTTCCTTTCCTTGGGGCTGAGAGACAGTTTGGTCTAGGTACTGAGCCATAGACATGACCGGAGCCCTTCTGGCAATGGGGATGGGAACCCACACTTGGCTACAGGTAGGCACCCAAGGTGAGGCAGAGAGATGGCCCTTGAACGAACACCGGGAGTTGTCTGGGATCAGGCAGTTTGTTGTCTATCATTCTGTGTTTTGCTTGTTGCCTTTCAATTATCCCTGGACCATCCATTAACCCTCGTTACAAGTTATAGGATGATCTTTCCTATTTTGTGAGAGGTTAAAGGGAGGGACATGTTCTGTACTTGGAACAATATAAAACAGCAATGGCTATATTGTCTCGTCTGAGGTTAGAGTGATGATCGTAGCTATGGTAACCAGCAAGGACAGCTGTGTCCATCAAAGCAGTGAGCCTCAGTGGTTGCTTGCAGCCAAGACAATCAATGGTGACCCATCAAGAAAGGGAGAAGAACTGGGTCAAAACAACACGGGGAAATTGTTCTGGAGATGGTGCCCTGGAAATCACTGACAAAACTATGGACATAGTCAAGGGTCTAATTACCAGCATGGAAGGCAATGGAAGCTTTAGTTTTGGAGCTTGAATTACACATTGACTAAACATAATTCTCAAAGTCTGTTTTGACTGAATATTTTAACATTTACAGAAAGAATTAAGGAGAACTCAAATAATTCAGTATGGGTGTTTTTATATTTATCTGGGAAATAAAGTATTTTAAGCAAGGTTATAAAGATTTCAATACTCTGCTACTATGAATGAAATGATTTTCCAGATTGGGAAATTGAATGGAAGGTTGGAATTGGGGAAGGAGATTGAAGAAATGGAAGGACAAGATTTTATTCCTCTGCAAGGAGCGTGGATGCTGTTGGGAGAGGAGAATTCACAGCCTCTCTTTTGTGAAGGTCATAGAAGACACTTTGTAAAGATATTTGATCTAAAGAGAGGTACATGCTTGAAGCATTTGAGCTGCATAATTAATATCACTTTAAAAAAGCAAAATTTGTTTATTCTGCCTCAAACCATTTATTTTCTAGCCTCTGTGATGGTATTTCTCCAGCAAGCATGTACTGCTTTATTTGGCCAATATTGATTATTTTCCTCTCTGTCTGACAGAGCTTGAAATAAATATTTTTGTTAGCACTCTTGAAGGCACTAAAGCAACAGGAAGTTAGCCACCTTTTACTTACAGGATTTAACATTAAACCAGCAGAGAATTACAGGGACTACTTAAAGGACCATAGTGTTTCTTAAGAAAATATCTCACTAGGTTAAACCCCCTATTTGTATTAGCTCTCTTCTAGGTGCAGAATCTCAAATGGCTGAAGATATATTACGGATAACATAACATTTTAGCTTTGAAAGTTATCTAAGATGTCATCTTGTCTGATCCTCTTAACCATTCAGGAATCTTTTCTGTATTATCTCTAATGTTTCTTCTGTTTAAATGTTCTACTTCTTAGTCCTTATAAGTAATACATTCCATTTGCGACTCCTCCAGTAAAATTTGATTTTTATAGAATCTAAAAGTTATGAACTTTCTGGTATTTAAGCTATTAATCTTCAAATTACCCATAGAGAAGGTCCTGATAAAATTTGCCACCATCTTGCACCCTTTAGAGACTCACCAGTCTCCTATGAACAACTATGAACCTTTCCCCTTTTACCTTGGAGGTTAAGCCTAGTGACCACTAACATCTCTGCCAGCTTAGAAGCTCTCTGGTTAATTGGAAGCCTGTGCTTTGTGAGCATGTGCAAGCTTTGATGTCACCAGATCTCTGCTTGAGCTACGTAAGCAGATCAACCAATGTTGGGAGATCCTTATGGGTTATCGAGCAATTCAGAGCTCTTTCTTTCCTACGAGATTCTCTGTTTGGGATGCTGCCTCAATTGCAACTCTACGCTTGGTCAGAATTAATGTCAATGCAGAGAGACCGTCAACCCCAATGTAGCTAGACATATGCTTTAACTAGGCTAATTGCTCAGGAATGCAGCTGAATGTGAACTAGAAGCTCTGATGAATAGTAGTGCTCCTCACACAAGCAATAGAACACGCTTGGAGCTTCAGCAAAATGAGAAAAGCTACAGCAGGGTTTAATAAGGCAGGAGTTTGAAGCATAATTTCCACTGGACTCACTATAGGGTCCTCTTCTCCCATCTCTGTAGTGTCTCCACATCTCTGCTGCCTACTTGGACCTAGTGGGGTTCTTAGTCTATTCAGCAGGATGTTATATTAAACCCTTTGATGACTTACCAGAGGTGACTTTCAGAGTTCTACACCAATGATATATTCAGCAGCTACTCACTGAACACCCATTGTTTTCTGGCATGATGTCTCAGGCTTCACCTGCTTCACCATCTTATCGTTTTTCTCATCACTAACCTGTAAAGTGGGTATTTTATCTTCAGTTTACAGATAAAGAAACTGAGGCACTGAGAAGATTAAGTAACACACTCAAATCACATAGCTGAAAAGCGGCACAATTGTATGTTAACACAAACTCCTGTATTAGTTTCTAGGCCTGCCATAACAAATCACACAAATTTGGTGGCTTAAATCAACAGCATTTATTATTTTACAGTACTATGGGTCGGAAATCCAACATGGACCCTGCTGGGCTAAAATCAAGGCATCCACAGAGCTTCTTTCCTTTCTGGAAATTCTATGGGAGAATTGGTTTCCTTGCCTCTTCCAGCTTCTAGAGACTGTGTACCTGAATTGCTTGACTTGTGACCTCCCTTTTCCATCTTCAAAGCTAGCAACATAGCATCTCTCCTACTCTGCTTCCATTGTCACATCTCTTTCTCTCCATAGCTGAGAAAGGTTCTCAGTTTGATAGGGACCCATGTGTATAGATTGGGCCCAGAATAATCTCTACACCTCAAAGTTCTTAATCGAATCTGCAAAGTCACTTTTACCCTGTAAGACAGCATATTCACAAGTTCCTGAGATTAGCACATAAACATTGGGGGGCATTACCTTCCTATCAGCCCTCCTTTTGATTCTGTTTCCACAAACCTATTGTTCCAGACCATGTGGTAGCCTTGCCTCATAAATTTTGTGATGTTTCTGGAATCGAATCCATTCCTGACAAATGGTGAACACTCAAGAAATGTTTTTGAGCAAATTAATAAATATACTAAAATACCAGAATTTGGAAGTGGTGTTTCACCACACACAAATGGACTAATAAGGATTGATTCGAGGGGTAATTGTTTGTAACATCATTCCAGACTCTTCAATTGGGAGATCAAGGTTAATCAGTTTTCTCAGAGGAGCAGAGATGCTTATTCGGTGTGCAGTTGAAGCAACAAGATGTGTTCTTGCTATATAGCCTGGCTAATTAGTTGACAGCATTGCTAATGTGCGTATTATTAGGAGTATTATGGATGCAACTGATCTCTGCTTTAAGGGTGATCCCTTTGGTCCAGAATCCTTCTGGGAAAAGAGCGTTCAGAAGCTTCAAGTATGCTAAAAAATTCAGACAGAAAGCATTGATGAAATTTCCTTCTGATAAGTGTTTTGTTTTTGGCCTGGTTCAAGTGGGGACTGGGTATAAGCAATTAGTCAGGATGCCAGAAACTAAGACCCTTACGGATGCACATTAATTGGAATCAGTGGGAATACTGCAGGAATGTTTCCCTGAATTAAACTCTTGGTGTTATGTAGCAAAAGAGCAGAAAAATTAAAGCCTGACAATGCAGTCAAAAATAATTGTTTCTGGATTAGGCCTCGCGGGGCTGGGGGCTGGGGAGGAAACCTGGAGGAAGAGAAGAGGGGACAAGGCGGGTTGCCTGACCCAGTGCTGAGACTGGTCTGAATGCTGCGACTTGAAGATGAGGTGGGAGCCAGCAGGGTCCCTTGCTGCTGCAACAAGCAACTACAATCACTACTAAACCAATTTTTAGACAGAGAGTGAAATTAGATCAAGGACAATTCAGAGTATACAACAAAATAATACCTTGACTAGGTTTTGCCATCTTTATGTGATTAAGAAATACCCTTTGAACAGGGAGTGAAAGATGGCACGGGGTCTTTGGCGGGATTTCAAAAGGCCCAATGTATCTCTTTGGCTTGACTCGAGTCTCCTCAGTGACAGGTACCTACAGACATTACACAAACCAAAGCAGGCAGCTTAGAAAGGCAGGCAAACGACAAAGGGGAGATGCGGTCCTTTAACGAAAAACCGAAGGTGTAAATGTGGGGTTCCCAAAACAGAGATAAATATATGCATTTCTCAGAGGTACTGACAAATAACTGTGAAAATAACAGCAATGTCACTTCAATTTACTTACCGCTTGTGTTAGGGGAGGCAAATGTTTTATTAATAAACAGGCGCTTAGAGGACTATTTGTTCCCAACTATCAGAGTCTGGGAGGGCAGGGGAGGTCAAGCTGAAACCTCCGACAAGAGAAATGATTTACTGATTTAGTGTGACTGACAGACCTGGTGATGAAAAGGGACTTTACTGTGTAGCATCAGGGAGCAGCTGAAGAGAGGTGGTCAGATATTCTGAGAGCCCCAGCTTTGCCAGGATGGAGAGCTTCCTCCCGGGACTGAGATCCTGCCTGGATTGATTAGGGTGGACCTTGGGGCAGAGTGGGGTTTTGGGGGGGTGGGCTAGAAATGGAGGGAGGAGGGAGGGAGAGAGATATATACGGCTTTCTTTGGTGCAGAGTGTAATTTAGCGACTGCACACTCATCCATCACGAACTGGCTAATGACTAATCAATGATTGCAAAGCACTTGGAAGTTAGTAAATTTTATAAAAATGCTGGAATTTGGTACAGGGTTGCAGCCAAATCCAGCCTGCCAGTGGAAAGCTAGGAAGGTAATTTGTTTGAGGAAGGGCCTAGGGCGACTCTAGGACCCTCACTGTAAACCGCCACTGGATTCTCCATGCCTGTGCTGGAGGTGGTGCTGAGGATGCTCAAGTGGAGGGTAACAGGCTGTAATTAGGGGTACTGCACTCCAGGGGGCGCTCTTGATTCTTCTGGATTCTTTGCCACTGCATTAAAACTGGCCTGCTGCAGAGAGACAAGCTAACAAGACTCATTGGTATGAATAAAACTTCCCGATTAGGGGCTGCCCTGGTTGTGATTTATTGGTGTAGAGCTGTCATAACAAAGTCATTGTAAAGACATCCAGCATTTACTACCAACACAAACGCTGCCTCCTGCAAAAGCCTTTGCCTTTCCATAGACACCTGCCCCACCCTCCCCGAGGAACAAGACCTCACAGTCTGGTAATTCTTCACCCTGTGACGGCCTTTGAAGAGAAAAACTTACCCCACTTTCTGATTCCCAAAACTCCTTTTACCGTTTTAGGATCTTTGGTATTTCTCCACCTATCGTCGTTACTACACTTGTTTTGCGTATTTTTTGGGAAGAGAGAAATAGCTCCTCCCATTTAGGAAATTTAATTACCAGGGTATTAATCTGTCAATTTTAGGCTGCTCAATGAATTATTGCACAAACAGCTGTAGCCAAGAATATTGCAATAGTGTATTCTTAAGCAAACAGCAATGTCTCTGGAATGTGTGTGCATAAATATTAATTAGGAAGAGAAACAAGACAGCAATGAAACAGTTTCTATTAATTATTTTGGCTCGTTTTCAAATTTGTTAGAGTTTCTCTGACTTTCTTTTTCGGAAGCTCTTGGAACAATCTGTCTTAGCCTATTTATGCAGCGAAGGTGTCTGAAAGTCAGCGACTAAATTTAGTGGTAATCCTCCTGAGAAGGAAAGTTTTTCTTCTTTGCTAAGCTGGGCCCCTGATGAAGGCAGAGAGGAGTTATTTTGATTTTCCCTGGTCTGACCAGATGGTTCTCGTGGACAAGCTGTCAGGGGATTCCCAGGACTTCTTGGCTCTAATTGGGTCTGTTTCTCAGCAATTGTTGACTCAAAACTTCCCAGAGTTGTGTGGTGCTTAAGAGCTCACATACCCTCTCCCACTGGAAAGAAAAAAAAGAAAGTGCAAATTCAGCAGTTTCTTAGTCATTCTGATGAACTTACCTGGGAATATCCATGATCTGTAGCACAGCCAACCCCCAGAAGCAGAGCATAGTTCTCTGAACAGCCAGGTGGGTGCCCAGAGTGAATTTCAGAGTTAATTTTACATTTTGTTTGGCAAAGTTCTAACAAGTTTGATTATCCTTCTATTTTCCCCATTTGTTTATTTATTTATTTCAGTGCCTGGAAGATTAGAAGTAAGAGATGAAGAAGGTAAGTACAGGGCAACTGGTAGAGATCGGGAAAGACAGTAGCAAGAAGTGACAGCTGATGCGAAGTGAAGAGAAATTAAAATGAGCAGACACAGTAAGTGGGAAAGCTGATGCTAAACCACTGAGAACATGGGGATAGAAATCTCCGTATCTGCTTCACCTTGAAAGACCTCACCATAAAACATTCCATGTTCTTAACCACAAGCTTGTATCATCAAAAACAGAATCAATTTGATTCACAAAAGAACTGCACATGGCCAATAAACAAATGAAAACATGTTGGGCCACAGATAATAAAAGAAATGCAAGTTAAACATGAGAGCAATATTTATTTATCTGTCAATTGACAAAGATTTGAAAACCAGATGATACCTAGTGTTGCCAAAAGGGCAGGGGAGCAGGCATTCTCAGCTGTCTGGGGCAGACATGTAAACTGGGAACCTTTCTACTGGGCACTTTGACCTTGCATGTAAAAATCTTTAAAAGTTTGTATACCCTTTAACCCAGCATTTCTAAATATAAGAATTTATTCCAAGAAAAACATTGTGTGCATGAGGTGTCAAGAGTTTAGCTAAGCTACTTCATGCTACTGCTACCTCACTGTCCATTTTGTTTGACTACGTGGCCTGCGGGGCCTTAAACTGACACTAGTCCCTTTGTGCAAGCTTGTACCTTGGAAAACAGCCTGCAGTGTCACAAGCAAATGTAGCCCAATGTGACTTCTCCAGTAGCCTTTGTGGTCAACAGTCTCTGCCACCTCCCAGGGCCTTCCCCTCTACACCCCTTAGGTAAGACCTCCATGGAGCTTACCCAACCCCTAGTCTTTTGGTTTGAGTTGACGAATCCAGCCTTATCCTGGGAATCCCAAGGCACTCCACCCGTTGACCCTAATAAAGGCAGGTGCCCCAGGTGCTGCCTCTCTCTGCCTGCACCCTGCCTTGACCTCCGTATGTGGACCCTGAGTCTTGCCACGTACTTCCTTTAGGACCTGTAAGTAAGAATCTCTGTTTCAACGTCTCTTATGTTGTTTTCTTGAACCACAGCCCACCATCCAGCACCCTGGGATCCACTCAGCAAAATGTTAATTTAACAAAGTCATAACATAAGAATTGAGCTTCAAAGGTTGTTAGCAGAGATTTTGTTAGTTGCCAAAGAAAAAATATTCTAATGTTCTAAAAACAAATTATGATCTAACCAAATAAAATAATATAAGGTAGTCACTAAATATGATGTACAAACTATGTATTGATATGGAAAAATATTCCTAATAAATTAAGTGGAAAAAACATACAGGTTACAAAATATTACTAATATAGCTTCATTTTTGCTTAAAAATACATAGAAAATAGAAAAATATATCAAAATACTACGAATAATCTTTGAGGACTAGATTGTGGCTGGCTTTTACATTTTTTATACTCATCTTTATTCTCTTCCTTTTTTTTAAAAAAACATATACTACTTATATGTTAACATGGGTAAAGGTTTAAAAAATGGTAACAATTGTTCAAGAAATTCTATACATTTTAAGGAAAGCATTGAAGAGGAAGCTAGATTACAGTTACCTGAGCATATTCTAATTAAAAAAATAATGTGAAAGGGTGCAGCACATTTTAGAATTATCTCCTTTTTATGATTTACCCATTTGTTCATTTGTCTGTTTTTCCAGCCATAATTTCTGAGCACCTACTATGGGCCAGGCACTGGGTATACAACAGGGAACAAAAACAGAATGTTCCTTTCTAGGGATCTAATGTACGGCATGGTGATTGTACTTAATAATTCTGCATTATGTACTTCAAAGTTGCTGAGTAGATTTTAAATGTTCTCACCACAAAAAAGAAATGGTAATTATGTGACATGATGGAGTGTTAGCTAACACCATGGTGGTAATCATTTTGCAATATGTAAGTGTATTAAATCAGCATGTTGGACACCTTAAACTTACACAATGCTATATATAATTATATCTCAATAAAGCTGGAGAAAAGTAGATCCTTGCCTTAATGAAGGTTACAATCTACTTGGGGAGATGGACAATGCTATAATTACACAAACAAATTAAAAATTGCAACTGTGACAAGTGGAAACAAGAGAGTCACAGAGCCTATCAGAGAGAATTAGGTTGGGGACAGAGGGCCCTTGGGGGGGAGGGGTCCCAGGGAGCATTATGCACCCAGAGAAAGCCTGTGGGTGAGGTGCACCGAGCAAGGGGGCTGTTATGCAGGGTATGGTTCCAGGGGTAGGTGTGGGTCATGGATGGTGTAGGGTCTTGAAGTCCATTCTAGGTTTTGGCTTAATCTTTCAATGTTTTCTGACATAGATATGAATGATTTGCTTTTTTTTTTTTTTTTTTTGCTGAGGAAGATTGGCCCTGAGCTAACATCTGTGCCCATCTTTCTCTATTTGTGTGTCTGACACCACCTCAGTGTGGCTTGGTAAGTGATGTGTGGGTCCACGCCTGGGATCCAGACCTGTGAACCCCCCAGGCCGCTGAGGTGGAGTGCGTGAACTTAACCACTTTGCCACTGGACTGGCCCCATGATTTACCTTTTGAAATGGCAATTCTCACTCTCTTGTAGAAGACACTTTAGAGAAAGGCCTGAATGGATGCAGATGTACAAATTAGAATGTTACAAAACTAAGAGAAGCAGAGGGTTAGGAGAGGAGGTTGCCTTGAAACACAGAGTAACGGAGGTGGAGATGGAGAAAGGGAAACCTATTTAACTGTTATTCAAGAAGTGAGTTTGATGATGGAGTGGATGTAGGGCTGAGGGGGAGGAGAATCAAAGATGACTACTGTTTTGATATATCATGACTGACAGCATGGTGCTATCAACCCTTGAGGTAAGAAACAGTGGCCAGCAGCCAAGGTTGGGGGCAGGGTGGAACCGGGTAATGATTTGATTTTTGGACATTTTAGTCTGAAACGTATTTGTGACACCCAAAAGGAAATGTCAAATGATAGGTGATAACCCTAGTGGGGAATGAGAGAAAAGGAAGGCATCACAGAACTTTCATAAGTCTGGCTCTGTATTGTCACCCAGCCATGAGCCAAAAATCTGTGCTATTTTTTTCTTTATTCTTCTCAGAATAACTCTTCCCTTGGAGTTCACATCCTTTGAGGGGGCCTTGGCAGTATATCATATAATGAGATTGTCACACATGACCTGAAGTGTGGTTAGATGCAAGGGCTGGGATCCACAGTAGCCACCATCATGGGAGGCAAAACGAGGCCCATATTCTGGTTGTTTCATTCTGTTTTGCTATTATAATCTCCTTGAAAGCAGGTCATGTATTTACACACTTCCTTCATTTCTTGAATAATGGCAAGCACCTTGCTGTTATTTCAATAGACAGTTGCATAAGCTTTCTCAATAAATTAATCAATGGTTAATTGGCTGAATAAATGTATGAGTTCAATTTACTCCTTCAGTACTCATTGCTTAGGCACATGTGCCACACATTTGTTAAGTGTCATTGGTATTTCTGAACAAAAGATGATGGCGAGGACCTGGAATTCTTGGCTGTTCCCAGTCACTGGCTTGCTGTCTTGTGTCATTCTTGCACCCAGGTCTGATGAATGTATACTATATTGCTGGATAGAGTTCAGCCTCTAAGCTTTGGTTGGCCTGGACCAGAGAACTTCTCTTGTTCCATCAGCATGAAAGAAGTCTGAAGGCACACTATGGGTGACCTCGCATGATGTTTCTCTGTCTGCAGTGATGGGAAAGTGCAGGAGAAGATGGGCAGACATTGAGTCCACTTTCATGAGTGAAAATAAGCACAACCAACAGCAAGAAATCTGGTAAATAGAAACATAAGTCACTTGAGAAGTCAATTCACACACACAAAGAAACATCTATAAATACACAAAAATGCCCAATTTAAGTGAATGATTAAAACAATGTCATATTTTTTTCTTATCAGATTTACAAAAAAGAAAAGAATTGATATAATTTAGTACTGACAAGGATTTGGGAAATGAGACACATATACCCATTGTTGATATAAATTGATAAAACTTTTTTGGGTGAGTGGGGGGTCCATTTATCAGCAGATATTAAAATGTTAAATGCACATGCTCTTGGATCTGGCAGTATTCCTTCTAGATATTTATCATCTTCCCAGAAATACCTAATATTTTTGAGCTCTGACCATGTGTCAGGTACTACTTTATGCTCTTTACAGACACTAAGCCATTTATTTTTCACAAAACTCTATGAGGTAGTTTCTATTGTTATCCAGCTTGTAGAAATGAGGACGTTGAGTCACAGTGAGGTTAAGCACTTGTTCAAGGCCACGCTGTTAGTGAAGTACAGAAGTCAGATTCAAATCCAGGCAGTTTGGCTCTAGAGCTATGTAGGTGTACCTGCCTTTATTATCTTCTTGTACAGATAGGCAGAATGTCTTGGTATTGAAGAGGTCAGGCTCTCTGAAGGGTGCCCCACCTCCTCTTCTGATCTAATTTTAGACCCACTGTCAGAATAGCACTAGCACTCTCCTATTACACTGGACTGACAAGCAGGATTCAGAAATAGGCAGACGTTCTATGTCTGAGCGCAGAAATTTTGACACTTCTGCATCCTCCTTCCCTAGCCTGACACCTGACACTGTTCCACACGAGTCTCCAGGGTACCTGGAACTTCTCTGCACATCTCTATCAAATGCTAGTCCCACAGGTGGACGTGAAGCAGGTCCCTGCCTCTGGTTTCCCAGGTGAGAAGATAGGCTGAGACTAGCTTTTGGAGATCCTTAGATAACAGGCTATGTTATTTTACTCTTTGCTCTGTAACGACAATAATGACAATGATGGCGATGATACAAATAATATCAAAAATTAGAGCCAAGAGTTCATGAGTCCTAACCAGGCACTCTTTTAAGAACTTTTATATATATTATCTCAATTAATCCTCATAAAACCCCCCATGAGGTAAGCACTAATATTATCTTTATTTTGCAGAGGAGGAAACTGAGTAACAGAGTGACATTATTTGACCTATGCTTTAGAAAGGTTTATCTGGGAGCCCAAGTGTCAAGTCATATTGAAGAAAAAAGTCATTAAGCCCTGAAATACTCTGGGGATGAGGTCAAAGGGAGAGAGACAGACATGGGCAACATCACGGAAGTAACATCCATCGGATTCAGTAACTAACAAAACATGGGTGACAATGGGGGTTGGTTACCATTAATCTTCTTGGGCTTTTAAACCTAGGGGATTGGGAAGATATCAATGATTTATATTTATAAACTAATCTCTACCAGCTAGTTGTGTTGGTACCCTAGAGTTGGTGGGGGTCGGAAAACGCCAAACTACTCACCCTACAGAGGACATTATGTGTCTGTCATCAGATGACTGAAAGGCTCGGAATGAACTTGTTCTTGGGTTAGGAGAAAATGAGTTCAAAATTCGTCTGAGCTATTTTCAAAGGGAAAATATCATGATATCTATTTTAATATTAGGATCGAAAGGAAGAAATCTGCTGTTTATTGAGAGTCTACAGTGTTAGATAAATTTATATAATTTATATTATTTATTTATCTGAGTAGAAATTATTTTTCTCTGCCACATATAGATGAGAGAAGTAATTTGCCCATGTCACACAGATGCTAAATGAGAGCCTTCTTTTACTCTAATTTCAGTGCATTTCAGGCCACTGAAGAGCTTCACATTGCTTTTTCTTACTTTTTTCTTTGCTATTTTTTAAAAAATAAGATTTCATAAAGATCAAGCACTCTCCCTGGTTTCTTTGGCAATCTTGTTCTTGTCCAGTGGTCTCACTCTAAGATAGAATGAACATCTATGAATTTGCTGGTCTGTGACTCACATCGCTCTTATCGCTGGGCCCTGGCACAGTCCGGTAGTACTTGCCTCTGAGGCATTTCAGCTACTGATTTACTACCTGCAGGCTTTGCACTTAGAAAAATAATATCAAATAGTTTTTCTTTGGTGTCCTTGTTTTCATCCATCTCTTCCCTTTCGTTGACCATGTCCATCATTTCCCTGATGCCTTTCAGATACTCAGATGTCTGCACTGGGTGCAAATCAGTGTTATTTTATTTTTCGTTTGTTTTATCTTCTCCATAAAACTTATTTATCTTGTGTACCATTCTCTCAGAGCCTAGAGAGTTGAATAGCTAATTTGGTAATAGATTATGATGACTTTTTTTTCTTTTCCTAGTGAATTTTGCCCATATTGGTCATGGTTTTCCAGAGAAACAGAACCAAAGAGATGTCTGTATGTGTTTGTAGAGAGAGAGAGAGAGATCCTGGAAGGTCCAAATCTGCAGTGTTGGCTGGCAGCCTGGAGACCCAGGGCAGCCAATGGTAGAGTTCTAGTCTGAAGGATTGCAGATAGAGACCCAGGATAGAAATGAAGTTTGAAGGCAGTCTGCTGGAGAACTTCCTCTTGCTTGGGGAGGCTTGTCTTTTTGTTCTATTCAGGCCTTCAACTGACTGAAGGAGGCTTACCCACATTATGGAGAGCAATCTGCTTACTCAGAGTTTACCGATTCAAATGTTAATCTCATCCAAAAACATCCTTCAAGTTGCCTCATAATATTAAACATCATATCCTTTTACCAGATATTCCTGGATAATACCTTTCTAATGGTATAATAGTTGACCTGTTGGCAAGTCAAGAAGAGGGGTTGTTGGGTAAGAGGTATTTCCACAAACCCCTTCCCATCCATTTACTGTATAATTAACTGCTTTTGTTTCTATTTCATGAGAATGGGCTGTTTGGAGGCATCTTGCTAAAGCATCCATAATCTAAGGGTGTCATTTATTGGATTCTTAAAAGAGGGGGTGTATGAGCCAGTGCCGAGTTCACTTGACTCTATTAGCTCAGCAAACACATGAGGTGACTAGACTGCTGATCCTGAAAACAGAGCATGATTTTCCATTTGTTTCCTCAATCCCCATAACTGATACCTGATTATCATTGTGGAGGCCCTAATCTAACTTTCTATGATGACTCTCTGGGTCTCCCTAGAACTTAGAAATGTTTATTTACATCGAGCATGCTACTTTTCTGACTGAGCTGATAAAGAGTACATCACAGCCTGTGTACGTGAAACTAATAGGATACTGTATGTCAATTACACCTCAATAAAAAAATAAAAAAGGGTTCTCGTCAAGATGGCGCTGTGAGCAGACGTTGAACTCGCCTCCTCCCACAAACACAACCAGGTTACAACAATTTTAGGAAGAATCACCCTGGATTGAAAACTGAAAACTGGATAAAAAGAACCCCCACAACAAGGGACAGTCCTGACGAAAGCAGAAGAGGCAGTAACTCCAGCCAGAGAGGAAAAAAGCCACCTTTGGGAGCAGCGGAGCTTCTCAGCTGTCCAGGCAGGAGACAACCTAAGTTACGCAGCCCTCCCTGGAGGAGTGAAGTCCAGAGCAGGGGCAATACTGCTATAACCATCCTTCGGACTCAGCCCAACTGAGAGGGGGTCTTACTGTCTGGCTTTGCTGGCTACTAACTGCAGCGAGGACACCCCAGAAAAGCTATCGGCCAAAAGCCGAAAAGATCTGGGTCTTAAAGGGCCCACACACAAACACACTCATTGCAGCAACCTAAAATCACCAGAGAGAAGGCTGACTGTCCTTTGGTGAAACGAGACTCACCTGTTGGGCTCTGGGGGCATCTTGGTGAGAGGAGGATCCTCTCCGGAGACTGAGACATTGGTGGGGGCCGTTGTTCTGAGCTGCTCCAGGCGTGCTGATACGGACGGTGGGGGCCATTGAGGTGTATCCCTTGGGCTGTTAGCCCAGGGGTCTGCCACACCCACTAGAGCACAGATTTAATCCAGTTCAGCCAGGGCAGGCAACCCGCCCTAGGGACTAGCCCCACCTAACAGCAAGCCCTCAGGCTACTTTTCAGCCTGAATTGACTGAATGCCTTGATCCTCTACAGGCAGGCAAAGGTGTCTGCCTCTGTGGGGCAGGGCTTGTGTGAGGACCTAGTGAACTGTGGGGGGCATTGGGGCAGAGGTGGGGGCCTCTGCAGTGTGGTGGTGGGGTATGCTCCAGGGGGTTGAGAAGTGTGCACGGACCAGGACTGTGCTGACAGTGTATGTAGTCCAGAGGTGGGTGAGGCTTATCAGTGGCAGAAGACTTGTGTTTCACAAATAGCCATAAAAAGGAGCAGCCCCACCTTCCAAAGCCTGAAACAGCTGAGTGCCTCCATGCCAAGGGCTAGCCCTACTCAGCTGCACTCCTAAGAGAACTGACACCAGCCTTGTTGACCTCAGGCCTATCATAAGTGTACATCCCTGAGCCTAGCAACCAGCTACACTGGGTACCAACCCAATTAAGAGGACAATTGCAATAAGAGTGTGCTAATAGGCAGGACCAAGATGGTGGAGTGAGTGGTCTTCTTTGTCTCTCCCTCGTCAAATCTACAACTAATTGGACATTCACCAGTTAACAAAGGATATCCAGATAGCATCTCAAGATGGCTAAGAGTCTCGTACTACCATACATCGGAAGGCAGACGGACTTCCCCCCGGGAGGAGGTGGAAATAGGTGAAAACTCTCCGACCCCCAATCCCCGACCCCCGGACAGCCTAGTTCCTGCAGGAGGCTCTCTTCCAGTGGACTCCCCCATAGCATCACCAAACACCAAGGGCGGGAGTGTGCACTCACCAGCGGAGCGACGGTGGAAACAGGTGACAACAGCCCTACTCAAGCCCCCCGTGATTACATCTAAGCCCAGGGGGAATCTCCAGGGTCCCGCACCCACCGGCAGGGAAGGCCTCCGCTTGCCATTAGCAGGGAGGCTCCACCCAGAATCCAGAACAAAGGGAAGCTCCCGGCGAGCGGATTCCCCGGCACGGCACCAGACAGCAAGCTGCTGCTGGGCCCATGGTCTCCGGCACACGGGTCGGTGCAGGGGGCATCCGGACTTCCCGTGGATGTGCTTGGGGACATGGTTGGAGGTCCAGCACCCGGTTCTGTGGCCCACGGGGAGGCTCCAGGGTCCCGCACCTCCCTGGCAGGGAAAGCCTCTGCTCGCCATTAGCACGGAGGCCCCTCCCAGAATCCAGAGCAAAGGGAAGCTCCCAGTGGGTGGATTCCCTGGCATGGCACCAGACTGCAAGCTGCTGCTGGGCCCACAGTCTCCGGCGCAGGGGTCGGTGCAGGGGGCATCCAGACTTCCCATGGACGTGCTTGGGGACAGGGTTGGAGCTCCAGTGCCTGGCTCTGAGGCTCTGGGGGAGGCTTCAGGCTTCTGCACCCCTCCGGCAGGGAAAGCCTCTGCTCGCCATGAGCTGGGAGGCCCCGCCCAGAATCCAGAACAAAGGGAAGCTCCCGGCGGGCAGATTCCCTGGCACTGCACCAGACTGCCAGTTGCTGCTGGGCCCACGGTCTCCAGTGCATGGGTCGATGCAGGGGGTGCCTGGATTCCCCGTGGACGTGCTTGGGGACTGGGTAGAGCTCCAACACCCAGCTCTGCGGCCTGGGGGGATCCTCCAGGGTCCCGCATGCCCCCAGCAGGGAGGGCCTCTGCTCGCCATTGGCAGGGAGGCCCCGCCCAGCATTTGGAACACCAGGAAGCTCCCTAGAGCAGAATTCCCCACAAGGCAGCAGCTCACAAGCCACCACCAGGCTCATGGACTCTAGCTGTGTCCCAGACGAGGCACGGGGCTCCCAGAGATCCCATGAGAGTGGAGTGGGGCAGAGTGGAGCTCCAGTGAAATGGCTACATAGCCCGGGGGGAACTCCAGGTGCTTACAGCAGCCTCAGCAAAAACCTCTGCACAGCACTAGTGGAGAGGTCCTGACTGGCAATCGCAAGGTGGGAAGGCCCTGGGGTAAAAGTAGCACAGCTAGGTGAGCTAACGACAGACTGCAGAAGATACCCATAGCTCTGCTGGGACCTATAGTGGACAAGTGTGATCTTGTGGGCTCTGTTAGGGACAAAGTGGTGATTATAGGTGATCCTGCTCCTGGCTGCTGGGAAAGCCCACAACACCACTGCAGACCACAAGGAGGGAGTGCATCTAAGTGGGCTGCAACAGTAAGCATCAGCAGCCTGAGGTCCCCTTGCGATTGCCCCCACAACCGATGAGGGACCCCACAGGACCAGTGTGACTACAAGGAGGGGTCCAGATCCAGTCAGTAACAGCTGACAGGGTTCCTGGTTGGTGCAGTCTAAACAGCTGCCCCCCACACACCAGTCACAACAAGTGGAAGCAGCGACAACTCTATCTCTATGCAGAGGCACAAATCCATGCCATCAAGCAGTATGAAAAAATATATTAAATCTCCAGAACAGAAGGAAAATGATAAGCACCCAGAAAACAATCCCAAAGACAATGAAATCTATAACCTAAATGACGATGATTTCAAAACTGCCATTATTAAAAAACTCAATGAGTTAAAAGAGAATTCAGATAGACAACTCAATGAGTTCAGGAGCTATGTCACAAAAGAGCGTGACACTATAAAGAAGAACCAATTAGAAATACTGGAGATGAAGAACACAGTGGAGGAGATTAAGAAAAACCTGGACTCTCTGAACAGTAGGGTCGATAATATGGAGGACAGAATTAGCAATTTGGAGGATAGGAATATAGAAATGCTGCAGACAGAGGAGGAGAGAGAATTAAGACTAAAAAGAAATGAAGAAACTCTCTGAGAATTATCCTGCTCAATTAGGAGATGCAACATAAGGATTATAGTTATACCAGAGGGAGAAGAGAAGGAGAAGGGGGCAGAAGGCCTGTTCAAAGAAATAATAGCTGAGAACTTTCCAAACTTGGGAAGAGAGATGGAACTTCATGTGACAGAAGCCAATAGATCTCCAAACTTTATTAACGCAAGAAGACCAACCCCAAGGCATATAGTAGTGAAACTAGCAAAAGTCAATGACAAAGAGAAAATACTAAGGGCAGGCAGGCAGAAGAAAATAACTTACAAAGGAAACCCCATAAGGCTATCAGCAGATTTCTCAGGAGAGACCTTACAGGCTAGAAGAGATTGGAATGAAATATTCAAAATTCTGAAGGACAAAAACCTGAAGCCAAGAAGACTCTACCCAGCGAAAATATCCTTCAAATACAATGGAGAAATAAAAACTTTCCCAGATAAACAAAAGTTAAGGGAGTTCATTGCCACAAAACATCCTCTTCAAGAAATGCTCAGGAAGAACCTCATTCCTGAAAAATCAAAAAAAAGAAAGGGGTTACAAAATCCAGAACAAAGGAGATAAGCAGAAGGACAATAACACAAAGTAACAGCTCTCCATCAGGACAAAATGCAAGAGAACCAGAAAACAAGTGATAAAATGGCAACAGTAGGCCCCCACATTTCAATAATCACTCTAAACGTGAATGGATTGAACTCTCCAATCAAAAGGCACAGAGTGGCAGGATGGATCAAAGAACAAGATCCAACAATATGCTGCCTCCAGGAAACACACCTCAGCCCCAAAGACAAACACAGACTCAAAGTGAAGGGATGGAAGACAATACTCCAAGCTAATAATGAGCAAAAGAAAGCAGGTGTTGCCATACTTATATCAGACAAAGTAGACTTCAAAGCGAAACAGATAAAGAAAGACAAAGAGGGGCAGTATATAATGATAAAAGGGACGCTCCACCAAGATGACATAACACTTATAAATATATTCACACCTAACACAGGAGCACCAAAATTCGTAAAGAAACTATTAACAAAACTAAAAGGAGACATCAACAGCAATGCAATAATAGTAGGGGACCTCAACACCCCATTAACACCAACGGACAGATCATCCAGACAGAAAACCAACAAGGAAATTATAGAATTAAATGAAAAATTAGATCAGATGGACCTAATAGATATATATAGGACACTGCATCCAAAAACAGCAGGCTACACATTCTTCTCTAGCGTGCACGGAACTTTCTCAAGGATAGACCATATCTTGGGAAACAAAGCAAGCATCAATAAGTTCAAGAGAGTTGAAATAATATCAAGCATCTTTTCTGATCATAATGCTATGAAACTAGAAATCAACTACAAGAATAAATCTGGGAAAGGGCCAAAAATGTGGAGACTAAACAACATGCTACTGAACAAACAATGGATTATTGAAGAAGTTAAAGAAGAAATCAAACATTATCTGGAGACAAATGAAAATGAAAACACACTGTACCAAATTATTTGGGATGAAGCAAAGGCAGTCCTAAGAGGGGAATTCATTGCAATACAGGCTCACCTCAATAAGCAAGAAAAATCTTACATAAACAACCTCAAATGACACCTAACGAATTAGAAAAAGAAGAACAAACAAAGCCCAAAGTCAGTAGAAGGAGGGAAATAATAAAAATTAGAGCAGAAATAAATGATATTGAATCAAAAAAGACAGTAGAAAGGATCAATGAAACAAAGAGTTGGTTCTTCGGAAAAATTAACAAAATCGACAAACCCTTAGCCAGACTCACTAAAAAAAAAGAGAGAAATCTCAAATAAATAAAATTAGAAATGAGAGAGGAGAAATCACAACAGATACCAAAGAAATACAAAGGATCACAAGAGAATACTGTGAAAAACTATATGCCAACAAATTGAACAACCTAGAAGAAATGGATAAATTCCTAGATTTATACAACCTACCCAAACTGAATCAGGAAGAAATAGAGAATCTGAATAGACCAATCACAAGTAAAGAAATAGAAACAGTAATCAAAAACCTTCCCAAAAATAAGAGTCCAGGACCAGATGGCTTCTCTGGAGAATTCTACCAAACATTCAAAGAAGATTTAATACCTATCCTTCTCAAACTATTCCAGAAAATAGAGGAAGATGGAGCACTCCCTAATACATTCTATGAAGCCAACATCACCCTGATCCCCAAACCTGACAAGGACAACACAAAGAAGGAAAACTACAGGCCAATATCACTGATGAACATAGATGCAAAAATCCTCAACAAAATTTTGGCAAACTGAATACAGGAATATACCAAAAAGATTACACACCATGGTCAAGTGGGATTTATACCAGGGACACAAGGATGGTTCAACATTCGCAAGTCAATCAACGTGATTCACTACATTAACAAAATGAGAAACAAAAACCACACGATCATCTCAATAGATGCAGATAAAGCATTTGACAAGATCCAACATCCATATATGATAAAAATCGTCAATAAAATAGGTACAGAAGGACAGCACCTCAACATAATAAAGGCCATATATGACAAACCCACAGCCAACATCATACTCGACGGACAAAAACTGAAACGCATCCCTCTCAGAACAGGAACAAGACAAGGGTGCCCACTTTCACCACTCTTGTTCAACATAGTACTGGAGGTTTTGGCCAGAGCAATTTGGCAGGAAAAAGAAATAAAAGGAATCCAAATAGGCAATGAAGAAGTAAAACTCTCGCTGTTTGCAGATGACATGATCTTATATATAGAAAACCCCAAAGAATCAGTAGAAAAACTATTAGAAACAATCAACAACTACAGCAAAGTTGCAGGGTGTAAAATCAACATACATAAATCAGTAGCATTTCTATATGCTAACAATGAACTAACAGAAAAAGATCTCACGAACTCAATCCCATTCACGATCGCAACAAAAAGAATAAAATACCTTGGGATAAATTTAACCAAGGAAGTGAAAGATCTATACAACGAAAACTACAAGACCTTCTTGAAAGAAATCGACGACGACATAAAGAGATGGAAAGACATTCCTTGCACATGGATTGGAAGAATAAACATAGTTAAAATGTCCATACTACCTAAAGCAATCTACAGATTCAACGCTATCCCAATCAGAATTCCAATGTCATTCTTTACAGAAATTGAACACAGAATCCTAAAATTCATATGGGGCAACAAAAGACCCTGAATTGCTAAAGCAATCCTGAGAAAGAAGAACAAAGCTGGAGGCATCACAATCCCTGACTTCAAAACATACTACAAAGCTACAGTAATCAAAACAGCATGGTATTGGTACAAAAACAGATGCACAGATCAAGGGAACAGAATTGAGAGCCCAGAAATAAAACCACACATCTATGGACAGCTAATCTTTGACAAAGGAGCCGAGGGCCTACAAGGTAGGAAAGAAAGTCTCTTTAACAAATGGTGCTGGGAAAACTGGACAGCCACATGTAAAAGAATGAAAATCAACCATTCTTTTTCACCATTTACTAAGATATACTCAAAATGGATCAAAGACCTAAAGATTAGGCCTGAAACAATAAGTCTTCTAGAAGAGAATATCGGCAGTCACTCTTTGACATCACCTTCAAAAGAATCTTTTCGGACACCATAACCCCTCACATGAGGGAGACAATAGAAAGAATAAACAAATGGGACTTCATCAGACTAAAGAGCTTCTTCAAGGCAAGGGAAAACAGGATTGAAACAAAAAAACAGCCCACTAATTGGGAAAAAATATTCACAAGTTATTTATCTGACAAAGGGTTGATCTCCATAATATACAAAGAACTCACACAACTCAACAATAAGAAATCACACAACCCAATTACAAAATGGGCAGGGGACATGAACAGACATTTCTCCAAAGAAGATATACGGCTGGCCAATACACACCTGAAAAGATGCTCATCATTACTAATCATCAGCGAAATGCAAATCAAAACTACACTAAGATATCACCTTACACCTGTTAGAATGGCAAAAATATCCAAAACCAAGAGTGACAAATGTTGGAGAGGCTGTGGTGTAAAGGGAACCCTCATGCACTGTTGGTGGGAATGCAAACTGGTGCAGCCACTATGGCAAACAGTATGGAGATACCTCAAAAAGTTAAGAATAGAAATACCTTATGACCCAGCCATCCCACTACTGGGTATCTATCCTAAGAACCTGAAACCAACAATTCCAAAAGTTCCATGCACCCCTATGTTCATTGCAGCATTATTCACAATAGCCAAGTCATGGACCCAACCTAAATGCCCAGCAACTGATGATTGGATAAAGAAGATGTGGTATACATATATATACAATGGAATACTACTCAGCCATAAAAAAGGACAAAGTCGTCCCATTCACAACAACATGGATAGACCTTGAGGGTATTATGTTGAGTGAAATAAGCCAGACAGAGAAAGACAAACTCTGTATGACTCCACTCATAGGTGGTAGTTAAAATATGGACAAAGAGAACTGATTGGTGGTTGCCAGGGGAAAGGGGGGTTGGGGGAGGGCACTAGGGGTGATGTGGTGTACCTACAACATGACTAATAATGATGTACAACTGTAATTTCACAAGGATGTTAACTTTCATAACCTTAATTAAAAAAAGCAAGCAATAAAAAAAAATAAAAAAATAAAAAACATTGAAGGGTGTGAAAAAAAAATACATCACAGCAGCAGCCTCTGGTAAACAAAAACAAATAAGAGGAAAAATTGCCAGCTTGCAATTCTTATCTAGTGGTATTCTCCATTTTATTCTGTAGAACCAAATTAGACGCCTGCGTTTTGCAATAGCCTAACATTTTAGCAACTGTGGACTCCTTCCCTTTGTTTCAGAAACCTCTTGAATGTTGGGCATCCACTTCTGTATGGCAACAAGCTGTACGACTTGAGACCTAACGTGCTCCTCCCTAGATTCTTAGTAAAATAGGTAAGATGTTTAGGAAACACAGATGTTTGGGGAGTCTAAATGGATATTTAATAGAATTACAAGCCTTGCTAATTAGGAAAATGTTAAATTAGGGTGTAATTCCAAACTCATATGCCTACATGAACACAGAAGGGTGAGTAGATGTGCGTGCACAGTTGAGAGAAGGATTTGGCAAATTGGCAAGCTTATACTTCTTCTAACAGAGGCAGCCACTACCCACATAGAGCTATGGAGGAATGAGGGCCTAGTATGGCCAGTACTTCATGCATTTTAAAAAATATGGATTTATACGTGTTCCATTCAGATGGAATGATAGGTAGAAGAATCAATGGCATTTAAAAATGAATGAGAATGTAGTGTTAGTGAGATGATTAGATTCTTTCTAAAAGAAAACAGTAAAGATTCCTAACTTACTTCATTCACCAAAATAAATCATAGATACCTAAATGTTAGGTTTTAAAATTCATAGAAGGACCAGAAATCTTTATAGATGAAGATTTATATTACACAGTGGGAAAGAATTTTCCAAGAATTATATCAAAGCCAGAACCAGAAAGCACAAAGAAAATGATAGATAGTTTGATTACTGAAAAACTAAAGATTAAAAATACCTGAAAAAAAATATACCATTATGAAAATTATGAAATGATGGTAAACTGTTTTTAACATATAGGAGAGAGAAAAAGTTAATATCCTTATTACATGACGAAGTATTTACAGGACAAACACGGAAGAAAAACAGTTTCAGAATAATGGGCAAAGCATGCAAATAAGCAGTTCAGAAAAATGCAAAAATGTTTAGGCTCACTAGTAATAAAAGTTGCAAATTAAAATAAGGTATAATTGTTCACCAGCCAAATTGGAAATAATTTAAAATGATAAGTAGGAGGCTGAGCTAGTGGGGAAATTAGAAATCACATACATTGCTGGTGGGGAATGAAAATTGGAAAACATTTTGGAAGGCAATTTGGCAAAATGTTCCAAAAGCCTTAAAAACCTGCTTATCATTTGACCCAAGAGTTTTGTTTTTAGAAATCTAGCCTAAGATGAATATATATATATATTCATTCTTTAAAGGAGAATGACTAAGATGTGGAGGAATTTGACATTAGATCATGAAAAAGCAAGAGAAAAGAAGTCTTAGTAGAGTAGCCAGCAAAGGATCTGACAAAAAGCTTCAAACATTGGAAGGAATATTATGTGGAAGAGTGATTTGACTCATTCTGTACAACTTCTAAGTGCAGAAATAAATCAATAGGTGGAATTTATAGAAAGGTAATGTGGCGCTCTATTTAAAGAAGTACTTTCAAACAACTGGAGCTGTCCAAAATGGAATTGACTACCTTGGGAGGAAGCAATTCCCTGTGGCTAAAAATATTCAAGCTTAAGTACTTACAGGGAAGATTCGTAAAGCAGAATAAGACTTTGGCTAGATAACTCTAAATTGCCTCTGCTTAGAAGACTCACCTCTTCTTCCCCAATACCACCTTCTACACCCTCTCTCCTTTCAACTCACGACTCCCGCTTTCTCTTCAGATGTTATACTTAATGCTACCTCTCTCTGGAACCCTTCCCTGCCTACTCATGCCAACACAGTGCTGTTTGTTTATGCCTCTCATAGCCATCTCAGTTTTCCCTTCCCGCCACTTAGAGCGCGTTATAATTCTCCTTTTACCTGACTGCCTTCCACTAGGTCGCAAGCTTTATGGAGGCAAGAACTAGTTCTATCTGTCCATCTTGTTCGTCTTTTTATATCTGGTGCCTAGTACACAGCCTGGTACATGGGAAGATCGAATTAATCTTGATGAGATTTGTACAAAGGTTGAAATAACTTTATATCTCATTTTTTGGGAAACCAGAAGTCATTAAATCAGGGAGGCGCATCTACTTTTTTCCTTACTTTCATTTAGAGTGTCCATTTCCTCATGGTTCTGTTCACCTTATTGGTGCGTTGGCCTATGTATACACCTTCGGAGTTCTAAAGGGAGGACTTACAATGGCCTTCTTCCGTCCCTGCTCCGGCTTACCTCCAATCATCCCAGATGGATCCATCTGGTCATCACCTTCAGATTCAGGCCAGCCCAAGTTGTTGACCTAGATCTTTTCTAGGGAGATTATATAAAGCTTGATAAAATTTTGCAGTTCAGCATGCTCAGCTTTGATGCAAGCCTTTCTCAGATATTGACTCAAGTTCTGGAAAGTGTCTGCTTTGTTTTTCTAAATTGGAATTAATTTTATTTTTTGTATTATCTAAATGTCAATTATTATTAAAAAATATTCAGTTAAAACAGAAAATGTGAAGGATAATGTAAAATCAACTATAATCCACCTGAAGATGACCTTTTTTAATATTTTAGTAAATATCTTTGTAGACTTTTTAAAAAATAAGCATTTTATGACAAAATGCTATCATAATATAGACACTATTTAATAACATACTTTTCCATATGATATATTGATAAATCCTCTTCAGGTCAATAAATACATACTTATCTTATCCTTTTATCATGTCTATATAGCATTCCAGAATATGAATATACCATAGTTTATTTAAATAGTTTTCTGTTTTAGGATATTTAGGTTGTTTGAGTTTTTCTCACTTATGAGCAGTGATACGATAAACATTCTTGGTTGCTTATCTAATTGCATGTAATTGACTATTGCATTAGTGTAGATTCTTTTTTTTTTTTAAAGATTGGCACCTGAGCTAACAACTGTTGCCAATCTTTTTTTTTTTTTTTCTTCTTCTTCTTCTCCCCAAAGCCCCCCAGCACATAGTTGTATACTCTAGTTGTGAGTGCCTCTGGTCGTGCTATGTGGGACGCCACCTCAGCATGACCTGATGAGAGGTGCCATGTCTGTGCCCAGGATCTGAACTGGGGAAACCCCTAGCTGACAAAGTGGAGTGCGCAAACTTAACCATTCGGCCTTGGGGCTGGCCCCCTTGCAGATTCTAAGATAAAATCCTAGAGTTAGGATCACTAGATCACAATGTACCTATGATATTTTTAGCTTTGGGTATGTATTGCCAAGTGACACTTCAGGAAGTATGTAGTAATTTCCATGAGTATAATAAGCCTAATGCCATGCATACGATTGACCATCTTGGTGTTCTGTTGGTTATTAAAATGAAAAAATTCCATTCAGCTTACATGATGCAAAAACAGGAAAGTTGATAGAGCCCTGAGGCGAGATAGTAAACGTGTGCTGTTGTCCTTGCGATGAGAAGAAAAATTGTTTCTGATTTTCTTTAATTGATGAGAACGCAGAAAAATGCATTTATTAAGTTAAATTTGCATATCAAATTCCAAGACTGTGTAAGTTTATTCACTAAAAATTTCATTTTCAAAAACACACCTGTACTGGCATAACCTCTTGAATAAAACATTCAGCTTTCCCTTAGTTAAATGGCCCAGGTATATGAGCTGGCTTAGATCTGGAAATTGTGTTATATAGGTAATGAATTCTCACTAGTGATACTTAAATTAGGTTTCTGTCCACCAGACCTTTATGTGTCAAGCTGCATCTTAGTGGGCTGCTTATCTCTTTTATTTCTAGGAAAACTGTTATCAATTAATCATTGCCACAGATCCCTATGAGTCAAAACACTCTGATTGCCCCTCCGCCAGGTCTTATTGTGGTAATTGCACCCACCTTTACACTGAGAGTTGTGACACTCTGATCTACCAGTGTACTATCCCATTATTCCTTTTGAAGTAGGGGACCATCCAGTGTAGCAGTCTCTACCCTCCTCTCCAATCTACAGCGGACAGCTTCATAGAGCCCTTCAAGAAAACTGGCACTTCCCCTCCCCTCCCACCAATAATATTTTTCATAAAAGGAAAGAAGTATCTTCTGGGTCCTCCAATGAGATACAGTTTTTGGGGGGATGAGCACAAAATTGATTCAATCCATTGCTCCCTTTCCCTTAAGACTTTGGTCTTTGTTCTAAAATGATTTTGTTTTCATCAGGTATGATAAGATGACAGACACAGAGACAACTGCCTTGAAAGAAGAGTTTATTACTCACAATTCCCAAAAGGAGGAGGAGGCGTGCCATGCCTTCCAGAGCTGCACAAAAAAGCACCTGGGTCACTCAGGAAGCAGAAGGAATGAAAGGGAAGCACGGTCCAGAGACTTTATTGGGTTTTTTGAAGAAAGAAATGGGCAGGGTAGGGCAGTACACTGACTAAGTTTAGGATTGGATAGTAGTTCCAATAATTTCAGTAGGCTCTGGGCTAATGGAATGGGTCCTTGTTTTCAGGTATGTAGCTCTGGGGTAATTTAGGACGGGGGTATATTGGCTTGGAATTTGAGAGTTTGATAAAGGAGGTTGTTTGGGGATTGAGCTCTATATTGGTTGGTTTGCATATCAACGCTATGCTTGCAGGCAAGTTTGTTTCCTCTAAGAGTCAACCAACCTTGGGAGGGGCAGTCCCTCCCTGGGCCTGCAAGGCCCCAAGATGTCAAAGCATCAAAATACATATAAAATAAAAAAATGATTAATACAGTCATCTTCCTCTACAATGTAACAGGAAAGTTCTGGCATTTTGATCTCATTAACTGTAGACCACATAGCAGTTAATTAATGCCAATTCCATATGTTTGAGCCAACATTGAATTTGGGCTAACCATAACTTTAATTTGTCGGCCATTTAATGCACTTAGAATCCACACTCATGATATAAGCTCCAGATTTATGGTGAGACATTCCGGAATGGCATGGTTCTATAAATCTTTCTTTGCATAGGCTATCTTATCCCAGAGAAGCTCACGTATTTCTCAGTCTGGACTCTGTTGGAATTTAACTCTCAAATATGGACATAGAGGTAATAATGTTTGCTGTGTTGGGCCCCTCAGAAAAACTGACATTGTTGGAGAGGTGCTGTCCCAGCTTTAGTCACCAAACAGTGTTTATGCAAGAAAATCTGGTTCGTTCATGGTGGTGGTCAAGGGTCTCTATTGCCAATAAAAGTGATTCAAGCAGATTTAGGAGTTCAAAATTCTCCGTCTCAGGGTCTTTCACCTTTTCCCAACGAGTTTATAAGAGATTTGGTGAAGCTCAGCTCTAAAATGAAATGCTAGTTTGCACTCCTCACAATTAGTCCCTGGGTTACCAGTAATGGCTTTTTGTGACCACATATAAGAGATGAGGGAATCCTTCTATGCCGCCATAAGGCTTTAAGATTTTCCTCACTGTGTTCTCAATTTATAGCTTTCAATTTCTTATTTTCTCTATTTATTCTTTTGGCTTTCTAGGGCCATAAGAGGAAGACAGGTGACTTTATAATCTCTATGATCCCCACAGCAACTAAGTGCTATCAGCCACTTGACTTTCCAAAGCCTTGCTCTCTACCCGCTTTTTGTCCCAGGCGACCCCTGGAAATAATTTATTTAGGTAATTTCATTGCCATTAATGTCATGGATTACTCATGTTCCAGTTGCCTTCAGCTGGAGGCTGCCTATGTGCTTCTCAATTGTGTAAGCAACTCAATCCCAAAATACTGTATTTTGTGTCTTTTTCATCGGATCCTGATCCAATTACTCTACCAGTTAGGATTCTAACAGGAAATAAATGGCCCTCTAAAATTGGGTAATTTGAGGAGACTTTGATAAAGGGACTATTAACAAAGATAAGGGCAGAGTGTGAAATGAGAAGGGATAAAGCAGTTCACAGAGCTAGCAAGAGTGGAGGCTCTTACCATCTCTAGACTTGAAGGGATGAGGAGAGGGAACAATGAACAGAGACAGGAGACAGAGATCTCTGTGGAGAGAACTGTTTAACAGAATTTGGGACTTTTGGCTAAGGGACAGAGCTGACTGCCAGGGCTACTTGTAAGAGCAGGAAGGTCAATATTCTCTTCTCATCTTTGTCCCTTGCTTTGATCTCTTAAGTGCTTTTCACGGACTGAAGTTACCTAAAAGACAAAGGGCTGGGAGTTCACTGATGTGGTCCTCACCAGTTAGCCTCCTGGAGTGCAGGGGAATTTTCTTGGGTGGAATGTGAATATAGAAGGCCTCAGTTTGTGCCTTGTGATGTATTCCAGCTTGATTTCAGCTAGAACTGCTCTCTAAAAGGGTTGAAATCTAGGACCTGACTTCGGCAATCTATCCATTTAGTGCTGTCACCTAGAGAGAGGCTGGAGGGATAGGAAATGGAGCCAGCTGCTGAGGCTTCCATAGAAGAGCAATTCCTAGTGTGTTAGGACTTTTCTCTGATTTTGGGATTTGGAACAGAGTTTTAGTCATTACAGCAGAGGCTGACATTCTTCAAAGGGCCAGATAGTAAATATTTTAGATTTTACAAGTCATGCAGTCTTTGTTGCAATTACTTAACTCTCACCATAGTTCAAAAGCACTCATAGACAACACCTAAGCAAATGGCTATGACTGGGCTCCTATAAAATCTTATTTACAAAAGTAGGTTGAGGACTGGATTCGACTCAGGGGTCATAGTTTGTAGACACCTACTCTACAGAAGCTGGAATCGGAAACAGGAAATTGAATTCGAAAACCTAGTTATATAGATTGGGCCAATCCAGCAGTAATTGGTGAATGCTGTGAATTAGGCAGCAATTTCGTACTCAGTTTTACCCTTTGGCAAACTGATTTAGCACAGTGAGTCTATGACAGCAAGATTAATTTCAGACCCCTTGGCTGGAAGGTGATGCTGCTAAAATACTGTTTTTCTCGTTAATTTTGGCTCAGGAATCCAGTTGGACCAAGGCTATCAGTAGTGGACCCCCTTGACTTTTGAGAAAGATGAAGAAGTCAGCTACCTTGTTCTAATGACTCCTGGGTCACCTGCACGAGTCTCCTGCGAGAGGCTCTGCCATACACTTTTGCACGTAGGCCTCACCTCTTGCTCTGAATTTCATTTTTCTGCTTGTTCCTGGGTCTCAGAACAGACCTACACTCATCCTGTCCAGTGGAGTTACTCACCAGATTCTACCTTTTCTTTATCTGGCCAATTCTGGTTAGGCAGGACATAGATTAAGATTGTATCATTTCTGGCTATTATTTTTGCATATTTTTCATTGACTTTGCAGGTAAAGCTTTGGTCATATTTTATTGGTTACTTTTTAAAATTGATTTGGACTTACTGCATGTAGTTTTAAGTCATTAAAAGGTTTAATTGGAGATTCAGGAATAGAATCCATTTGGTTTTCCAGATTTATTAGCCCCTGAATCACATGCAGCAGGAACTGGAACGTGGAGCGCTCTCATCCAGATTTTGGGTTACTTTATTGCGGTTTCAACGTTGAGAAGGCACAGTCCAGTGCTTTTAGCTGTAGATTCAATCACTTGACTGTAGTGAGCTCTGGATGACTTCCAAAAAGTTCTGACACTTTGAAAAGTTATGTACTTTTCTTTTCTAGCGGCAGGAATGGATTTCCATGAGTGTGCCGACGTTCCCTCAGCCCCTCACTAATCAACCTTTCTTACCAAAGGTGTGCATTTAAGCAAACAGGAATTGTCTTGACAGTGTGGCCACGGGGCAGAGCTGTGATAACCGGCCCATGCAGGATTGTGTCAAAGAATTGAGATTTGTTTTCACCTTGTTAATTGGACTAGGCAGAATTGTGAGTCAGCTTGAAGTGATCTCTGAAACAGACCTGCTCCCCACACGTCTAGTCTAGTGGCTGTTTGCCATTTATAAGGCAGGATGTGAAACTCAGCAGCAGTGGCTGCTAACTCACCCCTTCTGGAGCGCATCCAGAACAGCTGATGGAGAGCACAGAGTTATGGTGGAGGTTCTGTTAGATTTCTCTCAAGACACCAAGTGGAGATTATGGCTTCACATAATTCTGGCCACCATAGAAGAGTCAGGAGAATGGCAGAGGGAGGTGCCTCTCCTTGGGGCCCAAGACAGTCACATGTATTCTGCTGAGCTTCAGAAGGTCTGAAGTTGGGCAGGATTGCAAATTAGAAATAGTCCTTGATGGAGGAACAAGAAATCAAGATTCCAGTCCTAGCTCTGCCTTTAATTGCTATGTAAGGGAAGAGTAATCACTCAGCCTTTTCTGGGAGTTGGTTTCCTTATCTGTAAATTAGGGATAATTAGTCCTGGCCTATCTCCCTCAAAGAGATGATGAGTACCGAATGAGAACATTAATGAATGTGAAAGTACTTTGAAAATAGTATAAAGCACAAGAGAAAGACGTTATTATCACTGCTGCTAATGAAATTGACTGACTCACTAGCACATGATGCTTTCTATGTCAAACACACACTCCTCATCCAGACTTCTGAGTTTTTTTCTCAACTGGACTCTACTTTGTGAGGTACCATCATAAATCCCTGACCTGGACTCTGCTCCAACGAAGCTATTCTCACAATATTCCTTTTCACATCACATTTTGCTCATTCCTACCTTTATGTTTTCTGTATTTTGTTTCTGGTTTTCCACCCAATTCTTTTTTTCGGCTCCCCTCAGAGCCCCAACCTTGTCTTTTAAGGCTAGTTTTCTGAGGGCACCCCGTTCAGATCTCTTCTCATTCAAAATAGTATTTGGAAGATCCCTTCCACTCCTGTGGCATCAGCTACCATCCATCTGCTGATAAGTTCTTCTCACTTCACAATTAATGACAACACTATCTTCCCATTGAAAGTTAGAGAACATGTATTCTTCCGCCTCCCCTTCATCCTTTTCCTCATATTCCATATTCCCTTAGCCATCAAGTCCTGTAGCATCTATCTCCTGAATCTCTGTATCATTGCTGCTGCTTTACTTTGGGTCCAAGATTCTGGTAATTTGGATTATTGTTACAGTTTACCGATTAGATTCCCTCTTTCCATTCTGTTTTCCTGCCAATATATCCTCCACCATTCTGCCAAACTGATGTTTCTAAAACACAAATCCGATCATGCCATTTCCCTGCTCTGAACGCTTCAGTAAATCTCAATCTTTTCAGAATTGAGTTCAAACACAGCCCAGAAGCACACAAGGCTCATCATGACTGGCCCCCACCTATCCAACTCCCCACTGGGTGTTAACTCTTTTTAAGTCTTAAACTCATCTAAGAATCTGAGGAAATAGAAAAATTTATAGGTAAAGATTTGCAAACAAATAACCATTTCCTCCTGGAGTTCAGCTCTGCCATCCTTAAGGATCGCCACATTTGCAGTCCCTCTCCAACCTCACTTCCTGCCCTCTCCCCATGCAGACACTTGGCTGCAAACACAGAGGCTCTTGGAGTTCTTCAGTGATGTGTGGCTCTTTCATGCCTTTGTGACTTTATACTTTGTGTCCCCTCTGCTAGGAATTCGCTTCTTACCAGCTTTGTCCAGCTAAAGACCACTTGTCCTTCAAAACCTAGTTCAAACGTTACTTCTTCTAGGAAGTCTTCTCTGATTGCCTATCTGGTTCATCCATTCCTGTTTTGCGGTTCCAGAATAGCCTGAATAGTCTTCCGTCCCACCTTCTCTCAACAGAATTTTGATCCACTCTGTGTTTACTTGCTAGATTATTTGAGGGTAAGGATCTTGTCTTAATTGGCTGTGTATTTCCAGCTCCCAAAATATTACTTGGCATATAAGAAGCACTCAATAAAATGTTTGCCGAATGAAATTGAATTGTTCTTATCTAGAATACTCTTCTCCCTCTCTTTCACTAGTACACACCTTATAGTTCTCTTAAGGTTAATCACAAAGACAATCTCTTATATAACCTTGCTTCATTATCTACATCATTTAATGATCTTCTCTTTGAATTCCCTTATTGCTAGTGTGCGGTTTTTACCATTGCAAGTTAATTTGTAGGTTGCTTTGAAATATATCATCCCAAACCATTTCTATTCTCTAAGTATATGATGCAATGCAGGGTAAAGTGTCCTGGGAAGGGACTCAGAAACCCCAGCTCTAGCTTTAGCTCTGCTATGAATTAAATGTGTGGCCCTGGGCAAAGTACTGATTCTTTTTCCCCCATGGTTTAAGTTTTCTTATTTTTAAAACGAGGGCTCTGTTCAATATCTAAGATGCCTTCCTGTTAAAAGGCTATATACCATTAATGTCTTTAATTATTTCACATATCACATCTGTATATTTCACTTTTCCAATTACATTGCAGTTCTGCATGCAAAGGATATTTTGTCTGTGTGTCACTGACTATACATTCACATGAAATGAGCTCTTAGTAAACTCTAAGCATCCTCTTGGGAGATTAAGTGCAAAAGTGATGCAACAAAAGGTTAATAAAGTCATTTTCTACAACTTCAAATCTCTGGATTACTTTTTGAGTTATGTGTGGTTAGGGTATATCAAGCATACATTCCTGTAGGCAGGTCTACCTTTTAGAAGGAGGGCCAGATTTGAATCTTCAAACCTTATTTTGAAGCAGAAATTTCCTTCCATCTTGGGAAAAGATGTATTCTGATTTAAAGTGGAAAAAAGAGCTCTAAGAGACTCTTAAAGAACTTCAAAGGAATTTTTGGAATCCAAGCTATGCCAAGAAAATAAAGCAAAAATAAATCATAAAAAATAATTGATTTTTTTTCTTGTTAATCTAAGGGAGGATGTGCTGCCTGCTCTGCAGAGTATAATTTAGGGTTTCACCAGACTGTGAATTTTTGTCTAGGGGTCAGAGACATTTTTCTGATTGCAAAGGAACACCAAAGGTTAGTGGCCTGGGTAACAAGTGATGACATTCATTACAGTCATACTGGCTTTTTAAAAAGAAATAACTCTATGTTCATCCAGCACAGGTGATCTTCATCTCCTTTCATCTTAGTTTTTGAAAATCAGCATCCTCTTCGCTCAGCAATGGCCATATGTATAGAGAACTCAACCTTGGGTTACTGAGATCAAAAGAGTTGCAGTTGAAGCAATTCTGTATAGCTGAATAGCAGATCCTAAACACCAAATGCTGTCTCCTAAAGAATGAATACAGTTTTTCCTTGACTAATTTAGATTGACTCTGTTGTTGAAACTGCAACAGTCAGTAAGTACTTAATTCACATCAATCAGCTGTTTCTTCTTGTTGGTCAACTTAGGTGGGATGTGGCCTCATTTTCTAAGTAAAGGAATCAAAATTATAGTAACCACACATTCATCCTAGAATTTGCATTTGTAATTATTTGTTCGCTTTTATATCTCTACCAGCAGTGTATCTAGACTATTTGACCCCTAAAGCAGATCAAATTTTAACCCTCCCCTGGTCTATACAACAAAATTATTTTCTGTAATGTTTATTATTTTCTGTAGTACTTGGTACATTGCACTCTGAGTTCCTTGAAGTCAGGAACCATGTCTTACATATCTTTGAATCTCCAGGGTCTAGTATTTTGCCCGATCTTTTAGTTGGTGCTCAAGAGATGCTTATGAGTTGAATAAGTAAATGAAAGGATCATCGTCTGTAGCATGGCCAAGATTGATTATTAAGTGACTTTTAATGTGCTAGAGATCAAGCACTGCATTAGACAGTGTCTGCATTTTCCTTGGTATGCCTAGACAATGCCTACCAAATTCTTTAAAGGAACTATATAGAGTTCTACCAGTGGAAGCCTATGGACTTGACAGTAGACTCATATGTTCCAATGTCAAATCTCATCCCTTCAACCCTTTCAAACAACAGCTCCTGGCATTTCAAGTGCTCCAGCCATAGACCCAAAGTGGGTCAGATGCCTGAACTGTCACCATTAATTTGCCCTTGCTATTGAAACTCTGTGTTGAATGTCAGAAATCACACAATTGCATCTCTTACCGCTAATTGTTACTTAATTTTGATTTTTCACACTCATTTTGCAAGTACTGAAGTGCAAACTGAATAGTAAAGAAGGGGTAAAAATACACAACTACGTGATTCTTTAGTCTTCTGTATAGAAATTTTCAGTAAAGTGCCAAACCAAGCACCACCACTGAAAGCATCTGAGTGCTCTGTCACTCTGAGGGTAATCCATTTTAAAGTCACCTTTCTGCTAGACCTTCTGTTTATCCGTGGCTACAACAGCAAGCAAGCAAGCAAGAATGCAAGCCATCTTTTGCAAAGTAACTCCTTTGCCAGTTTTACAACTTTAGCCCAGAAAGCAGGAGATTCATATACATGACTAAGATCTTAATTAGCTTCCCAAGTGAGAGACTTTTATTTCACCCCCCCAAGTGTAACAGTGTATTCATCTGTTCAATTAGTAATATCTTAAGTAATATCAGGTCTTGGGAGGCAGACAATAGCTTGTCTTACAATATGCTTTGGAAATTCTTCAAAGTGGCCCAGTCTTCAAGGCGGAGCAAGGCAGGTGGTGGGAGAATGTGGTCGTTGAGATTTCCCTTGATAGGTGTTGGGGACCGCCATCCTCCCTCTTTATCAGTGCCCTGGCACTTCAGAACCATGCCAGGTGAAGATGTACCAGAAGAAATTACAATGGCCTAGAATAATTACTTTTTTTAAATTTTTGCTTTTAACATTTGTTGGGTTTTACTATTTGTGTTTGCCTGGCAGGATGCTAAGCCCCCTCACATGGATTGTATAATTGACTTTAATTCTTTCAATCACCCTGTCAGGTGGCTTTGATTTCTCTTCCTTTACTCACGAGGCAACAGAGGTGTCCAGGTAATTAGGCAGTATTTCAATGTAGGTTTTCTTATTATTTCATTTGCAGTATTCTTTCTATGATTTGATAGCAGAGACAGTGGGAAGGTAGTCCATGGCCACGGGTTACTTTTTCCTTTCTAGGCTCTTTTTTCCCATCTTCCTTCAAACATAAGTTTTAACCAAACTGACCACTTTTGGGTGTCGAATTTACCATCCATTCTCTCACACCTCCTGGCAATGCAGAGGTTATTCTCAGACATCACCATATCCTTTCTTTCTGCCTCACAATTTCTCCCTCCTAGAGTCTTCATAAAGATTTTTACCACCTCTGGAAGTCTGTGATTTCCTTTAGCAGCTGGCACTTGGCACTTCTACAATTATGCACTGACTACAGGATGTGCTGAGGCCCTGCTTAGAGTTCTGCCCATGCTCTACACCTAGAAGCTGGGAGGACCCATCAGCAGCACCCAGCACAGTGCCTGGAGCCTAACAGGTGCTCAGTGCATAATGATTGATTGACTGTCATTGAGTCTGATTGTAATTTCTTTGCGTTTTCTCTAAAACCCCTAGTCTAGAATGTACCAAGAACACTAACTATGGTTGTCTCTGAAGTGTGGGACTGGAAGCTAGGTGCTTTTCTTTGCATATCTTTGTTGTAAGTAACTTATCATGTGCATGAACTAACTTGTAAATAAAAAGCAAAACGCATTACAAAGAAAAACAAAAACTCTGGCAATAGGGTTTTGAAAGATTGTACATTTTTCCTTGCAATCTTTCTCTATCCCCTTTCTACGTACTGGCAAATGAAGAGCTCTCAACGGAATGAGCAACAGATCTGTTGGTGAAATATTGGTGCAGGAGTGGAGCCTGCCTTTGAGTTCACTCAGTAGCCCTCGCTGTGAGCTACCGTCTGCTTCTATTGGACACAACACAGAAAGCTGAAACAAGGCGGAAAAAATTCTGACATGCAAGACTTATAAAATAGATTCTTTTGCCCAGCCCGATAGATTTGTTTGATCTATAAAAACTTTTAATTTTCCCAAATATACATTATACACCATAAATCACTTGGAGCTCAAAGAAAACTAAGATAGTTTGGCTGAAATGTAATAGGATATTCTTTTTTTGATAAGAAAACAATATGAATGCACTAGATATGAATCAGCCCAAATAAATAATCCAGGAGATTTTTGAGGTAAAAAAAAAGTTTTTCAAGGCTATAAATCCATAAGAAAATAGACTTCTAGAGAATATATTGAACCAACTGGGAGGCAAACTCCATTAAGGGAAGATTAAATTAAAAGCTCACAATGACTTCAAAGTGCCCTTTTTTCTGGGGAAAATATGGAGACTCCCAAGTGGAAATGGAATGTATAACAGTCGATCATAAATACAATCTGTTAACAAAGGAGCACAAATTAAAGTTATATTAATTCAACAAATGGCTATTAAGTGCCCAATCTGGGCATGGAGCCCTCTCTTAGGTACTGCAAAGGGTACAGGATGTAAGGCCAAGTCCTTCCCTTAAGGGAATTTGCGATCTAAAACAGTGGATATAAGACAAGTATTCAAATAACCACAATAACCAGAAAATTAGAATTATCATCTGAGGTGTATACACAGCATTGTAAACAATAGACTTGGACACCTCACACAGCAGAGGGTCAAGGCGAGACTTCATTCACGGCAAGTGGGATCTGGAGTGGAGCAGGGAGCATTCTAGGAAGGAGGAATAAGCAGGAGCATAGGCTCAGAGGTGGGAAGGTATGGAGAGAAGGAAATGGAAGGATCTACTCTGGCTGTAGCAGAGGAAACACATAGGGAACTGGTGGGAATAAAGCCTGAGAACCTAGATTTGGGACCTGATTTGGATGAACTTGCCTGTTGACTGGCATCAGGCAGACAATGTAAAACTTGAAAAGAGTAAAGTGCTAGGACTCGGAAGACCTGGGCTCAGGTTCTACTTCAACATTTGGCATGATATTCATCCCTCAGTATGTCCTGGATAATTATTTTGTCTTTCCCAGGGGACTGAGTTGGTGTGAAGCAAATGAGGTTAGACTTTGTAAAGTATGAAGAAATGCACAAATAAAGATTGTTGTTCTCATTGTAGTAAGGGTCTTAGCTTGAGACACTAAGCTGTGTTGCTCCCCCAGAATTCAGTCATGCATCTCTTGCCAGATTTTGATTCCCGAAATATATTTCCATGAGTGCCTAATGATTTATCTGGAGAAGAACATTCTAAAGGAAGAAAAGAGTTGATGAACGAAAGGCAGTATGTGTAGCAGATGAGAGTACAAACTCTGATGTCAGACCTGGAATTGAATTTTGGCTTCTTAGCCCTAATAAGATACACAATTTCTCTAAGTGATTAAGATAACAATTGACGTAATGTATGTAGAGTGCTTAATAGAATGCCTGGTAAATATTACAAGTTCAATAAATTATGGCTATCATTATTACTTTTATTATTATTGTTATTTTTATGCTTGGGTTAAGGGCAGTGGGCCAGGGTCAGGGTGCAGAAGTGTTTGTCAATTGTGTTTTCTGGTAATATAACACCATAGAGTCATGCCTGAGACCCAGGGAGAGATGAGGCAATAGTACAACGGCTAAAAATTGGAAGAATGAATTCACAAGGTGTGGGGAGCACAGAGGAGCACAACATTGTAGCCTACGGGACAGACTGATGGGACACTAGAGGATAAAGGCAATCAGAGCCTGTTGAACATGGCACCCAATGGTCAGAGTCACTGATCACACACATCACAAATGGAACAAGGAAAGGACATGACACTGTGGCATCTTTGTCACAGACATAGATCCATGGGCATAGGAGCATAGGTGACCCCTACAGCAGTGTCATTTCAGAGATCTAGAAAAGAAGGGGAGGAAAGTGGTGGAAGGCAGTGTGTTACTGAGGGGAGAACTTGAGAGTTGACATGTAGGTCACCTCTCTGAGGACTTTGGGAACTTTAGGAAGGAATTTGAGGAAGCTGGGGGAGGAGGCAGTGAACTACTGCTTGGTTATTTTTTTGTGCATCTTTTCCCCCTGCACCTCCCCCCCTCCTCCCGCAGCTGATGTGATGTGGGGTAACACTGGTTGCATTGAGACGAGGAGGAACAGAACTAGGCTTGGGAAGACAGTAGCATGCAGGGGAAGGAGTTGGGGAGAAGCTGGAGCAGAGAGATTCCTCTAATACTTCAGGCCATGCTCTCCCCACAGAGGGTGGGCAAGATAGTTCATTATCAGAAGGAAAGAAAATGTTAGAGTTGGTACATCTATTTCTCTAACAAAAATAAGAAAAAAATAAACTCAGCTAACATTTAAGGTCTTACTTGATAGTGGCTTCTCGATTTCATTTCTTCTATCAAAGGTCAAGAATCCTAATTAAGGCTGACCGCAATTACTATTAATCACTTTTAACTGGGCTTGGATAATACTAGTTCAGTAGAGGAGTCTTCAGTTTGTTACACTTTATGACAAAAACTTCAGACTATTTGTTATTTTAGCTTCTTAATAATATGTTGCTATTTCAATATCTACTTTAATATTTAGCAGCACATGCTTTTGGTGACCATATAGCATTATTCCAATGCACCTCTTGATTTCTTGCCCCCTCATTTTCCAGAGGTAGTTATAAAATGGGTTTTCATTTCAACCTGCAGGTGACTTTGAAGACATATTGCCATATGGTGCTAAAAACACTATAATACATCACCGCTTGTTAGCCAGATGTTGTTCTACTCTGCTAGGCAGTGATTCAGATGCTCTGTGATGATTTCACAAAATGAATCTTGCTAAATTGGAGAGTTTTAGTTGTCACATCCCATCTCATTATTATTGGCTGGGTATTTCAAACTTACAAGAAAAACTAACAGTTTGAAACGAATCTATTAGATATGCAAATAGTAGTGTTTCCTGCTGCCAGGAGCCTGCAGCCCCTCGTGTGACAGCATCCCCATTTCACAGAGCGGAAAAGGGAGTCACGGGACACTGACACCATGGGGTGACTTGGATGAAGATGGACACTACCCAGAGCTGATTGGAGGTACTGGAATTTCAAGCTGCTTTCTATGCTGTGTAAGCAGAGACAGGCCCAAGCTTTTGTAGGCTGGATAGCTGGCTGCTTACACGGTGTGATTTGAGAAGGGCCAGGAAAGCCCCTAATTGTCTCTTCATGCAACAGTGTCTACATTTCCACCATTGCTGATTCAGTATTTGAAGTAAGGAGCTTTTTCTCTAGAATTTCTCTTTTAAATTGTCATCTATCACAGGGGTGGGGCAGACTTTGTAGTGTGCAGGGGTTAAATTCAGTTACCTACCTTTAGTCTCCTTTATCCTACATCCATCTTCAACCTGCTCCCCCTAGTGCCTGCTAAGCATTCAATGCATATTCATCGAGTGAATAAATTAACGAATGGATGCATGAAGAAAAGGATATGACTGGCCTCTATAGCAAGAACACAGGTGAAGAATGTATGCCGTGGCCCGTTCATGTAGCAGAGAGATGCTGGGGTTGGGGAGATAGTAAAATGGAAAGTCAATTCACTACCTAAAGTGCCTTCTCGTGCCAGGACATGTGTTGGCAGAAAGATTTTTCTGCTAGACCTCATCTCTGTAGAGTTACTGAGGGCAGCTTCTGTGGATGGTACGTTGCCTCTAATGCTGTGCAGAGGGCAGCTACTTCTTCATTGGGATGGGCCTTTCTGCACCTAGTGAATGAGACGACGTTCTCCAGAGCATTCTGTGCTGATCGTGATATAGCACCAGTTTTTCTTACTGCCCAGAGTCAAGTTCCAATCTGTCCAGTTCCACTGTCATTGATGGAGCTGCCAATCTGGCAGTTGACAGATCCATCACTGGGTTTCTGTCAGATACTTGCTGTCATGTGTTTCGGCAGCTGGACCACAGGCCTTCTCCTGGCAAAATACCACATTCGTATAAAAATGCCTTTAACACGGATAACCCTGGAGCCTGGAGTACGTTTGAAATCATTACAGGAGGACGTGGATTCATAGTCAGACTTTGGTATTCACCACCACAAAGGATAAAGTCAGACACTGCAGGATTCAGGATAGTCCAGAATGAAACTTAGCTCAGATAGAACGAAAAGGCAATCCCAACAGAAAGACTTCCTCTGGAGGTGACGGCTTCAGTGAGTAGCAAGAGGCCTGTAGGACAAAATTCAAATTTTCGCTGTGTGAATTCAAACTACAGTGAGAAAATGCTAAGACGTTATATTACAGCAGCTGGAAATTGTAAGGTTTGAAATCTGTGGTGGGTTAAACAAGTAATTCAACTTCTTTCACTTCACTTTGGAAGGAAATGGGTAAAATTTTATATCAACAAGTATTTAATATACACTTGCTCTGGTAATAGCTTCTTGAGTGTTAATTATGTGCTAAGCATAGTGCTAAGTGTGTTTTGTCTATTTCCCTTGATTCTCGTTGTGTCCTAATGAAGCTGGTATTATTCTGCCCATTTTACAGGTAAAGAACCAAATTTAAAGGTGAAAGTGACTTGACTTAGGTCACATAGCTAGCTGGTAGGTGGCAGATAGCAGTGGCTTAAGAGTAAATTTATGTTTTAAAACTGGCTCTACTCTGTGCCCCCTGCCCCCAACCGCTGTGTTCAGACACTTGCTAGGCATTGTGGGAGTACAGGAGATGCTGTGGTTCCCACAAAGATCCCCTTTACCAGGCCTGTGCACCCTACCCCTAGCTTCTGTGCTAGCTGCTGATGGCTCCCATCTGCCCTGTTCCCTCCTCCTGGATGCCTTGCCCAGGTTTGCTCATCCATTCCCACCCCTGTGGCTCATAACAGATTGATACATCAACGCAGGCAACTCTGTGCTGTGGTTTATGATCTAGAGAGTCTTGCCCCTTTGTATAGGTTGAAGAATGCATCTGACTGGACCCTTTCCCTGCCTGGATCTTATCATTTTTCTATCCCATTCTCTTCTCTCCCTTTCCGGTTCATCCTTAAGAGCACTCTGTCAATAAATCATCCTCACCTATATCCCTATCTCTAGCTCTGCTTCTAGGCAACCTGAGCGATGAAGAACTTCTTCCTTTAGGAACCATACAATTTTAATGTAAAGGAGAACTTTCAGAATAATCAGTGCCATTCAAAGATGGACTAACTTGTTTGGGTCACTCCTGAGTTCCTCCTTTTAGGGCATATATACTACAGCCTGGGGTCAAAGATCGCTGGGCAGGGTGCTGTGCAGGGACTTCAGGCACAGGCTAGGAGGAGGCACTAGAGAAATGTTAACTTCAAGATTCAATGAGTCCATGAACTGACACGTGTTAATAATACCTTTCATATGCACATTGTGCCTTGTATTTTCTAAGGAAATGGTATTGTTGGAAGCTGGTCCTGTGGTGTAGTGATTAAGTTTGGCGCACTCTGCTTTGGTAGCCTTGTTTGTGGGTTCAGATCCCAGGTGCAGACCTGCACCACTAGTCAGCCATGCTGTGGCAGCAACCCACATACAAAATAGAGTAAGACTGGCACTGATGTTAGCAAAGGGCTAATTTTCCTCAAGCAAAAAGAAAAGGAAGATTGGCAACCGATGTTAGCTTAGGGAGAATCTTCCTCAGCAAAAAAAAAAAAAAAAGAGAGAGAGAGAGAGAGAGAGAGAAAGAAGTAGTATTACCTCACAGTTAAGGATATGGATGCTATTAGCCTGACTTCTTGGGTTAAAATCCTAGCTCTATTATTTATGTGTAGCATAACCTTGGGCAAGTGTATTTACCACTCTGTGCCTTAGTTTCTCCCTCTGATAAATGGAGATATAATAGTATCTATCTCAAAGGTTTGTCAATGAGGATTAAATGAGTTGCTAACATGTGAAATGCTTACAAGAATATCTGGCATAGCGAGTGCTCAATGCATATTAGCTATTGTTTCATATGTCTCTGTATGTATGACACAACTCACTGATGTGTGTTATATTGAGGAATAAGTGTGTTTCTTTTGCACTGTAAGTAGTGATTTCTTTCTTTTCCCTTCCCATCATTTTGTAAACTCCTTGATTAGAAAGAACTCTCTTTTTTAAAAAAATTGAGATATAATTCACACACCATAAAAGTCATCCTTTTAAGTGTACACTTCTGTGGCTTTTAATATACTCATAAGGTTTTGCAACTACTATATAGTTCCATAATATTTTCACCACCCTGAAAAGAAACCCATGCCCATGGGTAGTCACTTCACATTCCTGCCTCCTTCCAGCTCCTGGCAACAGCTGATCTATATTCTGTATCTATAGATTTGATTCTTCTGGATATTTCATATAAATGGAATACATTATGTGGCCTGTTGTGAGAGAATTCTTTCACTTGGCATAATATTTTCAAGAATCATCCATATTGTAACATTTAACAGTATTTCATTTTAATGGCTGAATAATATTCT
This sequence comes from Equus quagga, assembly GCF_021613505.1. Taxonomy (NCBI): domain Eukaryota; kingdom Metazoa; phylum Chordata; class Mammalia; order Perissodactyla; family Equidae; genus Equus; species Equus quagga. Next base: position 43,610,793 of record NC_060280.1, on the reverse strand, counting down.
ACATTTTGTTTATCTATTTGTGAGTTGGTGGACATTGGTTTTTTCCCCCACTTTTGGGCTATTATGAATAACGCTGCTAAGAACATTCAAGTACATGTTTTTCTGTGAATAGATGCTTTCAGGTTTATTGGGTGTATACCCAGGAAGGGAATTGCTGGGTTGTGTGATAACTCTCTGCTTAACTTTTTGAGGAACTGCCAAACTGTCTTCCAAAATGGCTATATCATTTTACATTCCCACCATCAAAGTATGAGGGTTCCAATTTCTCCACATCTTTGTCAACAAGTTTTAATGTCTGTCTTTTTCATTATAGGCATCCAAGTGGGTATGAAGTGATATCTCACTGAGGTTTTGACTTACATTTCCATGATGACTAGTAATGCTGGGAATCTTCTCATATGCTATTGGCCATTTGTATATGTTTTATGGACAAATGTCTATTCAAATCCTTTGCTCATTTTTAATTGAGTTATTTGTCGTTTTATTATTGAGTTGTAATTATTGAGCTCATTATATATTTAAATATTCAGCCTTATCAGATATATGATTTGCAAATATTTTATTCCCTTTTTTGGGTTGTCCTTTCATTTTAATGATAGAGTTTTTTGAAAAACAAAAGTTTTTAACTTTGATGAAGTCCACTTTACCTATTTATCTTGTACTTTATATGTCGTATCTTATGCTTGTACTTTAGGTGTTATGTCTAAGAAAGCATTGTCAATCCAAAGTCATGAAGATTTACAACTATGTTTTATTCGAACTTTCTCTCTTTTGACTTAGGATTCTTAGTGAGAATCATGATGTCTAGAATCTAGTAGATTCTCAAAAAATATTGGTTGAATCCATGGCTGGATGTTTGGGAACACCTGGCTAGACTGTGTGCACAGGTTGCAGTATTTCATCATCTCTACATTTTCAGCCAGCGTTCGGCATTGCATTTGCGATGTAGGCAGTGCTTCAAGTTTCTTTGACATTTGGTAGACGAAATCAATAAGCCTTTTGAGATTCTCACTGCAAACTTGAGATTGAATGGGGGAGGTAATATTAGCTCCATTTGATAGATGATAAAACTGAGAACCAGAGATTAAATGAGTTACTCAAGGCCACACACCTAGTGGTAGAGCTCTAAGGCTTTTCAGGGCTTCCCCACGCAGCTCAAATGTGTGGGCTCCTGTTTCTAGGTACAGCAGTCACCATGGTTTCCCAGCTGTTTTTTCTTCAGTTACACTTTTATGACTGTCTCTGAGATTTCTAAATGTATATCGAGCCCTGTGTTTAATGAGTATACTTAGATGCGATAAATAATCAAACAAATAATCCCCAAGCTTTCTTAGACCTTATTCTCATGCTCTCCTCTCCTTGCCTTTGGTAATATTTGTTTCATTCCTTTTCTCTTGGTGGACAAACTTGACAAGATCTGCAAAGCCTGTTCTCCGAGCACCATCAGTATTCTATTGCCTGTGCCACACAATTTACCATTCAATTACTATATGTGATGCCCTAGATTGTTCTTCAGTTATTTTGAATGTGTAGCTCTTTTCTACCCAATTTAATTGTAAGATGCTTGAGCACAGGGGTTAGACCTTATATGTTTTTTACATCTCTCCACAGTAGCTGGTGAAATGTTTTCATTCTTCCGAGATTTCTGCTACTTTATTTGATTTGTTCTTCTATCCCACTTGTCTGTGCATTTACTGAACATTCTTCAGTTTATCCACCATCTTCTCCAGGAAGTCTTTGCCAAACACTGCCTTGTCTTCTGAATGCACATGACACCTGGTTTGAGGAGCTCATGTATCATTATTTCCACAGTGCCTAGTGTCATGGATATTTTCAGTCACGCCCTTATTTCTCTTGCTACTACTACTAAATTCTAAGGTTCTTGAGAGGAGCCATTATTTATTATTCAATTTTATGTTTTTCTGTTCCCGTCAACAAGATCAGTGACTTGCTCATACAAGGACTCAAAACTAATATGTACTTGTTGAGGCTTCTTAAAGTTATGCAAAGTAGATAGGATTTGGACTCATAAGACTAATTTGGGTTTCCACCTCTACCATCATGTGATCCCCAGGAAGTCAGTTCTTTGTTTGTGTGTATTTTTAAAAGACTATTTTGCTAAGGTCATAATAGTTCATAACATTATGAAATTTCAGTTGTACATTGTTATTTATCAGTCACCATATATGTGTGCCCCTTTACCCCTTATGTCCATGTCCCAAGCCCCTCCCCACTGGTAACCACTAATCTCTTCTCTTTGCCCATGTGTTTGTTTATCTTCCGCATGAGTGAAATCATCTGGCATTTGTCTTTCTCTGTCTGGTTTATTTTGCTTAACATAATACCTTTGAGGTCCAACCATGTTGCTGCAAATGGAACAATTTTTTCTTTTTATGGCTGAGTAGTATTCTATTGTATATATACACCACATCTTCTTTATCCATTCATCAGTTGATGGGCACTTGGGTTACTTCCACATCTTGGCTATTGTGAATAACGCTACAATGAACATAGGGGTGCGTAAGTCTCTTTGAATTGTGGATTTCAAGTTCTTTAGATAAATACCCAGTAGTGGGGTAGCTGGGTTATATGGTATTTCTATTTTTAATTTTTTGAGAAATCGCCATACTTTTTTCCATAGTGGCTGCACCAGTTTGCATTCTCACCAGCAGTGTATGAGGGTTCCCTTTTCTCCACATCCTCTTAAACATTTATTTTTTTGTCTTAGTAATAGCAGCCATTCTAAGAGATGTAAGGTGATAGCTCATTGTAGTTTTGATTTGCATTTTTCTAATGATTAGAGATGTTCAACATCTTTTTGTCTCCCTATTGGCCATCATTATACTTTCTTTGGAAAAATGTCTGTTCATATTCTCTGCCCATGTTTTGATTCAGTTACTTGCTTTTTTGTTGTTGAGTTGTATGAGTTCTTTATATATTTTGGATATTAACTCCTTGTTGGATATATGATTTGCAAATATTTTCTCTCAGTTGGTGGGTTGTCTTTTTGTTTTGTTCCTGGTTTCCTTTGCCTTGCAGAAGCTCTTGAAGTCTGATGAAGTCCCATTTGTTTATTTTTTCTTTTGTTTCCCTTGCTTGAGGAGACATGGTATTCGAAAAGGTGCTTCTAAGCTTGACGTCAAAGAGTGTACTGCCTATATTTTCCAGGCATGTCTTTCCATGTCTTACCTTCAAGTCTTTAATCCATTTTGAGTTAATTTTTGTGTGTGGTGAAAGATAATACTTTCATCCTTTTGCACATGGCTGTCCAATTTCCCCAACATCATTTATTGAAGAGATTTTCCTTTCTCCGTTGAATGTTTTTGGATCATTTGTTGAAGATTAGCTGTCCATAGATGTGTGGTTTTATTTCTGGGCTTTCAGTTCTGTTCTATTGATCTGTGTGTCTGTTTTTTATATTAGTACCTAGCTGTTTTGATTACTATAGCTTTGTAGTATATTTTGAAATGAAGGATTATGATGCCTCCATGTTTGTTCTTTTTTCTCAGGATTGCTTTAGCTATTCAAGGTCTTTTGTTGCCCTACTTAAATTTTATGATTCTTTGTTGTATTTCTGTGGAGAATATCATTGGGATTCTGGTTGGGATTGCATTGAATTTGTAGATTGCTTTAGGTAGTGTGGACATTTTAACTATGTTTATTCTTCCAATCCTTGAGCATGGCATTTTTCTTTAAGTCATCATTGATTTCTTTCAGTAACGTCTTATAGTTTTCTTTGTATAGGTCTTTCACGTCTTTGGTTAAATTTATTCCTAGATATTTTATTCTTTTTGTTGCGATTGTATTCTTGAATTTTTTCTCTGTTAGTTCATTAGTAGAGTATAGACATATAATTGATTTTTGTAAGTTGATTTTGTACCCTGCAACTTTTCTGTACTTATTGACTATTTCTAATAGTTTTCTGATGGATTCTTTAGGGTTTTCTATATATAGAATCATGTCATCTGCAAACAGCAAGAGTTTCACTTCTTCCCTTCCAATTTGGAGACCTTTTATTTCTTCTTCTCACCTAATTGCTGTAGTCAAAACCTCTAGTACTTTGTTGAATAAGAGTGGTGAGTGTGGGCATCCTTATCTTGTTCCTGTTCTCAGAGGATGGCTTTCAGTTTTTCCCAGTTGAGTATGATGTTGGCTGTGAGTTAGTCATATATGGCCATTATTATGTTGAGGTACTTTCCTTCTATATCCATTTTATTGGTTTTTTTTTTTTTATCATAAATGGATGTTGGATCTTGTCAAATCCCTTTTCTGCATCTTTTGAGATGATCATGTGATTTCTATCCCTCATTTTGTTAATGTGGTATATTACATTGATTGGTGAAGGTTGAATCATCCCTGTGTCCCTGGTATAAATCCCACTTGATCCTAGTGTACGATCCTTTTAATGTATTGCTATAATTGGTTTGCCAATATTTTGTTGAATATTTTTGCATCTATGTTCATCAGTGATATTGGCCTGTAATTTTTTTTCTCTGTGTTGTCCTTGTCTGGCTTTGGGATCAGGGTGATGTTGGCCTCACAGAATGTGTTAGGAAAGTTTTTGGAATAGTTTGAGAGGTATAGGTATTAAATCTTCTTTGAATGTTTAGTAGAATTCTCCTGAGAAACCATCTGGTCCTAGACTTTTATTTTTTGGAGGTATTTGGTTACTGTTTCAGTTTCTTTACTTGTGATTGGTCTATTCAGATTATTTCTTTTTTATTTAGTTTTAGAAGGTTGTATGAGTCTCAGAATTTATCCATTTCTTCTAGATTGTCTAATTTGTTGGCATGTAGTTTTTCATGGTATTCCCTTTAATCTTTTGTATTTCTGTGGTATCCGTTATATTTCTCCTCTTTCATTCCTAATTTTATTTATTTGAGCCTTCTCTCTTTTATTTCTTAGTGAGCCTTGCAAAGGGTTTGTCAGTTTTGTTTATCTTCTCAAAGAACCAGCTCTTAGTTTCATTGATCCTTTCTACTGGTTTTTTGGTTCCTATTTCATTTATTTCTGCTATAATTTTTTAAATTTCCATCCTTCTGCTGTCTTTAGGCTTTGTTTGTTCTTTTTATAATTCTCTTAGGTGTAGTTTAAGATTACTTATTTGAGATTTTTCTTGTCTATTAAGATGGGTCTCTATTGCTACAAATTTCTCTCTTATAACCACTTTTGCTGCATCCCACAAGAGTTGTTAAACGGTGTATTTTCATTTTCATTTGTCTCCAGACTTTTTTTATTTCTCCTTTAATTCATCATTGATCCATTGGTTGTTCAATGGCTTGTTGTTTAGTCTCCACATATTTTCACTTTCCCAACTTTTTTCTTGTACTTGATTTCTAGTTTCATAACATTGTGGTCAGAAAAGATACTTCATATAATTTCAATCTTCTTAAATTTATTGAGGCTTGCCTTGTTTCCCAAAATATGGTCTATCTTTGAGAATGTTGCATGTGCACTTGAGAAGAATGTGTATTCTGCTGATTTTGGATGGAGTTTTCTATACATATCTATTAAGTCCGTCCGGTCTAGTTTTTCATTTGTATCCACTTTTCCTTGTTGACTTTCTGTCTGAATGATCTATCCATTGATGTAAGTGGGGGTGTTGAGGTCCTGCTATTATTACGTAGCTGTTAATTTCTCCTTTCAGGTGTCAATAGTTGCTTCGTGTACTTTGGTGCTCCTATTTTAAGTGCATATATGTTTATAAGTGTTGTGTCCTCTTCATGGAGTATCTCTTTTATCATTATATACTGCCTGTCCTTCTCTCTCATCACCTTTGTTATCTTGAAGTCTACTTTGTCTGATATAAGTATGGCAATACCTGCTTTTTTTGTTTGCCATTATTTTGGAGTATTGTCTTTCATCCTTTCTCTCTGAGCCTGTGCTTGTCTTTAGAGCTGAGATGTGTTTCCTGTAAGCATATTGTTGGGTCTTGTTTTTTAATCCATCCAGCCATTCTGTGTCTTGATTGGAGAATTCAACCCATTTACATTTGGAGTGATTATTGATATATGAGGGCTTAATGCTGCCTTTTTATCACTTGTTTTCCAATTGTTCTATATTTCCCTTGTTTCTCACCCCATGTATTTCCAAATGCCAGTTCAGTCTGGTGTTTCTCTATGATGGTTTTCTCAGTTTTCTCTTTATTTATCATCTATTCTGATTTTTTGTTTAGTGGTTACCCTGAGGTTTGTATAAAAGACCTCATAGATGAGATAGTCCATTTTCTGATAGCCTCTTATTGCCTCAGTCTAAACAGTTTCCACCCTTTTCTTCTTTCCCATTTAAGTTGTTGTTTTCACAACTTATCCCATTTTGTGTTGTGAGTTTGTGATTAAAATGAAGTGGTTATAGTTATTTTTAATGCTTTCCTTTCCTTTATCTTTAATGTTATAATTAACTGTTTGCTAACCTGTTCTGATAGAGAGCAGCAATTTTCTGATTTTGTCTGTTTACTTATCTCCTTGCTCAAGGCTTTGTAACTCCTTTCTATTTTTTTTTTTAGGGTATGTGGGCCTTCTTGATAATTTCTTGTAGGGCGGTCTGGTGGTGATGAACTCCCTCAGCTTTTGTTTATCTGGGAAAGCTTTTATTTCTCTATTGTATCTGAAGGATAGTTTTGCTTGATAGGTTATTATCAGCTGAAATTTTTGTCTTTCAGAATTTTGAATTTATCATTCCACTCTCTCCTAAGTGTTCTGCAGAAAAATCCACTAAAAGCCTGAAAGGGGTTCCTTTGTAGGTTATTTTCTTCTGTCTTGCTGCCCTTAATATCTTTTCTTTGTCATTGACTTTTGCCAATTTTACTAATATATACCTTGGAGAAGATCTTTTTACGTCAATGTAATTAGGAGTTCTATTATCTTCATTTACATGTAATTCTAGCTCCTTCTGCAGGTTTGAGTTGTTCTCACCTGTTATTTCTTTTAGCAAGTTCTCTACTCCTTTCTCCCACTCTTCTCCCTCTGGAATATCTATAATCCTTATGTTATATTTTCTAATTGAGTCTATATTTCTCAGGGAATTTCTTTGTTTCTTTTTAGTTTTAGTTTTCTCTCTTCCTCCATATGAATCATTTCTATATTTCTGTCCTCTAAATTAGTGATTCTGTCCTCCATAATATCAGCTCTGTTTTTTAAGGATTCCAGATTTTTCTTTATCTCATTCATTGTGTTTTTCATCTCCAACATTTCTAATTTCTTTTTATAGTTTCAATCTCTGTTGTGAAGAATTCCCTCTGTTCATTAATTTTATTTGTGAGATGGTTAAACTGTCTTTGTGAGTTTTCTTGTAACTCGTTGAGTTTCTTTATGATAACTATTTTGAATTCTCTGTCATTTAGATTGTAAATCTCTGTGACTTCAGAATTGATTTCTGAGTATTTGTCATTTTCCTTCTGGTCAGGAGCATTGATACACTTTTTCATGCTATTTGATAGCGTGGACTTTTGCTGTCGAGTGGTTTAGTATCTGGTCTCAGATTCCACCTGCCACCATTGTGAGGGGCAGGAGCTGTGTCTTCTGAGCCCTCTGTGACCCCCTGGTAGTTATGCCTGTCCATTGGAAGTTGTGCTGACAGGATCCATCTGTGTTTGCCCACTGGCTGCTGCTGCTATACACACATATGTGCAGGCACTCTGGGTGGGATCCCCAGCTCTGGCAAACTGGCAGAGCATTTGCACCAGGCAGGAGGTGGGTGAGGGGCACTTTCTTTTACGTGCGTGATCCTGCACACCCCTGCTCTGCACTCACTGTCCTCCCACCTGGACTGCTCAGCTTGGTGTGGACACCCTTGTGATTGCCCAGCCACCTTGGTGTGGAGCATTCCCACAAGCTGGGAGGCAGCTCTGAGAGTGCAAGCATTCTCATGGAGGGCTGCCTCTTCCCCTTTCTCCTCTCAGAGTCACACACCAGCTGCCATGCAAGGTCCCAAGCCCTCGATCACTGCTGGTCAATAGGAGATGAGATCTCCTTACCTCCTTCCACTACCTCTTGGGGGGTGCGGGTCCAGCACCCCCACCTTCAGACATATGGTTGTATGGAGTTCTCAGAGATCTACTTTGTTGTGTGATTGTCCTCTGTTGGTTTATGAATGTCCTTTTCATTGTATTTTAGTGGGGAGAGACCAAGGGAAGAGCTCACTCTGCCATGATGCTGATGTCACTCTCGCTAATGTCCAAGTCACTACTTTTTAATAGACTTCAGATTCCTCATCTGTAACAATCCTTAGCTCAAATGAGAGTTGGGAGGTTTTAACAACAATATACATAGGAAAGCATAATACAAAGTTTAAGGGTAAGTAATGACAGTTGTTTTTGTTGCCATTCTGAAATAACAGACAAGACTTGAGTTTATCATCAATGAGCATATATTTCTTTGAAGCATCTTGTCCCTACGAAGCCAGTACCAGATGCTGAAAATTAGATGAAAGGAAAGAAAACAATCTCAGGAAGTTCCCCAGCATAGATTCAGTGCTCAAACATGTGCATTTTGATGCTAGACATTTTGCTTTTTCTTTAGAGTATTTCCAGGCTTAAACCAGGTCTGTGTCTTTTTGTATAATCTAGTTTGTAAGTCTACCACTTGTTTAATTATTCCATTGTTGACTAATATAATGCAGCAACCAGGAAGGAGAACGTGTCTATATGCAATACAGTTTCTAGGTCTCTGTTGGTGTTCAATGAATGTTAATATTAGATACTTAAAATAGAGCAGCTCCTATTTTAAGGAGAAGAAGCATTTAACAAAAGTTAGCCATTCTCTTTCCTTGTAAACATACAGACACCATTATTAAAGAATTGCTACTAAAATGAGTTCACTGCCTTGAATGTTCTCTGTGAAGAGAGACCACACTTCAAAACGTTGGATGGTATACTTATCACAGAGTTATGCTGGTAATGTTAAGGAACCTGTTTCCATTTAGTTTATCATCCACATTAAAAATGAAACTAATAGGGGCCAGCCCCATGGCCTAGTGGTTAAGTTCGTGTGCTCCCCTTCGGCGGCCCAGGGTTTTGCTGGGTTCAGATCCTGGGTGAGGACATGGCACCGCTCATTAGGCCACAGTGAGGTGGCATCCCACATGCCACAAATAGAAGGAGCCACAACTGAAATATACTACTATATACAGGGGGGATTTTGGGAGTAAAAAAGCAGAAAAAAAAAAGATTGGCAATAGTTGTTAGCTCAGGCGCCAATCTTAAAAAAAATAAAAAGAAATTAATAGGTGCCAAGAACTCTCCTAGGTGCTATAAGGGCAAGCCTACTAATTGATCTTCTATTGAGCACATATGTAAGAATGGAGAACTTAATTACTTTTCACTGTTATTTTTTAACCCAATAAATGAGAGAGTGGAAGACACTCAGGTTAAATGTAAGGCAGTGTTGTTCCTATCAGCCTTTGTGTGATTAGATGACTTTCTTCTAGGCTGTGACCCCAGGCTGTTCTTTCTATGGTCTTGAGATCCCTTTGTAGCGTTTTTATGTACTTCCATTTTAGTGTCTTTCATTGCAGAATGAGAGAGGGATAGACATGTAGTGATCAGTAGTACCAAAGATGCTTCCTTGTGAGTTACAGAAACAGGAAATTAAGTGAAGGCAGTTACTTCTAGCATGACAAAAAGTCCCAAACAGATAATCTGTGGCAGAAAAATTTGATGAGATAACATGATGAGATATTTATATATTTCAGGTGTATGCTAGGAATTCAGAAGCTCACTTCTTAGTGATTATTTTGAAAAACTCCAGATCTAATCTAGAATATTCTGAGAATTACCAGAGGTAACTGAAAATTGCTGTAGGAAGAGATGTAACATTTATTCTCTCAGGCCTTTATTCACAAATATTTCTAAAATACTTACTATGTACCAGGTACTTGGGATATAGACATGGTGTTATCCTACCATAAAGAAATTCCCAGCCTAGGGTTAGTAAACAGAAGAAATAGTCTCTACCCTGAAGAGATTCACAATCTAGGACAGCATATAAGTGGAAAAACATACAAGAGAGAGAACAGCTAAGTGATCAACTTTGACAGGTGACTAAAAATGCAAACAAAATTTTTCTTAACTTTTTTTTTCTACAACAATCTCTTTAAGGCTTTAATAAAATATAAAGATAATTATATCCACTATAAAATAGGACATGAGCATTTACACGTAAAGATTTGAATACAATTTCAGGGAAGCTTTTTTTTTCTTTTAAAAAATAGCTTAGATCCAATATTTATTAGTTACAAAAGGGTATTTATAAAGTATGTATAAGATAGGAAGAATAACAACACAATGAATTCAGGGAAACTCTTAAACTCGTTGATACCATGGTTAAGAGCTCATGCAATAGTCGTCTAGATAAAACACATTTCACTGTAAAATGCTTTCTCCAACGTAGGCTGTGTGGATGAATTAGGACTTTAACAAAGAGAAGGAGAGAGAACACAAATGAGATCTATGGATTTTTGGTGAAATTCTAGAGGAGAATTACTGTGCTACAGCAAGAAGATGACATCATGGGGTTGAGAGTTTAGAGACAGGGATTCTGGCTGGGTCAACCTGCTTGAACAAAAGCATAAGGTTAGGGGATAAGCTTGGTATGGGGGTACTAATTTATCAGCCTGGAATGGATATTCATACTGGGAAGTATTGAGACCCATAGTTGGATGGATAGTGAGATATTAATTTGAGAGTCATTGTTGGCCTTTGTACAGGGACTCATTACAGAATTAAAAAACCCAAATGTGGTAAGAAATATCTGAGCAGATTGAGTCCAACCTCCTGGCATCCCAATACCTCTGGCAAGTAGCCATTTAGTCTCGGCTTGAACACATTAGTGGGGTAATCACAATGTAATATGCAAACTATCCCATTGTTGAATGCCTCTAATGGATAAAAATTACTTCTTCACATCCAGATTAATTTTTTTAAAAAATTCCACCTTTCCATCCCATGTGAGCCATAATGATTTTTGTTCTCTGGAAACACAAAATAAAGCTAATCCTTTTTTCATTTGGCAGTTCCTCAAGTGCTTGAAAATAGCTTTCATATTCCCCTTAAGTCTTCTCCATAAAGGTGACACACCTTCAGACTTCAATCTCTTCTGATGAATATGATATTTTAAGAGTAATTTGGCAAACATATATAAGATAGATGAGAGTAAGAAGATAAAAACTAACACTGGGAGACTAGCTGGAATGCTATTGCAATAATGATGGTTGGAGAGAAGTGGAAAGAAAATGAAGAAGAAAGTGAAGTTTTGGATGAAAGAATTGATAGTACTGAGTGACAAATGGCTATAGGGGATAAAGAAGAGATGTAATTTAAAGATATATCAAAGATTTCTGGCCTGTGACACTGGAAGAATGATTTTGTTGTAGCCACCAATTTTCAGGGGTAAGGTTTGCTGTCTTTCTACTTAACTGCAATGAGAGGTGTTGTGGTTTGGTGGTTCAGAGCCTGAGCTCTAGTGGCAGAATGAGTGGGGAGGCTCAAATTCTGGATTTATCACTTAGGTTATGTGACATTGGCCAAATTACTTGTCATATTTGTATCTTGATTTTACCATCTATAAAGTATAAGTATTATAATATGTATAAAGATTTTAACTTGACTGGCAGAGAAGAAGCCCTAAATAATAATCTATTAATTCTCTGATGAGTTGATTTGGAGGTAGGTGAAGTTCAAGTTAAGAACTTCAAAACAAACCGTCTGGATAGGGAACAATCAGGACGCGTGGTCAAGTCATCGTATTAGGGTAGGAGTAGACACTGCAGATGGAAATGAGCTTGGAACACACAACAGAGAGGATTCAGTTGCATGGTCAAAAGCACTGGAGATCAGAGTGTTGAAATACAAGTAATTTGCCATTTTTTTCAAGATACTTGGCAGAAACAGGGCCTGTTGGAAGAGATATTCCTCTAGCCCAGGAAAGTGGGCCTTCCCTCTTAAATCCCTATCTTCTTGTGCACTGTTTTTCTTTACCTGACCCTGGCTCATGGGTTAATCCTTATACACACAGATTACCAATTTCTCTAGGGTGAGGAGGTTAAGAAGCTTACCTGGTTGAGGATGTCAAACTCCAGGCAATGGGCAAACATGCAAGTAGAGGTGTTTTACGAGCAGATAGAACTCAGCTACAGATGGAGCTGGTGGCAAGTAAAGGTCATTTCATAGATGTTGGTGGATGCTTGGGAATGGTTGCGCTTACTCTGTGTTAATGCTGTCAGGTGTGGATATCTCCCAGGGATTCTCTTTTTGTTTTGGTGTCTGCCCAGCCTGAAAGAATCTTTTCCCATCCTTAGAAATTATGAGATGATTTGCAACCAAAGTTGATAGAGTACATGCTAGTTATGACAGAGCAGTACAGATGGTTTGAATCAGGGGCAGGTCAATTACCTTTTTGAGCATGTTTCTTCATTTGTAGAAGGAGAATAATAATAACACCTACTTTGTAGAATTATTTTAAGGATCACATGAGATAGCATTTACACAGTTTCCTTGCATTGCACCTGGCACTTTGAGGTCACCAATTAATGTTAGTTGAAGTGGATGATCGTTTCATCAATTATTTATTGGAACACATCCTGTGAAAATGTAAATGGATTACTCTATGGTTTAGAAGCTATTTGCTGGGTCTAATCTACTTGTTTTTTTTAATATGATTTTTATTTAGTCCATCTAATTCTCACCTCAAAATTTCTGGGAACCAGGCAAATGTCACTAGAGTTTTTTAACTGCCCTTGGCTCAAATACTTGGCCAGAAAAATCATTCCATACGTTTATTCACCTTGAGAAGCTGAATTTGCTGTATCCAATTTCCCTGTTTACTCTTCCCATGCTAATGTTGCTGAGCAGGTACAAATATCATTCTTTTCATTCCAAGTAGGTCTTGGGCTTAATTACAGATTATGAGAAATGAGCTGAATGTTTGAGCACATTGGAGCATGGTGAGACCAATTTGTTCAGAATAGTTAAAGGCACTTCATACCTTTAGAAAAAAAAAAAAAAAAGCCTGGTGCAGCTCACTTGTGACACATGAAAGATGAGGTGTGGCTGAAGTCAAATGATAGGATACAGACCTCGCTGAATCAAATTGATTCATTAGGATCTGTGTCAACCTCCCCCAAGAGAAAAACATGCACTCAAATACTCATAGGGTGGAGAGGACATAAGTGACCTTCTTGGGGGAGAGGTCAGCTTGGAGCACTCTCCTCCAAGTCAATGGAGGAGCGATGAGGTTGTGTGAGCTGATTAGCAGCCATTTCCTCACCTCTTCTTTCTATTCACCTCAGAGGCTATGATTATAAAGAGCAATCCTTCCTTACAGGGGGATTGTGGCTCTATGGAAAAGTTACACTTTGTAGATAATTAAAAATAATTTGGCTTCAATTAATAAGTAGACATTTTCCTGAATAGGAGAACTGAGGAAAACTAAGAAGATAGGGAAAATATGGAAGCATGTAAAATGATCCCAAGTGTATTAGTTAATTATAGGAATTTTAAATGTATAAAACAAGAAATTAGGCATTCCAATGGAACAAATAGTACTTCTAATTAGAGCAAGTAAAATTCAAATTCGCTCATTCACTTGTTCAATGTTTTACACAACAAATATTCCTTGAGCTCTTATCTGTATTAGATTCTGAGCCAGCCACAGAAGATGAAATGAGCAGCAAGACATAGTCTTTGCCAGGCCTCAGAAGGTCCACAGGCTAGTGTGGGAGACAGAATTTAGACAAGTGATTACAACACATGGTGAAGGATGCTATGACATGGAGGAGCACAGGGGCATGGAACACTGGAGAACGGGAAAGAGAAATTTAAGTCATTCTGAGGAACAGTCCAGGGGGTCTTACATGAGAAAGTGGTAGAGGAACTAGGACTGGACAGAGGAAGAGGATGTAGCCAGCTGAAGAAGGTAGAGGAAGGAATTTCAGGTGAGCAGCATGTTCAAGAGCTTAGGGATGTCAGGACCGCTGAAGTGAAGAGAACTACAGGGTGTCCACATCAGAGGGTGTGATGGGGGAACCGCAGGAGATGTTGCTAGAGGAGGCAGCAGATAATTGGTTTGTTTGAAGTTTTCCTTATTAATGTCTTTGGACAAAGATAGCTTTCATTTGTGGTGCAAATGACCCCTCAGAAATTTCCTCCAACCAGCTAAACCAAGCATGAGGCATATACGAATCATGAGACTTTCGTTATACTCAACAGTGAATTCAGATGATCGAAAATCCCAAAGTCTTTCTTTCTGTTTTAGTAATACATGTTTTACTAGTTCAAGATCAATGCTCATCTCCCTGTTTTATTCACACGTAATCATCAGCATCCTTGATCCTCAACAATGATGGCTGGGGGAGGATACAGAAGCCTCATGAGACCAGAGATGATCGATAGTCCTTGCTAAATGAAAGGATGGCGTTGATTAGAAGCTAAAGCTGATGCTTTTGTGCCTTCTTTTGGCCCTGGCTTCTGAGACACGTTGTCACATTGGCAACTCAGCACAAATAGAAACGCAACACTCAAGACAGGCATAGAGCGTGGTTTCTTCTTGCTTCACTGCAGCCCGTAACATTGCTGCAATGTCTGGGACACGCTTTAGAGCAATTGTGAAAAATGTCAGGTCCATGGTCACTAGGGATTGGCTCAGGGAAATACTGTATATCAGAGGGTAAAATCCATAAATGGCATAAAAAGAGCATTGGTAGATAGGCATACAGATAACTCAGCTACAGTTGAGATACTTAATTGCTTTGTTGGTAATTCCAGGAATAGCAAGATGATGTTCCATAGTTGGCCCATCTTATGAGGATGGTCATGAACTTGAGAATGGTGTGCTGTGTGGTGAAGTAGGTCATGGAGGCCTAAAAAGATTAGGTATGATTTCCCAAACATGAGGTTTGTGGGCTTTCAGACTATAAAAATTTCCAAAATGTTTTCGTGTATTGATTTCCGCTTTTGCTTCAGATCTCCAGTACTCAAAATTCACCAGCTTTGATGTATCTAAAGTGAAATGTAATGACGTTTGCTACTTTATTTAAATGGTTCAATTAAGAAATATATAGTTGAGCCTCATTATTCACAGATTCTGTATTTGAAAATTTGCCTACGAGGTAATTTATTTGTAACCCTAAGATCAATAGTTATGGTGCTTTTGTGGTCATTCGCAGCCATGAGCAGAGATGAAAAATTCGAGTTGCCTGACATGCGTGTTCCCAGCTGAAGTCAAACAAGGCATCTCTCTGCCTTTTTGTTTCATTTCTCATGCTGTAAGCGTGTCCTTTTTACAGCCTATTTAGTGCCTCATTTTACATACTTTTTGTGCTTTTTGTTTTGAGTTCCCTATTTAAAATGGCCCCCAAGCATAGTACTGATGTGCTGTCTAATGTTCCTAAATGAGAGAAGGCTGTGAGATGCCTTAAGGAGAAAATACATATGTTAGATAAACTTCCTTTGGGCATGAGTTATAGTGCTGTTGGCTATGAGTTTGCTGTTACTCAATTCACAATGATATTAAATAAGGTGTCTTTAAACAGAAATACATATGAAACGAGGTTATGTATTGATTGGTTGATGAAAATATCATGACCAGAGGCTTGCAGGAACCTAATCCTGTATTTTCCCTTGGAGCAATGCTTCAATATTCACTAATTCAGTGCTTACAGCAACTTTATGGAACAGAACTATCTTGAGTAACATGAATTGACTGTACATGCACATATATGTACATGCACATATATACGTATACATGTACATGCAAAGGTATATAAATACACTCATACAAATACATAAAGCAAAACTGAGTGAGCACAAATGTAATGTTAGCAGCTGATGGATCAAGATACCAGATACATGACTGTTCATTGTGCCATACTTACAAAACAGAATTATTTTAGATTAGAAACCTTAAAAAAAATTGAGAAAAATCTGTCGTTTTGAGAGATTTTATGATGATGCAGGCTTTTAGGGGTAAAGAATTTCACAGTTCACAAAAATACAGAACTGTCAGGCTTGTGAGGCCTTAGTGACCTGCTGTTTTAGTGATCCAGCCTCAAAGCTTCATTTAAGCCCATGCATAATCTTGGGTAGGTCAACGCCTCTTTGGGCCTTGACTTCCTCAAAGAAGAGAGATTAAGTTGCCTCAGGAATTTCTTCAAGCTCCACTACTCTGTCATATTAAATAAGCCCCTGACTGGTTAAAATACCAACATAATACAGCTATTTAGTAGATAATTAGTCATAGAAGCCACTCCAATGCTGATTGTATGACACTAAAGTTTAGAGTTTAAAAAAAAAACCTATTAAAATTAAAGAACGATGATAACTTGATTGACAAATATTCAAGGAAAGCAGTTCCTGTATGCAAGATCAGGCGCATTATGCAAACAAACAAACAAAAACCTTCAAATAATATAGGAAGCATCTAGTGACAAGATTACCTTGTCATTTGAACAGTTTCTATTTTTTTCCCTATCCAATTAAGTCAAAAAGGACTTATCATAGACAAAAGTATTCATTTGGAAAAATTAGTCTTATATCCATAACCTTTTCTTTAAATGTCCCTTGGGCCCATTGTATAATACATAGAATATAGGGTTTGAAATAAATCAAACCTGAGTTTAAATTCCAGTTTCTCCAATTTCCTACTTGTGTGATCTTAGCAGAATGATGTACCTTCTCTGAGCCCAGTTTCCTTATCTGTAAAAGTGGTGATCATATTTTCCCTGCAAGGGGAAGATTATATGAAAAAATTTTGCAAAAATGACTCACAATAAGGTGTTCAAAATGTTAGTTTACCCTTTCTCAGCTTATAATTAGCCATTATTTTCTAGAAAGACTTACAATGTACTGGTTAAGAGAATAGTCTTTAGAACTAGACTGCCTGAGTTCAAATCCTTGCTCTGCTGTATACAAAGTGAGTGCTTAGAGCAAGGTTTTTTAACCCCTTTGCACCTCAATTTTTTTGTTTGGAAGATAGGAATAATAGTAATAGCACCTACCCCATAGAATTGCTGAATGGATGGAAATATTAATATTTATATCAGGTGCTTAGAACAGTATTGGGAGCCATATTAGTGTTTGTGTTATTGTTATTTCTAAGAGTGGCAAGAAATCCTATGTAAGCTAATAAAGGAAGCAAAATTTTAGAGTAACACAAAGTCCTGAATTGTATAAGGACTACTCGTGAAACTAGGTCTAAAGGTAAACTTGATTTTGTACTTTTAGGCTGACCAGAGGAAGGAACAATCCTTAGTCATTGATTGCTTGATTGAATTGTGCTGTACTGTAGTATAATGATGGTATTTTAAAACCCTCACACTTGATTGCAAATCTTGGGATGCATACCTAGTTTTGTCATTGTATATCTTCCTTTGGTAGAGTTGTTGAAAAGTATACTTTTTATTCATAATAATGGCTATTTTTGTTGAGCAATTCCTAGGTGTCACGTCTGGGATTTAACCCTACTTATTAGCTAATAAAGTAGCCTGTTTTATTGGTGCTGAGAAGACACAAGGCTCCTGGATCAGAGACAAAGAACTTTTATCACTCATGGTACAGCGAGCATCACGAGCATCAGCATATGTTTCATTTCTCCTTGCTACCAACCCGCAAGTCTCATGGAGACAATGTGATAAGGGCCACATGGATGCTGGGCACATTGTCAGATTTCATTGCAGCCAAGAAACACCAAATATGAAGAACACCCCATTTTGTAGCTAACAATAAACAAGCATGGTCTTAGTCTCAGAGGGAGACATTTCTTCATTTCAAGGTTGCCACCGCAAATACAACACTGAGAAATGTTTGGGTAAAGAGCACTCAGGCTTTGCATTCTTGCTACACCCAGGGAGAAGTGCAGGGCTCAGGGCTCATGGCACATTGCCTCTCCCAACACTGGGTTCCAGGAACAATGCCAAACCCTTTAATTAGGGCATTTTCTACTGGTAGATCACTATGTAGCTAATAGTCTATGTACATTGTACTCCTTATTAGCAGGGTTGCCTCTGGGCAATATCACAAATTGGATACATTTTGTCTGTGCACTCCATCTTCCTGTGGAAATCACTTTTCCTTAAGCAACGTCCCACATTCAAGACTTATATGGTTAAGGGTTCTAACCGGATCTTTGACTGCCCTTCTTCTTGGTCTTCCCTCACTCCATGTTCCAGCTGATTTCTTCTTCCTCATCACCTTGAAATGAAACTTACCCATTCTGGGGCCAATCTCCTAGAATTCTTCTTTCTTGTAAGACAGTCACTGAGAAACAAATTGACATTAAAATGTGTTAATGTACAGAAGGGTGACTCATCAGAGAAAATAAAATTTTATTTTAAGAGAGACCTTTTGAAGACATGCTGCTTCAACCAAGGAATAACCCGAATGGTGAGAATTGGGATTTCAAGAATATACACAGAATTCTATGCTTCCTCTGTGTATGGTCAGCCTTAGATCTAAGGGATAGATTTAGTTTTGATTTTATCTGAAGCATTGATTCTGTGCTCTCTGAAAAGGAAAAAGAACATTTCGAGGTATGGATTTAAATGCCATTTCCTTTTTGCTCTCTATCGTCCAAGGGTTTATGAGATGTAGTTTTTGATCTTGTGAAAGCTAAGAGCGGTCGTGACTAACTCTTTATAAGTCTTCATGATATCAGGAGTTGCTCTCCCACTAATAAGCAAACCATTACCAAAACCATGCTTTTTAATGGAGGTGCTGCTGAGGGGGTTCACTGTGACACATTAGAATGTGGAAAATGAAGCTGTTCTTAGGCCACCAAACAGCCGTTCCGGGACCCAACGCTTCCATTGGCACCTGCGTTTGGATCTCTAATGTTTTCCTAACCGTGCTTTCAAGACCCAAATGATTTAAAAAGAAATGACTGCGTTCATAAAAACGGGAAACTGTAAACGGGCATAAATGTCAGTTTTTATGTTGCTATTTACATTCATCCTATGGAGAGACTGAATTGTTTAGTAATGTGATTCAATATTTGGGGTCAAATATTTTGGTAACATTTATAGACCAATAAATTAGACACAATCCATCTTAAATGATCAGAAATAGCTTCGTCTCCCAATATGAAGCAGGCTTAAATTTTCCAGCAGGAGACGTTCCCTGCAGAATTGTTAATTGCACTGATGCTATAATAGCATTACATTTTAACTACAACTGTGTTAGATTTTCAAGCATCTCAGAGGTTATAAACTAGTCATTAAAATTCATTCCTGTTGGCAATTTGGTCCACAGAGCCTCTACCCGGAAAAGCACACGTCTAATATTTATGTGATTTCCATTTTAACACACCTATTTGAATTACCTGCAATACTGTAGCCTTTGTAATGTGCTCTCTCTCTTATCCCTCTCACACCAGCTCTCACTGTACTAATCAGTTAAGGGTGAGATTCCCTACACTTGGAACCTGGTTTTCCCTCCTGTGATTCCTCCAAGCAAAGGCCCATGTGATGAAGGCATCTTGCTTAGAACGATAGTCTGAATGCTATTTTTAGACTGTTCACATAAAGGAAACATGTCGGGTAGATGTAGCTGTGTGTACTTCCTCAAAAGTGAGTATCAGATAAAAATCTGGTACTGTTTATTTCCACATCCTTAAAAAATAATAGGCCAGGCAATCAGCGGGGAGCTGGCTTTAAGAAAGTCAGGTGACACTTGTCAAGACATTGATTCATCTCTCTCTTCTGGTCTGTCTTGGTTTTCTTTCCTTGAGTGTGACTTACCATTTCTACCTTGTCTAGTAGTCGTCTCCACACTCATTACCCCTGATAGCAGGATGTGGATATGTGTAGTCTCTCTTTTCTTCCTAAGCATCTAATTCAGTGCTTAGCAGTGAATAGAGGAACCATAATGTGTAGTGTGTTAATGCTTTTATGGATTTGTTTTCTTTCACTTAAACTTAAGGGTTTAGCTCTAAGCAGGCTTTGGCACTGTAATTCCAATCTATTTTATTTGGTTGGACCCAGCTGAAATAACATTTATGAATTACCTATTTGGCAAAGGAAACATTAAGTGTTATAAAAGATGGAAAAATGTGGTGTGGTCTCTGTCCTTCAAAAAAATTTCAAATAGTAGGGTGGGAGATATGAAAATTAAGAGAAATAGGATGTGTCAACTAAAAGTTATAAACAAAAACTAACAAATTTAAAAGGAGCACACAACTTATATGATATGAAATGTATTCATGGAAGATTTGATATATGGCCTCTAAAATTAGGTGGGATACATTAGAAATCACTTGGGATAACTTGGGGTAGAAAGTTTTTGATCAAGGGAGTGGCATGATGACATGTTAGAAAGCTTAATTTGCATGTGGTGTAAGGATGGATTTGAGAAAGGATGAACTAGAATGCAATGTGACTAGAAGAAAGGAGACAGATTAGGGTTCCATTGTTATAATCTAAATGAGAGGTAGGTGATGGTGTCCTAAAGTTGGCAATTGGGATGCTTAGAATGGAACAACTTTTGGAGATGTTGTGGAAGCAGAATTAGCAGAAATTGACAAGGAGGGGAGTTGAACATGACTCTGATTTTGAGCTTGGTGACTTGGAAAAAAGAGTTGGTGACATTAACAGAAATGGGGAAGGCAGGATGATGAATGTCATAAAGAGGCAAGGGAAGAAGGATGGTGACATTGGATGTCAGTGTTTTTAGGTGTTTCGGATGCTGCAAAACCTCCCGGGTTTAGTAAGTAAGTAAGGAGTTGTAATAAATTAGGGCAGATATGGCTAACAAAGAAGATGCCATTAGTCTGATAGACAAGGAATCCTATTAGTTGCCAACTCTATGACCTAGGGCAGACTATTATCTGACCCCCTCTGGTTTTCATTCTCCTTGTCAGTATAAGAGAAAAACAACTTTAGTCAAAGTTAGCTTAACTGATTGATACAAACTGTGGCAGGTATGAAGTTATTTGGAACCTGTTGAGAGATTTCTTGAGGGCCAAGGGAATTTGCCCTGGATTCTCTACTTACTTCGGATCAATGCTGTTATATCACTATGGTCCCTCCCAAATCTTGGAGGTTTGTTGTCACTGTGATCATCAAAGCTCACCAAGCTGATCCTTATAGATGCCACCAGGGCTTCGTTTTATGAATCACGAATACATTTGGTGAAAAGGAGGCCTCGATAAGATGTATGCTGTCAACTTTCCAAAAGCCTACTTCTATTAAAAAAAAAATGCAGTTGACTCCATCTGTTTTTACTCCTTTTTCAACTTCTAGTAAAAAAATATAAAACACTCCCATAATTTCAATGCAGAAAGATGGGAGAAATCACAGATTATCTTCCTTGATTTTGTGAGAAGTTCCTCATTGTAGGAATTGAGTCCTCAATTCCCCTTTTTAGCACCTACATCTTAATTCAACAACATTTGTTGGAGTAGAGTGATGTTGTTAATGTTCAGTCAGTGTTAATCTCAAAATAGAGACGGAAAATGGTAAAATTGTTGCTCAGCTGATTTACCTGCATCTGATAAAAACAGTTGACTTGCTGCTTGGGATATTTTCTTTTATAATTAGAAATGTATAAGTTTGGTATTTACAGCTGGGAATATTTCCCTGCTGGTTTTCAGTTCATTTTGTTTCTCATTAACCTTTATAAATATTCTAGTCGGAAATACCCTTTTACTTAGGAAACAGTGCCAAAGAATGAAATAAAGCTTTAATTTTGCTGTTATTTTCCTCTATCACCCATCCTGAGAGAACCACAGAGAAAGGCAGTGTGGCGTTCTTGGGAAAAGATTTTGGAGGTACGAAGACCTGGAACTCCATTCTGGTTCTATGATTTACTAGCAGTGCGACCCAAGGCAAATTATTATCCAGCCTTTCTTGGTTTGAGTTTCATCATTGGTATGATGGGGTAATACCTGCATATCCAAGTGTTGTTGAGTTGGATAATGGTGACATTTGCCTTAAGGTCTAAGTACAGGGGTTCTGGAGTTATACTCCATGAGCCCACATCCTAGTTAAACTCTGGTCAAGATCTTTTACTTCTCTTAAATTCTTTCTTCATCTATAAAACGAGGATTATAATAGCACCCAGTTTATAAGCTTCTTGTGATGATAAATGAGGAAATCTGTAAAAAAACACAGTGACAGGATAATATTGAATGTGCAGTAAATATTAGTTGTTAGTACATAGTAGGTACTCATTAAATGGAATCTTCCCTCATGTTGCTCCTTCATGTGGGCACTTAACTAATCCTTCAGGGTTTCTCTTCCATATGTTGAGCAAAACAGCTCTTAGAATACTGGAGAAAACAATTCTTACATCTGTGCTGCTCATCTACAAAACAGGATCATTTGCTAATTTTAGCCAGTGCCTTCTTTTAAAAATAAGGCTTCGGAGCTCCAAGCGGAACGAAAGCCTTTTTTCTTTGGAGCGGTTGTAAATGTGCACACTCTTCAAGTTGTGAAAACTGTAACCTCCGCTACCTATCCCCAGTCTATTGTCCCAGCTTCAAACGCGTTCTGAAAAACCCTCTGGCTGCTATCTTTCTTCTTACATCTTTTGCCTTGCTTCTCCCTTTCTTATGAGAAAATTTCTCAGCCTCCTCAAAGCACTGATTTCCCTTATGACAACTTTGAAACTGGTAGGTTTCTGTAGAGCACGTTTCCTTTGAGTTAGAAAGCACTTTGTAGTAATGCAGCAGAATTTAAAGTCAAATAAATAAATAACCAGTTCTGCAGTTTCCTAAATCCTCCCTAAACAAGCTATGATATTGATTGGGTAGGAAATAACAAAATGGTCTGCAATTATCTGGAATTCAGAACACAGAAGAATGATCAGAGGCCCTAACACAGCTCAGGATGAGCTATTCCCCATTAATTTATTCGTTTGCCCAGTGTCTCATCGTACGGTTACTCAGTGTCTAATGTGGGCAGGTTATTATTAAAGCAGTGAGGCTCTACTAGCAACAGTCATTGTTACGGGCTGAATTGTGTTCCCCAAAACTGAAGTCCTAACCTTCAGTGCTCCAGAATTTGTAGATAGGGCCTTTTAAGAAGTAATTAAATTAAAACGAGGCTGTTATGTTAGCGTGGGCCCTAATCCAATCTGACTGGTATCCTTATAAGACAAGAAAATTTGGACACACAGAGAGATGAAGGGGAGCACACGCATAGAGGAATGACCGCGTGAGGGCGCGGTGAGAAGGTGGCCATCTGCAAGCCAAGGAGAGAGGCCCAAGAAGAAACTGCACCTGCTGACACCTTGATCTTGAGTTTCTAGTTTCCAAAACTGTGATAGAATAAATTTCTGTTCTGCAAGCCACCTAGTCGATGGTATTTTGTTATAGCAGCCCTAGGAAACTAGTGCGGTAATATTTTAAATTTGTATTGCTTCTGTACTTCTGTAAGTTTCGTGTTGTTTTCACATACATAGTGTATAGCACAGTGGTCAAAAGCATTCACTCTGAAGCCAGAACGCCTAGTTTTGATCTACCACCTGTGTGATCTTAGGTAAGTTATCTAAACTCTCTGTTCTCTTTCTTCATTTGTAAGATGGAAATGATTATAATATTATCTACTTAATGGGATTGCTATCTGTATTAAATGAGTTAATGTTTTTAAATCACTTTAACAGTGCTTGGCACATAGTAAGCTCTAAAAAAAAATTCTTTAAATTAATAAAATAAAATGCATGCCATAGTTCATTTTATTCCTCTTAAATCTTATGAGCTGGAGGGAGAGAAGGAAAGGGATGTAATGTTTACTGAGTCTTTATTATGCAGTAGACAATGTGGTGATGGTTTTACTCCCACCTGCACATGTGAGATTAAATTATTGTCCATGTTTACATACTGCTAAGAAGTGGTGGGCTTGGGACATTTCACAACCTTGAATCTAAACCCATTGTTCTATCATCTATTCAGCATTGCCCCTCTATACCGAATAAATATGGTATCTAAATGAAATGAAAAGGATAGTCATCAAATTGGGTATTGTATCAGTCAAAGTTCAGCCAGAGAAGCAGAACCAATAGGATGTATATACTCACATGAGTGTTCACACACACACATATAATGAACCTGTCTATCTGTCTGTCTATCTGTCTATCTATCTAGGAATATGCTAGTTATGCAGTTCATTTTGGGGATTGACTAGGCAAGTTTGAAGTTCATAGGCCAGTCAGGAAGGGAAGATCATGAGTAGACTGGAACCCCATGGACACAAGCCGGAGTTCATTAGGTGGGAATGTCTATCTGCCTGTCTTTCTCAGAGAGCAATGCACTCTTTTAAAGAGCTTGCAGCTGATTACATGAGGCCCACCAGGATAATCTATCCAATTTAAAGTCAACTGATTAGGGACGTTAATTATATCAGTAAAATATCTCACAGCAGACCCTAGAGTTTTATTAAACAATTGGGAGAAGGTGTGTGTTTGTTACAAAATAACTGCTAACTTCCATTCTCTGACTCTCCTGAAGAAAGATCTCTGGCAACTTAACCCATCTGGAAACATACTAGAAGGGGGATTCTGGGAAATGTAGTTTAGCTTAGTCAGCTTGACGCACTACAGAGCCAAAGTAAGTACTAAAAAATCATAAGACTACTGTAATTTACTGTGTCTGAAACTGGGGCACATTTTAAATCAGCTTTTCTTTTAACTCTCAGAATAACCCTTGAAATACTATTACCATTTTATGAATGAGAAAACAGAGGCTCCAGTGGTTTAAATAACTAGCCCAAGTCACAAATCAAGCTAGTGTGAGAACTAAAATTACAAGTCAAAGCTGACTCTGCAGACTATGATGTTGAAGAACAATGGGAGATAACCTCAAACTACCTTCTGAAGTTCTGAGGGAACTTTAGGGTAGAGGAGAAATCAACGCTGGTTAGGCCATGCCAGCTGAGCTGTATTTTGAGCAGGTAAGAAACGTGAATTAGCAGAGGGGAATCTACAATTTTTAGCCCTCTCACCAAGGCCTGATTATGGGCTCTTAAGATTTTCTTCTGGGGATAGCTGTGCATTTTCAGGAAATTAGAAATTACTATTTGCAGGAGAGTGTGTGTGTGTGTGTGTGTGTGTGTGTGTGTGTGTGTGTGATATAATCCTCTAAGAAAGAGATCCCTTACTTTTATATTTTGGGTAACTCCTCAATGACTCAGACATTATCTTTTCATAGTTCTGCGATAGATCATGTGATACTTGAAGCGATATTATTTATGAAATAAAATTAAAATGTTCATATTTAAATATTTGTTAATGATTGGGCCTCATAAATCGGTAAGTAGACTCACTACCATTATAACAATGTTTGTTATTCTGTCTTTTACTATGTGCCAAGAACTCTACATGGAGCCTTTGGGTACCATACCTCATTTAAGCCTCACAACAAGTCTATGAAGTTTACTCATCCTCACTTGACTGATGAAGAAATGAAGGCTTAGAAAGAGTGAGCGGCTGGCTCCAAGTTTACCACCTCTTGTGTAGAAGAGTTCAAGTGTGAAGCAGGTCTGGCTGACTCCAAAGCCTGGATGCCTAGTCACTAAGCAGGCAAAATCCCACAGGACATTTTAGTGACATTCAATTTACAAAAATCATAAAATTGTCTTACTCTTTCTAAAAACATGACGCAAGAATTTAAAACTACATTATTAAATAAAATTATTGTATTGATTTTAAATCAATCAACTCAAGTAAAGTATTACAAATGAATAATCCCTAATCTTTTGAGATATTGTTTTAAACTCCTGGCTAACTTGTTTTTGTGAATTTTGCTTTTCCTGTTCTTTGGTGAGAAAAGTTTGGTTCTGACATCACAAAGCCAGTCATATTGGAACTCTGACACAGATTCGAATCCCATTTTCAACTGATCCCTCATAATAAATTCTAATTCTGTAAGAATCTCTTCAAATACCTGTCTGTTGACACACATGGAAATTCAGGAAAATAACACTTTTAATGGGATAATATCCCACAGTTATTACATCCTTTGGTTGCAATTATAAATGTCAGTTAACTTTGGTGTTAATAATCTGATAATATTTACCATCATGGCAAAACATAAGCTAGTGTCTGCAAACACAGAGCACATTTGTCAAAGTCTTGTTTTAGATATATGTTTAAAAAGTAACCATTTGTCAAATTCAGTATAACCCTATGCTTTCATAATGGCTGTATAAAAATATATGAAAATACTAAGGGAGGCTGGCCTTCTTTGAGAAAATTATGGCTGTGCTTATGGAATTCCAGCATATCACATCTCAGTGATAAGCTATAATGACTATAATAAGCCATGGAAAATTCAGTCCAAATTTCAAAGTGGGGTTCTAGTTAACAATAGAAATTTAAAGGTTACTCTAATTAGTGAATGTACTTGAAGTAGTTTAAGTGTATTCATTTAAGTTCAGTTGTATATTATGAGGCATTTAAACATTTTAGGCACACACTCAGAAACCACATCCATTGTACTTAATAGCTGAAGACTATATTTTACATGGAGAGTACAATTGCTATCAGAACTTCCTGTTGCGGAGTTCACCATGAGTCCTTTGGATATTAATAGTTTGAACACATAGTTCTAAAACTCTAAATCCCTTGGAGGAAAGCCATAATTTGGTTTTAGTGTGAGTAAGGTAACTCTTTGGGGGAAAAAAGTAAAAGGAAACTTAAGCACACTGATCAATAAGAAAATAATAATGAAGCAGAGCCACTCAGCCTAGCGTCTAGGCTTATATTTTCATGGAAATGTGATTTGATATTTTTTCTTTACCAGCATATGTTTCTATCCACACCAAGTGATATAATCAAAGCTCTCTTTCACAATCTACTTTTTTGTTTTTTTAGAAAAAGAATGTATTTAAATATTACCTTCTAAAGTAAGAAAGAATGAAAAGGCAAACAACAGCAACACTCTCTAAGCAACCTTATTAATGAAATGGATGCAAACGTTGGTGCAGTTGCAAAGGAACACACACACACACACACAAGTGTTGCTAAAGGAGTGAGACTTGTGCTGTGTTAGGCTCGGATATTACTTTTCTATGAGGAGAACATAGGTAAAATGTTTATTCACTCTTCACAAAGGCTTTGTTCATGGTAAACAGATTGACAAGAAAAGCACAGAACACGCACCGTGGGTGAGATGGTTTTGTTGTTAGCAGTCAAGCATTTAATAATGCCTGTGCCACTTCTGGGAGAGAGAGCGAGAGGGAGAGAGAGAAGGATGAGAGAGGGAGAAGGAGGGAAAAATAAAAGACTCACACCTTTGTTAAAGTTTCAATTTGCCTCAAAATAGAAGTCTGACTTAGTTTTCACAAAAGTATCGCAAGATTATCTGGGAATCTGGCTTTACTTAATGGGCCTAGAGATAGCAGACTTGAGTGAAATCAACCACTTTTATGAGGTCTTTATTAGCTAAGCTGTGCTGTACTGAAATGAGATTGGTCAGAAAAGAAAGGCCCAGCCAGGGACTTCTCGGGAAATTCATGCTGCCACAGCCCACCTTTCATTCTGATTATTCAAATGATGATGTGCAGAGAAGCGAGGGGGAATGGGTATCAAGATGACCCTCATGCCTATAATAAATTACGCAGTGAATGCACAATACTCTCTACAAAACACTCACATCATTTGTAAGGAGGAAGAATGAAACAAGGCGGATGAGGAAATGTGTCTCCATTTGGGGTATCATTCTGGAATCTAGTTTCATGACAGTTAATTTACTTCTCATCTGTTGTTTGCTTACTCAGTATTCACAGAAGGAAGAAGGAAAGTAAAACAGCCAATAGGACTGGCTCCCTGAAAACCCATTTTCTCTCTCCTTCTCCACTTGCAATATAAGCTCCGTCTCATTTTCAGTAGAATGCATTGAAAACGTACATTGAGGATCTGCCAGAATACATTGAGGGCCTACTATGGGCAAGGCAGTGTGCCACCTGAGTGACATGTACACAGATGATTGACACATAAGCCAGGTTCTGGCAAGAGCGTTGAGTATGAAATCAAATCCAGGATTTGAGCTCAGGGTCCTACTACTAGCTTCGTGACTTGGAGTGAATTACTTGATTTCTCTGAGCTTCAATTTCCTCTTCTGTAATATAGAGATAATAATAATTGCCATCGTCATCATCTTTGTCATTGTCATAATTTTTTACAAATTTTAAGTATCCTGAGAGTGAACATATGTGAAGAGATTTTATAAACTTAAAAGGGCTATATAAGGCTACTTATCATTATTATTTTAAACCACCTTCGCCTCATCTCATGAGACAAAGTAACTATTCTACAAGTTCCTCGTCTATCAATGGGCCCTTTCTTGGACTTCACAACCCTATAGACAGATGGCAGTGAGCTAGGAATGAAAACTTAAAAATTATCCTTTTTGGAAGTCTTGCTATCCTGCTAAATAATCAGCTCTCTCACGTGGGTTGGCCATTCACTGCTTATGAAGCTTACCAGTTAGTGTTGCTTTTGGCCTAATAAGAGAAAATGTGGTGTTAAAAAAGAAGCCTCCTATTGGCAGCTGAATCTCACTTCTTAAGTCTAGTCTGACTTAATGCATAGTATTAGAATAATGATGTCCTCAAATAATAGCCCCACAGTCTCTGGAGAGAGAGAAGGTTATTGGGTAACCCACCGCATAATACAGACTTGTATGAATTTATATTGGCTATATTAAGTACTTATTTTTTTTTGCATTACTTAATAAGCTAGTAAAAAACAAAGGGAATCTTTTGAAGCACTGAACACTCTGCCTGAGAGGTTTTATTTCCTGCTATGGGAAACCCTTGCAGATCAACAGCTGGACTGGTAAGCATCTGTTCTGGCAGACTTACTTTGGTGATTTAACAAAAATAAGCCATTAGATGATTCAGTGTAACGGTTAAGAAAACTAGACTTTGGAAGCAGACAGATCTAAGTTCAAGGTCAATTCAGACACTTTATAGCTATGTGATTGTTGTTAGCCTTAATTTACTATGATAGTACCTTCATCAACACTTCTTGAGTGGACAAAGCGTGATAATGGATAAAAAGGGCATTGACGAAATTAATTGTCTATAGTAAAATTGTATATTAGTTATCTATTGCTGTGTAACAAATTATTTCAAAATTTAGTAGCTTAAAACAATAAACATTTATTTTTGCAGTTTCTGTAGATCAGGAATTTGGGAGCAGCATATCTGGACGATTCTGGCTTAGGTCTCTAACGATGCTACAGTTAGATGTTGGCCGGGGTTGTAGGCATCTGAAGACTTGACTGGGGCTGGAAAATCCAGTTCCAAGACAGCTCACTCACATGGCTATTGGCAAGAGGCCTTAGTTTCTTGCTGGCTGTTGCCAGAAGGCCTCCATTCCTTGTCACATGGACCTCTCTTTAGGGCTGCTTGACTGTTCACATGACACGACATGTGGCTTCTGCCATAGTGAGTGATCTAAAAGATAGCAAGTTGTTAGCCACAATGTCTTTTATGACTTATCCTTGGAAGTCACATTCCACTACTCCCATGACATCTTATTGTTTACAAAAGTCAGCCCTACTCAATGTAGAGGAGAATGGCTACACAAGAGCATGAATACTATGAGGCAGGGATCATTGGGGACCATTTGAGATAGGCTACCATATCTGGTAAAAGTGAGAACCTATTTTGTATAATGTGTTCAGAATGTCCCTAAAACAAAATGTCCCTCAGCTCAAACACTAAAAAGAAATAAGAGGGCTATTGTGTGTGATAATGATAAAGAGAAACGCAAAGAAAGATGCAGGAAAAACAAAGAGATACTCCTCATAAGTCCTGATGAAGTTGAACCTTCCTAATTGTTTTGTTCTGAATTTATCATTTAATTAAAAATTTCTAGTTCTCTGTGGGTAGCTAAGGTCATGACTCAAATCATTAGGTTTTTCTGGCCTGAAAAGCAAAATTTCTTAAAATATCCCAAAGGAAAGCCTTATAATTTTTTAAAAACTCCCTTCAACCTGAATAAAGAGAATCATTGCTTTTAAACAAATATCGTTACCAGTTGAGTAAGTTCAATCATAGTCTGGTGAAACTGAATTGTGTAAGGTAGGGTCGAATGTCAGTCTACAAGCCTGTTTTACCTAGATGTGCTTTGAAGTATCTTCCTTATCAACTCTACTTTTATTTTTCTCTGCTACAGTGTTATAATGATTCTTTATAATATTTTATTTTGGGTGGTGGCAGAGAGAGAGATTAGCAAGAGAGCTGAGGGCCTCAAGCAGGCCTCCTACAACAAGTATGGGAAGTCAGATGTGCTGTAAGTGGCGTTTCTCTTCTATTCATCAGTATATTCACTAAACACTTGTACATTGAGTGCTCCAGGAGTCAACAGTTCTGTCAACCTGGTGGAACTTTGGAATCTTGAACAAATTACTAACCTCTTTGTACCTTAGTTTCCTCATCTGTACAATGTGGACAATAATAGTATCTTTCTCTTAGGGTTTTGTAAGGATTAAGTGAGTTAATATGGGTAAAGTATTTAGAAAAGCGCCTGGCATATGATAATCATTATGCATTAATTATTATTATCTGACTAAAAAGCATATACATGTATTTATGTACACCTGCCTTTTTCTGTGTGTGGTGTATGTGTGCGTATGTGTGTGTGTGTATATATATATGTTTTAAATATGTACTTGAGATGAAATTTTTGGTCTTTAGCCAATTCCTCAAGCAAGATTTATATTCTTTACCTTAACAAGGGTTACTAGGGAGAAAATTTCATTCATTATTTTATTCAGAAAATCTATTTTAAACCTCTACTGTGAGCTAGAAACTGTAGAAGGGGAAGATCCTGGGGTACAATCATATATATCTACATATGACATTTATATGAGGAGATTAAAATCCAGTAAGAGAGGGGCTGGCCCAGTGGCGTAGTGGTAAGCTTGCACACTCTGCCTTGGTGGCCCAGGGTTCCCCAGTGTGGATCCTGGGCACAAACCTAGCACCACTCGTCAAGTCAAGCTGAGGCAGTGCTCCACACAGAAGAACTAGAAGGTTGCACAAGTAGGATATACAACTAGGTACTGGGGCTTTGGGGAGAGAAAATAAAAAGAGGAAGATTGGCGATAGCTGTGAGCTCATGGCCAATGTTCCTCACCAAAGAGCATACCTTTAAAAAAAAGGAAGAGAGATAGGCATATTTATAGATAACTCTAAACCAGTACACATACCACAGTGTTATAGGGGCAAGAAAGAAGCTTACACAAAATGCAGTGTTTGTGTGGAGTGGAAAACAATCAGTTCCAAAATGGGGCTTTTGGGATAGCCAGCATAGAGAAGGAGGAATTTAAACTGGCTCTTAAAAATGAGTTGGTTCAGGCAGACCGAAAGTGTCTGAAAAAGGAGAAAGGCGATCCAAATAGAGGGCACAGCAAGAAAAACTTCTGGACGAGGGAAAGTGCCCAGTCTTTGGGGTGAGTGGAGAATATGTCAGTGTTCCCGGATCATGGGCTTGCAGGCCAAGAGTGGGGTTGGAGGAAGAGAATGGATGCTAAGGATTTTGGACATCAGTGTATAAACATGCAGAGCTATCCAAATTTTTATTACCAGTGTTCGAAGGCATATTTAGCTCTTTTTCCTTTGAACCATTTATTTAGTTGTTTGAGTAATTTGTGTTAATTTTGAAAAACTGGAAAAACTCAAAGTGAAAAGCCACAAAGAGCTGTGAAATCAGTATGCCCACCTACTTGGGAAATGCTTGGGAGCCAATTCTGCACAAAATGAACTTGTGCCTCCCCTTGGGATTTGAGTGTATCAGAATTGGCTGCCACAAGGCTCAAAAGATGCAACCGTGCAAGAATGATGGGCTTTTTTTGGAGTGGGAGGCTGGCCCCAGGCAAGAGGTTCTCAGACAAGGAGTGCTGGAGTTGGTAGAAGGGGAAAAGGAAGAGAGTACATTAAATGGTTATGAGCACGGGCTTTGGAGACGGGCCTCGTATTACACAGTAGCTTTTCCATTTACTGTCTGTGTGGTTTTAAGCAAATTACTTATTCACTTATTTAAGATTCCTCACCTGTAAAATTATAATAGCCAAGCCCTCTTTATTGTATATTTCTGAGGATATATAGATGTCATTCATTTAAAGTGCTTGGTACTTGGCATACAGTAAGTCCTCAATAAGGGAGGAATGTAATTATCAAGACTGTTGATGTTTTGTTGTTGTTACTCTCACAAATAATGTTCAAGATGGAGGGAGAGCTGAGTATAGGCACAATGAAAGGATTAGGTGAGTCTGAGGAATTTCAGCTGTTATCATGTAGGATATCCTGGTATTGAAAGCTCTTTCCCCCATTTTTAATAAATGGACAATGAGGACTAATTTGGAGGGCCTACCAGGTCATTCCACCTTTGTGATATAAGAATAGCCTCTTTTTTTCTTTTGAGGAAGATTAGCCCTGAGCTAACATCTGTGCCCATCTTCCTCTATTTTATATGTGGGGTGCCTGCCACAGCATGGCTTGATGAGCAGTGCATGGGTCTACACCCAGGATCTGAACCAGCAAACCCTGGGCTGCTGAAGTGGAGCACATGGCCGGCTATGCCACTGGGCTGGCCCCAGAAACAGCCTTTTTGTCTGAGGGAAGGTTATCTTCTTTGATAGCGCATCAGTGGCAGTAATACCTTACATTGAGTGAGAAGGGAGAAATCTCTGTCCAGCCAATCAGAAGAGCTGAATGAACCCTATTTTTTTGATTTTTGCTTTTTGGGTTGTTTTTGGTGAGGAAGATTGGCCCTGAGCTAACATCTGTTGCCAATCTTCCTCTTTTTTGCTTCAGGAAGATTGTCGCTGAGCTAACACCCATGCCAGTCTTCCTCTATTTTGTATGTGGGATGCTGCCACAGTGTGGTTTGATGAGTGGTGTGTAGGTCCCTACCTGGGATCTGAACCTGCAAACCCTGGGCTGCCAAAATGGAGCCTGTGAACTTAACCGCTATGCCACCAGGCTGCCCCAAACCCTGGTGTTTTATTGAGTGAAAGATGCTGTTTAAATTCTGTTGCTTGTATTTTCTTCTTTCAGCTTCTGAAGGAGGCCCAGGAATGAGTTACTGCACGTCCTCTGTGCTTCCAAGGCACTCATAGCAATATTGGGGTAGCATGTAAGACCAGAGACTCAGGGGTTAGAGCTTTCTATGCCTCAGTTTTCTCATCTATGAAATGGTGACATTTTGTCTAACTTAACTGAACTAATCTACGGAAAGCCCTTATAACAATGGCTGGATCATATGCTCTAGGAGCATATTTTAATAATCATCACAAGGTACTCTGATTGTGGGCTTGACTGTTTCTATCCCCTGTTGGACTCTAAGCTGACTTATTTTGAAGAATGCATCAAAACCAAGAATTGCTCCCCAAGAGACATTGTAGGGAAGGGAACATTCAAGGTTTACTGCATCAAGAAGTAGAGAAGGCCCGCCATCTCTCAAAAGGCGGAAGCACTCCCTGTCTCAGAGATGGACTGCAGTGACCAAAAGAGGGATGGATCCTGACATGCACTACCACCAAGACATTCCCAAGGCCTGATGCTGGCGCTTGAGTCTCTGGGTTTATGCCGAGAGCATGAGGAGTGACGAGGCCAGAGACAGTCACAGCAGGAAGGCTATTGGATGAATCTCCTTGGGTCCCTGACAAGGGATAGGTGGGATTGGGCAGAGAGTGTGGGGCAATCCTGGCAAATGAGGTTGCTGAGAAGGGAGACAGAATACTGAAAACATTTTACCCACTTTGCTGTTTCCCCTCCATGCAGTTCATAATGGCAGCAATAGATGTTTGGCTCCTTAAGTCACCACAGTTCATAAGCCATTGAGGTGTTTGAAAATTATTTCTTGAATAATGGGTATGTATTCTAGATTCCAGGAAGCCTGAGTCAAAGTAGCTCCTGAGAACTGTAGGGGATGGAAATGGGATATCTTCTGGGAAAGGTTTCATTATTCAGAATCAACCCCCTCTTTAGGTCCGGGGTCATCACAAAACTGCATTTCACTTTTGCCCTTTTAATACCCAGAGCTGACACTTAAACAAGGCCACTGTAGCCACCCAAGCACTATTAAGTTGAATTTAAACTTGATCCTTTTTTCTTACATTTCAACCTGTGATCAGACTGCTAAGGGATAATATTCTCCTCATTGTATCTGAAAGTGTTCACATTTCTAGCTCTCTCTTCCTTTCACTCACCTTATTTCCAGCCTCATATTGTATGAGCTGTTGGATTTTTATTTGTTGCTGATATAACTCACAATAGTAAATTTGGAATATGAAGAGCTACAAAAGAAAATTCCGAAGCCACTCATAATTTAATACACAGAGATAACAAAACAAATGCCAATTGTCTTATTTCTAGTTTTTTCGCTATTACATTTTATGTGGCTAAAAACATTCTTGGGCATGTCCTGTAGTGCAGGAAGTTCTCTAGGGCAGAACAAGAAGTTCTATGGGGCAACATTGCTGGATCTAGGATATTCAGAACTTTAACTTTAGTAGATAATTCTGAATTCCACTGCGGTTAAAATCATTTACACTCCTACCAGCCATTGAAGGGGTCCACTGCTCCAAACCTCACCAACATTTGGCTTTTCAAACTTATAAATTTTTTGCACTCTGGCAGATATGATTTAGAACATTTACTTTTTAAAATTATTAGCGAGGTTTTCTTCCATTTATTTTATTTTTGTATGTCTTACTTTGTGCTTTGAAACTTTATAGTTTTTATGCATTTTGGGCATCTTTTTTTAATTTATAGTAGCCAGGCTCCAAGATGAGCGCCAATAATTTCTGCTTCCCAATCCTCACGCCTTTGTGTAGTCTCTTTCTACATTGTTTTAGGGTTTCTCTGTGTGATTGATAGAGTGTGGCAGAAGTGATTGTATATGATCTCCAAGGCTAGCTCATAAAACACAGTTGTATACTTTGCCCTCTCTCTTATATCACTCTCTTCTAGGGGAAGCCAGCTGCCATGTTGTGAGGACGCTCGAGCAGCCCGGTGGAGAGGCTCACAGAGTCAGGAACTGAGCCTTCTATGCACAATCATATGAATGAACCATCTTGGAAGCGCATCATCAGCCCCAGTGAAGATGTCAAATGACGGCAGCCTCAGCCAACACCTTGACTGCAACCTCTTGAGAGGCCTTGAGCCAGATCGGCCCAGCTAAGGTGCTCTTGAATCCCTCACCCACAGAAACCGTGAGGTAATAAATACTTGTTTCTTAAGCTGCTAAGTTTTGGAATAATTTATTCAGCAATAGATAACTAATACAATACTGATTTCAAAATGGTATATAAAAGTATGAAAAACGTCTTATTAATTATGTATGTTATAAAAATTTTATCAGTTTCTCATTTGAATTGCATTCTTTACTTAAAAATATTTTTTATCTTTTAAACTAAATTTTCTGCGAATTCTACTAGAGCTGTTTTGATATATTGAACCACATTTTTTTCTGTTTGTTTTTCTAGTGCATCTTTACAAAACCTTATAATTAGAAACGTTTGCTGATTTTTGTTATTGTTGTTAACAGCATATGATCACATTGTTGAAACCTAGTTGCAGATTATTTGTCTTATATTTGGGACGTTTAACTTATTTTCAGCTATTTTAAACAAATGTGTTTTGCTTCATTTTTACATTTTGATTTATGCTTTCCATTTTTTGTGTTTCCTTGTTGACTCATTTCTTTTACTGCAATATAGCCTACACTTTCTTATGAAAAATTCTACTTCAAAGATATGTTTTTAAAGTATTATTTGAACCCACATACCTTTAATTATCAAGATCAAGAAAACACAAGGTGAAGTTCACTGATTTTTAAAGTGCAAGTCACAACACAATAGTAGGTCATAAAACCAATTTAGTGCAGTGCATTTGAAGTCTTTCTAGCCATGGCCCACATTAAAAACTCATTTTATTTCGCAATCAAATATATGCATGTATCAAGATGGTGCATAGGAAAGACGCATATTTTTGTGCTGAACAGTAATGAAAAATGTGTATGATATGGTGGGTTGTAGAACAGTCAGAAAAACATTGATTTGGTCTATTTAACTTTTTCCTATAAAAAATGAGGAAGCTGAGGTGTCTCATTCTTGTCACCATTCCCCTACCAATTTCCTAATTTTTATTACTAATAGCATGGGATTTTAGATACAGCGATTATTGCTAATACATTATTGGTATGTGGTACATCTTTCAATTTTTTCATCCATATTCTACGTGTAACCATATTTATATCAAATGCATATTCTTGTTATATTTAATTGGTTTAAATGCTTACCACCAGTTCTTTGTTCCCATAATAACCCTCTTATTGAATTTTTAAATTAGATTTTTCTTCAGGTTTGCTATAGAAGTTCTCTGAGTAATTTATTGAGGAAGGTACTATTTTAATTTGATTAAACCTGGGAACTAGAATAGTATGACTTAAGCAAATAATAAAAAGTCCTCGATATCTTGGTTTTCATGAGAATGCATTTCAAAACTGTGCTGTCATTTTTAATAGTTTAAAATGCTTTTTTAAAAACAACTCTTACTCAACAGATATTTTAGGAATACCAATTATTTGCCAGACACTATTGTAAGCTCTGACAATGCAAAAAAAAAAAAAAAAAAAAAGACATCTGACTGTAAGTGATTCACAAAAATATATGGGATGGACTCCAAGTGCAGAACTTAATACAATAATGATGAAGAGGATGATGGGATCAACTAAGTCTCCTGAAGCACTTAATGTGTGTTCCTGATGCTATGCTAAGCCCTGTAGGAGTATCAAAATCATTTAATGTTCAGAAAACCCTAAAATATAGGTACTATTATTATCCCTATTTTATATTTGATGAAATGGAGGCAGATATAGTTAAGAAATTTACTCAAGTTGCGTAGACAAGTAGAAGAGCTGGGATTCAGTACCAGGGAGTCCAGCTGCTGAACCTGTATTTTTAACTGATATTTAATTCAGTATGACCAGGTTGAGTTTTTAAATTCTTTCAGAGTTTATTTCTACTAATTTATAATGATAATAATAATAATAATAATAAAATAATAAAAAACTTCGGTGTATTTTAATTCCAATATGGTGGATTGAGCTAACAGAGACTCCCCTACTGCAAATATATAGAAATGCTGAATACAACATGACAAAAAAGTATATACCTGGGCTCAAAAGAAAAAAGTGGAAATTCTCATGTGCTCGAAACAAACAGGGAATTTAAAACCAGACAAACACCAAAGCTGGAAGTATGGAGACTCTGGGCCAACCTTGCATAGGACAGAGTTGAAGCTCTGGAAAGTCTGTCCTAATATGAAAAACGTCTCCTATCAGCCAAATAAAGCTGTTGAGAATGTGACTTTTTGGCTCTGAATGGGAAAAAAAGCAATAGTTATCCATGAGTGTTCCTAAATTCAAGGCTCCCTCATATGTGAATGTAGATTCCAATTCTTGGAGTACTTGTGTTGTGAAACTAATGTAAGTCTGGTGCTGAACCAGAAAAAGACTTAGAGCTCTTGGGAGAAGCCACACAAAGCCTTTTGTAGGGATGCTCTCAGGACACAGAACGAATGGACTGTCCACAGTGAAAGACCATGCAGTGAAGATCAGCTCACAATAAAAATCACTAACCACATGCTCCACAACAACCTGGAGGGTTAGCAATCAAATTTCAGATAATGGGAAAATATGAAGGGTTACAAAAGCCTATGTTTAAAATAATTCTAAAAAAAAGTAGAAAGAATACAAATCATGAAAAACCACGTTACTATGAAAAATTCCAGATGAAGTGGAATAAAGGAAAAATTTGATCAAATAAAAATACATAGATTAATTTTATGGTAGTTGAATTATACCTCAATAAAGCTGTTGTTAAAAGATGTAGACAGACAAAATTGAAGAATGCTGAAAACTTTAAATAGCGTATTAGACATAACTGAAGAGAGTGAACGAAATATAGGATTTATATGCAGAAATTACCCAGTATGGAGCACAAAGAGAGAAGGAATAAATATGAAAGAGAAGTTAAAAGACAGAGAATATATTTGTCATTTTGCAAAAAAACCCCATTAATTAAGCACTACTATGTATACAGAATTGTTCTGTATA
This sequence comes from Equus quagga, assembly GCF_021613505.1. Taxonomy (NCBI): domain Eukaryota; kingdom Metazoa; phylum Chordata; class Mammalia; order Perissodactyla; family Equidae; genus Equus; species Equus quagga. Next base: position 43,572,737 of record NC_060280.1, on the reverse strand, counting down.
TAACCAGAAATATAATATAACCAGAAATATAATCAGAGTGGGAGGGGGAAAAATATACTTGCCCTCATTGGAGTGCACATTTTATGGGGAAAATGAGAGAGATAATAAGGAACTTTGGTAACAAAAATACACGGCATTTCAGATAGTGGTAACTGTCCTGGGGGGAAATATATGGTAGTAAGTGTGGATGGGGTGCCAGTATGGTGTGATTTTAGTAGAGTTGTCAAGATCTTCACTGAGAACTGACATTGGAGCAAACACCTGAGGAGAGAAGTGAGTGAGGCAGAGACCTTGGGAAAGATGTTTCTAGGCAGAGGGAAAGGTGTGGGAACATCCTTGGCGTGTTAGAGGAACAAGAAGGACGTCAGTGGGTTTGGAATAGACTGAGGGACAGAGCAGTGGGACAAGATGCCATAGAGGTAGCTAGGGGTTGGTGGGGAGGATGTTTTAGGACTTTATAGAACTGTAAGGACTTTCACTTTTATTGCAGTAAAATGGGAAGACATTGGAGAGTTTTGAGTAGGTATTACATGACCTGAAAAATATGTTTACCAGGACTTAATCTGGCCATTGTTCTGAAAATAAACTGTAGGGAGGAAAGGAGAAATAGATCAATGAAGAAGCTATTGCAAAAACTTAGGAGTGAGGGGATGACAATTTGGCCCAGGGTGTAGCAGCAGAAGTAAAGGTAAATAACCAGATTCTGGATATATTTTTAAGGTAGAGCCAAAATTTGCCTAGAGATTTGATGTGGATGTTAGAGAAAGAGACGGTAGGATGATTTCATTGAATATAAATCTAATAGGAGTCTTCGAAGGAGAGAATGGAGAAGATGAAGAAAGGTTTGTCTACAAATTTTCCAGTGTAGGAGACAGAGATATTAATCCTCAAATTAGAGAAGCAAACCAAGGCCTGAAGAGAATAAATGGAAGAAGGTAGTGAAACTGTAGAACATAAAACAAGAGCATATCTGTTGGCAATCAAAGAGGAAAGGCTGGTGCAGTAACAAAGCAATGACAAGCTGAGAATAACGGTCAATGTGGATTCTATGCACAACCAAAGAAATAAAGGGTGAAATGAAGGTGTTTTTAGACACAAATGATTGAGAAAATATACCACTCACTGAATATCACTGAAAGAACTTACTGAAGGATATACTTCAGGGAAGAAAAAAAAAAAATCAGGAAAAGGCTTAGTATATTATAAGCCAAAACAATTCAGAAATATCCTGTTAAAACTAAGCAAGCTCTAACTGAAATAACAAGGATAATAGCAAATAATGTGGGATAAATAAAATTAAGGTGGATATACCATCTCAAGAAAATGTTTTAAGGAAAAGAATGGTAAATTACAATCATCAAGTAGAGGAAAGTCAGAAAGGAAAATGAGAGCAATGATTAATAAAACAGAAAACAATCATATAATAAAGAGGATCAACAAGCCAGAACTTGATAAGACTATCAATATTGGTAAACTATTGGCAAGACTAATCAAGAAATAAAGAAAAGGCCCAAATAATATCAGGAGTTAAGGACATCATTATAGGCTTATATCAGAAGAGCAAGTTACAGATATAGATAAAACGGGTGAATTACTAGGAACAGATAGCTTTATAAATTGATAAAAGAAACAGATAACTTGAATAGTGTAGTTATTATCAAAGATCTTGAGCTCATAACTAAAATCTTGTCCACAAAAAATTCCGCGTCCGCAGTAGTTTGACTGGTGAATTCTAGGGGAAAAATAATGCTAATCTTACACAAACCTTTTCAGCGAATAGAAAAGATGAGATATCCAACTAGTTTTATGAGGCTGGCATAAGCTTGATACCTGTCTTAGTGTAGTCAGACTGCTGTAACAAAATAACACAGACTGCATAGCTTATAGCAGCTGACATTTCTCACAGTTCTTGAGACTGGAATTATACAGATCAAGGTGCCAGAATGGTTGGCTGAGGGCCCTCTTCTGGGTGGCAGACATCTCATTGTATCCTCACAGAAGAGCAAGGAGCACTCTGGAGTCTCATTTATTTGGGCATTAATCTCATTCATGAGGGCACTGCCCTCATGTCCTATTCATCTCCCAGAGGCCCTACCTACTAATACCATCACATTGAGTATTAGGGTTTCAATATGAATTTTAGGGGGGCACAAACATTCAGACCATAGCAACACCCAAATCATAGCCACAATAACAAAGAAAAGTAACTGACCAGGCTCACAAACACCTACGTAAAAATTATACACAAAATATTAGCAGATTGAATCCAGCCATATGTGAAAAGAAGATTCCTCAAGATTAATTTGAATTTATTCCAGGAAAGCAAGGTTGGTAACATTTACCAACAAATCAATTTAAGACATCATATTAACAGAGTAAAAGAGAAATGTCTTATAAAAATCTCAATAGATGCAGAAAAAGCATAGATAAAATTCCAAATCCATTCCCAGTATATAAAATAGGAAATCTTCGGAGTGGAGGAAATGCTTAGGCTAAGAATTGAAAAATAATTAGAAGAGTTTTCTAGGTGAAGAAATATGTGTGTGTGTGTGTGTGTGTGTGTGTGCGTGTGTGTGTGTGTGCTGGAGAAATTGTGGGAGAGGAAGAGGATGGGAGGGAACACAACACAAGGAGGGCTGTAAAGTCACGTGAGAGCTTGAGTTTTTGGAAAACTATAAGTGGTTTTCTTTGAGGCAATATACTACAGAGGTTAGGAACATGGTCTCTGGGTTCCCAGATGAGCGTTAACATCTGGCTTTATGAAATAAAACTTTGCTAAACCTTGCTTTTCTCATCGGTAACATGGGTGGAGTTATCAACTGTAGCATCTGCCTCATAGGCAGCGTGGATTTACAGGGAAGCTCAGCAAGCTCATTTACAAGGGTTCCTTCCAAGACCCTGAGAAGGATATTTGCAATAAATATACAAAGTTCTATATTTTTGTGGGTACCAGAGGAGAAACAATGTTTGATATGTATGGAGCCAGAAGTCAGACTGAAATCTTACAGCTTGGACATGAAAGGAACTTGATCCAGGTTTTTCCAAATGTGACAGCAATTCTAAAAAATTTGCTGACATTACCATTAACAGGTTGTAGAGCTCTAAAAAAAGATTTTCTAAATTATGAATAATAAAAACAAATTTTAATCAACCATGCTAGAGGAATGACTAAATTATCACTCTATCCTCACCATCGAAAAGGATATTCCAAACTTTTGTCACTTGAATAGGTGATCAAAAAGCATGCAGCCAAAAAAGGAAGGATAAATGTATTATAGAGAGGTATGATGAAGGGTATTTAGGAAAAATATTATGTTTGCTCGACTTTGTCATATCATTGGTAGTTGTAAATTTTTCAAAATTTGTAATTTATGGTGATTTTTTTGTATTCTAAATATTTAATAATATAAAGAAAATAAATACTTGCTGTGTACCTAATTTTGGATTTGTAAAAGCCTTGAACCTAGCGCATTGAAAGCACTGATACTGACACTAATGTTGTTATTATTGTAACATCATCAGAAGTTGATTTCCCCAAATACAGCAATCTGTGAAGAAGATGTTTATGTCGTAACTTGTGTTAGAACAAGTGATGCTTCTTAAAGGTGGAATGGGCTACTTGTGCTGAGAGGCGACCCTGCAGCACAGAAACTGCCTGATTACTCGGCAGTAATAACGTAGAAAGGATTTCAACATCATATAGGAAGTTGGACTAACTTATCTTTTGTGTCACTTCCAATGCATTAATGTCGTAATGATGGGCTTTCAATATACCTTCTTCTCTTTTTCTGAAAAAATCATTTCCAGTATCAGGGTTCTGGAGCCCCGAAGACTTTGGAAATGATGAAAAAAGTCACAGCTCACAAGGACCTCTGTGCAGGCGTGGAAGGGCAGCTTTCAGATGGGTGTAAACTGTGTCACAAGAGGAAGATTGAAAATGCCTGATTTAAGCTTTGTTTAAAATTCTGCAAAGTGAACACATCAATTCTTACTCGATCAGAACTGGTTCGATCATTCCTTAAATGGCAGGCTGTGGCAGTATTTAATTTTTTCAGCTAAATATCCATCTAACAAATTATAGAGGCATTTTGCATATATTAATAAATCATAGGCCTCTGTGGCGTGCACAGAGAACTCACCATGAACCTGAGCCTGTGGTTTTCATGCGACTGTTCTATTTTTTTCCTCTCCCGGGTACATGCCACCAAGAGGAATGCTTTTTCACATGATAATGAGTTTCTGTCAGAAAATTGATCAGACATTAAAGTTAAATATAGACTCAAAGGGAAAAAATGGGTAATATTTAACTTTGGAAGGATATATTTGCTTTTGAGCAATCTGCAAAATGGCAAAGGAACATTGCATCATTTCCTTTTTAGAGAGTGTTGCTCCCCAGAAACAGGTTGGGCACTGCTTGATTTTTATAAATTTGGGTCATTAATTTTCTTCCTTTGGTCTCTGCCGTGTTTCTCCTTTGATTAACATAAATTTTCTAAGGCTGCTATCTGAATACCTGGCTGGGATGAAACATAGGCGTGTGTGTTTTTGAAATCTTTCACACTAGAAACCTTTGAGAGGCTATGTACCTATGAGAGAAAAATGGACATAGCTCCCTGCAGAAGTGAGACTCCTGGCAACCTACAGGATATTTTCCATATACTCCCGTGGAAATAGGGCGGTTTCTTCCTAGTGTGTATTTCCCACATCATAAAAATAAAAATTCCTCCCTCGTCAGGTTTACTTTATCACTGGTTCTCAGACTGTCCACACAAATCTAGAACAACTCATTGATTCATAAAGTTGCTAAGCAAATCTGTCCAACTCCATTAAAAAATTCTGACTGCTGTTTTGGAAGAAATCTGATTGGATAACTTTGCATAATGGGCAGCATTGTGGTTTGTTTTCACCAACTACAGTTTCTCCTACTTGTCATTTTTCTCAGATAACATTTTTTCATTGAACGAATTTGCTAAGGCATTTGGGTGTCCCAATCGCTGTGCTAGGCACTGTGGGAGATAGCAAGATACGTAAGCTTAGTTCTCTTCTCTCAGGAAGTTCATCTCAGTGAGATGACAGATGGATAAACAATTATTGCATCCAGTGTGATGAAGGCCATTAGGCACAGGGTGCTAAGGGAGCTACTTCCAACTACCTGAGACACAGCTTGCATGAGGTAAGGAAATCTCATAATCGGTATAGGTTGGAACCCATAGCATGTGAGAAGTACAGCTAAACTTTTTTCTATAACTTGACATTTTTTTTAATGTGCCACTCTGTTGGAAGGTAACGGAAAATTAATTTCAGCCCATCTGGGGATCACATTCTAACATTTTCCCTGAATTTCATTACATCCCAGGGAGTTTATTTTGTAACAAAGCACTAGAAGACAGCTCCGTTGGGTCCTCTTTTTCATGGAATCACACAGATATCCTCTGAGGTCTCTATTGTTCCATCCAGTAGTCCCTGGAGACATCTCTTGTTTATATCTACATGGCCCTTCAAGTCTGACCTCCAGCTTTGCCACATTACAGCCATTCTTCGGGGCATGCATGTCATTTTCCTACACCATGTGTAGGGTATAGCAAAGGCTGCGAGATTCTCTAAGCCCTATCTATCAGGACCTATCTAGGTACCACGGAGTAATTTCTCCTCTAGTTAGGCTTCCTTCCTGAAGATCGGCCCAAGACATGGGGCCGAGTTCTCTGCAGCACGTGCCACCTCCTAGAGCTCATGCTGGGCTCCTCCCTTTGGGACATACAAAATCACCCTTTGGGGCTGCCCTTTCATCTCTGTATTCCCTTTCTCTTCAATAGAATATCTTTGAGAGCAAAGGCTAAGCAGACCAACTTGTTCTTACTCAAATGATGTTTTTTTTTTTTGCTTAATTTGTTGTCTCAGCTGTATGACCTTTGTATTTTTGCAAGTACCTAAGCTTTTAAGGTATAAAAGTCAAAGAACAGACTCTCTCTCTCCCTATACTTGGGACTGTCAAATCCATTTGCTAAGTCCTTGAGGACAGAAAGCCTGAATGCTGGAATGGGGAGGAGGGCCAAATGGAAAAAAAGAAAAAACTCAGGGAAAATGTTTAGTTATTCTTTTATTACTATATTACCACAGCATTTATTTTTAGAAGATCCTTTTGGACACATAGAGTTGGAAATCATTTCAAGAGATCAACTATGATAGCCTCTTGTCAAAGACGTGGATCACCTCTACACGTGGGTAAGGGGTGATGGCGGGCATTCACCATGCTTTCTTGGCTGGGAAATGTTTATGTTGGGGTTGAGGCTTTCCTGTTCATGATGGTTTAGTGCAGTCCTCCACACTTCTGCCTGATTGGACTTTACATAGATCTTAGCATATGTTCCTCTGCTTAAAAAATGCCCCTAGGTCTTCATGCTTTTTCAGGACTTCATTATCTTACTTGGATGAGGAAAACAAATTTGGAATTGGTCCCCTAGTTTCCACTCTTTTCTCCTCTAGCCATTGTAAACTCTGCTGCTAGATTAAGCTTTCTATTCCCTATCTGGCACTTAAGGCTTCCCATGAAGCCCTCCATGGTTTAGTCCCTGTGTGTAAAGAGTAAACTAAGCAGGTCTGAGGTGTTTGAACTCTGTACATTCTAAAGAAAAGAATGGCCCTTGACAGTGTCTGGAAGACAACCTCTAAGTCCTTGGAATATCTGGCTTGATAAGAATATTTTTGTATACCTGAGGGCCTTGGGGCATGAGAGACAGTCTATGCTGACAATGTGATTTATGGTGGGTGCCTGGGCCGTGCTGTATCAATTTAACATGTGGAGGGGCTGGAGACTGAGTAAGTAAGGTCAGTCATACAGGCACTCCAGGTTTATGTGACTGACTCCCAGTAAAAACTATGGACATCAAAGCTCAAATGAGGTTCCCTGGTTGGCAATACTCCATACCTATCATCATCTATTGTTGCTGGAAGAATTAAGTGCTGTCCCTAGGACTCCACTGGGAGAGGAAAACTGGAAGCTTGCACCTTGTCTCTCCTGGACTCTGCCCTTTGCTGATTTCAATCTGCATCCTTTTTTGGTACTAAACTGAAATCATGAGTATAACAACTTTTCTGAGTTCTATGAGTCCTTCTAGAAAACCACAGAACCTGAAGGTGGCTTAGGGATCCCTAACACAGTTCCCAATCATCTTTCCAGCCTTGACTCTCAGACCTTCTTCCATATACTCAACTTTTCACCCAGATGTAACAGTTTACTTTTTGGCATGCTTGCTCTGGACTTTCCTATGCCCAGGTCTTTATTTATTCTGTTTCTTCTCCGTAGAACCTGCCTAATGCTTACCAGTGGGCAAGCAAACACAGAATAATCACAAGATGGCCTATTTCAAATCCTAGGCCCCTTTACATCCTTAGGCTTTTGGATTCTAAGTCTAATGGTGGATTCTCTCATGAGCCTGCTGGTATTCAGAAATCAGTTTAAATATTGACTTAATGTGTCCCAGTCAAGCTCCCAAACCTCTGCCAATTTCTCCACAATTTTTTGAATTCAAAGTCTCTTTCTGCTTTCCTTTTCATAGAGCCTATCACTTGAATGAATGTGAATTCTGTCCACGTAACTCCCAGTTGTTTTACTCTTCAGATTAGCAAATAGCATTCTTCTGACCCTATGAGGAATTTGGCCATCCTCATCTCAGATCCATATATGTAACACCTATTTTTAAATGCTAGAAGTTTTATAGGATTTGAAGAAGAGGGTTAAAATCTCAGAACCAGCAACCTCTCTGGCTATGCAAATCTGAAACCTGTATGTGCTATTCCCCTGGGCAACAGAGTACATGCATACAGCTTGCATAGATTTTTTCTAGTGAATAGAATCTTAAGTATTCCCTATACAACTATGAATAATTGAGGGTTGAAAATTTTTATGCTTTATTAAAATGTATCTTCACAGGAAAGATGTACAATTTTCTCTTACAGAAAATCCCAATTGTTGGTAACAAGATATAATAACAACCTATCAAAGGCAAACAAGTCAATAATTTACATTCCTAAGGAGCAAAGCCTGGCAATGTGCAGGTTTACATTGGACATTCTTTAAGAGCCTACATAAGGCAACTGCATAAATTATCAGTTGCTTTGTCAAAGCAGATGAGTGATGGCACTAAAGCATTATAGAGAAAAGGGTGGTTGGTTGACCTCGACTGCTGAGCTCTGGGATAAAACAGGGCTTCTCTCCTGTGGGCACCTGCACTTTAGTTAATGCTGCAAACAGCCTTCCATTGTTCCAGGGCAGCTTTTGTTTAGCAAGCGCTGTCCCAGTTCAGGTGAAATTTGAAAGCAATCAGGTAGAAATGCTTCTGGTTTTCAGTGGCACTGCAAACCTAAATGTGGATCTCAGAGGCCTGACTTTGGAATTCATAAGACAAGTTTTTCAGTCTTCTCTCCCCTGGAGGGCCATTTCTATAATATTCACTCTCCTTGTCCACTTGCATTACTTGGGAAGTAGAATTTCTTAGAGAAATCTCATTTCCTCCTTCAAGTCTTCCCTAAAGATTGGAAACCTGTATGGTAGTCTCGGATCTAGGAGTCAGGAGGCCTAGTTTTGAGACTTGAGCCTACTATTTATAGCTAAGCCACCTTAGGCAAGTAATTAAAATGTTAGTCCTCAGTGTCCTCATCTCGAAAATGGGGGATAATAACTGCCTAGCCTGCTTCACAGAACTATTGTGAGGATGGCTATAACAACAGATATGAAATATTCCTAGTGAGCCACATAGAAATGTCAGGTTTGCCTTTCTATTTTTTCTTTTTCTTTCCTGGATATTATCAAACATCTTCTTCACCACTCAGTATATATAAGGGTGTGTATTTACAGGCCACAATATGAGGACACTGTTAGTGTATTTTGGCTATCTCTGCCCATCCACCTACCTGCTGTGCCTGTGCTGTCTGAGAAGAGGCTATTCTGCTTTTACAAAACCAGAGGGGTTGGGCCAAGACTGGCCAATGCCTGAGGAAGGTGGAGAGGAACTCCAGTCCACAGAGGTCAAGTAGCATTTAACCTAGAGCTCTGAAAGTCCACTTCTCAGAACGTTTTGCTTTCTTGGGCTCAACCTGACTATTTTGTTTTTTCCATTCTTAGATTATTCTTCCAAATAACATTTATTTTGACAGATCAAATCTGGAAAGAAATAGCAGCTCCAGGACGCAAGAGAAGACCGTATTTCTGATTGGACATAGCATATATGTGAGGGAATATAAATATGAAAAGACAGGGCTTTTCCTCAAGAAGTTTATAGGCTAGTTATGAAACTATGCAATTAGGAAATATGCAATTAAAAAAGGCAAAAATATAATTACTACATTGGGGCTCTAGGTACCATGTGAGGGTAAGGATGGGCTAGGAGTCGGGGTAGGTAGAAGAAATACAAAATGGGCCTTGGTGTGGGGTTAGGAAAGAGATATAGGAAAGGCTTTATGGGGAAAGAAGATTGGAACAAAGGCATACAGATGCTTACTCTGGAAGGTCAAATAAAAACTGTGGAATTCCTTGAGAGAAGAAGCCCTACTCCATTGAAAATTTGGTGAAGCAAAGGTGGCAGTGAAAGAAGAGATTCAATTGAATTCCTGCTTTTAATTGTGAAGAGGAAGAAAATAGGCAAGAGCTCTCAGAAGACAGACTCCTTAAACTGGCAGAGGCAGAGCTAGATAGGGCTGGGGGCTGTACCATTTCTGGAACCATTGCCAAGGGAAAGCTTTGTTGTTTTGTCATTCTAAAGAAATGTTCTCAGCTTTCTTACATTGATAAACTCTCTTGGTGCCTTGAACTAAGTGGCGTTGAGAGCATATTATATGTCTGAATGTGAAGAGTGAGTGTGCCTGTGTGTGTGTGTATGTATGTGTGTGTGTGTGTGTGTATGTGTGCATGCTTAGAATGGCACAGGCAGGAGTGGTGCTTAGAAAATGCCATTTGCAAAACAATATGCTATTCAATATTCAGCAGATATTTATTAAGAGCTAACCGTATATCAGGTATGGTGGTAGGCTCTAGGAAATACAGTAATGTTCAAGGCAGACATGATCTGTGTCTTCACTGAGTTAACAGTCAGAGGCTCTAGAGTCTAATAGGACTTCATGGCATATTGACAATAGTCTGGTAGGCTAAGCTAAAAGTTGCATTTTCATAAAAAATCTCATTTCTTTGCACTGAGATGGAGCATTAAGAATTTAGGTTAAGTCAAGTCATAAACGTGATCAGCACAGCAAGCTGAACAAAGATGCATAGTAATTGAGGCCACAGGGAAAGCTTAAAATGCCATTGATTTATTGTGCACACAGGCATCCCAAGCCTCTGATATGATAAGAAAGCAAAGTGGAGGCAGGCTGTAAGATGATGAGGCAAATCATATTCCATGGGAAACTAGAAGCTCCTCAGAGACTGTGAGCTGAACTTGCACAGCTGCTTAGCGTTAGGCGGTTGGGTGAAATGTGGATTTGGATAAGGATGATGATATGGCAGGGAGAGATACAGACCCAGAGTCATGAAAACTTTCTCCCACCAGCAGCTGTATGGAAGCCTGACCTAGTGGTTTTTCCAGCTCTTTGGTCAGGTGAGGTTGCTGTCACTCCGTCTAATTGTTCTATTAAAGCATGGAGGCGTGTGTTGTCTAGGCTGGAAGGGAGGGGGCTACTTAGCTGATTTAGGTTGAATCAGAGATATATAGAGAGAGAACAAAAGCAAAAGACAGATGTCGGTGGGCCTTCCATTTATAGTCTCCATGGGATTCAGGCACCATGGGCCCTGGGCCATGGCAGTGAGAGCTGTGAGTTTTATAACTTCCTTGTGCTAGTTATTTGGTGTTACTCCCATATGTTTCCCCATAGTGATTGGCAGTAAAACCCTTAAAATGAAGAAGTGTGTATTTTACTTCAGAGGCAACAAGGATATTAAATCACCCTCTGTAGCCATGGCTCCCCCTTACCATTGAGGGGAAAAAAAAGAAGGAATGGAGTGGGTAGACACTACTTTGGGAAGAAGAGAAATCAGCTTGTATCCATGGGTCTTTTGCATGGAAGAATTTGAATCGGACACCGGCTCTGGGCTGAGCCTGTGTGAAAATCCTGAAGCTGGTATTATACTTGGGTCCAGAGTGTATTTTCTTTCTTCTTTAATAATTTTGTATGTTTGTACGCTTTAATTTTCCTTTTGATCTACCCTCTCAACACACCCAGATCCATCCTCTGCTTTTCTCTGTCCTATTCTGTACTGCAGGGAGGCTGCCGCTTCAGATTATCGCACAGGCTTCTTTGCTGACTGGATTCCAGTTGGGTTTGAGAGGCAGTAGCTAGAGATGGAGAAGAGAGAGAGGTCAAAGAATTTCTCCCCACTTCTACTTCCTTTGGGCTCTGGGCCACATCTAGTAACAGTGACATGTCCTTCAAGGACTATATCTCCTGCCAGATGGCTCTGCTCCATGGCTCCAGGTTTCACTGGACCTTGTTAATACTATTTCCTCCCCTTGCCTTTTCAAACATAAAAGTGGTGGCTTCTCACTCTTGATAGTTTCTAGGTTCTCCATCCCTCTTGCTGGTTCATTTAACTTTGCTCATGCCTCTGTAGATTATCCCTTCATTAACGTGAGTGGGATTCTGTTTCCCGTCAGGACCCTGAAAATGCAGTTTAGAAGCTACTGAAAGTCAGGCACTGCATACAATCATTGTTTTGAACCCTTCTTTTTTCTTTCTGGGGTTAATCAAATGCTGGACACTCAAGATGCTAATAGCTTCTTTTATTTTCAACTTCCTGCCACATTTGATCCATTGGAAAGTGCAGTTAATTCTATGCTAAAACATAACTTAAATCCATCACCTTCTTTCCATCTCCAATGCTAACCCCCCAGCCCAAGTGATATTAAATTTCATCCGGATTCTGCAATAGCCAAGAGCCTCCAACTGGTTCCTCTGCTGCTTCTCCTCTACCATATTGTCTGCTGTCTCCACAGAACCCAGAGTGATCCTTAAAAAATTTGAAGTCAGGTCATGTCACTCTCTGCTCAAAAGTCTCCACTGGCTTCCCATTGCATTAAAATAAAGTTTAAAGTCATTATCTTGGGCAACAAAGCTTTACATGATCTGGCTCTTGCCTACCTCCTAGAGTTCATCTATCTCTGCTCTCTTGTCACCAAGCTCTTGTCACACTGTCTTCCTTGAACATGACAAACTTGTTCCACCTTGAGGCAACATCTGTACATGATGTTCCTCTGCCCCAGACCCTCACATGGCCGGTTCCTTCTGGGAATTCAGATCTCAGTTCAGACTTTCTCCAAGAGTCTTTCTCTGGCCAATCTAATGTAGCACCTCAGTCCTCTCCCAGTCATTCTCTAGCATATCATTTCATTTTATTTTTTTCATGGAACTCATCTCCATCTGAATTTATAGTCTCTGTTTACTCACTTCCTTGCTTAGAATCTGCTCTCTAATGAGAAGTAAAGATCTAATATCTTGCCTGTCTTGTTTCCCAGTGTCTCCCAGTGAGTGCCTAGCCCATGGGAAGTACTCGATACATATGCACACACACACAATCACCCAGAATGCAAAGATTTACTGATCAGCATTCTTCTAAATGCTTTACATGGATTACGTAATTTAATCATCACAACAACCTCATTTATCAGGAACTATTATTATCCTTGTTTTACAAATGAAGAAACTGAAACACAAGGAAGTTAGATAACTTGCCAGAGGATGTACCCAATTAGGAAGTAGCAGAGGCAGAATTTGAGATCTGGCCATCTGGCTCTGAGGCCCATGCTCTTCGCTGCTAAACTATACAGCATCCCAACATTTGTTCAATAAATTAATGAACAATTCCCGTCAGCTTCTTCTGTTTCACACTTGGACTTTAGAAAGAAAGAATCTTTCTATTTTTAAATGTGGGAGTCTGCCTGACCCCATGCTGAGGGGTTTTCTACCCATGAAAAAGGATACTCTGAACCCAAGACAGGCAGAGAGGCACAAATCTCTTACTTGAATACGAAACCTTTGGGGAAAGTTCCCAAAGAGCCCCAGAAGTGCTGAGCCTGTGGACTGCCAGAAATGTGGTTGGAAGCTTCACTGCAGGAATATTTTATTTCTCAGCTTTTCATCATTAATTAATTCAGAAATCATTTAATAAGTATATCTATTGCCCTAAACACTTGGGATACAGAGACGAATAAGAAAAGGTTCCAGCCCTAAATGAGTTGACAGGCTAGTGAAACATCCAGTCTACTTCTGGACCCACATTCTCCTTGTTCAACCATTTTTCTTGAACTAATTAAAAATGAGAAAATAGACCAGCTATTATCTGACCTGACTGACTCTGTGCCTGGACCGATGATGCAACCTTGTCAGAAAGTTGAAGTTGGTCTCAGCTTTAGACCCACACTCCGACAGGCTGTTTTCACAGTCTTGTCTCCATCTGCGACCAGGCTTCTTTTACAGCTCCCTTTGGATGACCGTGCCACGAGCACTGCCCATTTGGAAGTATTTGCCAAATTTTCAAAACTGCCTTTTCCTCTCCCAGACTTAGTCCTGTTTTGACAAGCAACACCCCAACACGGGCTTCTCCTCATTAGAGCACAAGTTGCCCCCATGCTCATCTTCATCTTCACACTCCCTTGGCACGAGATGAGGTTACCTACATTAGTCCCATCTCCTTTTCTTGTAATGCCATCACTCCCATCCATTGATTGTTTCTGTGCCTGTCTTTATTGCTGCCCATTTGTCTATTTCACCAAGCACCTGAAAACCAAACTCAGTCTACCACATGGCAGCTCCATAGAGGGATCACCTTGCAGCCATGTGTGGTAATGTGACTTAAAATGCAGCCAAGAAATGCACTCTGTTTTTTATTCTGCCTCACTGCACCACAAGCTTATGCTGAAGTCTCTAATATCTCCTTCCTGTTCCTTTCTTTCTTTCTTTCTTTTTTTTTTTTTCTGGTCTTGTTGCTTTCCAGGTTTCTCTCTGGAAATTAAAATAGCTGTGTTTCAGATTCCTTTCCTCCAGCTGTATTAGCTTTCACTGAGGCTCATTTGGTAATTTCCTGCCCATAGTTCTAAGCTGTGCAGCCCCTTTATGTTACTTGCCTCTCCTTAGTGGTTTTGCTCTGCCTTTCATTTCAGCTTGATCTGCAGATTTAATTAGTGGGCTGCATGTCCTTCCATTTTAAAGAGTACGTAAGATAATGGTAGTTCTCTGCAACAGCAGGTGGATAATAGAAAGAAGGAAGGAGGGAGGTTATACCTTAAACAGCTCTCTGCAAAATAGGGAGTGGGGTAAATGAAGGAAGATGTGGAAGATGTGACACAACAGCTGGGAATGTGACCTTACTGTAGCAAATGCCCCCAAAATTTGCCAGGCTGTTTTGAATATATGGTGTGGCAGCACCTACCGGTGCAATTTCAGAAGCAGAAATGCAAAGGGTGATCGAGGTGGAGAAGTGAGATCTCAGTTCAGGAAAGGGTCTAGGGAGATGCAGCCTCAAATATGAATGATTTTGCAATTTAATCTCTAGGAATAAACTCCACATCTGTCTCAGGTCAGGTTTCTGGGAAACAGACCATGAGATGAAATTTTACTGGGGAGGGCTCTTAAAAGGAACAACTGTGAGGGAGTGGAGGAAGCAGGACCGGGCTGAAGGAGTTGAACTGTCAGGCAGTTCCAACAAGGACCTCAGCTGATTTGCATGAGAATTCTCTTGAGCTGAGCTGCCCCTTTAGAAGAGTCTTGCTTTGGGGCAAAGGGCTGAGCCTTCATATCCTCACCTGGGCCTTACAGTACTTGGGCTGCCTCTAGAGAGGGACGATAGACTTGGGTGAGGCTGCTCTTTTCTGAGGAAGGTAATTCCTGGGGAAGAACTTAGTTGACAGTTATGACAACCAGCTTTCCCAGCAGCTGGGAGAATGAGTGCTTCGATCCTGAAGGGATCTAGTTGGCACACCCCATCATCCACTACAACATCTTATGAGATTGCAAATGCTTAGCGACATTTGGAAGTACTGAGCATTCCCTATTCCATAGGAGGCTCCCTCTTTTGTCTTCTGTCACTCAGCTATCTTTTGGTTTTCTTAACTTCTCTTTCTCAGTCTTTGCTCTAGTTCTTTCTCCTTTTTTTCCCATTTGCTTTTCAAATTTAGGGACATTCATTGATTCCATCAACAGGTAATCATTAAGTGTTCATTTGGCTCCAGATCTCCTGTAATATAGTATTCTTGACCCTTTTTTTCACCATT
This sequence comes from Equus quagga, assembly GCF_021613505.1. Lineage (NCBI taxonomy): Eukaryota > Metazoa > Chordata > Mammalia > Perissodactyla > Equidae > Equus > Equus quagga. The sequence continues at coordinate 43,557,483 of NC_060280.1, read as the reverse complement.
CTTTCTTCCTGGGAAATCTTATCCACTCAAGTTTTGCCTATTCTTTCTTTTCTAGTGATTTCCAACTCTAAATCAAGCTTTAGCGTCACTGCGAAAACAACCATCCATTTTCTAACTCTTGGCTGGAGTGCCTCACAGTGAATGTGTCTGGTAATGAGTTAGTATCTTGCACTAATGCAAACTTATCTCATTTAATGAAACATCATACAGGCCGCCTCACAAGGATAGGATATCTGGAGTTTTCCCAAATCTTACTACCCAAAGTATGATTCATGGACCAGAAGTTTGTAAGAAATACAGAATCTTAGTCCCCACCCAGACCTACTGGATCAGACTCTCCATTTCAATAAGACCCATGATAGACCAATGATTCATATTGTTTCTGTGCCTGTCTTTATTGCTGCCCATTTGTCTATTTCACCAAGCACCTGAAAACCAAACTCAGTCTACCACATGGCAGCTCCATAGAGGGAGTTTGAGAAGCACAGATCTAAAATTTTCTTCTTCCTCAAACTCCATATCCAATGGATAACTAATTCTATTTTGTCTTTTAATCCCTCTATCAGGGATATCAATAATTTCCTATATGATCTTACTGCCTTCAATCTCTGTCCTATAGATGATCCTTTATACTTATGAATACTTACTATCCTAAACATACCATGCCCTCTTTCACAAACTTCCAACTGCTTCCACTGCCTGGAGGGTAAATTCCAAAGTTTTGCCGTGGTCCTCATCCCCCGCTTCTCTGTTTTACCTTCCACATATCCATGCTCCAACCTTACCGCTCTACTCCTACCTGAACACACATTCACACCATTGTGTCATCCTTTTTGCTGTTTCTTCTGAGATGTCCTGTTGCCTCCTGCTTTGTCTATCAAAATCTTACTTAGCCTTTAAGATTCAGTCTAAATGCCTTATGTTTCAGGAGTCCACCCAAGCTTCTTGCTTGAACTAATCTCAAAACACATTGATCATCTCTATTTTGCCACATTCATTCTACTTGATGTGAAGCCTAAATCTCAGTACCTAGCAAGAGGTCTAGAATATAGTAACGCGTGCGTGCACCGGCGCGCATGTGTGTATGTAGGAATTAAATAAATCCTTGAATGAAACAAATGAACATCTATAATCAGGAAAGTTTGTGCTTACTGTAATCTGTTTGGAAAATGTGGCATCTCATGGGGTTGCCAAACATAGTATCTAGATTTTCTGAGACAATCCTATTTCAGTGAGTTTTCCAATTTTTCCATAAATATATGTTTTACATTTGACTATCGGCTTAAAAATATGGTCCTCACTTTCATGGTCTCTAAGCTGCATCATTTAGTCATCTCTGAAATAGGCTTTAGGGGTGCTGTCTAGTGTCATGTAATGAGTGATGGATTATGCTGTGTATCCCAGGGCAGTTTCCTGAGATTTCCCTGAGGTTTTCCCCATGCCTGGCTGCTTGCCTTAACATCTACACATTGTGCCCTCTTCTCTTCTCTTTCCCTGCCTCCCCTGGTTTCCTACCACCAGAGTGGAAGGAGAGAGATCTATTTCCCTTTGCTAACTCTGTCTGAAGTGACAGAGTTGATCAATGAGTTGCCGTGCCTGTCCAGGAAAGCCAGTTTGATTGTCCTCCTGTGGCTGGGCTGACGGCATTGAGCCTTTTATGAACTGAATAGTGAAGCACTCTTTGGAGCTCAGTTTTGCCTGTTTATGGGGGAATCCAGCTGTATTTTTTATGTCTGCTGTTGTTATATTGTTGCCATTGGTATTAATCTCTAGGTAGTTTATTTGCTGTGGATTTATAATGACTTTACATCACAAAAATAAAAAAGGGAGAAAGCAATAGAGCAAACTTTAGGTAGTGGGGAGAACCAAATGAAAGGGTGAAGATACTCGAGGCTAATCAAGACCTGCATAGCTTCATAAGTGTAGCTCTTTAGGCAGTTGGACTCCTGGAAAATGTAGAACTAATTGGATCATAACACTTTTCCTACTTGTTGAAGATGAAATAAGCATTTTGCTGTAGCAGCAGAAAGGCTCATTCCTGGGATATGAATATTGTGATAATAATCCTTACATTAGGAGTAAAACAGGGAAAAACATGGATGAGGGGCCCTCTTTGGCTCAGTATCTATTTGATTTATTTTTTACTTTGTTCAGAGGAAGATTTACCCTGAGTCAACATCAGTGCCAATCTTCCTCCACTTTTTTTATATGTGGGTTGCTGCCACAGCATGGCTGCCAATGAGTGATGTAGGTCTGCTCCCAGGAACCAAACCCAAGCTGCTGAAGTGAAGTGTGCCAAACTTAACCCCTAGGCCACAGGGCTGGCCCCTATTTGATTTTTAATATTAGTGAATACCATTAAAAGAGTCCTGTGAAAAAAATTTCTATGAGGACCTATAATTCTAGCTTAAGACAGTGGCCACATTCTTAGAACTCCACGTTCTATGATTTTCAACACAAAGTGTGTACTCCAGATTCCTCCACTCTTGACACACTGTAATTTTCCTGGCACATATGTTTTGCCTAAAAGTGAATGCGTTTGTCAAAGCAGGAAGATACTTGTGATAGGTGCCATGAAAATAATTAGATAGATAATCCCTCTTTGATAAGTGAGCCATTAAAAAAATTAAATTTTAAATATATCCAGACTTCAATCTAATTAACATATTTTATTGAAATACTTTAAAATTCTTTTCTGAAAAAAGTGGAAGACACAAATAAACCTTAGTGGGAAAGGAGACTTCTTCTCTGTGCCTCTATGTTTGTCTTTCTCTTGAGGAGATTGCCCAGCTATTAAGACTTTTATTTACAGAAAAGATAGTTCTTATTATAAAAGGAATTAAAAACAGGACTGAGATCCTTAAAAACTGTAGCATAAGGTTTTCAACTGCCTGCAAACTCCTACTAATTCTTTAAGCTTTAGATTTGTCTCTTCTTCGGTGAAGCCTTTCTGATCAGTTCCATCTTCTTTTGCCAGGCCCAGGCCCAGCTGATTACACTCTTTGTTACACTATTGTCTCTTTTTGATTCTTCTTTTATGGTGCCTTTCACACTGAAGAACAGTCATTCAGTTACGCTTGCTATTCCTATGAGACTGTAAGCTCCACCTGGTGGTGTCATCATTGTCATGAGAAACATCATCTCACCTTCATCATCACCTCACCATAGCTAATGTTTATTGAGTGCTTACTATGAGTTAGCCATTATTCTAAGCACTATATGAGTTAACTCATTTTGCCCTGACAACGATTCTATAAGATACATACTTTTTAAATCCTCAGTTGAAGGTGAGGGAACTGAGGCCCGGAGATAATACCATCCTCTCAATTTCCCAAAGCCTCTTTCATATTCATGTCTGTGACCCTGCTCTTTGATTGTTTGATCTATTTGCTCACTCAAGAAGCTCTTACTGAGCTTAGATGCAGTGCTAGGCCCTAAGACACAAAAGTGAATATAACAGAAAGAATAGCTGCTCAAAATGCTTATAGTTCAGTGGAGATAGGTAGATAAGGATAAAATAGAGGTTGCTCAATACCACCAGACAGGTTAACAAAGAAGCATAAAGAAGATACCCATCCTTGTCTTATGAGAGTTAGGAAAAGGCTTACTTCTATATTAAGACATGAAAAATAAGTGAATAGGAAGCAAAGACAATGTAGGAAGAGTGTTCCAGGAATAAGCACGTGTAAAGATGTTGAGGAAGAACGTGGGTGGGGATATGCATAGTTCAGTGTGACTTGAACATACAGTATGATTATAGACAAAGACAGAGAGAAACAGGCGAGATCATGGAGGCTCTCGTATGTTACACCTTTGAGTTTCAACAACCTAAAGGCAATGAAGAGATATCAAAGTGCTGTAAGGAGAGCAAAGGCAAGATTTTAATTTAGAATATGCTAGCTACAAGCAACAGAGAGACTTTTCATCCTACAAGCACTTAGCCCTTACTATGTATCAAAACACAGAGGTATTTAATACTTGGATGGGTTGGAAGAGTGGTATTGTTGATGCAGGAAAATCAGTTGAAAAAGAGGATATTGGAAGAAATATTGAGGAGGCAGAAATAAAAGAGGTAAGATTTATTTTTAGTTAGTTCATTTCCCTGATATTCCTCCCTAATTACCACCTAGAGAAAAATCATTGAAGTGCTTATTGTTCCGTATATTTAGATTTACCATTAGCTTAAGAGTTCTCCACCATGTTTGTTTACCTGACAGATACCCACTAACTAACATAGCAAGTAGTTCAGTGGGAAGAGTAAATGCTTTGGAAACAGACAGACATGGATTCAATTTACAGCTCTGCTACTTTTTACTTGGGGGGATATGTGTGCCTGTCTGAAGATATGCAATCCTATTCGTTTTTATTCCCTCCTAGAAAGCTCACCTTGACATGCCTTCCATTTCTGTTTCTATTGTTAAATGGTATCATTTTGGGCTAGTGCCATCAAAAGAGGGTCAAGATTAGAGAACAAGGGCAAAAAATGAATTATAACTCAGGCATTTAGAATGAAGACTATTCTTCAAAAGGTAAGCTCCTTGCTCAAAATTTTTGCCTCATAAAACACCAAAAAAATGTATCTAAAGGCTGTCTTTTCCATTGTGTGGTAGATTGTTATAATACAAATTTATTTAGTCTAATTAACTTTTATGCCACTGTGTTCTAGGTAGTATGCTAAGTACTTTACATAAGTAATCTCATTAACTCTTCACGATGAAACCATAGGGTAGTTATTATGTGTTCATTTTACAGATGAGAAAGCTGAAGCTCAGAGAGGTGGAGGTATACGCCTCCAAACCACTGAGAGACCTGGACTCCACCCCTAAGCTTATCATGCTCTAAAGCCAAGGTTTCTTCCAGGACACACTGTGAGCTTTCCCTTACAAGAAACAGTCAAGGCACAGAAAGGGAACTGTCAAGACGTAAAGTAATGTCCCTCCTTACCCCCAGGAAATGTATAAAGTAGCATAAGACACCAACAGCTATGATAACTAACAACACACCTATAGGTGTCACTGCGTGTTCACCTGACACAGACTGATCATGTTGATCAGGATGCCAGTCTAACTTTTCCTCATTCTACCTTATTCCCAGGAACTTAGCACTATGACACTGCCATCTATCTATTTGGGCTTTCTGGAAGACAAAGGAGATGGGAGGGTGCTAAATGAGGCATCATGCACTGGCTGTCTCAATGGAGGAGTGCAATTAGTGTCACTGTAGCAATTCAGGCAATGACATGGCTCTGAATGAGTTAACTGCTCAGCCTGAGCAGGGTTCCATTCACTGAGCCAGAGGGGCTGGACTAAGCTGTGACTCCGGATCAACTTTGAGGCCACTGAAGTGAATAGTCACTGGGCAATTCCTGCAGTGGCTCCTGTGGGAGGTTTGGCCAGCCTGGTTTGGTTGACCAAGTGGTATAATTAGCCAGGAATATTCAGAAGTAAACATTACTGAAGGAGAAATAAACCATTACCATGGCTGCACCTACCCCAGAAATGGCAGAAACTGCTCCTGGAATGACTAAGCAGACCAAAAAATGATATGCCGGTAACTCTTGATGAGAATTTAAAGTTAGAAAGGGATTCAATTTCTGTCTGTAGGGTTGGCCACTGGTCAATTTTTAAGTAAAGGTTGCCTTTTCCCCAACTCTGGTTTGCATTAGAAGGGATTTTCCCTAAATACTTCTGGCTGCTCGCCAGACTTTTATTCACTCAGCACCCTGGGGAGGGCCAGTGCCTAATCTGATTAGTAAATTTGTGAAGAATAAAGCTCAGCTCATCCACTCTTCTGGGAAACAAGTGCCCACAGCGAGCAGGGGTTCTTCACTGCCCCTCCATTCTGCAAATCTTACCTGCATGGGCCTGGGACTTGCAGGTGGGTGTAGAGAGGAGTAAGTCTGACTTATTCTGAAGTTTAGTATTAAGAAAATTGTCTCTTATACAAGATTACATTGTCTATCTCAATCTTTATTGGTTACAAAGGAATATTTTGACCATAATCTTTCACTCATTTCTCAATTTGTTCAGAACCAGGTTAGGGAAGAGGATCATTAATTATTCTGGCCAGCTCAGAGGCCCCAACACCCCCATGAAAATGAGAATGTAATAAATCAGATTATTAAGCTGATGTGGAAAAAGAAAGTGGAGGAGTACAGGGGCACATGTGGTCTTTATTTCCACTCAGGATGGAATCTCTGGAAAGGGGCTGAGCCGGCAGCAGGCGGGTTTATCTCAGACATGTGGAAAACCTCCCTGACTCCATTGGTTACATGACCAGAGGAACGGATTACCAAAGAATGTTGTGGAACTGCCTCCCTACAGTTGCTCTTAATAGTTTTATATATATGTGTGGGGAATTAAGTATAGGTAGTCATCACAACCATTAATGAAATTGGTTGAGCTGGTTAGTCACTCAGAACGCCTGCACTGATTCTGGGGATAAGTATGGCAGCTGAGCTGACTCCCTCAGGCCAACAGAGCCCTTATTACTTTGTAGACCACTTTAGTAGCTGTGGTAAAGAAGCGAATCAGAAGTCTAGTGTTACAGAGTCTCACATTCATTTCAAAGAAGACATTCAAAGGATCCTGGATAGTAATCTGGAATTAATTTTCTTATTATTATCTTCTCCCTCAACTCATTATTTTCCAAGAGCCTTACTCACCTAGTTGAGATCTGTGCTTTAGCTCATTAATGTATTTTTTTTCCAATACATTGTCGCAAATAGAGCCTGGACTACAAGGATTTTGGAGACCTCAATAGAGGTGAGAATAGAAAAAAGTAAGGTTGAGATCAGGTGCTAATGCCCACTCATGAGGCTCGTTAGATTGTGTGGTAGATGGAAAGGAGAGAGTTTCAGATACCCAGGATGAGTGGCGAGCATTCACAACAGTCCCTCCAGGAGCTCCCTAGTCCAGTGGCAGAAACAGTATGCAGTTAGACGTGGGGTCTAGGAGTTTGAGGTCAACCTGAATGTAGCTCTAAGAACTCTTTCTGGTCTTTCCTGTTACCCTACTGTGTTTTATTGGGCCAAGTGTTCATTGAGTGATTTTACCCTGAGGCTCTTGAAACTGACATTGATTTTAAAAAAGTAATTATTTTATACATTCATTCTGTTATTCAACCAATATCCTTGAAGTATCTCCTGAGTGTCAGACACAATGCTCAGGGGAGGGGGGAGGAAGGGGAAATTGGGAAAGTACATGGTGGCCACAGAGGAGAGCCCAGTGTCCTGCCTGCATGGTGGCACTTTATAAATACTGCTCCAGAGTTAACGTTCTGTGATTCAATGGATTGAATTAAGTTAAACCAACTTGAATTCTCAACATGATGGGAAGATACTTAAGAATAATGGATGCCCTCATAGTTCAGACAAAGAAAGACATCACATTATTTTATTGTTGGGAATAATAAAAATTGCCCTAATCCTTCAGTGATCAAATGGCTCTCTGATAGAGGTGGTAGGGGCAGGCAAAGGTTTCAAGGAGAAGAGATTTGCAGGAATTCACTAATGAAGACATGAAAATGTCAAAACACAACTGAAGCATTAAAACATATCCAAGGGCATGGATTTGTAAAAGTGCCTTCTTTAAGAAGATGCCACAGTATACGAATCTCATGGAACTAATCGTTATTGGAATATGAAAAATGGCCCCTGGTTACAAAGTCAGAGGTGACTGTTTGTAATAGCATTGAAGAGCCCGGTGCATCCTGCCAACTGGCCAAATCTTCCTTTCAAAATTTTATGAAGAATTGGTGTAAAGGAAGAGACATAGATGCCCTCTCTCTCATTCCTATAAGTAAAAAAATCAGAAGTTTTGTTAATGAAGGTCATTTAGCCTAGCTACCCATTTGAAAAGTGGCTTTTCCAAAGGACATTCCAAATGGTAAACTATTCAAGACTCCACTAGCTCATACAACTTTTGTAGGTGGATTAGGGTTCCCCCTTGGGCAGGTGAATAATTTGATATTTCCATTGAGAGGTTCAACATGTCCCTATGTTACAGAGCATGGCTTGCTGAGTGGGGAATGGGGATGTCAAACTTCAGCCTCTATCTGTCCCTCTGGGTGGGCACTCTTGTGCAGTGATCTTTCAGCACAGCTGTATGGAAAGCATCATAGAGGGCAAATCACACACTGATTCAGGTATCAAAGTGCCAGGGAGAGAATAAGATTTATTGTCGGAAGTGACTGCAGTTATGGGACCCTGTTAAGGTTAGGTGTGACAGTGGACAGCTGTAGTGACTGGGTCCTGATTCCTTAGAATATCCCCCTGGATAATTTCTTCCCCTTTATGGTCATTGAGGTCTCCAAGGTTTCCCACCAGTGAGTCTTCCTGGCCTGACCCACTTCAGTTATCCTCATCAAAGCTTCAAACAGGGCAGAGAGAGCCTCCTTGGTGCCTCTTTGTAAATTCAGAAGAGATTAAACCATTCCTGGCCAAGTAACTTCTCTTTTCCAGCTCCGGTTATTCTTGTCAATAAAATGAAGAGTTTACACAAATAATTTTTAAGGCCCTTGCCAGTCCAAAGTCTGAGCTAAGCAAAGCCACATTCTCTATGACTATTTACTTATAAAAAAAACTCTCAAATAAAATAAAACTGCCCAGAGAAATGCTAGCACATTTGCTAACAATATTTTGTTTACTATGAAATGTGGCAGAGTTTTTCTTTTGTTTGTATATTTGTTAAAGTAAACTCTAGTTTACTCTAAAAATACAATTTCTATTTTTGCTTTAATTTATAGGAATCCAAGCTAAAATGAAAAAGGCATAAATTATTTAATTTCCAGTCAATCCTCAGAAGAGCCCACAGTTAACATAGCTTGTATAAACATTTCTGTAGATTTCAAGGAGGCAATGTTCACACTAGCCAAAAGTGAGAGAGTGGCAAGCCCTCAGCCTATGAGTCATATGTCAGAAAGTTCTGCAATAGTAAGTACTAGTTTTCAAATTGCAAGCTCATTCTTTCAAAGTGGTTATTTAAGGAAAATAAAAAGGCCTTGCCATATCAAAATTCAGCAAAACATATGTTTTAACATTTCACATTAACCGTAGAAGATTGGTCAAATGAATGAGAACCAATTTTAGAGCGAAGGGCTCCCTAAAAGGCAGGTTTCTGATAACAGGAATACGAAAAATATATGTTTCTCTCATCCTAGACATTTCAATTTACTATGCTCTGGGTAAAGTCCACAAGGCTTAAAAAATCTTGCCAAATGAGCACGTTTTCAGAGTAATAAAACACTGAGATGCTAAACTCCAATTTGTGCTTGTCTAAACAGAGTTGTGGGGTGATAAAGATATTCCAGAAATATCAGATGCTACAAGTACTTCCAATTGTTTAAGAATATTAATATTAGCATCTATTTTTCAGAGAAGTAAAACAATCTAGATGAATTAATGTCAAATATAATAAATTATTTACTTGAGATTCTACTCCCTAGGCCCGTATTTCCAATAAATGCCTACAGTGTGCCTCTCAGGACCTGGAAGATGTCTCTCTAAACAACCATGTTGAATTAATTATATTCTTCCAGCCATAAAAAATTAAGGGAAAAGAGAAACTAAAGCAAAAGGAATTAAAAGGAGAGTACATTTAGCTCAAAAATATTTAAACTATTTTTTAGTTTCAAGTAGCATTTCTTGGAAAACTGAAAATAAGAATATAGCTTAGCTTAACATGAGGGTAACAAAATGATAGCTGTATATGCAGATAAACCAAATGATCAAATATTGGAAATCTTAGGTCTTCATAAATTTGGGAGTCGAGAATTCAGACATGGGCCATGGAGAGTTGGCACTTCTGTTCAGAAGCACTTCCTTCCTTTCTGCATTTTCCTTCCATTTTGAACTGCTATTCTCTCTCACATTTTCTCTCATCTCCTATGTCCCTTTCTTGCTTTTTATCCAGAGACATCAGCTGACTGTCCCTGATTCTCTGACAGTTCTTTTCTGGTTTTTGTATCCAATGGATCCAGAAGGAAAAAAAATCTGCTCTGGATTGTGCGTTACCAAAAATCTGTGTTTATCTTGTTTTTTGTCTTTTCATGTTCTTTACTTCAAAAGAAAAATGTCCATGCCTCCCTCAGACAGGACTTCTGTAGCCACCCTGTCTAAAATAGTGTCTCATCCCCCTTACAATCAGGGTCATAGTTAGCAAAATGTAGAGAGAGAGTTGAGTGGAGAGCGCTGAGGCCCAGTGCCTATCCGACAACCTCACAAGGAGGGAGTGGGGAAGAAAGAACCTCATACTTCCTCTTCTAATGCTTTCTCACCTCCTGCCAGAGACTCTCCCATTCTCAGAAACCAAAGTGGAAGAAGCATGTGAAAAAAGTTCAAAGTGGATCTGGAGGGAATAGGGCTGATCTCCCCACACCCACTTCACTCTCTACCTCTTTACCTCATTTTACTTTCTTTAGAGCCTCTGAAATTATACTTAATGCTAATGTTTGTTTGCTGGTTGCTTATTTTTGTGGTAGGAAGGAAGCTTTATGGAAGCAGAGACTTTACTTTGGATTCTCTCTAGTTTTGCAGAATTCTGCTTGGCACATAGTATGCACTCATTTAGTATTTGTGAAGGGAAAGAATGAGAAAAGAAAAGAAAGTGGGAAAAAAGAGAGAAATAAGAATAAAGAAAGAAAATAACAAAATTTCTGTATGTGTGGATTCTCAGGAAGATCTTTTTTTTCCCCCAGTAGTGTGTGAAATGATTTTAGGTGTTATATGAATAGTTTCTTTTTATTTACTAATTATGTATTTATTTTAATTATTATTAGATAACTTTTTTCTCATATTGGATCTTGAGTAGGTATTTAAATATAATCAACTAATTTACAGAAAAGTATTAGGTATATATTATTAACAGTGAGATAATGCTATATGAATAAATGAAGTTTGGACAAAGATAGAGTGAAATGTTCCCCATGACTCCATGTTTTTATAAACAACAATAAAAAACATGACCCTTTGTGTCTTTATAGTATTGAAAGCTGTTTAAATATGTTTCACACCTACCATTTGGTCTCACAACAACACTATTTGGCAGCGAGTTTAAAAGGCATTTTCCAGTATCCCGCATTGAGTTGGTGATACAGTCAGGAGCACGGCTCAGGTGTTCTGATTTGAGAATAGTTCTCTCATGTTGTGCTTAACATGGAGCTCCTCATGAAGATGAGTAGGGAGGGTGCCATGGGCCATTTCTGTAGGATGGGAGTGCTAAATGCACAAGCTCTGAAGCCAGATTGGCTGGCTCAGTCCCAGCTCCAATCATTAGAGGTGACCTTGGTAAGTTACTGATCCTCTCTGTGCCTTGGTTTCTTCATCAATAACATGGTATAATAACAACTCCTCTCCTGTTGGGTTGTTATAAGGACTAAATAAACTAATGTAAGCCCCTACAAAAGCATCTGGGACACAGTAAGTGTGTCGGTTTTCTAGCATGGGAATATTTCCAATCAGCTGGAATTACAGCCTGCTTCCTTCTGTACTTTTCCTGTCCCTGTTATGTGTGCAGAGAGAGACTCAAGTAGCACACCCTGAACCAAAAATATATCCATTTGAGGTGCCCAGCATTGATTTATAGCGAATGGAGTACTGGCAAATGCATTTTAATAATTAAATTCTGAGTGAGTGGACATTTCATAGATGTGGGAGATAAGAGAATCTATTGAAACGATACAAAAGGGGCATGCCTTGTCTATCAGCTCTGGGATAATGCAAAAAAATATATATTTTCATGTGAGGCATAAAGTAATTCTATTAATAATAATGAGGTCTGCATTTTTACTCCTTCCACTGGGGCATGCTCTTGAATTTTTCTATTATGGAATATTCTGCCATGTGCTATGCACCTGGTGTTGGCTGAGAGTGCCTAAACTGTGTGTTGTATTACATATGGTTAAGTAATTTTTATAAATTTGTGTAAATTTACACACTGTTATATGTAATCTCTGAACAGTGTTCCTACCTGATAGAAATGCTATTTCCCACCTTCCACTGTTTTAATAAGTACGTATTTATTTATCTTTTTTATTTCTTCTCCTCCTGCATTTTTAGTCAACATTGAGACAAAGGTGCTGAAAAGCCAATTAGCAAACACAGAGTCTTCCAGTTTGGAATTTACTTAATGATCCTGTGAGTTCCCACATATTATTCAGCTGGTGTTTTAGACCAGACAATGTGAATAGGAAGCAGAGAATTTTAAATGATGAATGAGCTGCTCTATGTACCTCCATGTAATTGAGATAGCCTCACTCTTCATCCTAATTCAAGGGGATGGATTCAGAATGAATGACAGCATTACTTCTGTTAGAAGGAAAAAATGAATGAGAAAACAAAAAAGAAAACAAACCAAGAGTTCAAAGTGTCAAATGGGTTGTCCTGACAGAGGAGTGATCTTAATGTTCAGAAGGGGCTGTCTTGGCCTGATGAGATAGCAGAGTGGTGGCGTCTTCAATGAAAGGTGATATCAGAGTTGTTGAGGGTTTGGACACCAACTACAATGCCTTTTGGGAAGGCATTAGAGAAAAAAGCCTCTGGTGGCCTCTTAAGATTATAGATAATGTCTCTATTTTATTAATATACTGCTCCTGTTAGAGATTCTGTTCAATTTTTTTTATTGGGGCATTAATGTGAGAATCTGCTCTATTTGGCTAGGTCCAACTGGATGTTTTTGAAAAAGGAGAAATACGTAAAATTTAATCGCTCATCAACCCTTGCCCATAATTTTTTTAATAGCTCATTTTTTCCAAAACTATGTGATGAAAAGCATCTTGATTTATAAAATTCCTTTGGAACTCAGCTAGTGTAGGGCTTTTAAAAAATGACCCTAATAAGTCTCAAGCCTTCAGATATCCCTGAGTGTGAAAAGGGGAAAGTTAACAAGATGCCAACTCAGAGGACCAGCCTGGACTTTGGATTTGATTGGGTTAGTGGAGTCAGAGATTTTGAACAGAGATCACCTAGACCATGTTGAGGATCAGCACCAGAGCCACTTAATCAAGTGGGATGGAGGTCTCATTGGCTGGACCATCAGCAGCAGGACAGATTCAGGACCAAGGAGAAAACAAGTAGTTAAGAATTTGGCGGCCGGTTCCGTGGCAGAGTGGTTAAGTTCACGCGCTCCGCTGCGGCGGCCCAGGGTTCGGCTCCTGGGCGCAGACATGGCACCACTCGTCAGGCCACATTGGGACGGCATCCCACATCCCACAACTAGAAGGACATGCAACTAAGATATACAACTGTGTACAGGGAGGGTTTGGGGAGATAAAGCAGAAAAAACAAAAGAAAAGAATTTGGCCATGCATAAAGCTTGTGTTTTCTCATCCTGTTAATGGGAATAAAGTACATATTTATGTACATAAAGTACATTTATATGTACATAAAGTACAGATGTAAATAGTACATATTTCATAGGGCTGTTGTGAGAATTAATTGGGATAACAAATATAAAGCTCTTAGCAAAGTGCCTGTAACTCAACAAACAGCAGGTTTACTTTTGTTTTTATAACAATAACAATATGAAAATTAATATTATTATGATTGAGGCAGCACAGAGGAGGAAAACATGTTGCTGTGATGAGGTATTTGAAGAAGTGTTTTGCAACTTGTTTAAGAATCTTGCAAATACCTAACCTTGAATGTCTGAGGGAACCAGGCAAATGGCAGAAGGAGTTTTCACAAGTTTATTTTCTATAGTACCACAGGTGATTGGGAGTCCAGAGGCAGACAGGATAACAGATGAAGACATTTCAGTGAGTCAGAAAAATGCGGCTCTGTGAGCCTCTCCAATTTTACTCTAGTGATGGCCTGCATTTCTTCTTGAATTATTGTTTTAGTTGTGTACAGTGCTTTCCAAATGGTCTCATTAAACAAGATGCCACCTGGCATAGTCTCCTTACAAAACATAAAGTGAGTTTGCTTGAAATTTGGTCTTTTGTTTTGTCCATGGACAAGAGACCGTGACTATCGCTCTAAACTTGGTATCTATAGATGATTTAAAGAAGCATGTCGTTGGCAAGATGCAGAGCTCCCAGAAGCCAACAGCCCCAAGTTGAGTAAAACTTTGATGATGGTTTTTGTAATGATGTCCACTGAAGAAGCCTGCTGTTATTGGCTGAATCGTGTCCTCTCACAAGGCATATGTGGAAGCCCCTAGCCTCAGTATCTCAGAATGTAACCATATTTGGAGATAAGGTCTTGAAAAAGGGATTAAGTTAAAATGAGAGCTGAGGCCCTATAATCCCATACGACTAGTGTCCATATAAGAAGAGGCAGAGCAACCAGAGCTGCGCACACAGCAAACACGCCATGTGAGGACACAGCAAGAAGGTGGCCATCTGCAAGTTGGGGAGAGAGGCCTCAGGAGAAACCAATCTGCCAACACCTTGATCGTAGGCTTCTAGCCTCCAGAACTGAGGGAAATACATTTCTGTTGTTTATGCCACCCGGTCTGCAGTATTGTGATGGTAACCCTAGCAAACTAACGCACCTGACTTTCTCTAGAAACTTCAGCCTGATCTTTTACATTACGTGGAATCCAAAGTTCAAGAAACATGAGGAGTAGGGCTCAGACTCCACCATTCTTTGTTAGGTTTAATAATAACAGGCATGGGAAAGCAGTGGAGTTGTCTGTGGGTGTTCTCATGGTTAGACTCAGGCTAGGGTCCCCAAAATAGATGATGCTACAGTGTGATTCCAACCAACAGAAATATGCTGGGGAAAAATGATAGAGCTATTGGAAAGACCCTTGACTTTGCTGTCATTGATATAGATATGCATGTGCATACGAGCATATACACATATGCATATAATTCACATGCACACACACAAGCATACATAGATGTCCACATCTTCACTGAAAAAAAAAAAATCACGTAGGGCTCACTCGCTGCAACATCCAAGAGAGGCAAGGAGCTATTATCTACCAGAACCCAGAGGAAGTATGAGAAAACCACCGAGAATACGTGCAATCAACCTCTCTGTATCTTTCCCTTTCCCTCTTTTTTCGCTGGACAATTGTTGCTATGCCTGAGTGTACCCCTGACAGATGCTACTACAGGCTTCAGATTCTCCTTAGAACAGTAATCTCATTCTTCTAAAATCTTAGGAGTGATTTGAAGAAGCTTAATGTACAGCCTAACATTAAGGGGAAAAAAAAATCAGTGAGGCTAGGATATCTAATAGTTCGTCTATCTTCCTGGAAAATCCACCCAGTGGCTTGTGAAGGCTGCACTTATCTCTCTGCCTAGTCACCCGGGTGGTCACAACTGTGACTGGCCCCCAGGCTGGCAGAACTGCTGGCCATACGACACTCACCATTTCTTGGGGAGAGACCCTGTTTGAGGAACACTAAGTCAAGTGGGTAGCTCTCTATTGACAGAGTCTGGCTGGAAGTGCAGCTGGTCCTGGAAAGGAGCGTGGCACTTCATCATACGTTTCATTGCTATTAATGTGGTGAAAAACATAGTCAGCTCCTTTCTTAAATCACGAAAATCACAGGCAGCAATAGTTAATAGGGAATCCACATGTCAGCTCATCCGGGCTGTGTGCTAAGGGAAGCCAGACACAGCTCCGCTTTTCAATTAGGTGAGAGTGAGTTTGGTCTGAATGGTGTACAAGCACGCCTTTCTTCCACCCCGGCACCCGCCTGCCCTGCTTCTCTCATTAACATGAGCTTGTAATTAAGACATGGTGCTCTCAAGACGCAAGGCCTTCTTCAGGCCCAGGATGTGTCTGTGCCTTTTCCTCCTTTTGTGGAAATGCTGCTGCCCATTTGAAAAATCTAGAAATAAAGCTGTCAGCTTAAGCACATTAAATCATGAAATGATGAGAACAAAGCCACTAGTGGATCCAGTATCCCAATAACAAACCTCCAGAGAGACATTTTCCTGTCAGGGAAGCTCTTTCTGAAAGTGTCCACCTTTGAAAATATTTTGCACTCTTAAAAGATGCATTAAATTTTATTAAGTCTAAATGAAGTTTATTTTACTTTTACGTGTTTTAATCTATATTTTAATGCAATGTGAGTTGTTATTGATGGACGCATCTCAGTCCCATTTGAGTGTGAGCAAATGATGCAGCTTATTGAGCTGGCTTCTTAAACATTTTCCATTAAAATGTTGAAGGCATTGGAACAGTAAAACCATCCAGCAGATATTTATGAATGTGAGGTTCTGCAGCCAAGATGGCCATACACAGCAGATCTATGGAGGGAGAAATTAAATCAAAAGAGATGAATAAGTGTCTGGAGAGCCTGAAATAAATGTGCAAATGTATAAAGAACATAAAATGGTAGAGAGAGAACAGGGAAGAGACAAATAAAAGAGGGATTACGAATTATAGCAGATATGTATGGAATCATATTTTGTTTATAAAAAGTCTTGCTTCCAAAGAGTCCAAGCTAAATGTTTGACCAGTCATTTATATAACAAATATTTATCATGTACCTACTAAGTGCCAGCATGCACTAGACACTTGGGATATAGCAATATACTCCCTGTCTTTGAAAATATCATTATCTACTGGGGGGAGCGAGACTCTGACTTTGCTCTAAAAACTGTAAACATGTGAAGAAAAGCATTCTGGGAAAAAAATGAACCCTGTTCAGGCTGGGGGTTGGGCTCAGATGCTGGAGGTATTGGAGAAAGCCTTTCCAAGTGGTATAGTGAGAGCCTAAGGAAAGAAGAACATAAGGAAGAGGATATATTTGTGTGGGGCATGGCAGGGAGGGAGAGCTGTGGGACAGAAGCATGGTTTCGTGTGGAGAGTATGACACATGTAAAGGCAGCGAGACCAGAAAGGGTGTGACAGTGCTGGGGATGGTGGAAAGCCCCACAGGACAGGCGCATGAGATGATATGGAGTGAAAGGGGAGGAGGTGGAACTGGGCTGGCCCGAGCTAAGGCATTTGTACTATATCTATAGTCATGGTGAGCTCGCTGAAGTAGTTAAGTAGACATATCAGCTTGGTTTTCCTGCAAGATCATTCCGCTAAGCAGCGTGGAGAACCGGCTGAAGCTGACAAGTGGCACCAAATGGAAGATTTTACTACAGTTTCAACCAGCTTAACACCCTTCCCTTTTCCTTCCTTACTGAGCAACACAGGTCTGCAGCTACACACACTCTAACCCCTCAGGAAGTTGTTCCAGGTTTCCACCTGTAGTTTGGACCTTGCCTGCTCTCTCTGGCTCCTGCTTCAATGCTTTAACTTGTGTTTTTCTCTGCCCTAAGGGCAATAGCACTGCAGGTAGAAATGAGAGCATGATTGGAGAGACTTTTTTGTTTTGCTTTTTTGTGAGGAAGATTGACCCTGAGCTAGCATCTGTTGCCCATCTTCCTCTTTTTGCTTGAGGAAGATTGTCCCTGAGCGAACATCTATGCCAATCTTCCTCTACTTTGTATGTGGGATGCCTCCACAGCACGGCTTGATGAGTGATGTGTAGGTCTGTGCCCTGAACAAAACTCACGAACCCTGGGCCGCCAAAGTGGAGCTAGCAAACTTAATCACTAGGCCACTGGACCGGCCTTGAAGAGATGTTTTTGAGGCACAGTCAACAAATGTATTTATTAGCTTAGTCCACTCAGTCCACTCACAGATTGAAATTTGAAGATTGCTGTGCTAATCTACCTTTATCTTTTGTTAACTTTTTCTTCTCATCAAGCCCACACTCCTGGAATTTTCATTCGAGTTTGATGTTGTGGACACTTTTCTAGTCTGGGAGTGTTCTGATAGCTCAAGTCCAGTCAACTCAAGAATTCAAGCTTTTACTCCTTCCCCAACCAACTCTCTTCCCTAGGGTTGTGTAATGATCATGTTAATGTGCTGTTCACTTAAAGAGGTCTTTAGAGAATAAAAGAAACAAATCCTATTACCCAGAGGTACAATGAGTATCTACCCTGGGTCCTAGTCTAAATGCTTTGTCTCAATTAACTCATTTAAGCCCACGATATTAGATACTTCACAGATATTATTTCTTTTAATCCTTAAAAACCACACGTTATAAGTATTATAGGTCCCATTTTCTAGATTCAGAAATTGAGGTCTTTTTCAATTTCAAGCAGATAAGGAAGATCTTTTATGATGGAAACCTCCTTTATATTCCTCAAATCACCCTTCCGCCAGCAAACTTCTATTAGAATCATAGATCTGTATAAGTGTAGATCCTCAGAATGAGAGGAATTTCACAGGTAATTTTTTCAGACTCACAGGCAAAGCTTCCATATGTGTTCTGGGCCTTGAGAGCATTGATTTCTTTAGTCATTCCTTCATTCCCTCGCTGTGCATTGACCACAGAGTTTTTGTCTAGATCTTCTCCACAGTTAAATGTGCTCTGTTTGCACTGTCATCCTTCTAGTCTCGGTTTCAAGACTTTTAGTGACAGGGGATTCACTACGCCCTGAAGCAGCCTATTCTATTGCATATTTACTTGGTGAGATTTCTTATATTGAGCCCAAATCTATTTCCCTCCAACTTCCAGTCACTGACCATAATTTTATCTCATGAGACCATGTAGAACGAGTTTAATCTTTCTTCCACATGACAGTCCTTCAGTTACTTGAAAAGCATTTTTGTGTGTGGTAAATTTCTACTCCCCTCCACCAAGTCTTCTCTGTCCTGTCTACACATCTTTAGCTCTTTATGTGGCCCGGTTTCAAATCTCCTTAGTGTCTCAATGACTCTCCTCGGATCGCTCAGATCTAGACATCTTATCTCACTCCATCTTCGTGAGGCTGAGCGTGCGGTGCTCAACACTCTCCAGGAGTCTCCAAGCTTGCTCTGTTCTGAGAAGGGTAGAAAGGAGTCACCCCCTACTTTCCCTCACCTTTGATTAACTCCTAACATTTGCAATTCTGTATTCGCGTTGGTGGTTGGTGCCTGTATCCCCTGCAAGACAGCAAGAGGGCAAAGACCACAAAATAGTTCTGTTTTTGTCAGTGTCCCCAGCAGCCAGTCTGGTATGAGTAAGGGTGTGATAGATGTTTGTGGAATGAATGAATGACTAGCTGAATGAACGAGTACACTGCTGTTAAAATACTGACAAAGGCATGCTGGCTCTTCTAAATAACGTAGAACTAGAAGTAGCTTTGGAGGCTCACTAGCTCAACCAGCCCATTTTCAGGAAAGAAAACTAAGACCGGAGAAGTCAATGATCTGCTTAAGGTCACACCACAGAGCAAAGACTAGAACTCAGGCCTACTGACTCCCACTTCAGAGCCGCTGAGTGAAAGGCCAACTCCAGGTCTTAGTGGGGTATGGTGGTGGTGGCAGTGGACAGGAGACAGACAGTTCACAACCTCTGAAAGCCTGGCATCTTGGGCTCTTCCGGGGCCTTAAGGAAACCACAGGGAAGTCGCCTTTGCAGCCCAGACCTCACCTTCAGGTCAGGAGCTAACTTGGTGGAATAAGGCTGCGTTCAAAGCAGCTTTGGGCCCCAGCATAAGCTCACTGCTGTGTACTCAGGGCTTTTCCAGGGCCCACATAAAGCTCAAATATTGATTCAGCATCTCTCCTCTAAAATCTCCTAAGCTGCACTGGGAGAGGACTGACAAATAAGAAACAGCCAAGGATATACCCAGAGAATTATTCCAGGGGAACGAAATGAAGTGTTGGCAGTACAATGAAATAAATTCCAGTTTTGTTCTGCTCAAGCTCACTGAGAGGAAGGAAGGAAGCTGAGGCCATTACCGTTCTTAGAAGACAAGCAAAACTGGATGTCAGTGCTTTCTCCTGTGCGTGTTGTTCAGAGATGCGCCTGGCCTGATCACAGGCGAGTTATGGCTCTCTCCCCATCAACAGCACTGATCCGTGTCCTCCCTCTGAGACTATGAGGGGGATTCTGCAATAGTATTTTATGGCTTGAAACAGTGTATAATATAAGCCCCTAATCAGATGGTAATTGTCTGCTCTGCCACTCCGTCCTGTAGAAGTGCCAATAACAACATGAATAATGCTTACCATCGTTAAACTCTGTGGTTGCACGTGATTTCATTCATTCCTCACAATAGGTATTATCCCCATTTTATAGGTGAGGGAATCGAGGTTCGGAGAGTGTCAGTTATAAATCACATCTGCCTAATGCTAAAGCCAGTGTTCTTAACCCTGGGCTCAGTGTACGCGTAATGCATTAGGAGAACTAGTGTTAATCTAGGTGTGGTTCTCTTTCTGGTTTAGGCAGAAACGCTCTCTTCTGGGCCTTTACACACTGTTGTCTTTCTGCCTTGAGTGCTCTCACAACCTACCCCCAACTTTACCCTGTCTCTACGCATCCTTCTGGATCCCAAGCAGGTGCCCCCTCTTCCAAGAAACCCTCTCTGGCCCTCCCTCTCAACTGAGTTTGCACAGCATCTCCTTTATCTTTCTGCCATTGCGTTAACAATCCTGTATGCTTAAACTCTTCCCCACTGCTAGACTGTGAGCCCCTTAAGGTCAAAGGTCGTTTCTCATTGAGTCTGAGCTCCCGGTGCCTGGAGTCAGTAGGTGCTCCTCACGGGTTTCATTTATTAAATGAAACACAGGCTCTGGAGCACCTGATAATCAATAGGCCCATGTTTTCTAATCGCAAGATGGTGGGAGGCGGTTTCAAACATTAAATTCCTCTAGGAGCGGAAGTGTTGCTTTCGTCAGTAGCCCCAGCAGAGCACCTGGCGTGAGTAAATGTGCAACAGTGTGAATGAAAAGGACCCAGAAAAACCCTACCAAAAAATACTAAACAAACAACAGAAAAAAGACAAAGCTCAGAGGGACTAAAGAAAGTTATTCAAGGCGGCAAAGCATAGCAGAAACGATCTGGGGCCCTGTGAGAGAGTCCTGGGTTCAAAATCACAGCTCCGTCACTGCCTGGCACCTGATCTAGCAAGATAAATATTGTCTCTGAAACTTAATCTCTTCATCAGAAAACTAGGGGTAATAATGATGCCAATATTGTGGGGCAGTTGTGAGAATTACTTACAATACCACGCCTGAGAGTCTTAGCAAGAAGCTCCCATCGTGTTCGCACCAATGAATGGCAGCTGTGTTTATATAGATGCACACACCTCTCTTTTCCAACAGATATGTGAAGGTCTTGAAATTCACTTTTCTTGAAAAATGCTTCACTATTGAGACATGTCCAAAATGTTGCTATCCTGACCTTTAGGTGGAGGCGACTAGGCATCTGTGACTCCACCTCCATAGTCTATAAACTGTGGGACTCATTCTTTCAGGACGAATTCTAGGCATACGTAAAGTCTTCTTCCACTTGCCATCCTCAAGCAGAATCCATCACTTGAACATCGTGCATTTTATAATTTATATTTTGTGATCATTTTGATGTTGTGTTTTCTTTCTGTTCTGTGAGCCACTTAGGCTAGAAATTGTCTCTAATTTACCTTTCCTCAGCTTTGCATATAGCACAATGCCTGGCATATAGGAGATATTTTTTATTTTTAGCACTTATCACAGCTGTTCTTGAAAGTTTTTTTTAAGGTATAATTATATTTCATATACGTTTCTCCTAAGAGAATTGGGAGAATCAGAGTGAGTTAGGATGGGAAAGGAATCTATCCAACTACTGGTACTTATTTAATTTTATTACCTTCAGATACCGAGACCTCTGTAAAAATAGCACTTTTTAAAGAATGGGACATGGAGACAATTACCCCCTCCATGTTCCCCACTGCTCACACTCTGAGAAGAACTTCTCTAGGTTGTGGGTCACAAATGTGACTGCAGAGCGTCCCACGGGCTGTGCAGTCATCCACCATTATTTCCCCCATGTCTCCCGCAGTGTCAGGTATGTAGCAAATACTCAGAAATGATTGACCTTGAGTACTTCCCATCAGCAGACAGGGAGAGAGGACTTATGGGAAAGAATCCCAAAGAGCCTTTCTTTCCCAGCTATAGGTAGGTGTGTCACTTACCTGCATTATAGGAGGTCCTCAGACTTCGGAGTGCATACAGATCACCTGGAAAGGTTGTTAAGATGTAACTGGAGGTGGTGGTGAAGAGAGAGGCGACAACTATAGATGCTAAGAGAAATTCTAGTCTGGCAGATGAGCATGCATGCTATTCCAAGGTAACTCCAACAAAGCTGTAGAGCCCAGACGTGAGTCCAGCAGACTTATGATGCATCATGTGGGGAGGCAGTCTCAGAATCCATTCAGGGGTAAAAACTTCGGGGCAACCTATTAATGTGGTATGAGCCCTAATCATTGGATCGGACATGAGGAAAAGACTTGGGTCCCTGGGAGATGGATTGACGGGAGCAAAGTAGGACTCCTGTCCTGGAGGCAGTGGGTGCCAAGAACATTAAAAAGCCAGAGTTCAGAAATGAGAACTAGCACTTGAGACAGGGAGGGGTGGACTGCATGTTTTTCTTCACGACACAGACACTGCTCAAGCCTCTCCCCACCATAGCTTGCTCCGGCCTCTTGCACTGCAGTCATCATGCTGCATTGCAGTGATCTGTTATATTTCTGTCTCCCTCACTAATGGTGATCAACTTGAAAGCTGGGCCATGTATTATTATTATTATTTGTCTTCATGTCTCCAGTACTTAGCTCAGAGCCTGGTACATGATATCTAGTGCTTAAATGTTTACTGAATGATGGCATGAGTGGATGGATGGGTGGATTTGTGAATGATTTATTTTCCTTCTCTCTCCTGACCCCAGGTTGGGAGAGAGGTGTTTAAATCCCTCTGTCAGGAAAGCAGGGCACTCCTAGAAGCTGGAGCAGGTCTGAATGTGCATGTGGGAATTAAGCGGTCCCAGCTGTGGGGGAAAGTGAACCAAAGAGGCCGGGACCAGAGGAGGAAAAACTTTGAACAACTAGTCATTACTCATTGACACCTTGGTGCGGCTCAATCTGTCATCCTAGTCTTTTCTTTTTTATCAGGACAGCTTATGAGAAGGGTGAGGAAGGTGGGAAGAATGGAGAAAAAGCTTACATTAATAGTGTATTTTGTGCAGTTATTTTATTCACATTTTCAAATTTAAACCTTATGAGATTCTTAGAAGACTATTTATTATGGCCCATTTAAAGATGCGGAAACTGAATAATTTCAGTGCTGAATAATTTCAATTCACAGTGCTACTCCGGGGCAGTCTAGAGCCAGAGGCACTCACTAGTGTGTGCTTACTTTAATTTGGGGCCCTGGGGATAGAAGAAGACTATTTTAAATGCATTGGATGCCTGGGGAGAGGGGGGTCTTGACTCATATTTCACTTCTGTACCCTTGACACATACAACAAGACCACCAAGACCTGGGAAACCTCTTAGGACAGATTTCATCAATCTTCAATTTATTACCCGCTGATAATTCTGGGTATTCTCAATGGTTTCTGTGTGGTTTTATTATATTGATTAATCTGATTATCAGCCATAGGAAAAATGGTATTCATTCAGTTAACAACCAGCAGTTTTTGGGCACACATATTCTGTAGCACTTGGCATTAAGGACACAAGAAGAATAAAAATATAATTACCCTTTGTTGAGTGACTAGAACTTTGATAACATTTCCCAAATAATCTCTTAATTCTTTCGCACGTGAACACTCCTAATTAGATATTATTGTCACCTCCAGTTGGCAGAGGAAGAAAAGAAGACTCAAAGGTTAACTAACTTAGCCCTACCACTTTCAAGTTCTGACCTTGGATGAATCTGACTTTAACGCCCATATTCTTTTTATTATAGCACGCATATCTCAGGGTTCGTAATCCATTTGGGAAGGCAGATTGTAAATGTACAATTAAATATAATAATTGATAAAACTGCTTTAATAGCAGTTATAAAGCACAGGTGGGGCTAATCAATTCTTTAGCCAGAGAAGGCAGCAATGTGGAAGTGATGTTCAAATTGGGCCTTCAATTAGGAATAGTTTGTAAAGAAGGTGCTCTTCTACTTTGTGTATTAAAATAACTTTAAATTCTCAACATTCACACAGGTGGGAAGGAAAATGTGTTCAGTGTACACAGCTTCCCTTAGCGCTAGTGTCCATTGCCTCCTGTGTTTCCTTGGAGCTTCTTTCTGCACAATAATCTTGGCTGCCACGCCTGGGTTCATTTTCATGGTTAAACTGATGGTCCATCTGTTCCTGATGAAAAGTACAAATATTCTGATGCAAACCTTGAATGTAGAACTGTCACACAGTTAACGCAGGGCTGTCAAACATCTCTTCTGAAGGCCAGAGTACATTTTTAGCGATGTGATTGTGTGACTATGTTACTCATTCAGGGCTGTAGTATAATCAAGAATATTTCAGGGGGCCGGCCTGGTGGCACAGCGGTTAAGTGTGCATGTTCCACTTCTCGGTGGCCCAGGGTTCACCAGTTCGGATCCCGGGTGCGGACATGGCACCGCTTGGCACACCATGCTGTGGCAGGCATCTCACATATAAAGTAGAGGAAGATGGGCACGGATGTTGGCTCAGGGACAGGCTTCCTCAGCAGAAAAGAGGAGGACTGACAGTAGTTAGCTCAAGGCTAATCTTCCTCAAAAAAAAAAAAAAAGAACATTTCAGGACATTTCCTACTGGTAGTGGAGGAATTTGTGTATAGATATAAGTAATAAATGGGCAATCATTACACGTATAAGAGGAACAGTCAGTATCCTAGGGTGGAATTTATAATCAACTCTTTAGACTGCATCATCTTCACGTTTTATTTCCCCTTTCTTTTCTTTATATCTTTTTGCTAATCTCTCTTCTTCTAAGTTACCAAAAATCTGTTCTTTTTTGCTTTCTTTTCTCAGGTTTTTTCTAATTATTGCCCCAGACACTGTTGCAATTGTCTGTCCTGTGCTCCTTGAAAGTGGTCTTATCATGTTAGCTCAGGTTTTGGAGCCCTAAAGCCTGGTTTGAATTATAGCTCCACAGCTTAACATCATGCAAACTCTTTAGTGCTAGTTTCCCCATCTGTAAAATGGGGTGATGATAGCACTGATTTCATCGACTTGGTGTAACATCAAATGAGATAAAGCTTGTAGAAGGTTGAGTATCATTCCTGGCACACACGGAGACCTCCAAAAAATGTTAGCTATTATGATGTTTTCTAGCACAGCTCTTGGTACATATCAGATGATTCAATAAGTTTGTTAAATGGTGGAAGAAGACAGAAGTCATGGGGAAAATGAATGACTTATTTAAGGACCCACAGCAAGTGGCAGAACTGAACTATGGTCCAACTCTTTCAAACCAAGGGCATTTGTTTGTCTAGCAGCCTAATCTGTCTGTCTTCTTTTAAAAATGGCATTTATCCACATTTTAACCTTTGAAAAGAAGTTTGTGTTATTTCTGTTTGCTTCTACTTATATTTATTTATGTTTCTAAATACCTTCTACTTCCAAAAAATTGGAATTGTTTCATAAAAAGCCAAACTATTGTCTATCGTTTAAGCAATGTTGAAAAATAATAACCAAAAAATAAAATGAGAGGGGTTGGGGAATTATATCCAAGGCCATAAACTGAGGCCAGAGACAGTGCTCGAGCTCTGTGCTTGGCTCTGTGCTTCCTAGCGGTCAGGTCCATGGCCACGCAGGCCGAGAGGGGTCCTAGAGCTATGAGCCCCCAGAGGTCTATACAGAGCCCTCTGAAAATACTAGTGAGGCCTTCCTCACTGGTATTTTCACATTCCCTCTTGAAATGTTTAGCATACCTAGAAGATCAAACTCAAACAGTGGGCAGCTATGAGACAGTCCCTCAACTGCTGAGACCCTGGTTAGCAGAGATGGATGTAGATCAGCACACGTAGTTTTCACCCAAGTAGCTTAGGAGTGAAAATGCAGCCGAACCACAGCACCACAAGCCCATGTTCCTTCCAGCTGCTCAGGCAAAAGGTCAAGTTGGAGAGCAGCCTGAGTCTGATGTTTGAGCCGGACACATCCGTTAGACAGGCTGCAGAGGGCCTGCGGTTTAGCCTGTCAGATCAATCACTGCTTGCACTTTACAAAACGATGATCCAACCAAGGACATTTTTATTACCATACTTTATAACTACACTTTACCCTCCAGGCTTCAACACCATCGCAGATAATTAGAAGCTAGCAGGGCAGCATGCGTATCCTGTGATTTGGTTGTAAGTCCTGCCGACTGCAAAGTGGAACTCCCTGACTCTAAGCCAATGCCTAGAGTGTTAATTGGCATTGCCCGAGAAGGAAGGAAGCCTCCAGCCTTTGGGAAAGAAAATGCACTTTCCACTTTATATGACATGAAGAGAAAACACTATGTTGGTGAATTATCTCCTGCTCTGGAGGATACGTGGAGAAATTATTCAGAATCCAAAGATCACAGCCGAATGTCAGAGAGCTGTTCCATTTGATTGCATCTTCTCAGGGCCACTCTTTCAAATATTGTGGTCAAATATATTTGCTTCTGAATGCTTCAGAATCAAAACTACTTTCAAAAGCTGGCAAAACATCAATCATCTGTACATCCCTCTATCCAGTGATCCATCCATGCAACAAAGATTTCCCCCAGCCTGCTATATGCTGAAGAGTTTGGTAGTCATCGTAGACATATAAAGTTGAAACATTGTGGTTCCTATAGTCAAAGAACTTAAAGTAAAGAAATATATGCCCTTTAGTTTGGAAGGAAATTTGAAGTCCTTTAGTCTAGCTATCTTTACAAGTAGAAGTCTGGTAGGGGAAATTTGATTTGCAGAAAATAACTGTTTTTAAAGACTAAGGAATAATAAGGTGTTAAGAAATGTAAAAGTAAAGCACTATGGATTATCAGGTTATAGAAAGGCTACTTCAAGCTGGAGGCCATCAGGGAGGACTTCTTGTTGGAAGTGGCCTTTATTTGGTTCTTAAGAGATGGTTTAGTGGGCTGAATGGTGGCTCTGAGATGTGCTCATATGCAAATCCCTACAACCTACGAATATTACCTTATATGTTAAAAGAGTAAACGTTATCTTTTGTGGCAAAAGATATGATTACGTGAAGGATTTTGAGAGGAGGAGCTTATCCTGGATTATCAGGGTGGGCCTCCCTCAATCCGCTGACAAGCATCCTTATAAGAATGAGGCAGAGACAGATCTGACAGACAGAGGAGGAAGAGGCAATGTGGCCACGGGGCAGAGATTGGAGTGATGTGGACACAAGCCAAGGAACGGGAACAGCCACCTGAAGCCAGGAGAGGCTCCTTTGCAGCCTCCAGAGGGAGTGCAGCCCTTCTGAACTGACACCTTGATTTTAGATTTCTGGCCTCTAAAATTGTGCCAGAATAAATTTTTGCTGTTTAAGTCACACAGTTTGCGGTAATTTGTTACAGCGGCCATAGGAAACCAATACAGATGGGTGGGATTTTAATATATGCGGTTAAGAGAAAAAAGCCAACTAAAGTTGAGGGAACAATGTGAACAGAGGCATGGAGATGGAGCACGTTTGGGATCCAGGAAGTGGCCGGTGAGACTGGACAAAGAAATGTGTCTGGAGGACAAATCGATGTAATAAATTAGCCAGCACTTATTGAGTACTGTCTATGTGCCCTGCCATGCCTTACACCAAGTGCTCTCCATGTGGTTTCTCATTTCATCCCCACAGCTACCCCATGAGACAGGCATGTTCTCATCTCCATTTTATAGATAAGGAAATTGAGACACAGAGAGGTTGAATAATATGCCCCAGGTCACAGTAGTAGGAAGCATTTGTGCTAGAATTCTGACTGTCTGCCCGAGCTCTTAACCTCTATGCCATCTGTACCACTTGTTAATGAAAGAATGTTCTTCCTCTGCTTCTGCTGCACCTCATAGTCATCTATCAGAGTACTTAGCACAATACATCATAATTTGGTTTCATTTGTCTGTTTTCCCTACTAGATTATAAGGTTTACGAGTCAAGAGACCGTATCTTTCCTGATTGCCAATTATTCCCCAGGCTTGGATATAGTACCTGTACCAGAAACTTTGCTGTGTATCTCTTAATTTAAATGGAGTCAGGAAATATTAAGGCCCTCTTCCACTCCATCTTCATATCACAGAAGGATTTTCCTCTCTTTGAAGAAAATATTTGAGATGTGTGGGGGGAGGGAGTAGGTGCAATCTGGTCGTCTCCATATGGAAGAGTTACTCCAGCCCAGGTTCTAGGTGTCCAGTGAGCACTATTGGCAGAATCTGAATCCCTTCTGCTGCGGTGTAGATCCCCAGAAAAGGACCCATTGCACTCCTGCTCAAAGGTGCTTCTGAGACACCTGATGGAAACCAAAAAGCAGCATAAATCGTATAGATATTTTGCCTCTTGGAAGAATGATTCCCTAATGGGAATTTTTTAAAAAAGAAACCAGTCTCTTTTTTGCTTCAAAGCCAGAGTTTCCCAAGGGGTAGATTTCCAGTTCTTACAACTCCCAGTTATGACAAATCTATAGATGCCACCTCTACTGTGGAATGCAGCTTTTGCTTCAGATGTCAGGGGTTGAAGCCTGTCCTGGGAAGGGCCAGTCCATGGACAGGGCTGTGGTCAGAAGCAGCAGCAGTGGAGAGCATGCCCTGCAGAGAGTAGGCCAGCCTGTGC
This sequence comes from Equus quagga, assembly GCF_021613505.1. NCBI lineage: Eukaryota > Metazoa > Chordata > Mammalia > Perissodactyla > Equidae > Equus > Equus quagga. The sequence goes on along the minus strand of NC_060280.1, from coordinate 43,529,000 downwards.
CTGATAGAGGAGAGTCATGTTCAACCACATGGCAACCAGATCAGTGAGAGAGTTGCAAAGCACACACCATGAGTGAAAGTGTGGAAGGGTTTGAAGTGAAGCATTCATGAAAAAAGACGAAGACAAGAAAGACTTCAGGGTGGAAAGAAACTTATCATGAGGATCTGGGTGGAGGGCAACAAATGCCTCAAAGGAATGTTTGTGTTATAAACCCGGTAACCCTCTACAACATGCATGCACACATATGCACGTGCACCCATGCACATATGCACACTCACTCCAGCATAGCAGAACATAAGAGGACAAAAGAGAGACGCACAGCACAAAAGAGAGGAAAGAGAAGAAATTCACCAACTAAGATGATGGGTCTGACTCTGGCTTACCTACTTTCATACCTAGAAACCACCAATGTTTCCCCCCTTTTAAAAGAATTCCAGAATCTTCATCCTTCAAACTTTCTGCATTCCAACCCTTATCTACATTGTGTGTTATTCTTTACTCCATCAGCACATGCCTGTGCCTGCAGCTTATACTTCACTGAGCAGAACTCTTCCACATTTCCCGTTTTCCTACCTGGGTATCTTCACTTGCAGAATCTCCTTAACATGGATTCTCCTTCTCAGAACTTCTCTTGCGTCTTCATTCTTTAAGGCCTAACACAAGCCAACATCATTGATTCATTTATTCTTTCATTTACTTGACCAATATTTGTTGAGAGCTTTTTCTTATAGCACAGAAAACACCTCCTGTCTATTGTTATGTTTCTGTTTGTCACAGTTGCCCTTCCTGGCTAACTGGCAGTTTCCGCTCTGTAAGTCTAGAGGACTTACAGATTTTTCGAGTAAATGATTCCCCGGCTAGAGCTTATTTGTGTGAGAATCCTTGGCCAGTTAAAACGAAACTCACAAAGTATGTTTGCAATTAGTTGAAATGTTTAATTTAGCTGTTTAGTAACATTTGCTGAGATTTATGCAAAATGTGGGATGGATATTACCTAGAAAGTCCTTTCTCTTCCCCGATCTCATTGCCACTTCTCTAGTTAAACAGCATCTCTCACCTGGCGTACTGCAACAGCCGCCTAGCAGTCTTGCTACCTTGAATCTCTTCTCCATCCTGCAATCATAGCGATCTTTCTAAAACATAGTTCTGATTGTGCCTGCGCCTGCTTAAAGCACTCTGACGGCATCTGTTCGTTCTTAGGATAAATGTCAAACACCTGAGTCAGAACATCCTGCAGGATCTCCTCACAGCTCTACTCTTCAGGTTTTTCTGTTCCTCCTTTTCTTGTCATTCAGCCCAGCTTTGCTGGTCCAACATTCTGGAATAATGCTCCCCCAACGTCAACATCATGCATCACATTTTCCTGGTTAGCTCTTGTTCATCCTTTTTACACCTACTCTTCTACCCCCTGCCTAGGTCTGAGATTTTATTTTTATAGCATTCTATGTATTCTCTACCATAGCATGTTCACATCGTTTTTCAATTGCCTGCTTATTTTTATCTAAAACCCATGAGACTGAGGATTTATAAGGGCAAGCATCATGTCTGTCTTGTTCACCAATTAACACAAGGGTCTGAGACAAGATAGCACTCAATGGATGGTTGTCGAATTGAGTTTAGTGGAGTCTAATTAAGGAAGCTAACAGGACACATTTTATTAAAAGAAATGTTGAATAAGATTGGCACTTTCTCATTTTATATCATTAAACTGGTTACCCAGAGAGAATGGAATGATCCTTCTAGAGTCTGTTGTATCTTCATCTAATTGATTAAGAGAAACAGGGAATGTCTTGCAAAAAAGAAGTGTTCACCTGTTTCCTGGGGCCACTCCCAGGCTGAAGTGCCTTGCAAAAGCTGAGATGGCCAAGTTATGACCCCTAATCAAACAATAACACTCTGTACTTATTGAGTGCCTTTGATAAGACAGCTTCTTTTAAAGCATAATTTTTTCTTTTTATGCTCAAAACTACCCTATAAGGCAGTATCATCATTATTCCTTTATATGAGGAAGCTGAGCTCAGAGATGAGTAACTTGCCCATGGATTCCAGCATTAGTAAGCCACAGAGCCAGAACTCAATCAGAGCCGTTTCTTATTCCAGAGCCTTTGCTCTTTGGATTTCATCCTCTTTCTAAGGGCTTCCCCATCCGTGTTGGCTGGGAATGGAGTGGAGGCTGAGAGCTGGCTGAGTAGACTGAGGGAAGAGTGAGTTTCTCCTAGTAACAGCATGCTGGGAAAATAAGTCTATCCATCTTTATCATCCTTGTTCAAAAATAAATCAGCACTTTTCATTTGTGAGCCCACTGTTTTGGTGAGATGAGGAAGAAATGATTTTCTGAAAAGTTAAAGGCAGATGCAAGTCTTCTACTTCAAACTCTGTATTCACCAACACCCACTTAGCAACCAGCTCTGAAACCCGATGCAGGGCCCGTTAGGACGGCAAGCAGCGGTTCATTATGAACGACAGTGCCAAAGCATCATCAAATGTCTGTGATACGAAAATAAATCTTTGTCTCTCTGACCCATGACAGATTCGATCACCCAAGAGACGGCTCCTGAGATACGTCTGAACAAGCTGCATGAAAAACCAGAGCTTCATAATCGAGCTGTTACCAAAAGGGAAACTTGCTGTTATTCCAAGGTATATTATGCTAAATGACCAATCATTTTTTATTGATTCTGTGTGCCATGAGTCAGGAAGTCCTGAGCACATAATCCTCACTGATCTTGTGGTCCTTGGAAATGACAGCTAAAGCCAGCAGCTGGGTTAGTGGAAGAGTGAGATGAAGACAGCCATGCCTCTTCTGTTGCATTATTCATAGGTCAGCCCATTCACTAATGGCCATTCCGGACTCAACTATTAACTCTGGTGCATAGGAACAAGAGTTAGGATCAAAGTCTTAGCAGACATGTAAGCATGAGGTTATGTGAAAATGTCAATAATTTTTAGGTATTTTGTTTCCATAACTTAAGACTTTAAATTCCGAGCTTGAGAAAGATAGTCTGATGTCTGTGACAGTTTCATTTCCCCTGGTATGTAAGAGTACATCCCATATCTCACCTCAAAAACAACTGTGGTTTAGGTAAATGAGTGTCTAAAGCACTCAGCTCATTTAGGGAAACTTCCAGAAACTTGCCACTCATTTCTATGCATTTAACTTTTAACAGACCATTCATATGGTTCATATATTTTTAAAATGTGAAAAAAATATGTAATAAAATTCTCCCTCCCATCTGCCACTCGCCTTCCCAGTTCCCACCCACTGCCACATAGGGAGCCACTGCTTTTAGTTTCTTGTGTGTCCTTGAATTGCTTTATGCATATTCAAGCACTTAGAAGATCTTTCCATAATTTACCCATCTTATAAAAAGTAGCATACTGTGTACATTGTTCTGTACTTAGTTCTTTTCTTCTTTAACTTAATAATATATCTTGGAAATGATTCTAGACCGGTGTGTGGAGCATTTCTGTATCACAGCTGCATAGTATTTCATTATAGGGATGTACCACAATTTATTGAACCAGTTGCAGCTGATGTACAATCTGACTGCTTCTTATTTTTTAGTATTGCAAATTATGCAGCAAATTTATATATATGTGTGCAGGAATATATTTGGAAAAGTAATGTTGCTTGGTCAAAAGGTACATTTATTTCTATTTCAATAGATATTGTCAAGTTGCCCTTCATTGGCATTTTAACCAATGAAGGTTCCCACCGCAACATATGTGCATTCTTCTTTCCCCCAGCATCTTCAAGAGTACATTTTTTTAAATATTTCTGTATTCTTGCCATTTTGAGAGGTGAAAATTAGGTCTCAATGCAATTCAGCCCTGAGCTAACTGCCGCCAATTCTCCTCTTTTTGCTGAGGAAGACTGGCCCTGAGCTAACATCCATGCCCATCCTCCTCTACTTTATATGTGGGATGCCTACCACAGCATGGCGTGCCAAGCGATGCCGTGTCCGCACCCGGGATCTGGACTGGTGAACCCTGGGCTGCCGAGAAGCGGAACTTGCACACTTAACCGCTGCACCACTGGGCTGGCCCCTCAATGAAATTTTTATTTGCATGTTTTTTGTTATGAATGAGGAGCATCTTTTTATTACTTAAAGGTTGTTTGTATTTTCCTTTCTGTAAACCATTCATATCCTTCTCCTGTTTTTACAAGTCTTTTTTCTAAAAGTTTTTAGGAGTTCCTTGTATATTGGCAATATCAGCTCTTTATAATGTCCTGCAAGTTAGACACATTTTGCTTGGTTTTTCTTCCTCCCTACTCCCTCTGTTCCTTCCTTCCGTCTTTCTTTCCTTATGATTTTTTTTTTTTGCCATTTAGAAGTTTTTTTAATGTAGTAAATGCATTATTTTATGATTTCTGGATTTCTAATCATAATGAGGAAGCATTTTCCTCTGCAAAATAATAAATGAATTCCTCCAAGTTTTTTTTCCAGAATTTCAATTTTACATTTAAATCTTTGGTTCACTTGGAATTTATTCTGTTGTATGATTTGAGGTATTCGTTCAACTAAATTTTTTCCCCAAAAGGCTATCCAGTTGTTTCTACATCATTTACTGAACAGTCCTTTCCCTCTGTGATTGGAGGCTATCTTTATCACGCATAAATTAACCTATGTATTTGAGTTTATTTCTGGTCTTTAATTCTTTCCCTTTTATCTATTCATGTGCCAGATTGCACTGTTTTTACCATTATGGCTTAGTGAGTCCAAAATCTGATGGGATAGGCCAGTGGACTGGAGACCCAGAGAAGAACTGCATTTTGAGTCCAAAGGCCATCTACTGGCACAATTTCTTCTTGCTCTGGGAAGGCCAGTCTTTATCCTGTTAAGGCCTTCAACTGATTGGATGAGGCCCTCCCACGTTAGGGAGAGCAGTCTGCCCTATTCAAAGCCTACCAATTTAAACATTAATTTCTTCCACATACCACCCCCAAACAAACATCCAGAATAATATTTGGCCAAATATCTTGGCACACATAAAATTAACCATCACACTACCCCTCATCATTTTGGCAGTATCTTTTGACATTCTCACCAATAATGTATGAAAGTTCTAGTTGTTCTGCATCTTTGTTGGCACTTGGTATTTTCAATATTTTTACTTTGGCCATTCTAATAAGTGTATAGTGATTAAAATAGTGGTTTTTAATTTAATTTGCATTACCCTAATGGCTTGTAATGTTAAACTTTTTCAGAGCTTATTTGCCACTCTTATATCTTCTATTGTGAAGTGCAGGACCTTTGCCCATTTTTGATTAGGTTATTTGTTTTCTTGTTGAGTTTTAAGAATTCTTTATACATTCTGGATAAAGTCCTTTGTTGGATATGTGATTTGCAAATATTTCCACCCAGTCTATAACTTGCTCTTCTTTTGTAAGTATCTGGCAGACCAAAAGTTTTAAATTTTAGTGAAGCCCAGTTTATCACTTTTATCTTTTAGGGGTTGTAATTTTGATGTCATTTTTAAGAATTCGTTGCCAAACTCCAGGTCTCAAAGATTTTCTCCTATGTTTTTTTCTAAAAGTTGTATAGTTTATGTTTTAAATTTAGAACTATGACTTAAATTAAATTTTATCAAATGTGTGAGGTTTGGGTCAAAGTTCATTTTTTGTATATGGATGACCAATTGTTCCAACAGCATTTATTGAAAAGATTATCCTTTCTCAATTGACTTACTTGTGCACCTTTGTCAAAGTTCAAATGGCTGTATTTGTATGAATATATTTCTGGACTCTAAATTTTCTCTCATTGATCTATGTGTCTATCTCTTTGCTAATACCAAAGTTTTACAGTTTTCTCTTGATTTCATTACTGTAGCTTTATGGTAAGCCTGAAAATCAGATACTGTGAATTCTCCAATTTTGTTTTTCTTTTTCAGAACAGCTATTCTATTTCCTTTGCCCATCCATATAAACTTACAGCTGCCCTGCACCATGTGTTCCAGCTATAACAGTCTAATTCTCTTTCAAGATAATATCCTGCTTTCTTATTCCTCTAGGCTTTTACTCAAGGTATCCTTTCTACTTAGAATGTCCTTCCCTGCCATCTGCTATCAAAGTATAAGCCACATTTTAAGACACAGATCAAATCCTGTAAGGTCTTTTGCTCTGTGTTTGTACCTTATATATAACATGGGGTGACATGAATCACAGTGCAGTGCAGAGTAGAGAACCAGAGAATGCACTGTTCTCCTGGACTTTCCGCCTGGCCTTTTAGGAGCTGAAGTGGAGCCTTGCTTTTGCTGAACTCCAGCCAGGTTCCTATCACAAATCCATTACTGATAAGATGAATGGATAAATCAGAATTCCTTCACGGGTGTGTTTTCATTTCTGAGGGCAACAAATATTCAGAATTGACAATAAAGGTGAAAGGTGGCATTTCAGAACAATATATTCCTTTAAAGTGTGCTGTCCAGACAGGTGACAATCTGCCCCGTGGAAGAATTGGCATTTCCATAGCACTGTATCCATTCAGACCTTTTGAAGTACTTCATGGTGAAGGTCAATGTCACGTTTTTATTGTTTTTCCCAAGAATGAAGCAGAAATGTAAAATTGGATTTCCTTCTTCCTCCTGTCAGAAAGGGAAAGGGAGGGAAATTAGCATCTCCTGAGCATTCATCAGGTAACAACTTTTGTATCAGGTATTTCATTTACCACAGTTATTACACAATAATCATTTTATTTTGCCCTTACCACTAAGGTAGGTGTTGTTATCTGCATTTCATAGGTGAGGAAACTAAATTTAGGAGACTTGCCTAGGGTTAGCCATTTGGTTGGAATGGAGCCTCCGTGCACATAGGGGCTCTTACAGGTACACACACAAATGCACACACACACATGCATGAATCAAAGAAGAAACGTAAGTGGGAGGCATATGATCTATGGAACATGTAAGAGCAACACCACGTGCTGATATCATTGAACTCTGAGCATACACACTGTAAGTTGTTGAGTCCTTTCATGTTTATATAATATCTTAAAGTTATTTAATGATGTAACTTATATTTGAGTTAATGTTACTCAGTTTATTTGTAGGACACATTTGCTCATTTTGTCAATTGTCGTGACATTTTCTTTTCTTATTTTTTGTTTTGAGGAAGACTGGCCCTGAGTGAACATCTGTGCCCATGTTCCTCTACGTTATACGTAGGACGCTTGCCACAGCATGGCTTGATAAGCAGTGCCATGTCTGCACCCGGGATCCAAACTGGCGAACGCAAGGCCACCGAAGCAGAATATGCTAACTTGACTGCTGTGCCACCAGGCTGGCCCTGTCATGACATTTTCTTGAAGCCAGTTTGGAACAGACACACAAAGTGTAGTTCTCTCCAACAGAGAAGCTGGTGCAGAAGTAATGTGGCTGAGAAGAATGTAGGCAACAGAGAGGAGCAAAGAGGAGGCTGGAGTGGGCCATAACCAATGACTGCTGGTTGCTGTCATTGTTGCTCCCAGTGACTGATAAAAAAAAAAATTTGCTTTTTAATTTTTTAAAGTTTTTAATTCTTGGATTTAAAATTTTTCACAGATGAGATTAAGTTAGAAGATAAGGGGCAACATTCATTGAGGAAGCTAATGGCTGCCAATTGAGAGTAGTGGAACAATTTTCATCTCCTCTAGGGCTGGTCTTTGGCTAAAGTACAGTCTTCAGCGTGGTTAATAGGGCCTACCTGATAGGGACACTCCCTGTGCCCCTCGTCTCCTCTCTTGTCTCTCTGCATGGTACGTGCCATGCTCTCATCTTACTGAGCTACTTGACACCCAAAGATGATTCCTCTGCTTGGATTACTCCCCTAATCTCTACTACTTTTCACTTGCAAGACTAATTCCTATAATGATGGTGGGAATTTTATTAATTAGAAGTTACTTTTCTTAATTAGAATGTAATTAATTAATTAATCTCATTTTGCAGAAGAGGAACCCCACTTTGCAGAGTTTAACGCAAACTCTTTCTAGGCTGGACCAGTCATGAATCTACTGCAATGACCCAGCATGGCTGGTGACAGAAGCAGAAATTGCTGTGGAACTTCCAGTTGCATTGGAGAGAGGAGTATGGCTTAAGACAGATACACATAGAAGCAGTGAGAGCCTGATGTTGAAAGGAAATTTTTTTTTTAAGTTTATATAGCTCTGTAGTTACTGTGAGGTTGCAGAATTGAGAAGGAGAGCACAGTATTTTGCGATGTGTGTGCTGTGCATAATGAATTAGACCATGTTAATGTTCCTGGAGACATGTAAGTGAAGATCGGAGCTCATTGCTAGTTACTTTTCACTGATAGGCTATACTATGTACTATATCTGATTGTGATTCCGTGAAGAAGCTGGACCATGTCAGGTTCCAACTTATGTTCAGATTATACTTCTTCTCATTCTTCATGTTTCAGCTAGGTCCCATCCTCTGGAAAGCTTTCTCTGACCTCTGAGTCTGGATTAGGTGCATCTCTAGTACCCTATGCTTCCTATCATAGCATTTACCAAGTTACCTTGTAATTACACCTTTAATTGTCTGTTTCCTCCAATATGCTGTAACACCTATACGGGCTCGGCCCGTGTCTGTTTTGTTAATCATTGTATTCCAGCGCTTAGCATCTGCAATGGCACACAATACACACTCTAAATATTCAGAGAAGGAAAAAGAAAGGAAGGAAAATGAACGTATTATGATTAAGTCATACAGTAACCACTTGGCACTGGAAGGCTTTTCTTTCTGGCTGCTGTATAGGTGATCATTTAGTAGATATTTATTGAGTCTTGAGTATGTGCAGGCGCTGTCTTGGGCGCTGAGATATACCAGAGATTGAAACTGACCACACCCTTGCCCTAAGCATACGTTAGAGATATTGAATGAGATAGAACTAAAAGTTATTTGAATTCCTATTTTTTTGTTGTAATGTTGTAAGCATTTTTTGTGGACTACTTATAATATTGTAGGATATTAGTTTTTACAAAAATTTTTTAATACTTAACAAGCATCTAAAAACATGCCTATACCATCCAAGAGAAGCCCCAGCAATGTCTTGGTGGCCACACCCCGTCCAAAGGAGGATCCTGAAAGAAAATATAGCGCTTCTCTAGCAGGCATTCTAAAAGCTTACTTTTTAAGTATGATGAGGATTTCTCTGAAATGTTCATGGGAGTAAAGAAGGAAAGTCTGCAAGACTATGGGTATGTGCAAATCATGTCAAGCTACGTGGATAGTTCGGAGGCGAGCCTGGGGGAGATGAGGACAATAGGAGTTATGAGGTGCCTCAAAGAAGCTGAGAACTTCACATGAGGAAATGTAGTTCTTATCATGTCTTAGTTGTGGATTTCTTAATCACAGGAAATATGAATTCTTAGCCTTATACTGCAATCAACTCCAGTTCATAATTCCTGCAGTCAGGGGCTGCATCACATTCATTTATCTGTCTACCATGCTTTATACCTGGTAGTTGCTCTAATGTTTGGCTTCATAGAGAAGTACAAAGAAGATAATTCAAAACAAGAGATAATCAGGGGATTATTGAATCTTTTGCCTTTGGTGTTTTTGCCTTCCTTTTTATCTTTTTCTCTAAGCACTATTCAAATAGGTTTCTATACCCATAAATGCAACTTGATGTAGTGAAAAACCAAACTTACGTTTCTTGACTCCATCCTCTGTGTTTATATACCTTAGCTCAGTTAATCTTCACATTAGTCTTCTGTAGTAAATATTACGTATTAGCCCCACTTTGTGGATAAAGAAACTCAGCCTTGCAGAGGACGACTGACTTGTCCAAGGATACAGTTATCCAGACCCAAAGCCGAGAGTTACACTCTCGAGATGACTGGTTTTAAAGCCTGTGGTGTTCCTCCTGCGGCAGCACCTATAGTGCATGCTGGAACCACAGTTTGCCTTTCCTAAGGTGTGTGCAAATCACTCTTCGTCTCTGAATCTGATTCCTCTGTCTAATGAAGGATAATAATATCTACCCAGTTAGTCATAGATACTAATTATTGACAGGTTTGTAAACATTATCCATAATCCTCATTACAACCTTGAAACAGGCATTAACATCCCCATTTTACAGATGGGGAAACCACATTTCAGAGATATTAAGCAGCTGGCCACACATCACATAGATGGTGACGCCAGAGCCGAGATTTGAACCCAAGTTTGTCTAATTCAACCTAGTTCTCGTTCCACTACACTAGGAGGGCAGATGGTAAATATTTTTGGCTCTGTGAGCCACGGGTCTGTTTTGCAACTATTCAACCCTGTCATTGTAGTGTCAAAGCAGCCATAGGCAACATGCAAATAAATGATCATGGCTGGGTTCCATTAACATTTATTTATGGACAATGAAATTTGAATTTCATATAATTGTCTCATGTCACAAATTATTTTTCTTTTGATTTTTCCAGCCTTTAACAATGGAAACACCATTCTTCAACCTGAGCCAGGTGATCAAAGTTAATATCATAAGTGAGAAGTTATGTAAATAGCATATCAGTACCCTTGATATGAAGTGATAGAATGAGACTTTGCACTTATGTCCTTCCTCCCCTAAACCTATAAACCTTGTCAGCTATGAGAAAAGCATCTGATCCAAACTGAAGGACTTTCTGCAAAATATATAACCAGTATTCAACAAAATTGTGAAGGTCATCAAAAACAAGCCAAGTCTGAGAACCTATCACAGCCACGGAGACATGATGACTAAATGTAATGTGGGATCCTGAATGGGATCCTGGAACCGAAAAAGAGCATTGGAGGGGCCAGCTCTGTGGTGTAATGATTAAGTTCATGCTCTCCCTTTGGCAGCCTGGGGTTCACAAGTTTGGATCCTGGACGTGGACCCATACACCACTCATCAAGCCATGCTGTGGTGGCGTCCCATATATAAAAATAGAGGAAGATTGGCACAGATGTTAGCTCAGGGATAATCATTCTCAAGCAAAAAGAGGAAAATTGGCAACGGATTGGCTCAGGGCCAATCTTCCTCACAAAAAATAAAAAAGAACATTGGGGAAAAGCTAAGGAAATCCTAGTAAAATGAAAAATGTGGACTTTAGTTAATAATAATGTATCAATATTGATTCATTGGTTGTGGCAATTGTATCATAGTACGTAAAACGTTAATAATAGGGGAAACTGGGTGTGGCAAACACGGGAATCCTCTGTAGTATTTTTGTAACTTTTCTGTAAACCTAAAACTATTCTAAAATAAAAAAGTTTTTGAATGTTAAAAATAATAATGTAAGCACCCACCCATTCCCTCATCTCCCCCATACAGAAGCAGGCTGTAGACCAGATTTGGCCCCACAGGCACAGTTAGCTGTCCCCTCCACTATGCTACTTTCCTCCATACTTTCCTTATTGAGCTATTCAAAGGAGATTTTGTACATGGCAGTACTTTGCAAAGGTGCAACCTGTTTATAGATTAAGGCTTTATTTATGTGCTTAGTATAAGTTTATTCATCTAACAAGTGACTACTATGTACCAGGCATTTTGCTTGGGTTTGAGCAGTAAAGGTAAGAAGGACGTAAGCCCTGCCTTTGAGATTTAGAGCATTTAGGCATTTATATTAATTATCATAATGCCACCAGATAAAATCAGTTGATATACATGCATACTAGCTAAAAAGGATTTGTGAAAGAAGGAGTGATAAACTTTCATGGTGAGAAGAGAAGAAGGAAGGATTTCTGGGTTGGAAGTGATGTTTTAACTGGGTCTTACATGATAAATATGAGCTCGGTGGGAATATAAAGGTTAAGGGAGAATGGGGGGGCTGGTCAGAGGACAATCATGGGAGAGGGAATGGTCTAAATAAAACACAGGACATATGATAGAGCATGGCATAGTTTGAAATCTGCATGAGGTTTGTTATGTCTGGGGCACATGGCATTATTATGGTACTTACTGAGCCCTCGCTCCACACTTGACATGATTTAAGTGCACAGTCTCTTAGAATCCTTATTGTCAGGTAGGTTCCTAAAGCACACCTCTCTTATAGGCTTTTTTTCTTCCCCAACATTTGTAGGTTGAAGTCCTAACTTCCAGTTTCTCAGAATGTATTTATGACTGTCCTTGAAAACTAATCAAATTAAAATGACATCATTAGAGTGGGCCCTAATCCCACTGCTTTCCTTTTAAGAGGAACTCTGGGCACAGACACATACAGAGGGAAGACCATGTGAAGACACAAAGAGAGGATGGCCATCTACAAGCCAGGAAGAGAGGCCTCAGAAGAAACCAACCTTGCTAATACCTTGATCTCAGACTTCTAGCCTCCAGAATCATGAGGAAATTAATTTCTGTTGTTTAAGCCACCCAGTCTGTGGTTCTTTGTTATGGCACCCTTAGAAAACCAATACAATCTTCTATAAACTTCTTCAATTATCCATATCTCTCCAACTCCCCTACTACCACCCTGGTCCAAAGCAACATCATCTCCTTCCTGAACTATTACCATTGTCTCTTAGTTAGCTATTTCTATTCTCACAGTCCTCCAAATAGTTGCTCAAGTAACCTTAGAATGCAAAACATCATCATGCCACTTCTCTCCAATGGGTAATATATGGCAAAACTTGAGATCCAAAGACGCAACAGGAGAACATGGCATTGGTGTGAGCAAAAAATGACAGGGGCTTTAAATAAGGCCATCAAGTGGGATGAAGAGGAAGGGGTAGAAACCAGATGGGCTTTGAAAGCAGAATTCAAAGGAAAATCTGTCATTAAATTGTGGGAGGAAGGAGAATGAGGGATGGATCATGAATATCTCTTAGGCAGTGATGTACCCAGAATTCTTAACACCAAGAGCAGATAATTTTTTAACTCTCCTTCTTGTATATGACAAAATTATTTTCAGTAATAATTAGGTAATAATTGGTAACAGTCATTATTTTTTTGATTTGTACTTTAAAAACAATTAGCATATAGAATGAATAACATATGATTGACACATAGAAGAATATATTTACATTTTAAAGTAATTATTCAAATTCAGTAAAGTATTTTATATATTTTACTAAATGCATTTTGTTTGTGTTTTCCAAACAGAATATTACACATCACAGTTCACATTTGTTTCAATATTTTTAACTTTTAACACAAGTGAAAACTCCAAGTGGTTACATAGAATGAAAGAACTGAATCACCTTGAGTATTCTTTCTTTGCCTCTACAATCACTCTACTAGTATTGCTTATTTCTAACATTGTTTTAATGCAGGAATAATATGTATCATCACAAGAACTGGAGACACACACTGTGGCTGAAGTGAGCTTGAGTGTTTCTGAACCATTTCAAAGTTACTTTTGAGAGAAAAAGTTGTAACTGAGTCCACATATCTTGGTCGTCAGCTGTATAATGGGAGCTTCTCTGGATTAATTTCCATGAAGAATATAATGTTTGTTATAGTATGTCATAAAATTGGCTAATTTAAAACTTACATATCTACTAAAACTAAGAGTAACCACAATAATTATTTAGAAATTAGAATAATTTTTGAGGGAGAATTTTATCACTGACGTTGTCTAGACTTGCCAACACATGCTGATAATTAAAAATAGATCAGTGTTCACATTCCTATCTGATGGGAGAGCCGATAGTGCTACTGCAGTCCAAAGGAGTGGCCCAGGTTTGGACCCTGTGGGGAAGCCCTGTCCACCAAGCACAGCAGCTGATGCCACCTTAGGAAGAGGTGGCAGCAGGTTTACACACCCAGGCTAATGATTTCCTGGCTTTTATGAATGCCCATAGTACTGCTGCAGCCCCAAAGGTGGGAGCATGCCTTGGCATGACTGTAGGAGTAAGCAGCAGAAGGCCTGAGCCCCCCTGTGATCACATTCTGGTCCAGTGGGAGAACCCACAGTGCTGCTGCAGTCCCAAAGAGTGGCACAGGCTTTGACCCCATGACGGAGCCCCATCCACCAAGCATAGCAGACAGCACAACCTTAAGGTGAGGCAGAAGCAGATCTACATGTCCAGGTGAACACTCTCCTGCCTGGCACAATCACCTGTAATACCTCACAACTTCTATCAGATGAGGTGGGGTCAGAAACACAGCTCCTGTTTTTCCACTAGTGGTAGTAGGTGGAATCTGTGACCTGATACTACCACATACTCCTTGGGAAAAGATTAGTTCACCATGAGAAGGTACAGGAACAATTCAGAGCAGAATGAAAATGACAATTCTCCATAAACCAACCCTGAAGTCACAGAAATTTACAATCTACATGGCAGGGAATTCAAAATAGCTGTCATAAAGAAACTCAATGAAAACTCAGAAACACAGTTCAATGAGCTCAGGAATACAATTAATGAGAATAAGGAATGCTTCACCAAAGATATTGAAACTATATATACTATAAAGTAGAAATTCTGGATATGAAGAACACAATTAATGAAATAAAAAGAAAATCTAGAATCAGTCAAAAATAGAGCTGATATTATGAAAGAAAGGAACAGTGATTTAGAGGATGCAAATATAAAATTGCTTCAAATGGAAGAGGAGAGAGAATTAAGATTTTTAAAAAATGAAGGAATTATTTGAGAAATATCTGACTCAATTAGGAAAAGCAACATAAGGATTGTAGGGATGCCAGGGGGAGATGAGGGGGGGAAAAATGAGCACAGAGCTTGTTCAAAGAAATAATACTTGGGAATTTCCCAAACCTGGGGAAGGTAACAGATTTACCAGTACACAAAGCCAATAGAACTGCTATTTACATCAATGCTAAAAGACCTTCTCCAAGGCATATAATAGTAAAACTGGCAAATTCAATGATAAAGAAAAAATATTAAGGGCCGTAAGGCAGAAGAAAATAAGCTACAAAGGAACCCCTATCAGAATTTCAGCAGATTTCTCAGCAGAAAACTTATAGGCTAGGAGAGAATGGAATAGTACATTCAAAATACTGACAGACAAAATCTTTTGGCCAAGAATATCCAGCTAGATTATCCTTCAGATATGATGGAGAAATAAAAGCTTTCTCAGATCAACAAAAGTTGAAGGAGTTCATTGCCACTAGACTTCCTCTGCAAGAAATGATAAAGGATGCCCTCACACCTAACAGAAAAAGGAAAAGGTCTACAAAGCTTAAAGGAGATAAATAGACAGACAAAACAGAAAACTGCAGCCCTTTTTCAGAACAAGGATATAAATAGTTAATTATAACTTAAAAGATAAAGGAAAGGAAAGCATCAAAGTAACCATAAACACTTCAACTTTGTCACAAACTCACAACACAAAATGCAATAATTTGTAAAACAATAACTCAAAAGGGGAAGATGAAAGGGATGGGACTTGTTTAGGCTAATGGAGGTAAGAGGCTATAAGAAAATGGACTGTTTCATCTATGAGATCTTTTATTCAAACCTCAGTGTAACTACTAAGCAAAAGATCAGAGCAGGGCCACAATTCATAGAAAAAAGAGAAACTGAAAAAACCTCCACAGAAAACCTCCAGAATGATATGGCAATCAGAAATACAAAGGAAGAGAAACTGGAAATGTAGAACAACCGGTAAACAAGAGATAACATGGCAGTATCAAGCCCTCATATATCAATAATCAATCTAAATGTAAAGGGATTGAATTCTCCAAACAAAAGACACAGAGTAGCTTGATGGATTAAAAACATTTTTAATTGGATCCCAAGATCCAACAATATGCAGCCTCCAGGAAACATATCTCAACTCTAGAGACAAACAGACTCATAGTGAAGAGATGGAAGATGATACTCCAAGCTAAAGGCAAACAAAAGAAAGCAGGTGTTGCTATACTTATATCAGACAAAGTAGACTTCAAGATAAAAAACACAATGAGGGACAAAGAGGGACAGTACATAATGTTAAAAGGGACTTTCCACCAAGAGGACGTAACACTTCTGAATATAAATGCACCTAACACAGGAGCAACAAAGTATATAAAACAACTATTAGCAGACCTCAAGGGAGAAATTGACAGACACACAATAATAGTAGGGACCTCAATACCCACATACATCAATGGATAGATCATCCAGATAGAAAGTCAACAAGGAAATAGTGGATTTAAATGATAAACTTGATCAGATGGTCTTAATAGATATATAGAGAGCATTCTATCAAAAAACAGCAGAATACACATTCTTCTCGAGTGTGCAAGGAACATTCTCAAAGACAGACTATATTTTGGGAAACAAGGCAATCCTCAATAAGCTCAAGATTGAAATCATATCAAGCATCTATTCCAATCACAATGCTATGAAACTAGAAATCAAGTACAAGAAAATGGCTGGGAAAGTCATAAAAATGTGGAGACTAAACAGCATGTTACTGAACAACCATTGGATCAGTGAAGAAATCCAAGAAGAAATTAAAAAATACCTAGAGACAAATGAAAATGAAAACACAATATACCAACTCTTATGGGATGCAGCAAAAATGGTTCTAAGAGGGAAATTCAGAGCAATACAGGCCCACCTCAACAAACAAGAAAATTTCAAATGAATAATCTTAAACAGCACCTAACAGAACTAGAACTAGAAAAAGACCAAACAAAGACCAAAGTGAGCAGAAGGAGAGAAATAATAAAAATTAGAGCAGAAATAAATGAAATAGAGACTGAAAAAAAAGCAGTAGGGAGGGTCAATGAAACTAAGAGCTGGTTCTTTGAGAAGATAAACAAAATTGACAAACTCTTAGCCAGACTCACCAAGAAAAAAAGACCAAAGGCATAAACCAATAAAGTTAGACATGAAAGAGGAGAAATTATAATGATTACCATGGAAATACAAAGGATTATAAGAGAATACTATGAATAACTATATGCCCACAAATTGGATAACCTAGAAGAAATGGATAAATTCTTAGACTCATACAACCTCCCAAAACTGAATCAATAAGAAATAGAGAATATGAATAGATCAATCACAAGAGACTGAAACAGTAGTCAAAAACCTCCAGAAAACAGAAGTCCAGGATCAGATTGCTTCTCTGGAGAATCCTGCCAAAAATTCAAAGATTTAATACCTATCCTTCTCAAACTTTTCCAAAAAATTGAAGAGGGGGGAACACGTCCTAACTCATTTGGTGAGGCCAACACTACCCTGATACCAAAACCAGACAAGGACAACGCAAAGAAGGAAAATTACAGGCCAATTTCACTGATGGACAAAAATGCAAAATCCTCAACAAAATACTGGCAAATGAAATACAACAATACATTGAAAGGATCATATAGCATAATCAAGTGGGATTTATACCAGGGACAGAGGGATTGTTCAACATCTGCAAATCAATCAATGTGATGCACCACATTAACAGAATGGGGAATGAAAATCACGTGATCATCTTAATAGATGAAGAGAAAGCATTTGACAAGATCGAACATCCATTTATGATAAAAATTCTCAATAAAACGTGTATAGAAGGAAAATACCGCAACATAATAAAGGCCATATGTGACAAACCCACTTTCATATGCAACAACATGGGTGGACCTTAAGGGCATTATGTTAAGCAAAATAAGCCAGACAGAGAAAGACAAACAGCACATGATCTCACTCATATGTGGAAGATAAACAAACACATGGACAAAGAGCACAGATTAGTGCTTACCAGGAGGAAGTGGGTTAGGGGTTGGACGAAAGGGGTAAAGGGGCGCATATATATGGTGATGGATAAAAGTTAGACTATTGGTAGTGAGCATGATGCAGTATATACAGAAACTGATAAATAATAATGTACACTTGAAATTTCACAATGTTATAAACCATTATGACCTCAATAAAATTTAAAAAAGAAAAAATAAACAGATCAACTTTTAGTCGGGTTTACTATTGTGCTTAAATTCTCTATAGGTGATGAACCCCATAATTGACTGTATGTGGGATGGATTGTTCCCACTGGACCACCCCGCCCTTGGTCCACCACTGTTCTCAGGTATTTGACTCAGAAAAAAAAAATGATTCTATTTGTGTTGCCTCTTATGGGCTAGTTGCATCCCCTCAAAATTCATATATTGAAATCCTAACCCTAAGTGCCTCAGAACACGACTGTTTTTGGAGATAGCGTCTTTAAAGGGGTAAGTAAGTTAAAAGGGGGTCATTTGGGTAGACCCTAATTCAACATGACTTGTATCCTTTTGTGAAGAGTTGATTAGGACACAGATACACGCAGAGGGAGGATGATGTGAAGAGACCAGAAGACGACGGCCATCTACAAGCCAAGAAGAGGAGCCCCTGTGCAAACCAAACCTATCAACACTTTGATCTTGGTCTTCTAGTCTTAAGAACAGTGAGGAAAAAAATTTCTGCTGTTACAGCCACTCCGTCTGTGGTACTTTGTTACGGAAGCCCCAGAAATTAGCACATTGCCTGACCCATAGACCGAGGTTCTATTGAAAAGGTGATGACTTTCACTCTGAAACAACTAGGCTTGCATCCTCTGGGACAACAGAGAAATTTTAGAACTGAATTTGGAAGATGGCAGTGAGCTGGATAAATGCATTTGTGCATCATCAGTATCTGGGTGGTAGTTGAAGCTGTGAGAATAGATGGAATCACCCGGAGAGAGAGACATAGAATAAGAGAGAGGAGGCCGAGGATGGGTGTCTGGGGGCCCCCACAGATCTGAGTAAATGTGCATGTTTGCTCACAGATATACATGGACGTACCAGCTGGGTTATTCACCAGGGAGAGGTCATTTAGGGAGATGCTAAATATTGAAGAGAAAATCACCTGTAAATGAAAATCATCCCTGTGATAATCCTCAAAATGAACAATTTGCCCATCTGAGGCTCTCCATCCCTGTGACCCATCTGAAAAATATTTGGTTATAAAACTGTATAGAAATAGTCTGAGCTGTTACTTTCAAAGGAAGTATAACTGGCAAAATAAAGTTATTGTGGAATATAAAGGTAAACTGAAAATTTAGCTTCCTGAAATCTGAGGTCTTTCTGTGCTAGAAGTGCTGTGCTTTGCAGCTTTCCGAATGCTGTAATTTTAATTGCTAAGCTCAGAAATAGGAACATCTATGAAAAGCTAGTTTGAAAAAAAGAACAGACAATGTCAAAGCTTTAGTGAGAAAGAATAAAATGTCACTGACACTTGAAATAAAAAATATCACAGGGCTTTTCTGACTTCAAAGTCAGCTTGCTTTGTGTGTGTGTGTGCACAGATTTAATGTCAGATTTCAGTATGACTTTCTATTAGAAAAACATGATTTTATTTAACAGGTAAATGTTAATGTCTCCATTTGATCTAATTCGCACTTGGATCATGTATACAAAGTATTAATCTCTTAAAAATAACAATAGCCTTTTTTTAAGCAAAAAGTGGGTATGTTGAAAAGTCCAGGGCTGAGACTGGCCTCATTCAAGCTCTGTGTAAGAGCTCCAATGGTGGGAACAAGATTGAGTTAATGTCTTGCTCCCTCTCCCGGGCCTAGCTCACTTCTCTGTCAGACCTTCTTTCACAGAGGCAAGACGACTACAGGTGGTCCTAGCATTCCGTCCAAGTTCAAATATTCAAGCAAAATTCTCACTGGAACGCAGAGGATCTGATTGGATTATGTGCCTATTAATGAACCAGTCAAAGTGGCCTGAGGTCAAATGATGTGCTGATTTTCCTAAGCCTGGTTCTTGTGCTCCACTCTGATTTGGTTTGAGTCCCACATTGTCTATAAATTCAAGAAGGGTATTATCTGCAAATAGCTGATGCCAGATGAAGAGTGCATGAATGTTGAGTGACTTAAAAAATACACACACACATACATGTATAATAAGTGTTTATATATACACATATAAAATTACAAGAAAATATAATGCAAGCTGAGAAAAGAACACTTTAAGACGTTTCTAGGGACTGGCCGAATGGCGCAGCAGTTAAGTTCGCACGTTCCGCTTCTCGAGGCCTCTCAGCAGCCCGGAGTTCACTGGTTTGGATCCCGGGTGTGAACATGGCACTGCTTGGCAAAAAACCATGCTGTGGTAGGCGTCCCATGCATAAGGTAGAGGAAGATGGGCATGGATGTTAGCTCAGGGCCAGTCTTCCTCAGCAAAAAGAGGAGGATTGGCAGTAGTTAGCTCAGGGCTAATCTTCCTCATAAAGAAAAAAGAAAACGATGTTCCTAAAGCCATTTTATTCATGTGTGTGAAAGGGACAAGTGGAAGAGGAAAAAGGCAAATAGCTGAGCACGTTGATGTTTTAATATTGCAATTAGACTGCTTCAGGAAGATAGTTTTCTACAGGATGTTACGAGAATAATGAACTATTCAGGTTGTTTTTGTGGGATAATATTTTAAAATGCTGTTCTGAAATCTTTTATTTAGAACCAGCCAGCTGATAAGGATTAAATTCTATTTGTATTTATATAGAAATTTTAATTAACTAGAAGTTTTAACAATATTAATTTAAGTAATTAAGTCTAATATTATTAGATGAGAATGGTCAATTGGGGGAAGGATAGTGTATTTTCCGGAAACAACTGTATGTGCCTCTGTGTGTCTGTGTGTGTGTGTGTCTGTGGCTTGACCTAAAACCACTGGATGATACCATATTTAACACGCACGGAACTGTCTTACATTTTATGAGGACAATTAGTAGGATGAGGGAAGCTCCTTATGCGCTGTCAGCTGTTTGAGGAAATACCCTCAAGCGTCCCCAAGTGGGATAATTCCTTTTACAAATACTCTGGCATGTAAGAAAATTGCACTCAACTTTTATCATTTTTCTTCTGGATCTCTCCCTCTACCTCCCGTATTTCCCCATCCTCCATTGTACTTTGCCCTTCCCCCTTGTCTCTCTACCTTGCGGTGGTCGTTCTTCCTCTGGCTCTGGATTCTTAATACCTTTACCAGCTCTAACTCTCATGTGTGCCATAGTATCTGACAGCTGGAAGGGACATTAGAGGTATGTTAAGCCAACCCTTTTATTTTACATCTGCTGAGTTGAGCAAAAGGCAGAGAGCCTGTCACCTGCCAAAGGCCGTATAAGCAGTTGGTGTGTGACCTGGAATATGAGTCCAGGGCTCTTTTCTCTAAGCCCCTCTCCTGCAAATGCTCTCTCATACCACCCACATCATCTGACCTGCAGTCAACATTCATCTATACTCTCTGAGCTCTACCTTTGTCTGCATTTTCCATAATTACCTCTCTCTTGCTTCTCAGCAATGTACTGTCTGTTGTGTCCAACTCTACCTAAATTTACCCTCTTCCTACCTCTCAGCTTGGGCTTTCGGTAGTAGTAGTAGTAATAACAATACAATGATCAAATAACAAATATTGAGTGCTCACAATGTGCCATTCATTAAATGTTTTACATCTATAACCTCATTTAATTTTCACTCAACCCTATGAAGTAAATACTATTATTTTCCTTATTTTGTAAATGAGGTTTAGGGAAGTTAAGTAACCTGTCTGAAGACACACTATTAGTAATTAATGGAAATACAAAGTGAACTCAGTCCATCTGAGTCTAAAATTGGAGCTCTTATCTACAATGCTGGGTTGCCTCTCATACAGATGACCCCACATTTTGAACCACAGCACAGTGTGGCTGGCAGTCTGTCCAGCCTGATAGCTGAGAAGTTCTAAAGGGCAAGTGAATGTTTACCTTGAAATGGGGGTACTCCAGTGAGCTATTCACTGCTTCCATCTCATGTTTGCAATTCTAGCCCCAACTGAACTACTCAGTTCCAAATTTTAATTTCAACCTCAACATTGAATTTGGGGAAGAAAGGAAAGAAAGTATATAGAAGACTCTGGTAAAGCAAAAGGAGGCTAGCGAACAAGAATCACTGGGCTGGGGAAGCAGGCGTCAGGTGGGGGGTATGATGGTTGCAGCAAGAAACAAAAATCTGAACCTGACTTTCTTGCATTTCTGACACAACTGATTATCTTTGTGCCATGTTACACTTTGCTTGTGTTTTCTGTTTTCTTACCAGTCTAGGATCTTAATAAAATAAAATCCACTTGTCCAGTGTAAAACATGGCTTATGTGGGGGAAAAAAAAAACCCTGAATCATCATAAAACCTCACCAAATCCCTGTAACAGATATTGCAGACGGCTGGCAGTCAAGACAGAAGGACTCCAACGTGCAACTAAGTTCAGGTCAATAGGAAGTATTTGTAGCTTGAACTTATGATTTACAAAAAGGAGGAAATCTGCTGGCTGTAAGCAGCAGAAGCATGTAATAACCCAGTCCCAATACGTTTCAAAGTTGTTTTTATTGAACTCCAGCCATCTATCTAATTTGCTCTCCAGGGCATTCTCAGAGAGTGATTTTATGATATTTATTTTAAAAAGCTGACTGTTTTCAATAGTTTAGATTTAATTTTTTTCTCAGTCTATTAGATGTCATTAAGTCATGGCATTTTTAAGCTGTAATAGACAAATGCCTTCGGTAGGCAAATTAAAAATAGAAGATTTAATAAATGAAAACATTGTGACTAAAAGTAGGAATGAAATAGTTTTGTATTAGATAGAGGTGTTAAAAAACAAAAGATACCGGGAAATTCAATAGAGCTAGAACTCATGAACACTACACAAAGGAGTAAAGAAAGGTGATAGAGTTTAAGCAAAACTTTCTAAATCAAATTATGCTTACCCCACACAAGGCAGTTCTGTTTGGGAAGTTATAAAAAATCAGCTCAGGAAGAAGAGAATTTGAGCAAAGAAATGCCTGGGATCCACAGCCCCTCACCCACTTTACTCTTGAGCTGAGACCATTTGCTCAGGGCACGTTCACGGAGCAGTTTTGTATAGTAGAATAGAGCAGGGTGCTCTGCTGCAAGGTCACAGACTCGCCTCCCTCCCAGGTTCCTGAGAAGCAGTATAGCACTGTTGTGAGGAGAAGTCTCCGAGCTCTGCTGCTTGTTGGTTGTGTGACCTTGGCCAAGTTATCCAACCACTTGATTTTCAGTTTGCTCATGTGTAAAATAAGGGTAATCCTAATACTCGCCTCCAGATCCATACCTAGAAAGGGCAATCCATTACCAACCCCAAGGCACAAAAATGTAAATAATGATATGCAAAGATTATCAATTTAATATTAGATTTACGTCTTCACAGCACATTCATTCTTTCGGCAGCACAGAAGGACAGCTGAGTCTATCAACTAGTCAATCAGAATCATCCTAAGAATAAGGTATTTCTGGAGAGCACACAATTAACACATGTCTGTGAGCTGTGTCATCAGCTACAAAATTGACTTCACAGCACATTTTGTGTGTTGTTTACTCAGAACACCTATATAGCTGGTTTCAGCTTTACCTATTTTGTGAAGCATAAACGGAGCGAGGATTCTTTTTTCAGAGTAAGTGAATCTAATTCTAAAATTTTGAGTAACATTTGACAAAATGCTGGCTTCAATCCACTAAATTGATTTTAAGTCCTGCTAATGGGTCGTGACCTACTGTTGAAAAGTCCTGATGCTGATAATAATATCCAATTACTCAAGGAAAACCCAGCCTCTGTGCACACAGCAGGTTCTGTAGTTACTTTTCTGGTATAAAAAGCTTTTGATGATTTCTGGGCAGAACACAGTGATTCAGAAGCATAGGATTTAGCCCATGTGGCTATTCTGCATGTATTATCTGGCTTCCGAGACCTTCTGTGGGACTGACCTCTCACAAATGGGAATGGCTAGCCACCTTACAAAGGAATAAGCAGGAAAATGGAAGTTTTGGGGGCCACTGCTTGCTTCCTCCTTTGGCTGGCTGATATTCTGATCAGGAAGAATGAGTTGGGGATGGAGTGAGGTGCATGCGTGGAGAGAAATCAGGGAGAATGACTGGAGTGATTGGAAGAAGGTAAATTGAGAGAGCTCCAAGGCCCAGTTACTTCAATTACTTGCAGCAAAAGCATCCTTATGAGCAATTAATAAGCAGCCAAATGGCACATCTCCAAGTTTAACCAATAACTGAGTATTATTCAGTAAGGTTGCTTACTTCACATCCAGGTGGTTGTAAGCAATATGATCCCATTTGGCTGGCATTAAAACGTGGAACAACAAGACAGAAAGCAACCACTTCCCCAACACACACACACACACACACACACACACACACACACACACACACCCCCTCCACCTTCAACAATGTCCTGCATTATTTCATTTATTGGACAGAGGAGACTAATAATTGAGATAAAACTAATATTTCCATTAGGATTCCCTGATGCAGGCTACAGATAATCAGTTCTGGCTAATTTAAGCAACAAGGGTGTCATTAGAAGGATACGAAAGTAGTTGACGAACAAACAAAAGGCTACGAAACAATAGGAGTCAGAAAGGGTAGGGTCCAGAGCAGCTCTGAGGGTCTCTGGATGAAAAAGCTCCAACTCTGTGTGTGTGTGCATGCACGTGCACATGCTGGATTGTAAAAACATGCACGTTTGTATCTGGATTGAATAAGAATGGTAAAAAATTCAATTCAACTTATACTTAAGTGCCAACTTAATGCCAGGGATTGTTCTGGGGTCTTGTGATACATCAGTAAGTGAAATAGACAAAGTTTTCTGTCCTCATGGGGCTTATATTCAGTGCTTTTACAGATCCATCCTAAAGCGTAGTCTTAATGTTAATGACGGCATGGTAAACTTTTTTTGATGACATTCTTTTTTGGCAAAATGTTACTTAAATTTGAGAGTATCTGTATTTTGATTAGTGAAATAAATATTTGATACAGAAGTATAGATCTGCTTTTTCAATTTTAGGAAGAAACAGGCTATCAAACCATCCTAATTATTGAAAAATACATAACAAACATATACCAGCAGTCCTTATATTTGGCTGAGCGTTACACAAAATAACTAAATAAACTGATGCTAACCACTGAGTGTGTAATCTAAGGTTGAGATGGTACATAACGAGTTCAGTTTGCTAAAAACTGCTCTCTATACCTAATATAACACCTTTTGGAAACATTATTAAATGAACTAAAGGAACTCCCCAAAGTACTGTGGAATTATGCACTCTGTAACAATGACCAGAGTAAAGTTTGCAAATCCGAGTAAGCTACACACAGAATCTCCATAAGAACTTTGGGAAACTCAAAAGAAAAAAAAAGTATTATTAACTTCAAAATTTATCTTAAGAGGGATCATCTTAATTTAAAGGGTAACTTTCATGTAAAAGTTCTTTATTAAAATCAAAAGAAGAGATATCATAATGAAATAAATGTTAACATACGGCCACTTGTGAATTCACAGTAAGTAATTCTAGTATGATAAAAATGATATTACAAATATTGGATTTAATTTAAACAAAAGAAGAATTCTTTCTCTTCCAGTAAATCATCAAAGGCTTCTTTTAAAAGTAAGTTAATTTGTAGGACAATTACTGTATTTTGGAAATTTAATTTTGTGTCTTCCTCTCTCCACCTGCTCTATAAAGAGCTGAACATAGGAAGAAAATGAGAGAGCATCCTACATTTAGAAGCCTCTTTTCTTTCCTGTCCGGCTTTAGCAGAAAAAGGATTCCCTATTTATTTCTTCAGCATGCATACATGCACAGCCAGGCTCGGGGCTGGCGAAGCACCACTGTTGCTGTTAATGCCACAGTACAAGCTCCTGCTGTTGCGCGGCAGGAAGAGCTCTTTACCGCACTCGACATAGCCAGAGTCCATGCTGTTTTTAGCTAGTCCAGAAGCATTGTTTAATATAACCTTGGGATTTAGTTGCCTCCAGAAATATGCCAGGATGTCTCTAGTCAAAGGCAAATGGTGATGAATGTCATAATTAAACTTTGAAGCATATCACAGTGGACGTTTCAATGAACAGCCTAGTTTTTTGTCTTAATTACATAGAATGGTGAAGGAATACTTCTTCAGAAATGGAAACATACTTCCCAGTCACCTTGGTTTTCGTGAGTCTATTATTTTTGCTGTCTAATAAAGATCTTTAAGCAAGTGGAGTACGGGCTGTGGCTCATTCCAAAGCCAGAGGAGCATTAATGACCACCAGTGGCTCCGTCCATCCCACTCACCTGGGAAGTCAACCATTGAGTTCAGAGCAGAAGTTTGTCTCTACAAAGGGAAAGGGGAGGACTATGTTTTATATTATGTTTGAATTTTTTTCTACTACTTCCAAACTAAGTCCTCAGACTGTAAACTTTCTCCTAGAGTGCCATTCCTTCTGACATATTTGCTGCAGGAGGAACAGGCTCAAAATAATAAGCATATTCCCTCCCACTCTTGTGTAAATACTTCGGTGTTAACTGTCTGCTCATGAAAGATGATTTGGGATCAGATGAAGAAAGGAGCATGCTTCTCAAGTTGGAGCAAAAGTCGCAAAGTATGCAAGTCGGGCTTTTTAGCTAGAGAACCCCTGACGTACCACCTGCCATTGTCTAAGTCACTTCTCCACTTTTGGTTTTTTAGGGGGTTCTTACCCATAAACCCTAGATCACTTTACTTGGCACTTTGTAGCTATACTTGGGAATTTATTTGTGTGGGATTTTTTAAGTTAAGAATTTTGAACCATAACGTGCTTGCTTAAAATAGGAAGGTAAAAAGGATGGAGCAGTAACGGTAGCAAAAGCATGAAATCAATAGTCAAAAGGCTCAAGTTTGACTCTGGACTTACTTGCTGCGTAGTCTTGGAGATTATTTAACTTCTCTAGAGTAATTTTCTTCTAAACGATTATAGTGAAAAAAACCCAAAATTTTTTGAAGCAACAGTGCATTGTGATATAGAACATGGTGCTACATTAGAACCGCATTCTCTGAATAATTGGCTGTGTGACTAGTTACCTAACCTCTCCACATCTCAGTTTCTTCTAGGTAAAATGATACTTCCCTTTAGGATTTTTTTAAGTAATGAGGGAGATAATACATATAAAATTTTAGTATAGTGTTCCACATGTAACCATTTTTGTTATTGCTATTATTATTATAATTATCACGTGAAAAATCGAAGAAACAATGATTGAGTTCTCCTGTAAACCCTCAAATTCTACATGCATTATAATTATTGCTTAGCAATTTGATATTGATAGAACAATTTAACCCATTGTAATTTAAGCCTATTAAAAACCCTCTAAAAGGGTAAAATTTCAGCTTTCAGTAAATGGACCTCCACACTGCATTGCTAAGAATATGTTTTACTTATCCTTTTTATGAAGCCTGTTTCTATAAGCACACTTTTTCTAGATGTTTGGTTTATACTTAGAGAAATCTTATTATTTTCCAGATAGTGTCCAAATAAAATTTAACACAGGCAAAACAATCATTATTTTATTTAATAAGTAAATAAGTTATAATTTATGCTCTAAACCTATATCCTCAAAGTCATAAGACTTAATCACCCAAATCAAATATGGTGACACCTCATTACATGACGATTTTGAGTAATAAAGGTGAAGTTTCAGTGGAACTGAAGTTTCACCATTTAACCAAACCTTTCCAACTACTTTTGGAAGAAATCTTTTTACACTATTTAACTTCCTTGTTTCTTTCTTTCTTTTTTTTTTTTTTTTTTGAGAAAGATTAGCCCTGAGCTAACGTCTGCTGCCAATCCTCCTCTTTTTGCTAAGGAAGATTAGTCCTCAGCTAACATTCATGCCCATCTCCCTCTATTTTATATGTGGGATGCCTGTCACAGCATGGCTTGATAAGCAGTGTGTAGGTCCGTGCCCGGGATCTGAACCAGCGAACCCTGGGCTGCCAAAGTGGAATGTGGGAACTTAACCGCTGTGCCACTCTGCTGGCTCTCAACTTCTTTCTTTCTTAAATGTGACATTTTCTCAATGAGTCAAAATGAACATTATGACAATATAGTAATTATGTTAAGTTCCATTAAGGTAGGTTTTGGTTTTCTCTTTTTCATTATCTAGCTATCTAGGGTTAGTGTGCCTTCTTTGTATAGCCATCTACCTTCTAATGTACTGTTTGTAATCTGCTCAGCTGTGAGAACTCAGGTGACTAAGACACGTAATCTTGTATGTAAATGAAGAGAATATTCTCTTGGTACACAAAATACGAAGCTTTTAGTACAAGGGATTTCAGCAGTTATTTTAGGCTTTAAGGGTTTCTTTTCTTTCCTGGTTCTCAATTGCTCTACTGAATGGCATTTTCAGAAAAAAATTATTACTGGTACATAAAGAACAAAGTACAAAAGATTTGAGAGTACAGGTACTCTCTATTAATGAAGGCAATTAGAAATTTTCTGATTATCTATAATTGATAAGATTTTATAAATTTTCCTAATATAATAATTATGATATCTAACATTGGTGAATGGTTACTGTGTGCCTGTAAAAACTTTATTTACTTGCTTATTTATTTGATTTAACTAATGCTTACATAAAGTTTATTTATAGGACACATACTCTACTAAACTATATTCGAATATTAACTTATTAAATGTCAAGAATACTTACATGCATATACTCATTAATTTCTCAAAATTATTTTTACTCTCAGTTTATAGATGGGTAAATTGAGCCACTGAGAAGTTCTATAATTTTCTCACATTCTCACAGCTGCTGAGTGGTAGAGCCAGTACCTAAAGGGAGGGCTCTAGGCTGGTAAGAATGTGGTCTTATACCATAAGCACTCCAGCAGACAGTCAGCAATCAAAATAGAAGCTATTTACACTGAGAATCTGAATCCAATATTATTCAATCTAATGGCTAAGGACAAAAGTGGGATGAGCCTTGTACTGGCAAAAAATGGACTCTGAGGAACTTGTCATTTAAAAGGAAGTGGGGGAGTTTGGAAGTTATTATTAAGAGTGTAAAGCTGCCACTTTCACCCTCTGATTTGCCTTCATGCAGCTCTTAATCTGGTCTATGGGACACCATATCTGGTTTTCTCAATGTTTTGATACTTAACGTGGATCAAGAGCACAGGCTCTGGAATCAGCTTACTTGGTTCAAATCTAGTTTCTATTTTCTGAGCCTGGGGAATATAAACTGTCTGAGCAGTTTTCTCCTTTGTGAATAGGTTCTGATGTGGTAATTCCGGATCTGAATCATTTCAGTAAGGCTCACATATTAGCATGCCTATTGAAGGGACAAAGGACCTTGGAACTTAGATTACCTACAGGTGACTTCATGTGTTACTAAGAGAAACTCTTTAGTTTGATCCTCAGAACTTTAACCACTATCACCATCATCATATCATCATGATTGCTGTCATTACTGCATCATCACTACCACCATATATTCAGTGGTTTAATCTATGTCAAGTGTGGTGTTAAGCGATTTATTTGCATTAGTCGTTTCATCCTTACAGCCATCCTGTGAGCTAGGCAGCATAACTCTAATTTTCATATGATGAAACAAGGACTTAGAGAGGTTAAGTTATACCCCTAAGATAAGGGGCTAACTAAAGAATATACTCTTTTACTCCTACCTGTCTGGAAAACAGCTTGGTTCATTACTAGTGAGAATAATTGCCAGTAAGAAAGTTGCAGAAATAGCTCACTTGGGGGTGAGTCGGGATCTGTGTGACCAGGTGTACCCTCCTCCGAGGTGAGTTTCTTCAATAGCTGTACCTTCTGTATGTTTGTGTCAGACAAATGCCCTTTCAAAGGCCCCGACTGCAGAGAACGTGAAAGCAGCAAGAGGGAGCATGGTCCACTTAATGATGGGCTTCACTTGGCTTCAACAGATCACAGTCTCTTTCTTTTTAATTTCTGAATAGTAAAGCTGATCTTCACTGCTGCTACCATAGGGGTTGCTGTAGGCTTTCATGGGGCAATGAATAAAACAGACTTAAACCTGGGGACCACCATTTAGTATACTCTATGACAGGGAGAGAATTGTGTAGGACAAGGTCTCCACACAATGGCCTGTATAGCAAATCTGACCTGTCATCTATTTTTGCACAGTCTGTGAGTTCAGAATGTAAAAGTTTTAACAGTTTTAGATGGTTACACAAGTACCTATATAATGTCTTCAATTTTGTTTTTGTTTCTTGGCACATTAAAGCCTAAAATATTTACTATCTAGTCTTACACAACAACAACAAAAAATTACCAATCCCTGATTTAAGATATTAATTTCATAGACTCTGCCCAATATCATCAATTAAAAAAAAAAGATCAAGCACCAACTTAGTTCAACCATTATTATTGAAGGAGAGGTGCCATTGTTTGCAGAAAATGTCAGCCATGGAAGGGACCCCAGAGAATGGTCAATTAGTGCTCTATTGTAGGTGTAAATTACATATTTCAATCCCTGATAACCATGATGGTTACACGTCGCATCTTCCTGCCCTCTCTCCTCGATAGTTGATAAGAACTGGGTGGACATGTGACAAGTTACGTCAATCAGATTCTTTTTCCCGATGGATTAGGGATTTGGATTACAGTTAGCATCTGAGTGTGGCTAGATTTTAGGCAGAGTTAAATACTCCTGCTCTGTGGATCAGCCATTTTAAGCTGGCACACAGAGATCAGAGAAACGTGATCTCAAAGGGAGAAGAATTTGAACAGAGAACAGAAGAGAATCAAGTAGAGAGACTACTACCTGGTTACTGACAGATGTCTAGTGGTTGGATTCAGGAGGCGCTGCAGCTGTTCCCCAAAATTATAGCCACTCAACCCCTGTAGCTATTGAGCCTTTGTGACATGGTTAGTACAAATTGAGTTGTCCTGTCTGTGGAAAATATACACCAGATTTCAAAAACTTAGTCCAAAAAGTAATGTAAAATATCTCATTAATATTTTATGCTTATTCTATGTTGAAATGTTAATATTTTGGATATATTGGGTTAAAATTAATTTCACCTATTTCCTTTTACTTTTTTAAAAATGTGGCTAATAGAAAATTTAAAATTATGCTTCTATTGGACACAGCTGCTCTAAATATCCAGCTACTTTGATTCTAAGAAATACTGCTATCTATAAATTGCACCCTTTCACCCGTTCTCTTTTTTGTTTTGTTGAAGCTAGACCAAGTAGGTTTTGGCTAATGCAATCTAAAGATCCTTGATAAAAACAACGAGCCCTCTCGACATGCCCAGTTTAAAGTATCTGAAGCACTGGGAAGATTTTGCCCAATGAAGCAATTTACCAGGGCTAAAGGACTTACATGTCATTCTTTAATACAACCTTAAAGAATGCTAACGGCTGCAATTTATTGGTTATTTATATTGACTCATATGCTCTGCTCGGTGCTGTTTAATTTAAATTCAACATCATCCCATTTAAGGAAGAGAAGATGAAGGCATTGAGACTGTTACATGACTTGCCCATGATGACACAGCTAATAAGTGGTGGAGTTAGTTTCATGATAAAACCTCTGCTGTTGACCTTTCAACTTTCTCAGTTGTGAGTTGATGGTGTTTGCACCAGTGATAGGGTTGCTCTGTAACTGTGTTGACTTAGTGAGCATGTATGAGGCACATATTGGGCAAAGAGGGTCCTGAAAACTTCCTAGGACAAATAAGAGAAGTGAAAGGCTGGCTGAAAGAAGAAAAGAACTGCTCTTTGCTTCCCCTTTCCTACTATGTGTTCAGATAATGTGCTAGAAGCTTACATAGGATATCAAGCCCTTACTCTTTCTACTATGCCCCTCCTGGAAAAACTGGACTTTCCACAATCTTTGCAGTAAATATTGGAGTGATCTAGCCCATCAGGAGGTCTGGAGAGATTGCAACACCTTGGGAACATGCTATAAGTCAGAGGGAGCTTCCGTGAGCTGCAGGAGACTCGGACTCCCTTTGGTTAATGGTTGGCCTCACAATTTCCTGTTTTCCTGGCTGCGCCTCTGCTGCTGCACACACAGTAGGATGGACTCCCTGGAGATGATCTTTTCCCAGTGCTCAGATTGGGACTCTTTTTCTCCAAGAAAAGCTAATTCACATCATATGGGGGAACAAATTACTCCCAGATAGTAGTTTATTTTCTTTGGCTCTTCATAGGATCAGACCCAATAGTAAAAATCTAAATAATGATGATAACGATGCTGTAGAAATGCTGAGTCTTTGGATTGTTATTCCTACAGAAGACCATTTAATAATCCTAATTTTACTGCATATTTCTATTGGCCAGGCAATTGTTTACTTTTCCTTCAGCATATTCTTTTGTCAGTGGTGTATTGAGTTTCCAGATGCTTAATGTATTCTGTGCCTAATTATCTATTGAAACAATTACATTATCTCTGCTATCACTTGAAAAATAATGGGAAAAGTTTTAAAAGTAAAAGAAGAGTGATAAGATTATATTGAGTGGCATTTTCAAATTTTTTTGGAAATGCATCTTGAAATTGTTAGAGGACAAACTGAAACCATGACAAAAATTGAAGCAAATGCAGTGAACTCATCTCTCTTGGTGCTGTGTAAATGGTCCTTTAAAAGACACACACATCCCTTATGTCGACCTTCTTAATCTAACACACTGTGATGACTGAAATGGGGGGGGGGGTTCCTTTAAACCAGGCAAAATTTGTAAGCAATGCCTCTAGAGCCTCCCCATACATCTGTTATATCTGCCTTGAACATATATTAGCAGCATACAATCCAAGGAAATCCTCAGCCACCCTAAGGATTGCCCTTTTATGCTCCTTTTGCAGACATGTCCTTCCAGAAATCATCTACTACCCTGGACTGTTCACTCTCTCCGGAAAAACACGAGACAGGGTTCTGCTTTATAACTGCTCAGGCCCTTCTCCTCCAATTCTGCAGCCAGAATCCATACATGTTTAACATGCTAAGTGGGATCAGCCCTCTGAATCCCAAATGAACGTTTCATGAAGTCCAAAGTGCAGTTTTGTGAGATTCCAAATTTTCTCCCACATGTCTGTGTTCTTTTCAAGGCAGGTGTGAGGTAGGTGAGTTTAATTACTTTGCTGCGCTTACGGGATTAAAGGTTTTCAGGCTCTTTTGCAGGCTGGAGTTCTAGTCTCCTTCTCTCTCCTCTCCTTCTCTCCTGCCTCCCCCACTGCCCCATGTCCCCCATCACTATGCCTACCCAGGGCCTTTGGGGCAACTCTATTCCTTTCTGATTTGACTTTCTTCTGGTAAATGAGTTAAAGTGTAAGTGGAGCCTGGCTCCACATTTCCTCTCTTAAAAGTAAAATGAAACTGAAAAATAAGCCTACAGGAAAAAGTCACTTCAAAAGCCAGAGCTAGAGTTCCGCAAGCCTCTTGAGTTCTCATGTGCCCTTCAACAATGCAGCCCTTAGTCCCTTCAAAGTGAAACTTTCTCAAAGGCCCCAGTGGAAGAGGCAGGCAGCTCCTGGTTGTTTTCCTGGCCGACAACAGGAGCTCTGGCCACTTGTCACGGCTGTGCAGTCATTTTCAGGGTCCATTTGGAAGACTTCAGCCTGTGCTGTAAAAAATAGGCTTTGCAAACACATAGATGCTGAACAAATAAATGGTGACTCAGAAAGAGGGAAAATCAGAGTTTAACAGTGTTCAGCTCTCTCCTCTTTAAAAAACAGAAGAGGACGATTTTCCGGCTTTAAAGTTCAGCCCACATCCATGAAGTTGGAAACTGTGGATAATTTAAAGAAAACAATTTTTTTTTGGTTATTGTCTTTGTTTCCATCTGTGCATACTGGATCTGGTTACTGTTTTAGAGATATGGACTGTCTCTTCTTCTTCATATCTCTTTGCTGACTTAAGTACAGTTGCTAAATGGTTCATTTTGTCTTTTAGCTTCCCACACTTGCTTGAATGTATGCCTACCTTGGGTCATAAGCTTTGGTTAATGAATCCCAGGATGCTTTGATATCTGCAAATTGTTTAACCTAATTAAAAGAAAGTCTGCAAAGCTTGCAGTTTGAGCTTTTGGTCCTAGAGTAATAGTGCAGTTCATAGTGGAGTGAACTCCACTGCCCATCCGGGCACATGGGGGCTACCATTTCCCCTTGACTGCCCCGAGAGCCCTACTTCAGTCTTGCCTTGTCCCTACAACATTCTTGGCTCTGAAACTCCTTTCTCCTGTTATTCAAAACAACACTTAAAAGAGTGCTTTTTTTACATAGACCTTTCTCAAAAAGTATTTATTGGCCAGTAAAAAAGTTAGTTTTGTAGGAGTTTACTCCTCATAGATAACATGTCTTCACTTTATTGGATTCTTCCATGCCTAAGTCCTGTGGAGTGGTTTATATTGAGACCTTTACAGCCCATGAGAGGCCATTAGGAGAATATATTTGAGGATTGAAGAAGACTTTTCATAGTCTGCAAAACTTAGCAGAAAGAAAGTTTCTAATTCTTTTTTTTGCAGAAGTATTGCCCTATTTTGTGGAATTCACTAAAACCTTTATTATCAGTTAAAGTTAAAAGTTTATGACATAATTGCTTGTGTGGTTTGAGTTTAATGAACTAAATATGAGATGAAATATTATTCATACAGCTTTATATCAAACTCTCAGGCCACTTTCATTGGCCATACCCATTACCATTGCTTAGCTCAACATGGCTAACTCTCCAGTGGTAAGGTAATGACACTTTGGCACTCTAAATTCATCTCAAATCCTGCTCCTTATAACATAGGGCTGGCAGAATGGATTGATCAGTGTCCTGTGATTGGGAGATTTCCAAATTGCTAACACACTTCCCTATGTGCTGGAGGCATATTGGGTAAAAGGAATAACACATAGAAGTTATGAAGTAGAAAGAAAAAACAAAACCCAGGAAAGGAATTCATGTATTGCTCTGTGTGTGTGTGTCACAGCAGATACCAGACATTGTGATTCTAAGATGCATTTTCTTTCTAAATTTATAATCTCAGAAATTGGAATATATCATATGGTCACTGTGCTATGAAAGCACTGTGTCAGAATAATTAGCAGCACTTTTTCCTTTCTTAGGAGCACACAAAATAATAGATGAGTCTTTCAATGGAACAGACTAGAAAATTCTGGAAGAGGGTGATGGCAGAGAGATGGTGACACAGCCAAGTTCGAGAAAGAAGGCCTATCACCTAGCAGTTCTTGTCACTTGAGGCTCATAGCACCTTGCTACTCTGTTGCCACATCTAATTTACATTTACAATATAGCAAAGATGGTTACGTCCACAAAAAAAATTTTTTTATATTTTTCAATAATATGGGGTTGTTGCAGGGAAGTGACAGTGAAAGAGTTGACCATATCTTCCAGTACCATCTTCATCCTCTCCTTGCGTTCAGAGAAGAACATGTGATTTTATTTTCCTCTTAGTATATGAGCAGAAGTGATGATAATTTCACCTAGAAAAGAGTCTTTAAGAAGCAGGTCTATCCTTTCCACTCTTTTTTCTTTTATTTGTTGGATGCAAACAATGATAATGAAACCCTAGGGAATCAGAGAGCCAAATATATGAAGATCGTGGGTGTCATAACACCAAGTTGAGAATAGCTACAGCCAGGAACACCTGCCTTAGACTGTTACATTAGTGAGAAATATACTTCTGCTGTATTTGAGGTATTACATATTTTGGGATCTATTTGTTACAGCAGCTGGTGTTACTTCAACTAATACATTCACATTACTTCAATATACCAAATACAAGATATGAAATTAAAAGTTCAGTGAAGATGGGAGTTGAAGAAGAGGCTTAATCTTTCACAGCGTTTAGCCAAAAGAAGGAAAGAGGAACATTTAGGAGGTCCTGTTATGTCTAAAAACATTTGAAAGGCAGCCCTAAAATAGAAGGGATGAAAATTTACATAAGGCCAGAGGGCTTACCATGAACAATGAGTGGAAGTTAGACTGGTTTCAGCCTAATTTAATAAACACATTCTAATCATTTGCTATATTCTAAATGGCCCTGCCAAATAACAGCTCTCTGGCACTAATCTTCTTTACACAGAAGTTGGATGAACATCTGAAGACATTCCTGCTTTTGGCAGGGTGCAGAATAGATTATCTCTAAGACAGCACTCCTCTCTGAGTGTCCACATGAGGATATTATGCATGTGTAAGTGGCATTTAGCTACGGTGGAAGGGGATGTCAGAAGTGAGGCAGTCTTAATAACACAGACCAAAATCTTCTGTATGGAAATATTCTGATAGACAAGCAAAGGAAATAAATAGTTTCACATTTTCTTGACTAGATGGATTTCTTTCTAAGTTAGGAAAAGACAATAGAATGTTATCGTTAAGAGGAAATCATTCAGTCCACACAAATATCCTAAGCACTTAGTATGTGTCTGACACTGTCTTACGTGAATACAGAGCATGGCTCCTGTTCTCAAGGATGTTGTGATCTATTAAGGAAATACAGTGTATTCACTTTTGAATATTCATTACTATGTACTGTAAGATCACCAGGCAAGTGGAACAAGCCAGAAAGACAGCATGCTAGAGGAGCATAAGCCCCTCATTTGGAGTCAGAAGAGCAAGGTTCAAGGTCCATTTCTGCCTCCTATTGGCTATGAGATCCTTAGGAATTCATTAATCTTTCCAATAATCAGTTAAAAAGATCTTTTTATCATAAACTTAATGCATACTTATATTTTAAAACTTGGAAATATTCACAATTTTATAACATTTAGTTTACATTAGCCATTACTTCTGAACTCAAAGAGCAACTGTTAATAATTTTAAGGATTTTCTTCCAAAACTATTAGGCATATATAAACCAGAATTTTAATATCTGCAGATTTAAAATTATAATGATTCTTACCCTAGAGATGAGGTTTACAGGGCAGATATACGCGTGAGGGGAAGGGTGATTATACTGGGAGAGCAGAGAAGGAGAAGATGTCTGAGCAAATAATCCTGGCCCACAAATAGTTCCGTGAGAAGGCAGCCTTGTGGGGTGCTTGGGGGGACACAGTGCCTTGACTCGATATTAAAAAAGATGAAATCATGAATAGATCTTTCTTTCAAAGCATGTTAAGAAATCAAAAGGGGAAGGGGAAAGAGAACCCAAAACCAACATTTTGAGTCTTTTCCTACATCGTACCATTGAACCCTCACAATAATACTGTAAGGCTGGCACTGTATTCTTGTCCCATTTTACAGATCAAAATACTGAGAAACAGAGCTCATACAGCGTGCATGTCCTGGAAGCTGGATTTGAAACTACTTTATATGACTCCCAAATTCTTGTTCTTTCCTCTACACCCACTTGACTCAGAAATATCCTAAAATAGAGGAAAGTGTCTTCTTCCACTCTCTGCCAAAATAAATTAATCATAAGAAAAGGACAGTAAGGAAATTTATGAACAGGTTCTCTCTATTGTAAGCCTCTCAGTTAGCAAGGGTTTGCTTTGTAATTTGTGCTTTTTGGCATTGGCTGAAATACTCAGTCACCTTCCCATTCTCTCCTCCTACCTAAAGAACGGGTAAGGAGAAGACAAGGGAAAAGTTCAGTCAGGTGGGGAAGTAACTGGTAACTTCTTAGCATTAAAAGAACCCCTTCTTTCTGGACTTGGAAGTAGGGCACAGTGGAGAGGGTGGCCAGCGAAGACAGTGACAGGGGCCTCGTGATCTGGGGAAACTCGTCTTTTATTTTCTCTTTAGTGGCAAATTTACGTAGGGAGATGGCTAAGGCATTCTTATAAGTTGACTGTAACCAGGATGGTCAGATTTAGCAAATAAGAATACAGAAGATCCAGTTAAATTTGAATTTCAGATTTTGAATACCGTTTTAGTAGATCCTAAATTTTTAGTGAAAGTATGTCCCAAATTATACTAAAAGATACTTTGTTGTTCATTCGGAATCCATATTTGACCAGACGTCCTGTCCTGTATTTCCCCTGGCACCCCTGATTGCAACTGACAACCACCCCCCTTGGCTAGCTAAATCTAAGGGTCAGAGGAAGAAGCTGAGGGTCAGGGACCTCAAACTCTAAACGCTGCCCAGGCCTCACTGCTGACCTCTGCAGGGCACGTGAACTTGGAGCACAGCCTAGAACTCCAGCTGTGGGCTCCTCTCAATGTTTTGCTAGTTGGTTTTCTGGGCTGTTCAGTCCAGGCGTCCTAATTTAAAATCTTCTCTGTGGTTATAGTTGAAGGGAGGAAATAATTGTGCTTATAATTTAGTTTAAATAATAAAATCAATCCCTTGATTGTGCTGTCTGAAAGAAATTCTCAGTTTCCATCTCTGTGTATTTTATGTTTATTCATGATTTATAAAATGCTGCATTGATGTACGAGTTAGAAGATCAGAGGACAGAATATTGTGCTTATCTGTGAGACAATGGAAACAAAATATCTTGTTAATCAATGATCCTGCTAGCCATTTAGCCAGATTCTCCCCTAAGAGAATCTCTCCAGAGCCATGTCATTACTAAAAGAGAAAATAAAAACAAACAAACCAAAAAAGAGCTTGTTATACGTGAGCTCCCGTTTGCTGCTCTCCCAAGGTCACAGCTGTTTGCTAAGTGAATGAAGTTCCAAGACTTGGTTCTTCAACCTGCTTCTGCTCCCTGTTAAATAACTGAATTACTGAGAATGAGTAAACGTATATTAACTAGATAGTTGCTGCATCAGTTTCATTCTCTCCTCAATTACCCATCATCTTAGAGAGGATGGAATTTGCAATGCTTTGGGTGGATCTGGGATGCCATCTGGAAAAAGAAGTGGTCTTGAGGCCACAGAACTAGTGAGGCCTCCCAACACTGGATACCTAGGCTGGTGAAATACTTCAGAAATTCTTTTCCAATCTTAATTTCCAAGTAGCCTACACTATTTATGTTACTGATGCCCCCAAACCAAACTACCACACCTAGGGGCCAGCTTGAGACTGACTGAGATTTCTATTGAGTTTAAATAAGATAAACAATACTAAGCACTAATAGTTCCATAGCTCTTTACGATTTGCAAACACTCCACATTGAGATGATCATATTTAATCTTTCGATCTTATAGTAAAAAAAAATTGTAGTGCTACAAGTAGTTGTAAAAACAGCACAACTAACAATTAACAAGCAGTTACTATAGACTCAGCCTTCTACTGAGGATCGGAGTGGGTATGATTATTTACAAAGTGGAAACAGGCTCAGAGAGGGTAATAAACATGCTCAAAATTTCAGAACTGGAATGAAATGGAACCTGGACTTAAACCCGGGTACTCCCAGAGCCTCAAGTTCTGCTGCAAACATTATTATTACAATAACACATTTGTTGGAAGGAAACATCTTTCCAGGCCACAAACGCATTTGTTGAGTAGAACAGTTTCCAGAAACATTTCCCTATTTCCTTCTGCCTTCATTTAACAGATGCTTGTCTAGGGCCTTCTGCGTGAGACTCTGGGGACACAGAGATGAATGGAATGGCTAAGAGAACGCACAGTGGAGCTGGGGAGTTGACATGAAAGGAGATCATTTAAGTGCAGCCCAAGGATGCTGCAGGGGGATATGAGAGTTCAGTGAGGATACCCAGAGGGCAAGTTAGACTCTGTTGGAGAACTGGGATGGGAGGAAGCTGGGGAAAGGTTGACAGAGGTGGTGACATGAGCTGAATCTGGTCAAACAGGCAAGTGAGGACAAGGGTGTTTTAAGAAAAATAAGCAGCTAGTGTTAAAGGCACCAACCTAGGACACAACACCCACATTTAGGATATCTCAAGTAGTTAGGTGTGAGCTGCAGCATGGCTGGCTGGGGACGTGATGTGCACGAGAGGACAGAGACGAGGAAAGCAAGGGTTTGTGTGACATGTATTAACTTTCACCTTTTAGGCCATAAGGAGACATTGCACGATTTTAAGTAGGCAAATGACATGATTATATCTATATTTGGGAAAGAGTATCACTGAGAGAATAAATTTAGGGTGAGGGCAGGTGAAACTAAACAAAGAAACCACTTTTATGGCTGCAGTATCAATTAGTATCTTTAGATATTATTCCTCCTTAGTTAAAACTGATAGGAATGTCGTCAAAAGCCCTGACTCAACGATCTTTTTTTTTTTTTTTTAGGGCAGTTGCCTGGTTTTTCTGAGGTCCATCCTAATTTCTTATTACAGAATTTTGTTTTTTAACCTCTATCGAGCACTTGGTACATGTCAGGTATTGTGTTGGTAAACATTATGGTTAGCTGTATTTTCCAGAAAAAGGGATTGCGATTTGGAGAGGTTCAGTAACTTGCCCAATGTCACACAGTTAATTAATGGTAAAGCTGAATTTTAAACTTTGGAACTGGAGCTCGTTTACTCTTTCTGCTATTTTTAAATGACATTATCCTGATAATGCCTGTGGAAAAGGGCTTGACTTGCATTTCAATTATACTCTTGAGGCCAGAAGAGCACCTACTCTGTAAAATAATCTGCCTGTAGTTACCACCTGACCACACTTTCTATGTGAAACCGAAGCTGTCTTCTGTGTTGTAATGACCATTTCAAAGACACTGAATCCTTGCCTTCCAGGTGCTAGGCAAGGCTGAGCTTCCAGCATTGACCCATGCCAACAAAAATGGCTGAAAACCGTAGATTAGAATGCAGGTTTTACAGATGAAATTGTCCTTGGGCACAGTTCCTCCAGCGTTTCCTAGGATGAACTCTAAGGCACATCACTGTGGGATCTTAATAAGTGTTAAGTGATAAAGGCTTATGTGGCCAAATAATGAGGGAAGCATTGGATTAAACATAGTTGGGCAGCTCTTTCCCGTCTTTGAGACTTCTGAGAGCATTTACTACACAAGAGAGGATTGTAAATCTTTAAGATTCAAGCACATAGCGTCTTTCAGTGCATTTGATCCCCAGATCTTTTTCTCCGACACTCACATATTTGGCAAATGCTGCCCTACCTTTGCCCCACAAGGACTGCAACTCATAGAAAGCAAATGACTTAGGCAGCTCTGGAGCCACTGCCTTCCCCACATTCTACCCAGTAGTGCCACCATACGGTGCTCATGAGATGACTCCTTGAGTCCATTTCAGTCCACGCCTTGCTCATCCTCTTTGGGACAGCGCAAGAAGTGCTGCATTGTGACTTTCTTGAAGTAGGCAAATTCCCAAAAAGCCATAAAGGAAAAAGGGTGATATCCCAGGAAGAGAGAGCAATTACTGTCAGCTTCTATATCCCAAGCAAGTCAAACTTGGACATGCTGGGTCCAGAACCTGAAGTCCTGCTTTGCACTTTCCAGTCAAAAGCTTCTGAGTAGAGGTCACTTTGGGCAATTCTATTCA
This sequence comes from Equus quagga, assembly GCF_021613505.1. NCBI lineage: Eukaryota > Metazoa > Chordata > Mammalia > Perissodactyla > Equidae > Equus > Equus quagga. Next base: position 43,488,039 of record NC_060280.1, on the reverse strand, counting down.
CACATTCTATTTTTTTAAATTTTCATTCTCTCAGCAAATTTAATTCTTGTCCCTGGGTTTCTCTGTATTTTCTCGTTATGATGAAAGCGAACAGCTGGCCCATTTTGTTGACTCTGTTGACAGTGTTCACTTGTCTTCCCCAGCCCCCACACTCCCTTTTTTCCAGACAGTGCTCGGCTCACTCTGTCTGGCTACTGTCTGACATGTCAGCTTACACTACCTTGGCTCCCAGCTGTTCTTCTCTTTCATGCTATGGATTGTTCTTTGCATTAGACTCAAACATGGGTTTGCACTTCCAGAGGGCTGATCTGTTTCCACAGCAACACCTAAAGTGGGGTAATTTGATGCAAGACCTGCCTAAAAGTTTTTTTGCTGTAAGTTTGTGCATGTGTGTATAAACACGCATGTGCGCTTCCAAGCTCAGCACTGCTTTCGGAGAGTAACTTCACAAAATCCCTGACCACATTTCCGCTTAACACCAGAGTGCTTGTCAGCTTTCTGGCTTGTTAAAAACAATGCACTTTCAGTGGGAAATTAAATAAGAAAACCTGTCTTATGAACAATATTTAAACTAAAAGTTAGAAAATAAGGGGATATAGTATCTTTCATGTCAATTTTGATATGACTGTATTTAACAGATCTTACCCAAAAGCTTTTAACAAGATAGTAAGTAATTGAGAGTACAGTATATAAAAGTTGCCCCAGCTAATGTGACTGTTTAGTTCTTAACTTAGATACTGACTGCTTATCTTTTTTTTTTTTCTGTTTGAGGAAGAATAGCCCTGAGCTAACATCTGCTACCAATCCTCCTCTTTTTGCTGAGGAAGACTGGCCCTGAGCTAACATCCGTGCCCATGTTCCTCTACTTTATATGTGGGACGCCTGCCACAGCATGGTTTGCCAAGCGGTGCCATGTCCGCCCCCGGGATCCGGACTGGTGAACCCTGGGCTGCAGAAGCGGAACATGTGCACTTAACCGCTGTGCCACTATGCCAGGCCCCTGACTGCTTATCTTTAATGTCAAATGGTTTCTCAGTAACATCATTTTCTTCAGGTAACTCAAGCAAAAATTTCAAAGTTAGAGAAGTTAGTGAAAATGTACTTTCTAAAGGCATTAATTAGCTATAGAAAATTCTGGTTTTGCTTGACACTTTGCATAGCTTGGGACACAATAGTACCAGACTAAGATTCTAAAAATTAGGAAACATTTTACGATATTTTGTTCTCCTGAAGAGCAGAATCTAAATCTTTTCATTTCCATTTATATTCCTAGCCACGAGTACAATGTCTGGAACATAACTAACACTCCATAGATGTTTATTTTTTTATTAGTTTGTTTTTTAATAGAAGAGGAAACTAAATTTGAAAATATATCTTTAGGTGCCAGCCCTGTGGTCCAGTGGTTAACTTCACGCACTCCTCTTTGGCGGCCCAGGGTTTAGCCGGTTCAGATCCCGGGTGTGGACATGGCATCGCTCATCGGGCCATGCTGAGGTGGCATCCACACAGCACAACCAGAGGCACTCACAACTAGAATATACAACTATGTACTGGGGGGCTCTGGGGAGAAGAAGAAACAAAAAAGAAAGAAAATATACCTTTTTCGTAGTAAATGATATAATTGTTCACAAGTATTCGTTCCCTCTTTCTCTGTAGGTGGATATGCTTCCTGTCCCACTGATTTTGGCTTGGCCATGTGACTAGCATTGGCATATGAGAGGCTCTTAGAGACATTGTACTTCCTACCAGTCCTCTTGTGTTTCTGCCCTCTTGCATGAGCCTGCAGGTCTTTCAGCCTGGGTCCTAGATGAGAAGACACATGGGACAGGTGTACATCCACCTGCAGTCTAGAGCAGAATGATAGCCCACTTTTTGCAGCCTTCATGTAAGGTGAACAAGAAAAAAGTGTTAGCTTTTGTAAGTCATTGAGATTTTAGAATTGATTGTTAATGCAGCAAAAGTTGACTGATACACAGAACAAACACACACTATTATATACATGTATTATATATATATTATATACCTAATATATGTACTATATTATTTATATATTCTTCATCACAACTCCATGAGTTATTATTTTCTATTTCATAGAAGAGAAAAATGAGGATTATAAAGTTAAGTATTTTATCCAGAATCACACAATTCTTAATAAAGATGTGGGATTTAAGCACATATCCCTCTCACTGTCCAGCCTCTGTTTTCTCTTAATATCAGGCTTAAAAAATATGTTTAAAATAGAGATTCAGTTAAAGTCCCATTTACACTTACATTTATATTTATTTTTATATAGAGCTAAAGTGTATTTTCCTTCCATTTATGTAATGTATTTTAATTCAACTTAAATATTTATTCAATATTTTCTATGTAACAGTCAGTGTGTCAATTCTTGAAGGAAAACAGTTCCGCCACCAAAAGGCTCATCATGTAGGACAATCTCACAGTTTAACAGGAGCTTTAGAATCTAGTTGTTGATATGCCCTAATAAAAATAACGTGACTGGGGCCGGCCTGGTAGCATAGTGGTTAGGTTCATGTGTTCCACCTTGGCAGTGGGGTTTGAAGGTTTGGATCCTGGGCATGGAGCTAACCACTTGTCAAGACATACTGTTGCAGCATCCCACATAAAATAGAAGAAGATTGGCATAGATGTTAGCTTTGCAACAATATTCCTCAAGCAAAAAGAGGAAGATTGGCAGCAGATGTTAGCTCAGGGCCAATCTTTCTCACAAAAACAACAACAACAAAAACAATGTGACTGAAATGCCGACAGTAGAGTCTCAAGGCTTCCTTATTTTTTAAAACTATAATAGGGTGGGTTTCAACTGATCAAGTCATGTTCTTTTCTATAGCCAAAGGCACATATTAGAGAGTCAGTCTTTTACAAAGGGCAATTTGGCTAAACAGCTGTTATAGCCATGAAGTTTTAGACTTAGCTTGACTAAGTATGTATGTTAAATAATCCAGTCAAGTGCCATACTTAGGATAATTTCCTCATAGATAAGAGTCACTCAGCCAGAACATGTTTCTGGATCAATAAGTTGCTTTGCCTTATATTATTCACGTTATTCCACACTAATAATAACAGATGTTTATTGAGCACTTGTATGTCTACCTAGTCTGACCTAATTGTTGGGTGTATAAACCCAAAGAAAGTATATTTGGGAGAGGTATAACAAATAAAAAGAGAAACAGTTTACTGCTTAAGATAATTGGCTTAAGAGTCAGATAGGACTAGGATGAAATCTAGGCTATGCCGCTTACATACTATGAAACTCTGGATAGATCACTCTCTTTGGCTTAGTTTCATCACGTATAAAACAAATATAATCCCTGCTACATAAGATAGCTGTGAGGATTGCGTAAGATTTGCCATCTGCATAGCAGGTAGCATAGTGCCTGGCACATGCTTAATGTTCAAAGATGAGAGCCATTATTGTAAGTGAAATGCTGAACTGAAGTCACATAAGGGCCAACATAAATGATACATATAGTATGTGAGGGGATTAACCTTAGGATGTGTAAACACATTCAGACGTGGTCACTTCATTTGTTGTGACAGGTCAGAGTTTTGTAGGCTCCATTGGAGCCCTATCAGTGTTCATGATGTGCTCTCCACTCGGCTGCATCTCCTACCACCAGGTTTCCAGTTCTTTGGCTGCTTCACCATCATCAGCCAAGAACCACATTCTTGTTCTTGTTCCACCTCCATGAGATTGTTCCGACAATCAGTGGTTAATGTGGGGCAGATGGGAAAGGGATTCTGACTCCAATTAATTAAGCCAAAAAGAAGACAGAGACCAAATGTGGACAACCTCAGCCCAGAAGGAGAAAATGTCATTAAGTAATTAGCATCAAAAAAGAAAGTTTAAAATCAAAACCATCTTGCCTCCTAAATGTCTCCTAACTTCTAAAATAGAAAGAAAAGCAAATATAGAAGTGACTTCTTGAAATCTGGTAATCATTGTTCAAAGAAGCCGACTCTTCTTCCCTGGGTAAGTGTCCACTGAACAAGCAGGCATCTAAGCAGCCTTCTTCTCTCCCTCCTACGTGTCGCTGAGCAGAACGGCTCCATGTAGAAGCGCTGGACTGCCAGAGAATGATCTCGTTAGTGTGATTTGAAGGTCTGAGCAAAAATAACATCTTCCTTAATTGAAACTCAAACTCTCCAAAATTGGCACTCTCTCAGGACAAAGTGAGGATGGGGACAGCAGGGCATGGAACTGTTCTACTCCATTTTTAACTTGGATCAAACTTGAACTAAAACCTTTATTAAATAGTCTCCATAGCCTAACTATTCAAATGGGAAAAGGGCTTTGAATTATTTTTTCAACAAAAAAACCATATTAGGATGCCTTTAGTAGCAAACAATGGAAACTTTCTATTCAAATTGACTTAAATTTATGGGACTATATCAAGAAGTCCGGAGAAAAGTAGATCCCCAGCATCATCTGATCAGATATTCAATGATGCCATCAGGTTTTGGTCTATTTGTTCCACCATTCTCTTAAGGCTGGTGCCACTTAAAGTCACAAGATGACAGAAGCAATTTCAGGAGTCATTTCAAGGTATGATGATGTTCAGAAGAAGAGGAGACTACCTTTTCATGTGTGCCTTTTAAAGAGTAAGGGAGTCTTTCCTAGAAGCCCTCAGTATTCCCTTTGTGTCTCATTGGCCAGCACTGCATCACGTGACTATACATGCACCAATCATGGTAACAAAAATGGGACTCTGCATAATTATCTTGGACCAATCAGGATTTAATTCCTCAAGAAACCCCTGAAACACAAAGTAGTGTGAAATAGGGTTATGGAACAAAATCAGGGTTTTGTTAGGAAGGCAGAAGGGAGATGGACAATGGATATTTCATAGGCAGAGTCAAAATGCAAAATTAAAAAAAAATCTAGGCAATAACCAAAACCCAGTAAATACAGAGTGTCTGAAACATGGAAAACGTAACATTGCATGATATAACTTGTCTTCCTGAGCTTGAAGTCTCTGTACCACCCATGTGGGACCTGAGAAAACTTCTCTATGTCTCTTCCTTCCTATTCCCAGCTATGCTTCACCAAACAAGTACCACATGATACCTACCACTTAGAATACATCTTCTAATCATTTTTAGACCAGGAATGTCCCTGACTGTTTTCTTACATACCAAATTTAATAGGTGGTAGTTTGACTCATTGTATGGAATAAGAATTTTGAATCCACCTCTGAGCTCAGTGGGAAAGAGTGCATATTAGATTAATTGTGTCTCCCAAAGGCTACAAACTGAGGGCCTATCTGCCAGATACTTGGCACTCTTGATAAATTCTTGGTCTATATCCAGACTAAGAGGAGTGGAAAATTCACCATTCCTCATGGTTCCTATTTCCTATGCAAGGACACACCACTTACCAGATGATTGACACCAGGAAATGTTGTCTCTTTCCAGGAAATCTCACCCATTAACCATAAGGATCAGAGCCAGTCCTTACAAGTTTCCACAGTACAGTAGTCACCACAAGATAACTATCCAGTAAGATACAAATTAAAAGTTTGCCTTTTTATTGCAGAGTCACATGAGGAGGTATCTTCTACTCAAAAATATTTTCTTCCCAAATTATAGACTAAACTTCTCTTAAGGTTGAATTTATCCAAGTAGTCTCCTGGTGTTTTCTGAGAGGCCGTGTTTTACCCTTTTTGTTCATCAACAACAAAAATGAGCTTAGATGAATGAATCAGATTGGCTTCATTCAATAACCTGGGAAGAATTTTTAGAAGTGGAGTAAAGGGGCCTGTCCAAGAAATTTTTGCCCCCTTCACAGTTCGTGAAAATTTTCTCTGATGTTTTCTTGTAGAAACTTTATTGTTCCATGCTTTAAGCTTAGCTTTATTATCCACCCTAAATCATTTCTTGGGAATCAAGTATGATCAGGTTGTTTCTTTCTCTCTTTTTTTCCCCTTATGTACATCTAATTTTTATAGCACTATTTGCTCAAAATTCTTTTTTTCCCCTCATTTAATTGACTGGGAGTTTAATGAAATCAATTGACCATATTCATGTGAGTCTAAATATAACCTCTTTATGGTATCCTATGACCCATTTTCTACCCTCATACAATTATCATACTGGATTGATTACTGTGATTTTATAGCAAGTCTTAAAATAAGGTAGTATAGATCATTTAAACTAGTTCTATTTTTTTCAATGTTGATCCAGCACTTATAGGTATGTGGCATTTTCTTATAAAATTTTAGAATTAGCATGATAATTTCTTCCAAAACCCCTGCTGTATTTTGCATTGGGACTACAGTGAATGTATAAAACAATATAGTGAACTGTAATCTTAACAATATTCAGTCTTCCAATGCATGAAGATGGTATATCTCTCAATGTATTTAGATCATCACAAAAAGTGCTAACTGTAAAAAAAATATGCATTAACATCAGAATTATAAATATTTGTTCATTACAATACCATTAAGAAATAAATAAGAAAACTAGCCTGGAAAAAATATTCGCAGCATATATATCTGACAAAGGACTCACACTGAGAATATATAAGACTCTCATAAATCAAATATCAAAGGACAATCAGCCAAATCAAAAAGGGTAAGACTTGGGCACTCCACAACAGATAACGTATCAGTCAATGACTCAAAAGCATGTGAAAAGTTGTCAACATCATAAGGCATCAGAGAAATGTGAATTGAAATCACAATGAAATGCCCTTTCTTACTTGCTAGGATGGCTAAAATAAAAAAGACTGATAATACTAATTGTTAATGAGGATGTGGAGCAAACAAAACTCTCATATATTCCTCCTGAGAAAGGAAATGGTACAACCACTTTGGAAAACTCTTTAGCAATGTATCATAAGATTAAGTAATCATCTATTACACAGCCTAGATTCCAATTCTTGTTTTCTACTCAGAGAAATGAAAACATTTGTCTATGAAAGCACTTGTGTAAGAATGTTCATAGCTTTCTTAGTCTTAATAATCCCTAAATAGAAAAAGTCCTCCATCAAAAGGTGAGTGGGTAAATGAATTGTGGTATATTTGTACAATAGAATATTTTCAACAAAAGAAAAAAAACAAACTATGGATACATGCAACAAAAAGGATGAATCTCAAACTATTATGTTGAGTAAAAATGCTAAGACTCAGAAAAATATATACCATGTGATTCCATTTATAAGAAGCTCATGAACAGGCAAAACAAATCTGTGGATAGAAATCAGGGCAATGACTACCTCTTGTGGGCAGATGGAGGTCAATTGAAAGAACAGTGGCATAAGGGAACTTTCCATTGTGGTAGAAGTAATCCATATCTTTGGATGGTGGAGTGCTGTGATGATTAAAACAGTCAAATAGAATAGAACACTTAAGATATGTACATTTTATTGCATAGAAATTGTAACTCAATAAAGCAATGATTTAAAAAGTCCAGCTGTGATAAGCAATGATTAGTAAGGCTAATCAAACTTTCCCTTATAATTTCTTTAAACTGTAAATTAATATTTTCTACATATTGTTTAAAAAACTTGTTTAAAAACCTTGTTAGTTTGGAAATATCTATTAACCAATCAACAGGAAATGTTGAGTAGCAAGTTGAATGTGAGAATCTGGATTTTGGAGAGAAACTTTTGGCTGGGATATATATTCAGGAATAGTTAGCACACATACGACATTTAGTCTGTGGGCCTGGACTAACGGAATAAATGTAGATAGTGAAGAGAAAATATCCAATGACTGATTCCTGAAGGCTGCAGCATTAGAAGCCAGGGAGAAGTAAAACCACTAAATGAGACTGAAAGAAAGTAATGAGTTGAGTAGGAGAAAAAACAAAAAACTGTACTGTTTGGGAAGCTGAGTGAAAAAAAGTATATTAAGGAAGAGGGAATGATTAAGAATCAAATACATCTCTCAAAGTTGGCCAAAGGGTTTAGTTATTTGGGAATTACTTGGGTCCTTGATGAAAGTAGTTTCTGGTAGGATAGTGGAAGCAAAAGTCTAATGGGAGAGTATTTAAGAGAGGATGGAAGGGGAGGAATTGAAGACAATGATTGAAGCTGGGTGAAGTGATTAAAGACAGTGATCAAGACTTGAGAGGAAGGTCTTGGAATGGAGAATACAAGGACCCCTGTGCCAGGCTCTGAGAGCAGGAAGGATGAAGAAGAGCTCTCGGGGGCAGCATGTCTACAGGAACTTAATAGAAGTGATTTGTAGAATAGAGACTTATAATATGTGCTATGGAGTGTGTCATATAAATCTTCTTTTCTATGAAACCTTCCAAAATCTATATTTATTACTAATATATTTGTTGCAAATAGATCCTTTATGGGGAAGTTAAAAAGGTACAAAGTCTGTGTATTAGTGCTTGCTCAACCAAGATAAGAGACAGTCAGTGTGGATATATGGGTTATATTTTTATCGGAAGTCTCTTATACATCAATGTCTTCTGGAACATATTCTAGGTGAGGAAAGTGTGTGGACAGGAGGAACCAAAGAAGAACAAGTTGTACCATGCATCCTCATGGAGCTTACAGTAAGCTAGAAGAGATGTACATGTAAATAACTCTATGAAAGAAAGTGCTTTGTGTCAAAAACTAGAGTATAAATAAAGTCCTGTGTGTGTTCACAGGAGAGAGAGCTCACTTAAAGTTAAGGAAACAAAGAGGACATAGCATTTGAATTGAACCTTGAAGAATAAGCAGGCTTATTTATGCAGAGGTAAGGATCATTTGGGAGGAAGGAGCAGCAAGAGCAGAGGCAGGAAGATTTGAAAGCAGGGAGCAGATCTGGAGAAGATTGAAGAGATTAGATGACAGGGAAGTAAGGGGAATAACGATTGATTGAACACGAGGCAATAACATAATTTGAAGGCTCTGGATAAGTGACAGGAACAGAAATGGAGGGGAAGGCAAAAAAAGGAAAGAAAGAGGCAGGAAGATGAGCAATGTTTCAACGTCTTTTTCAAAACTCTTTTTTAGGGTTCCCTCCTCATATGGCTTTCAATGGGTGTGCCAGGCATTGGGCCAGCAACTAGACATGATTGGCTGTCTTCCTACTGAACTGGGGCCACGTGTTGCTGCATTGAGGACAAGAAAAGGCAGTTTCTCAGCTGGAGAGAAGGTTATAATCGAGCTGTTAACATGACACACTGAAGGAACAAAGGATGTATTGATTATTTGAGTCCTAATGGTGTAGAAGTATACACAGAAAAAGACTGGAAGCAAAAATTTAACATTTTTTATCATTGTTTCTAACTACTTCTTAGTACCATGAGAGGAACCATACACACATAGGGTAAAGGAAGTAAACTTGGCCTAAAGCAAAGATGCTAATATATGTTTAGTATTTCCAACAGTGTTGGAAAGCATTTCCATGGAATATTAAATTGTATGTGTTTTCCATAGACTATGAAATCTGTGAGATGCTCTAGTGAAAAAAATATTCTTTGGTCAAATAAGTTTGGCAAAGATTGCATATCAGGTCTCCCCCCTTACATTGGCATTTTAAAGTCTCTAAGAAGTCCTGAACTAAATAAGACTGTATAACCTTTTTTACTTAAGTGCTTTCTAAACTGATTTGACCACAGCATCTATTTTTACCTAACGCATTAACATTTCACAGACTAGGTATTGCAAGGAACACACTTTGCATCATGGTGATTGTACCAATTTCCATGACTATTTCTGAAGTCAGTATAACATCTTTGTAGATTTATATATTATGGCATCATCTCTTTTCTAAATACCAATTTCAGTATCAGTCCTCTTGAGCTAAATTATGCTGTAGTAACAAAAGTAACAAAATCTTAGAGGTATATAAAAACGAAGATTCTTTTCTGGCTTACGGTAATGTCCACCACAGTTCTGTAGCTTTACTCCACATCTTCGTACTGGAACCCACACTGCAAGGGCAGCTCCTATCTTAGACCTGCTTATCTCATGAAAAATGTTCATGGATAAGGCAGAACCGTACTCTTAAAGCTTCTGATCATTTTACTTCCAATCACATTTCATTGAGTAAAGTAAATCATATGTTCAAAGAAACTTTCATGAAGCATTCAATAGAAACTTCCTGCAGGAAAACACCATTTGGGGAGGGGTCCTGGGGAGAAGCAGTAAATATATAATCTAATAGGTCTGAGATAATAGATACACAGAACAACCAGACTTTTAAACTTGAAAGGACTTTAGAAGTCATTTAATTCAAACATTCTATTTTATACATGACAAAAATGAAATTCAGAAACTACAAGTAACATATCCAAGTTCAAAAGGAATAGTGGTTTCAAAATTAGAGTTGCTCCTTAGATTTTTAGATTTGTTTATTTTCCCTACAGCTTTCTTGAAGTATAATTGATATACAACAAACTACATAAATTTAAATTTCATCAGTTATGACAGCTGTAAAACCATACTAGAACCAAGATAAAATATTCATCGATCTCCCAGAATTTCTTGTGCCTCTATGTAATCCATCTCTTCCTCCCCCCTTCCCTATCCACAGACAAGGACTGATCTGCTGTCTGTTACCATAGATTAGTTTGCATTTTCTAGAATTTTATATAGGTGCTATCATACATTATGTATTCTTTCCTTTTGTTCTGATTTCTTTTACTCAGCATAATTATTTGAGATTCATCCATGTTAATGTATGTATCAATACTCTGATCATTTATTGTAGAATAATATTTCATTGAATGGATATACCATACTTTGTCCATTCACCTGTTGATAAATATCGGACTGTTTCCTCTTTTTGGCTATTACCAGTAAAAAGTTCCTGTCCAATATTTATGTGGACATATGCTTTTATTTTTGGGGGGTAAACTCCTAGGAATGGAATGGCTAGATCATATGATAGATGTATTTAACTTTTTAAGAAACTGTCAAACTATTTTCCAAAGTGATTTAACCATTTTATATTTCCACCGACAGTGTGCAAGGATTCTAGTTGCTCCACATCCTTGCCAACACTTTGTATGATCAGTCTTTTTGATTTTTGCCTTTCTTATGGATGTGTCTTAGTATCTTATTGTGGTTTTAATTTTTATTTCTCTAACGACTTTCATGTGTTTATTTGCTATCCATATATGTTCTCTGGTGAAGGATCTTTTCAAATATTCTTATCATCGAGTGGTAGGAGTTTATTATATATTCTAGATACAAGTCCTTTGTTGGTATATGCTTTGAAAATATTTACCATAAACTTTGGGTTACTTTTGTATTTTTATAACAATGTCTTTTGAAAAGCAAAAGTTTAAGATTTTGATAAAGTCTAACTTATTGATTTTTTTCTCTTGTAGTTTAGGCTTTTTGTGCACCCATTTAAGGAACTTTTGCAAAACCAACTTCCCTTATCCTTTTCTCTATAATTTTCTCTCTTATGTTTAAGGCTATGATTCATTTCTACTTAATCTGTGTATACAGTGTGAGGTAAGGCTTAAGGTTTATTTTATTTTATACATATTTTGTCCATCACTGTTTGTTCATAATATTTTCCCATCCCCATTTAATTTCCTTGGCATCCCTGTCAAAGATCAAATGACAATATATATGTGGGTATATTTCAATTCTGTTTCACTAACCGATTTGTCAGCCTTGATACCAACACCTCACTGTCTTATTACTGTAGCTTTATAACAAATTTTGAAATCAGATAGTATAATCCTCCAGCATAGTTTTTTTTCTCAAAGTCATTTTGGATATTGTTGGTTTTTTGCTTTTCCATATAAATTTAAAGACCAATTTCTATGCAAAGGCCTACTGGCCTTAGGTTTTTCTTTATCTTCTTTAACACACGGATGATAGTTATCCAGATTATAGTTCTAACACTGTTTTAATGTCTTTATCTGCTAATTTTATCATCTATGTCATTTCTGCACCTGTTTCCCTTGATACTTTTTCCTCTCATTGTGGGTTGCATTTTTCTACTTCTTTACATGTCTAATAATTTTTTATTGGAAAGAAGACCTTAATTTTACTTTGTTGGGTACTGGATATTTTTGCATTTCTATAAATATTCTTGATCTTTATTCTGGGATGCAATTAAGTTACTTGGAAATGATTTGATTCTTTTATGGCTTGTTCTTAAGCATTTTTAGGCAGGACCAGAAGGCTTAAAAAAGCCTTAATCTAGGGCTTTTTGTTCCCACTAACGGGAGAAATATGCTTCTGAGTACCCTCCCCTGTCTATTACAAGGATTTCCCCCTAACTACTCCAAGCCCTGTGTGATCCCCAGGGTTTATTCCACCTGCTCCTTTTTGATATTCTCTTACTGACCTCAGGTACAGGCTGAGATCAATACTCACCTGAAGATGTGAGAGGAGCTCTGTAGATCTTTGAATCTCCTATCTTCTGCATTCTATTTCTTCTATTTCTTCTGCTCTCCAGTCAGAAAGCAGGGAATAGTAGGTTCACTTTGTATGTTTCCTTTCTCTGCAGGATACTGTCCTGAACTGCCTGTTGTCTGAAATCTGAAAATTATGCTTTCATGCATTTTTTTATGTTTTTTTAGTTATTTCAGTGAGAGGGTAAATCTTGTCCTTATCGCTCTCTCATGACTCAAAAAGAAAGTTGGGTTTTTAGATTTCTTAATTCAGTACTTGTTCAGCTTCATTAAGATGGATATTAACTTACCCAAACTATGGAATTGAATTGTTAGCAGAGTTTGTTACTGTCGGGAACTTAAACATACCTGATTTGCAAGTTGAACAGGGTCATCATGAGCCTTTAGATAGCAATTCACTGTTGCGAATTGATTGAAACTGGTTAGTGCAGATTAATAATGAGAACAGCACTGATAATATTAAGATCAGAATAAAATCGGCACTAATTAGAATTTCTATACTACATTTTTTCATTAAAAAAAGACATGAATTTACTAGCAATGTAGTTGTGAATAATTGTGTCAGAGAAGGCTAATGCAGCAATGTTAAGTAAGATAGCGAAGCAAAAACTAATCACCTCAATTTTACAGAACAGAAGTCTTCGAGTAATTGCCTGCTGGAAAGAATTAAAAATACCATTCTAATTCTTGCTAGATCTAGGAATTTATGAAGCTTTAATATAGAAAAAAATGTTTCTTCAAGTTTAAAAGTAAGATGTGATCTTGTGGTTAATTATTTGGGTCAAATTATTGGTCACTGTAATGCAGTGGTTGTCAGAGTAGCTCCAGTTAGTTCATGTTTTCATCTTTCCATGCCTCTCAGCAGTGCTCTCTCACCCTAACTCTCACATTGACCATGTGCCTTGATTTGGCCAGTGGACATCTGCAAAGGTGATGTGAGTGGAGACTTGAAAAGTGCTTGCACATGGGTCTTGCTTTCTTCCTCTTCTTGGACCACTCTGCCATTCTGTGTATAAACTTCGGCTAACCTTCTGGGCATTGTTAGACCACATTAAGGAGAAACCAGGGACCACATTTGACCTGGCAACTGACCCTAGTGAATCCTAGCTGAGATCGACTCTGTAGGCCCAAGTCAGCAGAGCTTAGCCCAAATTGCCTATCAACAGGATTGTGAGCTGAGTATTTGGCTGTAATTTAAACCACTGAATTTTGGTGTGGTTTTTTTATGCAGCAAAACTAATTATTATACTCTTCTAGCTGGTGTGACTTTGGCTGAGACGGGAAAGATTCCCCTGCTTCCTGTGTTTCTCACAAATAGTACTGGAATTAAGTCTTAGTCTGTTAGGGCTGCTATAAAAAAATGCCATAGACAGAGTGACTTAAACAACAAATGTTTATTTCTCATAGTTCTGGAGGCTGGGGAGTCCAAGATCCAGGCAGGCAGATTTCATTTCTGGTGAAGACCTGGTTCCCGGTTCACAGACAACTCTCTTCTCAATGTGTTCTCACATGTCAGAGGGATAAGGGAGCTCTCTGGGGTTTCTTTAATCAGGGCACTAATCCCATTCATGAGGGCTCCACCCCCATGACCTAATTACCTCCCAAAGGCCTCACCTCCTGATACCATTACATTGGGGATTAGCTTTCAACATATGAATTTGGGGGGGGGGGGGGGAGAAACATTCAGTCTATAGCAAATTAGTCTGGTGCCTCTGAGTTTCAGCTTTTACAGTAGTAAAAGGCTGCTCAAGGTATATGATATCCGATGTTTTAGTGCCTTCTCTAAAATATGGGGAAATGGGGTCAGGCACTGTTCCTTCAATTTATTGTAACTCAGTGTTCTTTTGAATCTGCTCTTGGGAGGTGGTGGCCCATTACGCCCACCTCAGTAGTGATTAACAAATCCTTCAAATATTTCCCAAAGTTCTGTCTAAGTAAAAGCTATTTCCCACAGAATGTAAAACATAATAGATTTTAGGAGCTCTGAAATTCTGCTGCTTCTCCTTTATATTTTATCTTAATTCCTGGAAGAACCATCTACGTATTTATTGAAGCTGGAAAATTCAGACCCGTCTTCCTTCTTACATTCTCTGTTACCACTCTTATCCAGTCATCAAATCCTATTGTTTTGCTTTAAAAATTTCCTTCATATATAAGTATTCCATACTGATGCTAGTTACAAAGCTAAGTCTGGTTTTGCTATTTCTCTGCTGAAAAATTCTCTGCAGCTTCCCATGCAAAGTCTAATTGGGCATCAATGGTCATGGACATTTGTTTCTTGTCCCCACAGCATCCGTTCTTACTTTTTGACCTTCCAATAGTACCCTGAATTTTCCAGTCCTGAGATTTTGGAGATAACAACCTATGCCTGGCTTTGAGAATGAGTTTCGATTTGCTGAAGCAAATGAACTTGTCCACAGATCCCTGTCACCTTGATTGGCTCAGGGATGGGCACCTGTGCCAAGTCAGGACATGGCCGAAGGGACTCATTTCTATGACTTTAGCTGAGCTGTTAGAGAAGTAGATTTTCTCCTATTCTCCACTAAGCCTAAGCTAGTAAGCACATGACCATGAAGCAAGGCCATTAAAAGGAGCCAACCTATGGAAATAGAGCTCAGAAAAGAGAGAGGGAAACTGGTGTGGTCACATTGTGGGAACTCCAGAGGCAGCCTCATCTTAAACTGCATTTACACCTTGAACTACTCCCTCAGGTGATCAGTTTCTCCCTCCTTCTCTCCTCTCTTCTCTCTCTTCCTCTGTTTCTTCCTTCCTTCCTTTCTTCTTCTTTTTTTTTTAAGTGTTTTGAATCAAAGCATCCTCAATAATTTTTGTTTGTTTGTTTGTTTTTTTAAAGATTTTATTTCTCCTTTTTCTCCCAAAGCCCCCCAGTACAAAGTTGTGTATTTTTAGTTGTGGGTCCTTCTAGCTGTGGCGTGCGGGACGCTGCCTCAGCATGGCCTGATAAGTGGCTCCATGTCCGTGCCCAGGATTCAAACCTGTGACACCCTGGGCTGCAGAAGCAGAGCATGGGAGCTTAACCACTCGGCCATGGGCCCGGCCCCTTTTTTGTGGTTTTAACCGAGGCATTTTCCCATGTTTTCGTGACACCTGTGTATTCATTTCCCCCAAACAATCTACAGTAAATAAACAATATCACAAATAATCATTTAATTATATTTGTGCAACCGTGAAACTATTGTGAAGGAAAAGTGTAGGATTCCAGTAAAATCTACAACGTCGGAACCTAGTTAAGTCTGGGTGTCAGGGAAGGCTTCTCGGAGGAGGAGTCACTTCAGTTGAGACGTAAGGTCCTGGGGACACTGCCACTCGTTGCCAGTTTTGATGAAGGCAGAGCTTGCCTTGTGTCTCTAAGGCCTGGAACTCAAGAAAAGTGGGAGTTGAGATAGCGTGGATACTGAGGGGGCAGGCAGGGAGAGAGCATAACAGGGAACACTTGGAAAAAGACATAGGACTCAGACATTTGGAGGTTATATTCTGAGTGAGAAGTTTTTCTCTTTGCTTATCATTCTTTTGAGACAATTTTAAGAGAAATCTTTTCTATTTCCATTTTCTTTTTAGATTTCAGCTGCTATTTGGGGCTGCAGGAGCAGACGTAGTAGTCTTCAATGCAAGCAAAAGACATTACGATCTCTCCCTTCTCCAGTAGCTTCTTTTTACCATTATAGTTTCTCCCTTGTTGGAGAGAATTCTTCACCAGCACATTAAACTGATGGGAAAGCTCAGGTTTCAGCAAGATATCCCCTTAAAACACATTGATGGGCAGTCTGGCTCTATCATGAAGGAAGCATCTGTCAGGTACTTCCAGAAAGTGGAGGTTGCCCTTTGGCAGGGAAGTGAGAACACATCACAGACTAACTACTCTAACAAAGGATGTCAGATTTAAAATAGAAATTTTACCAAACCACACCACTTCGAGCAAGTAGCAGTTAGCATCATCCAGTGCTGAATACAAATATGACTTCAGTCAGTGAGAGCTTGTGAATGTGTCAGATTTGGAGGCCTTCTGTGTAAATTATAGTCTAAATTTAAATATTCTGGAACCATAGATTGGACTGTTCTAGAAGATTTGCCTTAGAGCTAGCCAAATCTGAGTAGATGGCTTCTATTCTGCCAAATGAGGCCAAGAGCTCTCACATCCAAATCCATTTAGGAGGTGACTTTTATTTCAGAATCATTTTGGCTTTCAAAGTATTTTTGTAATTTCTTTCAGCTATTGAATAAAATAACTCTAAAAGACAGGAAGGTGCACTACTCTGATTCTTGTCAATATGGGAGAAACCAATGCTGAACTTTCTGAGTTTTATGCTAAGAAATTTCTTTCTAGTCCTATTTTGATTCCATGGAAATTTGGACCCAGTTGGCCTCAATATTTATATCCATTCCTTTAAGATATACATGGTGTGCTTAGTGACATATAAAGTAACACACAGGAGTTGTTTATTGTATTCATATGGTGACATGCATGCAAAGATTGGTGGTGGATATGAAGTCTTTTTTAGAACCACTGAGGAATTAGAAGGACCATCTTTCTTTGGTCTATATATATTTAGATAGATAGATAGATAGATGGATAGATAATAGATATATAGATAGATAGATTTACTAATCTGGTGGAAAATGCCTGAGCAAACACAATCTTGGGTGCTTAATGATGGTGCATTAGACAAATAGGAAGGACATTTTGCTCTTATCTCTATTCTTATCTTGGGTATTATTAATTGGGATAAGCAAGGAATGCTTTTTCCTCACTTATCCTACTCTTTGAGTAGACATTGTGAAGCCACTTTGCTCTTAAGATTGTGTAAACTAGATTAAACATTTGGAAGAATGAGATGGTTCAAGGCGTTGTCAAATTCCCTGGAGGAATTTTTGTTATCCAAATCTCTTAAAATTCCTTCTCAGGTACATAGGAAGAGTTCCTCTGTCTTATCTGTTATGACGTGTTTTAACTCTTCCAGTGGACTAATGTGGGCTAAGACACGCAGTGGTATTGGGTTTGACAGGAACAATAGGGACCTATCAAGTTTTGGATAGAGTGGTGAGGCAACATGTAAAACAAAATTCAGAAGTGGCTTCCTGTGATTCTAGAGAATTCAAATTTTAATGTGAAATTTTCATTGTCTTGGGAAAAAGGTCATATTTTATAGCAGAGCAAGACTTTGCTAGAATCAATAAAGTGGGCAAATTTGAGGCCATTTTTACCGGTAGGATTTGTTGAACAAAGTCATCAGAGCCTAGTGGCTGCCTGTTTAGTGATAGAGGCAGGCCTATTAATTTGGTCTTATTGTGGAAGGAGCTTAATACACCTTGGATGAACAAGTAAGTACATGAATAGATGAATTAAAGAATGACTTACAAAAATATAAATTTAATTACTGAAACTTATACTATAGAAGATGTTGGTGTAATTGTTTCATTATAGAAGCATGAAAAGTGTTAGAATGTTTTGTCAGCTAAAGGCTTTTTATATCTGCTCTAATAAATTAATTATAAAAGTTTATATTTAGTATATATTTCATACTTAAAGTTTGGTATTTTATGCAGTACTAGTAAAGTATTTGACAGGAGTTTTTTCTCTTCAGCAAGGCAAAATCTTGCACACAATTTATTTAGTTCATAAACGTTTTTATCCCCATAAATAGCACAAAGCTTTGTCTTGTTGGAACAGTCATATGTCACATGGATGATTTTTAATTTTTTGAAAATATTATCTTGTTTGAAAGCTTTGTGAAATAGTTTGGACAGAAAAGATTACTTTTTTACACAGTTTGGAAGACAGAAGGAAATGTAAAGACATTCCCAAAGGCCTCTGACTTATGCATACTCGAGCCAAAGCTGGAATCCAGAACCTCTGAGTCCAAGCACAAAGGACATCCACTCTTATGTCCATCCTAATACAACTGCCCTTGTTTATTGATTTTTATTTTTGTTTTTTGCTGAGGAAGATTCACTCTGAGCTAACATCTACTGCCAATATTCCTCTTTTTCTACTTTTCTTGTATGTGAGCTGCCACCATAGCATGGCCACTGATAGACCAGTGTTGTAAGTCCAGGTCCGTGCCCAGGAATGGAACCCAGATGGCTGAAGCAGAGCGTGCCAAACTTAACCACTAGGGCAATGGTGCTGGCCCTCTTTTATTTATTTTTTTATTAATAACACCTTTCTTCTTTGGGAAACTATTCCCCCCCAAATCCCTTCCTGTGGGCCCACAATGGGTCCCAGAGGCTTCCCACCACCTTCAAACCAGCAGGTAGATCATTTGTAGCATTTCACCAGCAGATACTCATTAGATCCTTCCCCAGAATCTTCCAGTCTTGGGTATTGGTCATGATGGGGCCCTGTCCTTTCTAGTCTAGAAGTGAAAGTGTGAGATTGGGAGCCTGCTGTCCCCTGCCACATGGAGACTGCTAGTGTGAGGAAGAGAGGATGTGAGAAGATTGTGGTATAAGAGAATTCTTGGTTTTATTTCCTGTCCTTGTTCCTGCCTTCCTGGCGCCCTGTTATGCGCTTTCTTTGATTTATGAATACCCCTAGTTTTCTTCTGATAAATTTCCTTTCTTTCTCAGTGGCATAGTGATTAAAAGCTTGGGCTTCAGGGTCAAACTGTCCCAATTCTGATTTCAAGCCATCACTTACTAGCTCTGTACATGTGGACAAGTGCTTTGTGTCCTTTGAGCTTCCTTTATTCATCTGTCAAAAGAGGATAATGATAGTACTTGCCTCATGTATTGCTCTGAGGATTAAGGGCTAATGTATGAGAAATACTCAGCTAAATGGCTGGAACATGGTAAGCTCTCAATAAATGTTATTTGTTTTTCCTTTTACTGTTATTGTTTAACTGGATTTTTGCCACTGCCAACCAGAAAGATCCTGTTTAATAATTTATTTTAGTCAAATATTTGGTATCTCCATTGCCTTCCATGTAAATAGTAGATTCGCAATATGTCAGTTAATGGGATATTCTTGTACTGCACTTAAAGTTGTGGAAATTAATTTCCAGTATTTCTCAAATGGGAGTTTCATCTAATATCAATGAATGGCTATTCCATGATTGCAAATCAAATCATGGCATTAAAAAAAAAAGACAAAATTCTTCTAGTTACTAATCTTTGATTGACCTGGGGCATTAGAATTCAAGAAAAAGTAGGCAGTATGCGTGATTCATCTAGTAGGCAGAATAAGTGCTTAGCATCCAGACTTTCCCTTTTGCCAAGTCTAGATGATACACTGCAATGGAATTCTATCACACTCAATAGAGTCCGTCTTCACTCTGGACGAACTGTGAAGTTGTCAATGCAGACACTGTTTATGTGAATTTTCCCTTTAAGTCGACAGACACATGACATGTATATCACCAAAAAAGGAGGGAACAGAAATAATGGGAATATCAAACATTGAGCAGATCTACAAAGAGAGTAAGACTTTTCTTTGACACACATCGTACAACATTTCCAAAGTCTTGGGAATATTTTTGGTATATTTAACTGGCAAAAAATTTTTTACGAGTCTGCAGCTCTTTTCTTTTTTCTTTATCCATGTCTGGGCTGACAGTACTCTCCACACCTATAGCTTTAATTACATGTATATTACGTCTCCATCAGTCTTCTTGCACCATTCCTATTTTTATGCTAACTTGAAAACCGTCTTTAAAAATAGTATTAAAAGATGGCATTTTAAATCCTTTTCTGGTTCTGAGTTAGTGGTTTTATCTACTGAAATGTATGAAGGCAAAATGCTTTCCTTCTTGACATCAGCATCATCCTCTTGCTTCTTTCTCTAACTATAAATTCAAGACATAGATTAAAAAGGAGTCAAAGGTCCAAGCTGTCAAGGAAGAATTATAATGAAGTTTAGCTAAGCTCTGGGACAGATATTCTAATTTTCTGCTTAAGAATTAACGTACACTGGCATATAGACAGCCCGAATAAAACAACAAGTTAACGATACAGAAAAGACAGGGCCAAATTAATCTAATGTGTTTATAATGGACTATTGACTCTACTTGAGGAGATGGGAAGATCGAAGGGGATATGTGTGTGTGTGTGTGTGTGTGTCTGTAAAGTCATGTGTGTTGGGAAAAGAAACAAGACCATATCATTTGTTTTCAAGTAGTTTTATTTTTTCTTAAAGAAAAAAGGTAAATTTTTTTCCTGAATCTACTAACTTTTACAATCTATTAGAAAGCCTTGTAAATAAATCTACTTAGGAAGGATAATTTACTAAATTATTTGCCTCTAGGAATCATCGGTGTATATGAAATTCTGAAGATGTTTAAAACCTATCTAAAGGTTTTTGGTGAAGTTCCAAATTGTTATTACTACTTTCCCTTTCTTTGCTTAGGAAATAGAGAGCAAAGGATGGAACACCTTCTTAGTAGTGCAAACTCTATTGTTTTATAGGTTCTAATGAGGAATTTGAAGTTTTACTACAAGCTAGTTTTGTGAACTTGCAGAAACTATGTACTCTTTTGTTCCCTGTGATTCTCAGTTCCCTTACTATGAAATGGAGTAATATCACTCACTTCATAGGTCTTTTTATAAAGATTAAATAAGATATTACCTGTAAGTGATTGTCCTCATTTTGGCACAGAATAAGTGCTCAATATAAGAAACTGGAAGTTCTTAGAAAGCTTAAAAGTGGTTCTCCCTATGGAAACTCGAAGCACTGGTCCAAGATGTCAGAATCTGCAACATTTGTGTGGAGTGTTTAGGGAGATAGATCTGTCCAGCCTCCTTCCTCTTTCCTCCTGTGTTGCTCCCTGAGGACAGCTGCTTCTTTCCTGTATTCTTGCTTCTGTTTGACCACTACTGCCCGGGCTTAGCTGGAGACTGCTTCCTTTTCTGAGCACCCAATAACTGGTGTGATTCCAGACACGCTTAGCATGGTAAATCCTTTAAAAGGTCCCAGGGGCTTACAACTCACCAAGTGTGCATTTTTAACAGATGGTTCCTATATTTGCATCTTGGGGTCTGTGTATCAGCCATTGTCATCAGGACTCTAGTCCTTTTCACTGTATTTCTGTTCCTTAGGCTCCATCTCTTCAAATTTCTGCTTGTAGTTGCCAAGGCTTGGTAAAAGACTATATCCAAACTTTTAATTGTAGAGTCCTGGTTAGAATTTAGAACTTAGTTTATAACAGAAACAAGGTTCAAAGCAGTTGGATCTTAGAAGCTAAGAGGGCTTCAAAGGGCTTAGCACTAGATTGAGTGCTGGGTTCTGAGAATTGTTGGCCATTTTGTGCACATGGAAGAAAGATGGAGAAGAGTAAGGAAATGGCTGCTTCTTTTCTGATATAATTTCAGTCATGGCCAAGATTTCAAATATCAAGTTACACGTTTCTTGGCATCATTCCTCATTCCACTCTGGATCTCTCTTTTTCTGATGCCTTCCCTTCTTGGTACCTGGTGCCTTCTTTCACTTCTGAACAAATACCCCTTCACTCTCCATCACTCCAGGTTTTCTTTCTTCTCTTCTTTTCTTCTGTTAGAATTCTCATTGCCTCAGTTAATTTGTTATTAGAGAGATGATAGGAGAAGAGTGAGCCAGTAAAATTAATCCACACTACTATCTCTAATAACGTTTTGTATGTACTAGGCACGGCTCTAAGAAGTTTCCATAGATTAAGTTACTTAAAGCTTCACAGATATCCTATGAAGTAAATCCTATTATTATCATTGTTTTTCAGGTGAACAAAAGAACACAGAGTGATGTAAAATTTCACGTTATGTCACACAGCTTTCAAGAGTAGAACTGGAATTCAAACCTATGTTGTTTGACTATAGAGTCAATGCATTTAACCATTATGTTATTCTGTATTAAAGTGAGTGGGAGTGACTTTCTTGAAGAAACTATCCTTTTATCATGCCAAGCAGTTTGGGGAAGATATTTTGGGGCAAGTAGGCTAAGATGTAAGCGTTCAACCTGGACCTAGACCTCAAGGTAAAGTCCCTTTTGTTGCTCAAGAACCAACTGGTGTTCCTGGTTCTGTATCCTCTAGTTTCTACTTCTGAACTCAAAGAACTGCTCTTCACAAAGCTTCAGTGATGGGGTGGTAGGAATTCTCAGGGCAGGAGGCCAATAGTTTTTTAAAAAATGTTTGCAGGGGCAGTTCCCATGGCCGAGTGGTTAGGTTTGCATGCTCTGCTTTGGTGGCACAGGCTTTTGCTGGTTCGGATCCTGGGCATGGACATGGCACCACTCATCAAGCCATGCTGAGGTGGCATCCCACATACCACAACCAGAGAGACCTACAACTAGATTATTCAACTATGTACTGGGATGCTTTGGGGAGAAGAAGAAGAGAAAAAAGAAAAGAAAGATTGGCCACCAGTCTTAAAAAAAATTTGCAATGTGAATATTTATAAATCAGGAACTGGCCTGTTTTGACCTTGAACTCAGCTTTGATGTTCCAAACCTCTAATACAGTAATTGTTTGTATCATTAAATCTATTTACACTCTTAGAGACTTTTTAGCAATAGTAAAGGGTGTGTTTAGTAATGGGACAGCGTAATTTACCTGCATAAAAATTAAGCTCTGTGGACAGAGACTTTTGCAGTCAAAATATACTACTGCAACAGATGCGAAGGAGAAATAAGAAACTGCTTTAAAAAAATTCCAATCTCCCATTTCTAAATTTCTAATACATAAGTGTTAAATATACTGAGTTTATGATTTTTAATTCCTTCTAAATGACCATTTGTTAAATCAACTACAGGAGAGCCAAAATCTAGTTGACAGCCTCTTATATGTCTATGAGTTTTTCTGATCTTTTAAAAAAATTACTCTTTTGGTAGTTCCGTGAATCCTGATTTTAGAGAAAAAACATTGAATTGTAGAAATCTAGGCACTTTGACAATTCTGTATTCCAGTGTTCAAAATTTAAAGATGTGTTATTTGGGATTGAGGCAAGCGACTTGAGCAAATCCCTCAGTGACTGAAATAGACGATCTTGCGTGTGTTGATGCCTTTTTTAGATGTAACACCAAAGACACGATCCATAAAAGAAAGAATTGATAAACTAGACTTCATTAAAATTAAAAACTTCTGCTCTGCAAAAAACAATATCAAGATAATGATAAGACACTCCACAGACTGGAAGAAAATATTTTCAAAAGACACATCTGTTAAAGGACTCTTATCCAAAATATACAAAAAACTCTTTTTTTTTTGTTTTGAGGAAGATTAGCTCTGAGCTAACATCTGCTGCCAACCCTCCTCTTTTTGCTGAGGAAGACTGGCCCTGAGCTAACATCGTGCCCATCTTCCTCTATTTTATATGTGGGATACCTGCCACAGCATGGCTTGACAAAGAGTGTGTAGGTCAGCAACCAGGATCTGAACTGGCCAACCCCAGGCCACCAAAGCAGAGCGTGTGAACTTAATCACTGTGCCACCAGGCCAGCCCCTACAAAGAACATTTAAAACTCAATAATATGGAAATAAACAACTTGGTTAAAAAAATGATCCAAATAGACACTTCACGAATAGAAATGTACAAATGGCAAATAAGCATATGAAAAGCTGCTGTACATCATATGCCATCAGAGAAATGCAAATTAAAACAACAATGAGATACCACTACATAGCTATTAGAAGGGTGAAACCCTGAAACATTGACAACACCAAATATTGACAAGGATGTGGAGCAACAGGAGCTCTCCGTCATTGCTGGTGGGAATGGAAAATGGTACAACTACTTTGGAAAACAGGTTGGCAGTTTCTTACAACAGTAAACACAATCTTGGGGCTAGTCCTGTGGCCAAATGGTTAAAGTTCTGCGTGCTCTGCTTCAGCGGCCTGGATTCGCAGGTTTGGATCCTAGGCACGGACCTACTCCACTCACCAGCCATGCTGTGGCATTGTCCTACATACAAAAAAATAGAGGAAGATTGGCACAGATGTTAGTTCAGGGCAAATCTTCCTCAGCAAAAAAAAAAAGCACAAAAACAGAAGTAAACATAATCTTACCATATGATCCAGCAATCAATCTCTTTGGTATTTACCCAAAGGAGATGAAAACGTATGTCCACACAAAAACCTATACACAAATTTTTATAGTAGACTTGTTCATCATTACCAAAATTTGGAAACAAAAGATGCCCTTCAATAGGTGAATGGATAATAAATTGTGGTAAATCCAGCAAATGGAATATTATTCAATGCTGGAAAAAAAATAAGCTAGCAAACCATGGAAAGACATGGAGATGCATGCATATTACTAAGTGAAAGAGGCCAATCTGAAAAGGCTACCAATATACTGTAAGATTCCAATATTACGACGTTGTGGAAAAGGCAAAACTATGGAGACAATAAGAAGACCAGTGGTTACCAGGAGGTGCAGAGGGAGGGATGAATAGATAAAGCACAGAGGGTTTTTAGGGCAGTGAAAATATTCTGTATGATATTCTTATGATGAATACACGTCATTATAGATTTGTGCAAACCCATGGAATATACAATACCAAGAGTGAACAGTAATGTAAACTATGGACATTGAGTGATTATGATGTCTCAACATGGCTTCATCAATTGTACCACTCTGGTAGGGGGTGTTGATAATGGGGGAGGCTATGCATGTGTGGGGGCAGGGGATATATGGGAACTCTTTTACTTTTCCCCTTGATTTTGTCTTGAACGTAAAACTGATCTGAAAAAATAGTCTTAAAAAAAGCTACCATGAAATAAGCACCTCAAATAGAGGTTTTGAAATAAGCAAGGTATATAATTGTGTTGCCCAGAAACTGGCTTCCTGATGTGAAAAGTGGAAGGTTCGTTAAATTCCAACATTGTTAAAATGCATAATCAGAATTCAATTTATTATGTGTCACTAATTAGGTTCAATCGAAATATGAAACCATTGCCTATTTGAATGATTGCTTTTATATAAATACGATTATAAAACAATGGTTTCACCAATTGTCTGGCAATAGGCAAGTAAACAAACAAACCTAACAATTAAGGGTCAGGATAAATGCTAAAAAGGAACTTAAGCTTGAAGTAATTGAGGATAACAAATGGAGTATAGTTACTTAGATGGGGTGGTTTTGGAGATTTTAGTTAGAAAAGTGACATTTAAATTGCAACCTACCCCGAAAGAACACATAGCCGAGTATGGGACACAGACCAGGAAGCAATGACATATGATTCAGTTTAATAAGGATTACCACGAATCTATGAGTGTGGTGATGAGGGAACAAAGAGGAGAGAGCACCAACTTTGCTCTGGAAAATCTCCACAGACTTTATAAATATTTGGACTCGGACACAAAAGATAAGAAGCAGTTTTCTAGGTATAAATTATGTTTTCTCTATAATTTGCTAATGCCAGAGGGTTCATGGAGCAGATAGACAATAGATTGTTTAGTGTATGCTGTGCTGTGTCATCCAGACTATTAACACCACTCAAATGAGTCACTCTTTTGGGAATTCCCTCGCTGAAGAGAGCCTGTATCCAATAACTGGCTAATTGGGGGTGTGGGAGGTACAGTTCCCTTGCCTCAGTCTGAAGGTTTCTCTTCAGAGGTGAAGGTTCATCCAGTTTCAGAACTATCTGTAGACTCGACAATCAGCTGAGTCTTAGTTGTGACTTCATTGCAATTCAGCTTCTGCCTCTGTCCAATGCTGTTCCTTCACTCCCCCACAGGTGTTGATATTCAATAAACTCCTGCATGCAAATATCCATCATAGAATTTGCTTCCGGGAAACAACCTGTAACCAATCCTCAACAAATACTTATTGATTAATGGCCTGACTGAGATTTGTTTAGGAAAGAAGAGAACAGTAAATCATAAATGAATAACTTTTACTGACTGCTACAAATATTAGAGGAAGCATTAAGATTAAGATCCATGTGCCTCAGTAGCATTCTTTTGTGCAGTGTGCTCTGCTGCACACTTTCTTGCTGTTTTGAGTAAAGTTAGGCCCCCCGTATTACTTGTAATGTTGATGTTTAAGGATAATTAAAGTGAATGACTCCCATCCTATCCAACAACCATCCCAAACTCTTGAGGAGAGTTTCGGAAGCAGCACATGAGCGACTCTTCTCTGATGGATAGTTTAGTTTTATGTCTTCTGAATCATTTTCATAATACTGCTGAGGCATCAGTGGAATTTACACTAAAGGGATCATCATGGGTCTCAAGCCAAACCTCAAATAACCAAAATTCAAGGAGAGAGAATCATGTCACAGTGGATGGATACAGGCAGAGATCAACTTTAGTAATTGGTTACTATACTTCTAAGTCTATGTTGTTCTGGAGACAGTCTTTCTTGTCATGATTTTGGCCAATCAAATATTTTGAGTCTGTGATAGAGGATCTCCAGTTTTTAAATTATTGATATCCCATGCAGCTTCTGATTTCAGAAGTTTTACTCTGACTGGAAATATTAGTGCTGAAACTTTTGATTACATAATTAGAGACTCCTCCCCAAAGCACTGTTATTTAACTTTCCTTTCCAGCTTTCTGGAGATTTGGAGAGAAGATATCTAGCCTCCCCTAGGTGTGTCTACCAAACCCTGTTGATTGTTATTCAGTGTGAGACTGAGACGACTGATAAAATAAATGAGTAGAGTAAACAACAGAATTAGTTTTTAATTTCCTTTTGCCTTCATTACTCACAGTGTGTGTTTACAAAGGCATGAAATTATGGCAGCTCTTTTGTCTCAGAAATGCCAAGAGCTTGTTTAGTTTGAAGTGCTAAAAATTATGATTTTTCAAGACCCATTACAATGAAGGTACAATGAAAGAGAAGCATTTTAAGGGGGAGAATGGAAACAAAATGGTTTTAGTTTTGCTTTTCTTGACTTCTCTTCTGTACAATCATCTTATTTTTTTTCTAATGAAAAATTTGTAATGATAGAAGAGATATGAATTCTCCTAAGCGTTAGCAGTCTTCTTCCTCCTCTTCCCTTCTCCCTCTTTTCCTCCTTTCCTTCTCTTCTTCCTCCACTTCCTGTTTTTTTAGTGGTATTTTAGAACTGCCATTTAATCTGGGTTAATGATGTTAATGATCAAGGGGATTGTGGACATGCATCTAGCAGGGAAGATACCATTGCCTTTCCTTTTTCCTGGTCCATATTCAGCTTGAGTCATCCCTAGTATGTTGATGATGAGACTACTCTGAATTCTGCTAGAAAATTTTTCTGGGTCCTTGATTCAGTTCTTTCTTTCTGCTGTACTAAGACTCTTAGGCAAGTCACTTAGCTATAATTAATCGTTCAACCATCATTTATTTGGCACTACTCAAGTTCCAGGCATTTTGGTAGCCACTGAGAATAAAATGGTGAACAAAATAGCGTGGCACTTCCCCCATGGGAATTGTGGTCTAGAGAGCATAGCGATTAAGGGGTAGACTAGCTAAGACAATGCTGGAGGGGTAAGCAGGAGCCTGATTCTACGGTAGTTTCAAGATATGTGAAGGAACTTTGTCTTTATTTGAACAGGTTTGGAAAACCTTGGAAGACTTTAAGCATAAAAATGACATGGTCAGATTTATATTTTACCTAAACATGGAATCTTGGCTAGATAATGAACAACTGGAGGTATATGACCAGTAATGGTTACAGTGAAATATGATGACCATATAGAATGGAGTCTGGCAGACACAGAGATGGTGTTATTTAAGATGGAGGGAAATGGACAGATTTTAAAGATTTGAGGTAACATCAATGAGACTTGCTGAAGGAGAAGGGAGATTAAAGAATATTTATAGATTCCTGACATGGGGCATTGGGATGGATAGATGGTCCTGCCATTTGTTGAGATGGAAAATAATGAATAAGAGGCAGGTTTCAAGGAGAAGATGAATTCAGTTTTTAGCATGTTA
Source organism: Equus quagga (assembly GCF_021613505.1). Classification (NCBI taxonomy): domain Eukaryota; kingdom Metazoa; phylum Chordata; class Mammalia; order Perissodactyla; family Equidae; genus Equus; species Equus quagga. Next base: position 43,459,844 of record NC_060280.1, on the reverse strand, counting down.
AATTTGAGATGCCACTGAGGCATTCAAGTGAAGATGCCAAGGGATCAACTTGGAATTTAGTTTGGAACTCAAAGGAAAGATCTGAGCTGGAGATGTAAATTAGAAGTCAGTGATATATGGATAGTAATTGACGCTTTGAGCATAGGTGAGAATATCTTGGGAAAAAGCATTGTGTAGTATTCAGAAGGAAGGGAATGCTTGGAAGAGAATCTAGGGCCAAAGCTTGAAGATCATCAATGTTTCAGGAGGTGTGCATGTGTGTGTGTGAGAGAGAGAGACAGAGAGAGAGAGAAGTGATTGTGTGAATTAAGAGATAAGGCTACCTATTAAAGTAAGGGAAGAACTGAGATATTCAAAGGTTTGAGGAAAGTTGAGGAGGTCTGAAATAGTTCTTGCAGAAAGTGGGTGAAGAATTACCTAGAGAAACACAGCAGAACTGTTTAGGTGTTTAGAAGACCTACTGAGGCTATTTGTCATAAATTTAAAGCAGTTTCCATCTACTCTGTTAAGTAATTTTCTCAAAGCAATGTTTCACTTTCTAGGTATAAGAATGGAGAAAACAGGTTTAAACAGAGGTGGGATTTTCTAGACAGGTTTGATTTAAAAAAATAGAGGATAAAGGAAGGTTAGGTTTGGCAAGAGAGTTTTAAAATGAAAACTATGAGTCTAAACTTGGAATAAAAGTAATGGAAGGCAGGAGGAGAGTAAAATGTGTCGGTGAAGGTATAAAGGAAATGAAGGTGCTGATGTGATGTATAAGGCTTTGAACAAGCAAGAGAGGAAAACAGGAGACCATGGTCAGAAAGAAGAAATGCTTGAATTAGGGGTGGGCCAGAGATATCTGGATAAGGGAAAGACACAATTATGACTGTGAGTAGGTGGCTGAGACGAGTGGAGGAGAAGGCTTTGGGCGTGATGACATCAACAAACTGAGAGGTGTGGGTGGATATCAATCACGAGAGATAACTGCAGGAATTGGTTAGTGTAGATTATAAGTCAGATGCCAAGACCTTTATAAATAAGGGGCAATGGTATGGAGATAATTCCTTTGCAATAATAATAGATCAATAATTATAATGGAACAGTAATAATAATTAAGATCTGCTGGTTACTTTTTCTCTGCCAGGAGTTAATTGCTTTATATGCATTATCTCCATTAACCTTAACAGTAAACTAAGGACATTATTATCCTCGCTTTAGAACTGATGAAACTAAAATCACAGAGAACGTTAGATTGAAACAAGGTTCTCTCTGATTGGGGAATTCACAATCGTAACCCTTATTTTATACTATGTATTCAACAAGCTATTGCAAGGATTAATTGTGATATGTAAATGTGAAAAATATAAACTCTAGGATGAATAAATATGTAATAATGCAAAGCATTGTTAGTATCATGTTTTGTGTTTTTATTTTTTTGCTTTCCCAAGCTAATTTCTCCTCTCTTGCATTCTCAAGTAATTAGGCCCAAGCTTGGGGTAAACAAAATCATGGGCTATTAGTCTGCAGCCAGAACATGGGCTATGGTCAAAACAAGTATAGAGTACCTGGATCCATAAAGAGAGTCTGTCATATTCATCCCAGTGGTGTGCTTCACACGTAGCCCTTCTGTTGTGGTGCCGCAAGGCTGGTGAAGATGAACAGATCCAGAGTTCCAGAGAATATATTCTCCCTCCTAATCAAACTAGCCTGAAAGGCAAAGGTAACCCCCTTGAAAAACTGAAAAACAATGAAATGCACACCATACTCATAAGCTGCAGGTACAATTCTAATGCAGAGAGGACAGACCAGGGTGGGAAGAAGGCAGCAAAGGTTTCATGGGTAAGATGGAGCTTACGCTGGACCTTGCGTGGTGAGAAAGATTTAGATAAGTCCTGAGAAGCAAAAAGACCTTTTAAGATCAGTGAAATTGTGCAGTGTCCTCTATCATGGAGTATCTTCAGTATAATCTTACTGATTTATGCCTGAAATCAGAAATGTAATAAATTTCTACAGAATATTCTAGGTGTTCCCTAAGTTCTAGAAAAGATTTAGTAAATGTGTGAAAGGCTGAATTTATGTATGTCTTAGAACTAAATAGACATTGAATCTACAGTGGAATCAGTTTAAAATAACATAGGATAGTGATTGTACAGTTTTGAAAGTAGATAATAGACACAGATGAGTTGAGGCAATAGGCATTTTTTGTATCTACACTCTCTGAAGCTATTGGTTGTGTTTATTTTCCTCAGATCATCATGTATGAGAGGAGATATAAGAGAGGGAACAGAAGAATGATCTGAGAAACAGAGAAGTGCATTCTTGCCCATGTTTGCTCCATTTCTAGAAGAGCTTGGGCAAGTCCTATGACCTCTCTGGGTCACAGGTTCTTCATCAGCAAAATGAAAGATTGGGTCTGGACACATGATTCCACGGTTTTGTTCTATGTTGGAGCATAGGAACTTCTATGAGCCTCCTTTTTAGAACTTCTGCCTGGAGTGATGCTGAGAGGAAGCAACCCCTCTAATTGGTTTCATATAATTCTCCTGAGCTTCTGGGAAATTGTGCAAGGCATTTCTGAGAGAAATACATATATACATTCCCCATGAGTAATCACTTATTTAAGTCAGCAAGTTGACTAGGGTGAATTTGCCACTCGATTGACTTTCTGTACAGAAAAGCCGTGTTTACTGTGACATGGTTTTACTCTTTATTGAAATGTCTCTTTGGTGCATATAGAGCAAGATCATTGGTGATGCATGTTTGCAGCTTTATGGTGATAATTATGGAAGTATTTCCATCATGTAGCTTATTTTTCTGGGGCATATACTTTTTCAGTCAGGGTCTACTCTTGGCAAATCATAAGATGGGTTCTTAGCTAAGGGTATTTAATTTTAGAACGTTGGCAGAAAGCAACCTGGTGCTCTTGCTTTTTCTGTCTCTCTCTCTCTCACACACACACACAACACAGATGTGAAACAAAGACGTAAAACCACTACGGATGCAAGAGCTAATAAATGTATGTACTATAGCTTCACAAAGAATCTAAATTAAAATGAAATTTGCTAGGCCCTTACTTCTGAACACTTTTAATAATGATGGACATATAAATGAATACAACATTTGAAGGATTCAAATTTAAACATTCAGAGACTTCATTCTCTGAGCTATTATTTCATTGGGATTTGAAGCATGAAACCTAAAAAAGTGTTTCTTTCCCCTTGGAAGTAGGCACATAACTCCAATTAACTCCAGGAGGAGGAATTACACATAAGAATCAAGACAGACAATAGACTAATAACTATGCAAGTTCAGTCGCCAGATTAACCCAATAGCCTACGATAGATCTTTGAGAGCCTTTATAGTCTATGAGATCAATAATCCATTATAGCACATGCTAGTCACTAAATGACTTTGGGGATTGGTAATGGCATCTGAAATCTTTTGCCTTTAAGCCATGGTTTGTAATAAATCCTAAATTTCTCTCAGGCATCACCACCTGGTTGCAATAAGGGTGTCTTAGACTCAGTACCTTGAGGAGGGCATGGCAAACAATAGGCACTCAATGGGTTTAATTGAATGAAAAGATGGACACAGAGATAAATCATTCTTTCCTCTGTACTCAGATCTCTTCTTGTCCTCACCTCTTCCTGGGCTTGGCACATTCATGTTTTACTTGATACCTGGTTATCGCTTCTTCTCATCTCTGACCCAATGTCGGTTAAACCTACTTCTCTTCTTCTCTTACTTTAATCATGGTGGTTCTTTTGCTAAATTGCAATACACTTTATTTGTCACTGGACTTGTTAATCAATGACTCTTTTTGAGGGGGGAGGGAGTGAGGAGTAATCTATGTATTGTAATCTATGGAAGCAGGACACTGATAGTGGCTCTTAGCCTTTGGAATTATCATTTCTAAAGTAAGGGGCAGAGGAGAGAAAAGTCCAGGGTCCTCAGTGTCTAGCATGAAATCTAGCATCTAGCAGATGTTCAAATAAGGTTCAACAAATATGTAATTGAATAGGAAAAGGAATAATAAAGCTAATATGTTTGAACATCTATATGTGGCACAAGATTAAAAGTTTTATTTACCTTTCTCATTAAGTTTTTGCTACATTCTGTTGTTCTGTATTGGTTTTTTCTCCCACTTTTTTATGTTCTGACTTTGGAGCAGTGGTTACACTGGCAGTAAGAGGCAGTGTCTGAGCTTTAATTGTGCTTTCATAGTATTTATGATTTCAAGCCCAAGCTATGTCAAGCCATAATGACAATGGCCAACATGTTTAGAGATATCATATTCATTAGCTTTTGCTTATACACTTTAGCACACATGATGCCATTTGATCCTCATAACAAACCTATGAGGAGTAAGGCACACATTTATCAATATCATTCTCTTCATAGTTCAGATGCCAAAACTGAGACCCACAGCACTGATAAATCATAATCACCCAAAACCTATAATGTACATTAAAGGTAAATTCACTCTAAGGTTCATTCTTGGTTTTGTACATTCTATGCGTTTGGACAAATGTATGGTGATGTGTATTCATCATAAAAATGCCAAACTGAAGGTTTTCACTGCCCTAGAAATCCTCTGTGCTCTGCCTCTTCATCCCTCACCTCCTCAACCCCTGGCAACCACTGATTTTTTTTTTTTTTACATGGAAACAGAGAAGATTCTTTCCAGAAAAATACCTCTGAAAAGAAGGGAGATATGAATCTGAGGTCAATGACAGGTCTCTATTTTTCTCTAAAATAAGAGAGCTCATTCTTTGTTTACATGCTACAGGGAAGGAATTTGAATATACAAAAGAGAATAGGTCAGTTAGAAGAGTGAGCGTCCAGAAGTGAGAGGGGGTAGAATTCATATCAGGAGATTGAAATGTCCTTCCTCAGGGATTTACTATGACAGAAGAATTTCTATACAAGTCACTTTCCAGATCTCTCTCTCTCTTACACACACATACACACACACATACACACAGAGTCACTTGGATCTTCTGTCTACACAGAGAGTGACATTATGTTGCTATATTTACTAATAACATCTGATGGATTGTTGACCTTTTTGATTCCACTCCTTGTCAATGCAATAGAATAAAGCCTGGTAACAAACACAGCTTCTAGCTTTGTACTCCGTTTGATCCTGGTGGTTTGCAGAAAGTGATATGTAATTCAGAGTCTCATTAAGAGCCTATCTCTCAATAGATAGATAAGTATTATATATTTACATATATGAATATATTAACATATTGAGACATATATATTTTTTCCCTTTGCACAGCAAAGAAAACCATCACCAAATGAAAAGGCAATCTACTGAATGGGAGAAAATATTTTCAAATCATATATCTGATAAGAGGCTAATAACCAAAATATATAAAGAACTCACACAACTCAATAGCCAAAAAAAATATATATAATTAAAAAATGGGCAGAAGATCTGAACATTTTTCCAGAGAAGACTTACAGATGGCCAACAGGTTAATGAAAAGATACTTACATCATTAATCATCAAGGAAATGCAAATCAAAACCACAGTAAGATATGACCTCACACCTGCATAATGGCCATTATCAAAAAGACAAGAAATAACACGTGTTGATGAGGATGTGGAGAAAAAGGAACCCTTGTGCACTATTGGTGGGAATGTGAATTGGTGTGGTCACTATGGAAAACAATATGGAAGTCCCTCAAAGAATTAAAAATAGAACTACCATACAATCTAGAAATTCCTCTTCTGGATATTTATCCAAAGGAGACAAAAACACTAACACAAAAAGGTATCTGCACCTCCATGTTTATAGCAGCGTTATTCATAATAGCCAAGATATGGAAACACACTGTCCATTGATGGATGAATGGATAAAGAAATTATGGTATATCTATATACATATATATATATATATACATACACACACACATATATAATAGAATATATATATAATGGAATATTATTCAACTATAAAAAATAATAAAATCTTGCCGTTTGTGACAACATGGATGGACCTCAAGGGCATTATGCTAAGTAAAATAAGTCAGATAAGTCAGACAGAGAAAGATAAATACTGCATACCATATGATCTCTCCTATACATGGAACCTAAAAAAAGAAACAAAAAAAACCCATGCTTGGGGCTGGCCCCGTGGCCGGCCCCATGGCCAAGTGGTTAAGTTTGCACGCTCCGCTGCAGGTGGCCCAGGGTTTCCTTGGTTCTAATCCTGGGCGTGGACATGGCACTGTTCATCAAACCATGCTGAGGCAGCATCCCACATGCCACAACTAGAAGGACCCACAAGGAAAAATATATAACTATGTTCCAGGGGGCTTTGAGGAGAAAAAGGAAAAAAATAAAATCTTTAAAAAACAAAAAACAAAAAAACCGTGCTCATAGATACACAGAAGAGATTATTGGTTGCAGGAGGAGGGGTTAGGAGTTGGGAGAAATGGGTGAATAGGGTTTTTTTGTTTTTGTTTTTTTAGTTTCAAGAAATTGAGTTCAAACAAAGATTAAAAAAAGAATGCAAAATAGTACAACCAATTTGGAAAACTGGGCATTTCTTACAAAGTGGGACATTTAGCTACCATGTGATCCAGCAATCCCACTCCTAATTATTTACGCAAGAGCAGTGACAACATATGTCCACACAAAGACCTGTATGTGAATGTGCATAGCAACTTTATTTATTATAGTAAAAATGAGAAAAAGCTTATTTTCATGTCCACCAATATAAAATGTTTAAACAAAATTGTATAATACCTATACAATGGAACACTACTTCACAATAAAAAGAAAGTAACTACTGTTACGTAAAGTCACATGGTTAAATCTCAGAAATCATTATGCTAAGTTAAAGAAGCTGGACACTGAAAGCTACAAACTGTGTGGTTTCCTTTATATGACATTCTAGCAAAAAGAAAAACTACCGAAATGGAGCACAGCTCAGTGGTTACCTGGGATTAGGTTTGGGAATAGGCGTTGACTATAAAGGGCAGAGTGAGGGAGTGTGTGGAGTAAGGGAACTGTTCCATGTGGAACTGTGGTGGTGGCTCACAACTCACTGCATTTATTAAAACCTACAGAACTGTGCGTTATAATGAGTGAATTTTACTGTATGTAAATTATAAACTATTTACCAGATTGTGAGAGGGACCTAAAATAGAATGCAGACTATGACAAAAAACTGTTACAAATGATTCACATAACCACACTGAAGGAAATGAGGAAGAGAGGAACCAATCTCAATCACTTTGGAAAGCAGTGTTTTGACTGAAAACTGCAGGCTAAAGACAAAAAGAACTGTCTGCAAATGCTGTACTCTGGTTGGTAAACTCATTTCTCAGAGGAGTAGGTTTAGCAATTCTGCAACTATTTTACAGATATAGGAGGACTGAACAAGTAAATGAATATATTACAGATAATAAGAGCTATATTTCTCACTGTCTAAGAAGGAAATTATAATTAAGGAAAGGGGTGAAGGCGAGAATGAGCCCTGTGCTGCTGGATCAGAGTTGGAGTTAGTGGTAAAACTCTTGGGTATTTTTAAAAAGGATGCATAAGACAGACAGAATCAGAAATGAATATAGATATATAGGTATGTGTGCGTGAGGCACTATCCATACATGTAGTTCCTAGCTCAGTCCACTGAGAGAGCCTAGAGGCAATTACTTCCCAGGAGAAATAAGCACTCCTAGTACCCAGATCTTGGTTTCTAAATACCATTCCATTACAAGGAATCAGGGCTTCGTGGAGAATTGATTGATTCCTTGGGAAAAGCAGAATGGAGCCTCTTAGGCACCTCTGGGCTAGGTAGCTCCCATCAGCCAAGAACAATCCTGAGATGGGTGCACGTATGAAAAACAGACAAACACAAACAACCACCAATGTATTCTCTGTATCTATAATCTTTTTACTGCCTCCATAGTTTTGCCTTGTCCAGAATATCACATGGTTAGAATCATATGGTATACAGCCATTTCAGATTGGCTTTGTTCATTTGATAAGATGCATTTAAGATCCATTCATGTTTTTCATGTCTTGATTGCTCTTATTTTTTAGCACTGAGTAATATTTCATTTTCTGGATGTACTATAGTTTATCCATTTGCCTACTGAAGGGCATCTTGGTTGCTTACAAGTTTTTGCAATTATGAATAACGTAATAGCATAAGTTTTCAGCTCTTTTGGGTTAATACTATGGAGTGTGATTGCTGTATCATGTAGTAAGAGTATGCTTAGTTTTTTAAGAAACAGCTAAACTGACTTCCAAAGTGACTGTAACATTTTGCATTCCCACCAACAATGTATGAGAGTTCTCATCTCTCTACATCATTGCCAGCATTTGGTGTTGTCAGTGTCCTAGATTTTGGCCATTCTAATAAGCGTATAGTGGTCAGGGCAGTTTATTTCATCTGAAATGACAGAGCTAATAAGTGGTCTTCTGGCACTAGTTTTTGTGTTCATTTTATAACACCAGACCTTCCTCCAGGTAGGTCATGGTCACTGGCAGTACCATATCTCTGAACACCCACCAATGCTACTTATTGGCACCTTCCTTTTTCTTCCTTCCATAATACAGAGTTTGAAATAATTTCTCATTATTACATTGAAGGGAAAGAGTATAAGGAAAGTAGTCATAAGACTTTAAATATGGCTCCAGGTCATGCAAGGATAAAGAAATATAACCTTTCTGAGCCTAGTTTCTCCATTTGTTAAATAAATTAAAAAAAAATAAAGCATTTGTTCCGTCCAACAAGGGTGAAGATAAAATGAATATTTTAACGGGAATATTCCTTCAGTGGCTGGGCTCTCCATGTCAATGTAAGATATTGTCATTATTTTGAAAGAGCAAGAGCAAAGTACAACAAAAAGTTGTTTTAGGGGGCTACCCAGTATCAGCAGTTTGTTAGAATCCAGATTTCCTGCTCTTCCAGGCAAGGTCAGGCCCAAGCTACTGGTGATTCCCAATGCCCAAAGTGTTTAAGTGCAAGGAACAGGTCTGATTCATGCTTGTGTCCTGCACTGTGTCTTGTACAAAGAGAGGACTGGGTAAATGTGTGTGGAATGGGAGGAATTTGATTCCCTAGAGGCTAGGTCTATTTCTGTTAAAGCAAAACAAATGTTTCTCAACTGGATGGTAATCCAGATAATGGGCAATGTAACAAAAAATAGGAGACGGAGAACCCTATGCAACAGTAACGGAGAAAAAATACAAAAGAAAGTGCTTTGCCCTCCGTGTTAACATTTCTGTATTCAATATGATTCACTTGCGAAGGAATTATGAACCTAGCGCACACCGGTTTCCTACTGAGGGGGCTTTACACAATCTCAAAATCAGCCCTTTGATCCTAGAGCATTTACAGTTTTGTTACAGAGATAAGATATGATCACATGGAACTATGAAAAGTAAAACCAAGGTAAATATGGATTATTAGTTATTGTTCACTACTGATAAATACTGTATAATCGATATTTGTGCATACATGTATGTACACATTTTAACAATTTCTAAGGTAATTATCATAGTAACCGTAGTAGATATTGCAATTACCCTAACTATACAGATGGAGAAATAGGGTAAAAGAGACTAAGTGATTTATCCACACTCACACAACTAGAATATGAAAGACTTGAGATTTAAATCCAGTTCTCCCTAAGGCCAACTATGCAAGCCCTACCATGGTGAATAAGTGTCCAATTTTGTGTTTCTGATTAAAATAACAATGACAGTACATGGTCTGGGCCATCAGTGAATGCTTTTAACTTAAGTTTGTCCCTAAAAGAATAATATATTTTGGAAAGTTTGGTAAGAACATTCATATTGTGAAGGAAGGTCATGAGGACATCTTTTTAGAAGAGAGGGAATTGCCGGATTGCCTAAACATTTTTAAACTTAAAGTACTTCTTCTGAATATAAATTGTAGCATTTAAGTTATGGCCCTCTTTCTTTTTTAATATGTATCCATCCAATCATCAAAATCAAGTACTATCACTTACCAGCCAGGCAGTATTCCAGGTGCTAGAAATGCAGCAGCGAATAAAACATAAAAGTCCTGCCCTGGATACCAGAAATAGGCCCTGCCTTGGAAGTGCAGATGTGCTGGTGGTGATTGGCTGACCTTGGGAGGCAGGCAGGAAACAACATCTGCTTCCCTCACTCTTCACTCCTAAGAAACAGCCTTAAACCTCTGGGAGGGGTTCTGGGGAGATGGGGAATGACACATCTTCTCACCTCCAAGGCCATTGGAGAGGGGCAACGCTTCTGGGGAGGGAGAGGAAATGGCCCATATTTTATTCAATATGTTATAGCACTCCAAATAACATTGATCTAATAGATGTAGAGAGGTACTGAACATATGCCTACAGGATTCACAGGTCTTATCTGTACCCTCTTACCCTAAAGCAAGTTTTGAAGATGCAGTTACAGCTCAGATGGTGTGACAACACCTTGCAGAACTATGGTGCTATCTAATATGCTGTTTATACTCACTGACCTACATATGAAACCATTTCTTCCATCACCAAAATATGAGGATCTAGGAAACAAAAGGTAGAAGTGGGAGTGACTACTGTTACTCTTACCACTAACTGATCCACTTGCAAAACTTTCGTTTTGTCTTCCTGGTTATTACCTGTATTAGGAGAAGCCATTATTTCTGGAAGAAGTAGCCGCTGCATGAGTTTTTCAGCAGCTTCTTTGCCAAGGCCCTGTGTATCACTGGTGCTGTACATCACTCATACCCTTAGTGGTTGATTCCTGGAGATTATTGGCATTTGCAATGCCTTCTGAGACAATTTTTGAGAGTTGCCCACTTCATTGCTGTAGGCAGAGAGGACCTTTGGTGGCCACTCTTCTAACTTTGGTTTCTAATCCTTCCAATGTCTGAATAAGCCTCTAATTCTGCATTAAACCCTTCCTAGTTGGAATGCCTAGAGTAGCTTCTGTTTTTCAGCCTGAACTCTAATTGACATAGGGTCTTTATGATTTGAACGTGTTCCCAGGGAGAGAAAACAAGTCACCAAAAGGAGTAGAGGGTATAGGATTGGTGTGAAATGGTGCATATAACAAATCGGGAAAAAGTGTCGTGTAGGTAGCCACAAGAAGCCTAGTCCAGTGAAATGAGGCTTTAAGGAAGTCCTTATATCATAGATATAATAAAGTCTTTACTTCTAAGAAAGATAATAGTAAATCCTGTCTGTAGAAAGATATTCAGCTTACAAAACACTTTCACACACATTAACCCTCTTGGATTTGGGGAGAGGTCTCATGGTGGAGAGGTGAAGTATGTATCCTCTGTCTCACTTGAGTCTATTCAACGACCTTGTCTCAACACCACAGAAGCCCAGGGCACCACTCTTATACCCCCTTTACAGATGATGAAACTGAGGCTTTTAACTCTTAGCTTCACTCCATTCACTTCTTCATCGAACAAAGGCACATGAGTCATCTACTATGTGTCGGGTATTGTGTTAGACACCAGGGATAAAAGAATAAATGAGACAAAAATCTCCTGGCCCTCATCCTTCTTGTTTAGTGAGGAACACAGACAGACATTAAGTAAATGGTTTTTAGTGTGATAAAAGCTTTTACAAAAGGGAAAACAAAGAGTGCTGTGATTCTCAGGGATGGCCTCCCTGGGGAGCTAATGCCTAAACTATTCCTGAGGCCTGAAGAACGGCTAAGCAGTGGTGCCTGGCCCAAACTCACACAGACAGGAAATGGAAAAGCCTGGAATACAAGTCAGGTCCCCTGACTTCTGCCCCCACGTTCTCTTCACTACACGAGTTTTGGGTTACGACTACTTTCCTCACGCAGAGGAGTGGGGCTGTGCAGTATTTGTATCAATCTGAAAATCAGTAAGATATCTACTCCTCTATGGTTAGGTTGGTTTGGCTGTTGCTTTCTTGGGAAAAGTATAAATTTCAACAGAATATTTAAGAGCTATGTGGCAGCACCTAGGCAGTCATAATACTTCATCAACTCACTTTTTCTCTGAGCTATGTAAAGGGAGACTAAACTATTAGATTGAACTGTATGGAATTGTTGATATTTAATCATTTTGACTTCAAAAATGACAGTTTCAGGCACTGGTCCCGTGGCCGAGTGGTTTAGTTCGTGCACTCCGCTGCAGGCGTCCCAGTGTTTCATTGGTTCGAATCCTGGGCGCAGACATAGCACTGCTCATCAAACCACGCTGAGGCAGCGTCCCACATACCACAACTAGAAGGACCCACAATGTACCGGGGGGGTTTGGGGGGAAAAAGGAAAAAAATAAAATCTTTAAAAGAAAAAAAATGACAGTTTCATATGGATCTTACGTGACACTGAATTAACAAACCCAGTCAGGCTTGGACTAAGTAATTCTTTCAACTCCTCTTACAAACACAAGATAAACCCCAATAAAACATAATTGCTGTAGATAAAAACAGCATCAGACCCAGATAATCACGAAGTCTGGGAGAACTCACCAGATGGCAGTTCAAAAGCTGTTATAGTCATGGAGAGAAAGCATTTATAAAAAGTTGTCTAATTACAAATTGACTTGACCAGCTCAATAATTTGAGAACTAAAGAAGATCCACAGGATATAATTGACCATTCTGGTTGAATCGATAACAAATTGACTTAAAAACAATCTAAATTATACTGAGAACCATGATGACACTTAGAAGGATTCTTTCTAAATGTAAATTGCTTGAAAGTTAGAAATGAGCCATTGTCTCATAATAGTGGAACAAATTCTGAAGCAAGTAAATATTTTCATTCCTAGCATTTGGTGCTGAGGTATATTTACAAGCAAATGAGGTAATTTTAAGATTTGCATTGAGAAAATTCCATTTTTAAAAACTTTTATGTGCTGATTTTACAAACACCTTCTTTGCTGGGTAAGCGGAGAAATGTGCTTGCACACATTGCTGATGAAACTTGAACTTGATAGCATCTTTGAGGAGGAGAATTTGGTAACGTGTACTAAAAACCAATGAAAGTTTGTACCATACATTTTCAACAGGAGTGATATTTCCTCAAATGGGGAGACAAACCGATTGGGAGGGGAGAATCTTATATACACGCAAAGAACGTACAAACAGATACATAGAATATTTGAACTATTACAATTATATGAGGCTCTGATTAGGAAAAAAAATCTAAAAAGATCCCTTGAGAGAGTATTAACGAAAAAAATTTGAGAAACTCTGGCTTACATCCTTTGAGCCAGTAGCTACCAAATAAAGAAATTTTTAGAAAAATATAAAAACTTAATTCTAAGGACAGTGTCTAGAATACGTGCAAGTATAAGGCTAATAGGATATTCATAGCAATGCTGTTTATAATATTCCTACAGTGGAATGATATGCATTCATTGCAAATGTGAAAGAAATTTTTATGGTATGGGTTACATTAATAGTTCTACAGGTGAAAAAATTGTATCTTGTTATCACTTTGTCAATATATATTGACATCTATACATAGAACAAAATTGACTAAAAGAATTCATACCAAAATTCTTTACAGTGATTATCAATGAGTGGGAAGTTGCAAATACTTTTTTTCTTTTCTTTCATTTTTTAATGTTTTCTTTTCTTTTAATTAAATATTTATTTTTATCAACTCAATACCCATATAAGTTGAAATTTCAAATAATACTAAATGAATTAAAAGTAAAAAAGATTCACTTAACTTGTTATTTCTTGACTTTTTTTTTTTCTGTCTCTAGATGTATTCTATTGACTTCTTATAATATCTTATTATGATTTGTCTTATGTTTACCTCAGCAATCACAAATGCTTTCCCTTCCATCAACCATAGCAACATATTTATATCACAAATTTTGAATGCCCAGTATTCTGTTTAACTTATTATAGTTAAAAATAATATTTGTTGAGCTGCATAGTTTACTATGATCATATTTGTTTTCTTATTCATATATTTTTCTTGAAGCTAATAATCTTATTTGTTTTCTTAACTTTTCATGAGCCTAATCTTTGTTAATTCTCTTATAAAATATAAAACTCCTCTCTACTTGATCAGATGTAATGAGGTCAGTTTTATTTTTCTCTTTAAGGCTTCACTTCTAGAGTCCTCCAGCTTCCTGTATTAGTTCTCATTAAGTGGTTGGGATTATTCATGGATGTTGTCTTGAAGCCTCTTTTTATTGCTATCCTGGAAATTTTCTTTTACTTGAAATAAAGCTTTTTTTTCACTGTGTTTCTTGGTTTGTTGCTTTGTGTTAGTAAAGCACAGCCTTTAGTGTGTTCATGTCAAAGGGCACACAGGAGATAAGTTCATGGAAACTGTTCATATCTGACAATGTTGTAATTCTGCTCATACGCTTGGTTGATAGTTTGGCTGGGTATAGAATTTCAAAGTGTTGAAATAATTTTTTCTCAGAACTTTGAAGACAGTGCTTAAGTGTCTTTCTGCTTCCACTCTTGGGCTTAAAAAATCCAATGGCATTATAATTACTGATATGTTGCATATACTATATATATATATATTTTTTTTTGGTCTCAGGAGTCTTTAGAATCTTCTTTTAGCCCTTTGCATTCTGAAATTTCACAATAGTGTACCTTGTTGAGAGTCTTTATTTTTCATTTATTATGTTGAATATTTCACAGTCCTTTTATACTGAATAAAATTATGTCCCAGTTATGGGAAATTTTCTTATTTCTATCTTCTCTCTTTCTGGAATTATTATTTGAGTTGGATAATACGTTTCTTGAATTGAGTCTTTAATTTTCTCATCTAGCTTCCATCTTTTTTTTTTTATTTTTTCAGATTTCTGTGATTTCTTAAAGTTTATCTTCCAATCCTCTATCAACTATTTTAGTTTGCTCTCATAATTCTTTTATTTTTTTTTAAAGATTGGCCCTGAGCTAACATCTGTTGCCTATCTTTCTTTTTCTTTCTTCTCCTCCCTGAAGCCCCCCGGTACATAGTTGTATATTCTAGTTTTTGTCCTCCTAGTTCTGTTATGTGGGACACTGCCTCAGCATGGCTTGATGAACAATGTTAGGTCCATGCCCAGGATCCAAACTGGCAAAACCCTGGGCCACCAAAATGGAGCAAGTGAACTTAATCACTCAGCCAGGGGGCTGGCCCCTGCTCTCATAATTCTTAATTCAAGAGCTTCCTTATTATGCTGTATTCCTTTCTAAAAAATAGTATATTCTTTTTAGTTCATGTATGTCTTCCAGAAAATATATGGATTGATTTTTGAAGTTATCTCCTGCTTTCTATATTTTCTGTTTTTTACTTATTTCTTTTCCTTTTTGATTCAGTCTCTGTCTTTTCTGCTAGAGGCTTTCCTGGTATTTTTAGGAAATATGGCGATTTATAATTAAGTTTGAATTTCTCAATAAAAGGTTATCATATGTTATCTAGGCTTTGACAGAGCTTCTTGACTCATAGGCTTCACAGTGAATAAATGGGTGGAGAAATGGCTGTTTGTTAAATCACTTCTAAATGTACAGTGGGTAATTTTTCTTGATAGAAATCCTCCAGTTTCCTTCCTAGGAGTAAGGAGTAGCCAGAGATCCAAGGCTGGAACTTGGCAAGGGAGTCAGGGTCACTGTTTATTATGCAGAATTTCAATTAATCTCCCTGTTTTCATTTATATATTGGCTTTCTTGCTTTCAATCACGCATGGTATCACCTATTCCACAGTATTTCTGGTTTTAAACTTATAGGGAATAAACTCTCTGTTCTTCATTCAGATGCAGGATGAATCAGGTTTCTAACAACTCCTCATGTAGGTTTTCAACATATTCTCCTGTTTATGATCTCGTGGTATTTTCTTGTATTGAGAAATAACTAGACCCTCCAGTTGCTGAGTTTTTCTAGTTTCTAGGAGAAAAAATTAATTTGTTTCTTGCTGGCTTCCCCAACTGCTTGCACACAGCAGATCCAAGAGAGTTCAAAGATAACTGTGCCCTAGTTTTACTTTCTTTCAAAAATTTTTTTGAAAATTCTGCTCTGCTGTCCCATCCTTGTCTGCTCTTCTTACCATTGTCTGGTTATACCGTTACAGTTTCTTTAGCATAATTTTAGTGGGATTTAGCAGGAAACAAAAAGATACTGTGTCTAGTTTGTTACATTTATCCTAAAGTTCTTCATAAAGATTTCCTTTATTTTTTTCAAGGTATATATTTTACGTTGGTAATCATGATAATAATAAGTATAAAAAATGTTAATCCTGTTTCACTTCTTAGAACACCTGCTACCTCCCCATGATGTCTGTGAAGCTGTAAATAAAGACATAGGTAATCTCTGAACATGACCTCTGTAATGGCCAGTTACTGTCTCCATCATGACTGGACCCACTTCCACTCACTCATTGACTAGACCCTACCATGTTTGTCTCTCCTACCAGAACAATTATTTGTCCTGGAGTTTCTGATCATATTCACTCTCTATCTCTGCCTCTCCTAACTCTTTATTATTGCTGACCCTCTATTATTGCTGCTTATCTATGCCCTCCTTTTCATAATCTTTCTCATCCTCATCTCAGATACCTGCCTACTTCCCATGACTCTGTTACTGCCCTTGCATTGAAATGAGCTTTCTGTTAGTGAAATTTCCACTAACGTAGGGTGAGAGAAGACTAATGAGTATAGGATCAACGTGTAAAGTCAATTTTCCATGATGTTGTATCCTGAGAACACTTGTGAATCACTAAATCATTACCGTGTTCAAGAAAGTAGCATATTTACATCATAAAACTATGTGTCATTCAAGGTGTCATATGTGATACTTGTTAAGATGTGGTATTTTATTTGTGTATGTTTACAGTACAAGCAGGAAGATTATTCATTCACCCACTTTCTATTAAGTATAGGCTTGCTGGAAAAAACCATGAACTCAGTTTTTATTTGTCCAACATTGAAATATTAAATTTCTTTTAGTGAGCTCAGCTTTATATGCTTTAAGTTTATTTCTAAGGATTCCAAATACTATACTAGAATATCTTTGTTTTGGCTTAAGTTTAATCAGACAAAGAGAATTCACCAAAGGCATTTCAAGTAAAAATTAGCTATTAAAAGTTATTGAAAGGTCTATGAAAGAAAAGGGAAAATCTCTATCAGATTTTAAGAAATCAGGAAATTTCAAGAATCAAAGGAAAGTTCCAATAATTATTTCAGCTGCCTACCATATTAAAGAGGATAATATACAGAAGAGTGTCCAGAAGGCACTGGCAAAACTTCACGTCTAGACGTTGTGAAGCCTGCAAACCTGTCACTGTTGTCAGAGGAGCAAGTGCTTCTGTTTCCATTTCTCTCCCAGGTAACTCTCAGTGGTGGAACCCTTAATCCCACAGTGTTCTAGGTTCTCCTTTAGGGAGTTCCATACTGTACAAAGCTTGGAACTTGTTCATATCAGTGTTCCAGAGGTGGTCCCCAGTAGGGTAGTGGCTTGTGATAGTAAAGCTCTCAGAAGACTGATGTATGAATCAGAATGCCAGACTCTTAAATTATAGTGAAAGCTGTAACTGCTCAAGAGAATAGACAATAGCACCAGACTGACCTTTACCTTCAATTTCCATGAGCAATCCACTCAGGAAGCCAAGTTATCAGAAGGATGTTGGTTGAGCATGCAATCAACAAGGGGAGTTAATTACAGGATTCGAATGTTTAATTGCAGGAGACTGAGATAGCCTGATTTATCTATTTTAACAATAAAGATATCAATATACACCTTCCAGAAAAATCCAGTAATCAGATTGCCTGTCTTGAATGGTGCCTGGAAGAAGCCCTGCCAACATTAGGTATCAGAGACACCTTAAAGGTCTCATCAAGCCCCCTTCAAATTGACAGTCTTTTTTTATGTTAGTGCATTGAAAAATGTTGACGTCAAGTAAGGCTGATGGGAATACATTTGAGATAATTATTTTATTCCATTCTTATTTCCTCATATTTTAATTAAAATAGAGAATCCTTGTGGTCATCTGTATCTACAACAGGTAGCAAAAATGAAGAAATGAAGTTTTGTATCTAGTGTGCCACATAAACTTTTATAATGGCTTTTATTGCAAAATTTAACTTTGTGTGTGTGTGTGAGGAAGATTGGCCCTGAGCTAACATATGTGGCCAATCTTCCTCTTTTTTGCTTGGGGAAGATTGTTGCTGAGCTAACATCTGTGCCAATCTTCCTCTTGTTGCTTGGGGAAGATTGTTGCTGAGCTAACATCTGTGCCAATCTTCCTCTTTTTGTTTGGGGAAGATTGTCGCTGACCTAACATGTACGCCATTCTTCCTCTATTTTATGTGGAATCCCGCCACAGCATGGCTTGACAAGCAGTGCTAAGTCTGTGCCCGGTATCCAAACCTGCGAACCCCCAACTGCCAAAGTGGAGTGTGTGAACTTAACCACCATGCCACTGGGCCAGCCCGGCAAAATTTAATTTTTAATTTCTTATAGATCTCTCTTAGTTGGACTGAATATTTTGAAGATGGAAACATGTTGTATTCATTTTCATTAAAAAAAATGTTGATTGAATGAATGAATGAGTGAGCGACTGAACAATATCCAACATAAGTAGTGGCTGCTTGCTAATCTGTTCATATCTTTTGCCTCAGAAGTTGTTTAAATAAAAGTGGGATAAACACTTGATAAAGAGGCTGTAAAATGTTCTTAAATTATTAGATATCTTCTTATCTATTTGATTTTCATCAGCCCCATGTTCCAACAGCCACAGCGACAGCTCTTTCTAGACATACTTTCTAGATATGCCGGATTTTCTTGTCTGTCTCTCTGTCTCTCTATAGTTTCAGGACATTGGGCCTATCAGACTTGGTAAGGAAACGTCACATTTAGTTTCTTTTATCTAAATCCTCATCTCTTAAAAGGTGACTTTAACCCAATTGTTCTCAGTGTGGTTCCAAGTCTGGCACCATCAGCATCACCTGGGAACTTAGACATGCAAATTGTCAGACCCCACCCTGGACTACTGAATTAGGAACTCTGGTGGGACCTAGCAATCTGTGTGGTCTTCCAGGTAGTTCTGATCAAGCTAAATTTTGAGAACCAGAGTTAAATCCACTCAGAGATTTTGAACAGTGAGTATGATGATCAAACCCTTAATCTAATTTCCTCAAGGCTGTTTCATTTAAACTTCATCACTCAAAGAGTTTCTCAGCTTTGTCTTTTTCTCTTTGAGAAATAACTGGCTTCTTTCTATCTTTCAAGTTCCTGAATTCTCTATTCAGGAACAATATTCTCTATGATTTCTACTTGCAAATGAGTTCATTTTTTTTTCTGACTGTATCTCTTTCTTCTAATGACTTGTCAAATATAGCCAACAATCATGTTTAGTAACTTCTGATGATACTACTTCGAAAACCAGTGGGATAGACCAAAGAAAAGAACAAAAATAAAGAAAAGTCCATATGAAGATTTCTGGTACTTACAGACCTCTGCCTCTAAGATAATTATCAAAATCCTGGAGGTGAATTTGGAATAAGTGCAACATTCTACAGCTTTTGATTACCTCTAGTGTTTAGTTCACTCTGTTTTAATAATGAGCCTCTAAAACCTTACCAAATGTACATATATTTGTTGGTTAAAGTGAAGAAAAACAAGGCAATATATGTGAAGGGATCAAATATAGACTTGGGACCTAATAGGTGCTCAACAAAAGTTTGATTGAGTATATTCATTCATTTATTCAACAAGTATTTTTGAGATCTGCTACCTGCCAGATGTTTTAGAAGCTCAGAATCATCCAGTGAACAAAACAAAAAATAACAATAAAAAAATAAACAATGTAATAAATGAGTAGAGAACATAGTATATTATAAGACGATAAGTATTATGGAAAAAAGAAAAAAGTAACAGATATCTGGAAAGCTTTGGGTGGTTAGTTTGCAATAGTAAATAGCAATGGTCAGGATGAGCCTCATTAAAAGCTGAGATTCAAGCAGAGACTTGGAAGAGATAAAAGGAAGCCAGGTAGCTTTCTAAAGAAAGAGCATCTCGGGAAGAAGAAACAGGTGGAACAAAGGCACAAAGATGGAGCGTGTCTACTAGAGTAGTCGAACAGCAAGAAGGCTGGTGGGAGGAGGGAGTGAAGAAGAGAGTGATCGAAGATGTGGGGCATAATAGAGTTAAGGGCATGGCTGGAGGGCAGGGATCAGACCATGTAGGGGTTATTTTTAGGCTATTGTAAGAACTGGAAAACTAGTGACATGATATGATTTATAATTTAAGAGATTTATGATTTAAAGTAGAAGATTTTGGAATTTAAATCTTGTTTGAAGAGACTCTCCTAGTCACACGCGTGCATACACTCATCACATATATGCATATTCAATATTACTGTGGTCTCTGAAAGTTTGAACTTTCTGTTTACTACATTGGCTTCCTTTTTTTTTTTTTTGCTTTGTCCTCCTAAACATCTATAACCAGCATACTCTGAATGCTGCTGTCCAGACCCCTTAGGTTCAGTAGCTTCATCATGTACATATTGTCAGCAGTTCTTTTTGACAATAGTAGAGTTCAATAGTTGCAACAGAGACTATATGAGTGCAAAGCTGAAATATTTACTATCTGGTCCTTTACAGAAAAACCGTGCTGACTCCTGGACTAAACCAAAGTGATTATTTCAGTCTTTGGCTCAAGGTAAAAGCACTAGCAGTAAAAATAGATGTAAAAACAAGGGGCAGGTTGAGTGCATGACTGAGTGCCTGAAATGAGATAGAGCTGACTTTATTATGAAAATGAGTGTCCTGAAACACAATTCTACGTAAGAACATGCCTAGGGAGATAGTGATGTTCCAAAGAGATGATAGGACACTGGAATGGTTTAGGATATTTTTTAGATGGAATGTACGAACTGTAAGAGTGGGGACTTGAAGGATTAAGTTAGGAGAAAGAAAGAGTCAGGGAAGGGCCTGAAGTCTGCAATGCAGAAGGTATTTGGGAGCTTTCTGAAGATACATTTGCGTGTTTAATACAGAGAAAGGCACCATCAAGAGAGGATAACAAGAAGCTAAAGGAGATGGTGGAAGATACATGGACTTCAGGCTAGAATCATGGTGTTGAAATTTACTAACTGTGAGACCCTGGGCAAGTCATTTAACCTCGTTGAATGTTAACGTGTTTGTCTGTAAAGTGAAAACAATCACACATACTTCATAAGATTGTGATGAGGACTAAATGAAATATAAAAGATCAATGAATCTGTTCCTTCTCTCATCCCATCGCCATCCTTCTCCACCCTCCTTTCTTGCATCTTTCTGGTATCTCTTTGTTGTCTACAATTTGCCCCATCTGTTGGGAGAAAAGCGTAGACACCAAAGAGGTGCAGGATGCTTTGTGAAATGGATATTCAGAGCAGAGAGCAAGAAAAAGAGGTGCTGATTGATCCAGGGCCAGTTTGAAGGGGAGGAATGGCTGTAGAGCCAAACTCTGGGATGTCTCCCTTCCCCGCAGCTCTGCTGTTTCTCCTAATTGACTTTCTGCAGACTCTGGACTGTCTTATAGCTAATTCGTTCCAATTTGTTCCCCATTACTAACCCCAGGTTTTTCTCTGATATTGTTTGCAAGTTTCTTCACAGCAATTGACTAGCTCTGTTTTAGATTACTTCCACCCAGGTACATCAACTCTCATCACTCCCCAAGTTGAATCTTGTTATTGTAAGGTTTGCCGAGGATAAAATGTACATTCTGTCCTTTCTTAGATAAATGGTTTTGTTTCTCTTGCAAGACACTATTTGGGTCCAAGACAGTATTTCAAATAAATAATCTTGCTATTTCTTCTAAATTTGGATAACATCCAAATTTATAACTTTGTCACTGAACTACAAAGAAACCAAAAGAACATACCTGGATTCTTACTTTATCCTTTGGCAGTTCCTGCTGCATCTGCTAAGTGTGGTGGGTCTGGCATAGTTGCAAAGACTTCCACTAAGATTTGATGAGAATGGGGACCACTGGTTTATTTTTAGAATCTAAAATTAATTTAGAAATCAAATGATTACTGTTTTTAAAAACAATAGAATCATACTAAGACACAGGAAAGGAAAACATGTCCTCATTGTGTATTTACACACAGTTAGAAATATGTATACTGAAGCAGCATAATTTTTCAGTATGTTTATGGAAAAATCCAGCACCAGTGTTCTTTTTCAGTTATTTACTATGGGTTAACTTCAAAAATATTTTCTTTTCCCACAAAACCTGCTGGGAATTTTTTTTAAGGTCCATAAAATAAAAAGATTGTGTTGGCAAACATGGGGATTCGGGCTTTTCTCCTTAATATCTTTTTACACTTTATTCATTACCAGAATATGTGGATGGCTCATTCACCCACTCAGTGAACAATTCTTTTTTTTAGCTCCTATTATGTGCAGGACGTGGTGGAAACGTATCTCACTTTCGAGGTGCTTGAGCTCTGGCACAGAAGACAGAGATTACACATATAATTCCTTATAAATAAAGCATTATTACAGTAAACATGAAAGAATATAATAAAGGACCTATTTCCCTATGTTTTCCCTGATTGAAAGAAAGCTCCCTTGAGGAAACAGTGTTTAAGCAGAGCCTGAAGGATAAGCAGCTGGTGATGAGGACATTTACTGGGAAGCAGCTCTCCAAGGATGGGGAAGAGGAACATGTCCACAGGTTCATCGGAGGCCTGATGTAGGCAAGGGATGGGGAGAGTGACAAAGAAAGAGGCCAGAGAGACACGGAAGGCTCTGCAAAGAATTTGGACATTTGTTATTTTGTCATTAACTTTCATTTCTGTAGTCTTCGCCATTTTCAAAGTATTTTCACATAAAATGCCACTTGGTTGATCACAAGATTGAGAGTCCAGGTGGAATTATCAGAGGAGAGACTAGAGGGCTATCCACATTTGCAACATGAACCTAGTTACCTGAAAGAACTTCTTTGTTGCCAATTTATTTTTAATGTTGAGAGAGTATGTAGAACCTGGTGTAGGCCCTAAATTATTGCTGTATTCTCTATAATAATAGCTAACATTTATGTCTGAGTACTTTGTGTATATTAACGCCTTGAATCCTCTTATCCTTACCAGGAAGGTACCATTATTATCCAACATTTTAAAGAACATTTTCTGTTCTTTAAGAACAGAAGGAAGCCTGTGTCCAAGGTCACACAACTGGTATATATCAGAGGTGGAATTTGAGTACAGATGTCTGGCTCCAGAGCCCTCATAATGAACTATAATGTGATACAGCCTCACTGGTTTTTGCTCCCGTATAAACTCCAATGCTTTGCTTTTTGTTAGAAGCCTTATCTTTATGTCTTCATAAAAACAAAGGATTACTGTAGGCATTCCAGTAAAGTCTTAGATTTTCTTTTAGAATATAGCTTTCAATTAACCCAAAATAGGAGAAGTTGACATATGATGGATATATATAGTTATACACATTCATGTTAGTATCAAAATGAATTATAGTTGATTTTTCTGTTAAAAAGAAGATACATTTTTGTAAATACCAGCATTAAATAATAGAAGTTCATACTTACAAATTAAAAATTGATTATTCTATCTTCTGTATGATTCTTTTATTATAGAAACATAATATTCTTTCTTTGTTCCAGGGGTCTCTGTGAGTCAGAGGTAAGTCAAATATGTCATGGATTTTGTATTTTGGGAGACTTTAGAAAATACTTCTAAATAAATAAATCATTCTTCCCTAACTTCCAGTGACTTCTTCCAAACCTTCAATTTATATATGTATAAAGATCAGCAGAATATAAATTTTTTTATTAAAAGTCCACCAGATTAGAAAATGGATGTGATTGAAACTCAGTATTATCATGGTCTCTGGAATTATAGAAAATATTTTTATGTTTATATAGTCAATCATTATTTGATCAACAGATACTTATTAAGCTGCTACTATGTCACAGAGTACTGTGAAAACACTGGAGCGTTCATAATGACAAAATAGTTATCATCTATCAATTTATAGAGATTCAAATTGGGTAGAAAAATAGATATTAAACAGACAATTTTGAGTATAATAAGTAGGAAACACAAAGACACAGGAACATGAAACACATTGAGTACATTGTTTTAAGTATTTTTTACCTCCAACATTCCATCATTGTACAACATGAGTAAGGAGATATGTGTTCTCATCCTGGATCTGTTAGTGAGTATTCGTGTAACCTGAGGAAAGCCAGGGAATCAGAATATTCAAGACGTAAGGGATTGTAATACCCATCTGTACTTCACTTCCCCCCATTTTAAAAAAGCAGACATGGAGTGTGGAGGATGGCCCAGATGAATGGTCCTCAAACATAAATGTGCATCAGAATCCCCTGGGAGAATATTAAAACATAGGTTGATGGATCCCCTTCCCTTCCCTACAGAGCTTCTGATTCAGTAGGTCTAGGACTGCTAAGAAGTTGCTCTTCTAACAAGTTTCCAGGTGATGCTGATAATACTGGTCTCGGGATCACACTTTGTGACATTAACTTAGACAATCTTGCAGAATATTTTTATCTCTGAAGTACTATGCACTGCAAGAAACAGGGCTGTCTGAGGAAGCTTCCAGAAGCTAGTATTTTGGTGCCTATTTTCTCCTATGGAGTGAGTTTACTGTGAATTTTTTCAAAAAATTGTAGTTCTTTCATAATTCCACTCCATTTAAACTATTAGGAATGATTACAGAAAACCATAGAACTCAATGTCATTTATACGTACCCCTCAAATCCTTGAACCCACACGTTCTTGAAGAGGTGTTCTGGAGGCAATCCAGCTAGAGTAGGATCAGCATAGATAAATTTATAATATGAAAAGTCTTACATCATAATCGTTCATGCCAATGGTAATGAACAAAACCCCAACATCTGTCAGCCCCAGGGAGAGGAAAACAGTTGGATTAAGAAGAAATATTTCTGAATTGATTAGAAAATAATTTTCAAAATGTTTGAGTCAAAGTATTTCTGGTGTTTCAATATTGTTTTTGAATCTTCTGTAAAATGTATGCAAGGATACAGTAGTAAAAATTGTGAAGGGTGAACAAAAATAAGTTTTTGCAATGCAAAATATACAATTTGGCCAACTGCACAGGCTTAAGGTAAAACTTCTCTGGCAGGTTGTAGATAAAAGAAATGAATGATCAATACATGTTTAACAGAAGATGCCATGTTAAAAACAAGTAATATGGTAAATCACTCTGTCTTTGTGTTCTAATTTTCTGTTTCTAAAATGAGAGGTCTGGAATTGATGACTTCTGATATCTTTTCTGGCTTTAGATTTCTACTACTCTTTGTGCTAGACATAAGAGCACTAATATTTCTTTATTGAATTGTGTCATATTTGATGATAAGCCTGCTGGCCCGCAGCCTTTAAGTGAAATGCATTTGGCTAGAATACTGGAAATGGTATACAAATTATTGTAAATTGCCTTCTCCTGCTGAGATAAAGGCATCATCTCTGCCCTTGTTTCCCTCACATTGCACTTTCGTCTCTCTGTTTCTCCTTAGCTATTATATGATCCAAAGATTTTGTAGAACAGATCAAGATCCAAGACACATTTCAACTTGGATATTTTGTCTGCATGACTGTGATGAAAGACACAAAAAATAGTAGGTTTTTTGTCATTTCAAAAGAATAGCATGGACTTCTGATCTCTCTTTCCATTTTGGGAGATAGAATTACCTGGAATGTCTGGACATTCATATTATTTTACAAGCTGGCCAAATGCAAGTTAGAGTAAATGGAGAACTTTGGCACAGTACAAATTTAGAAAGTCTAGAAAAGATTGGAAGAAATCTAGAAAAGATAGAAGATCATAGAATGTCAGAGTTGTGAAGGCTGTTAGAGATCATCATAATCAAAACACTCATTATAGAAGTGGGGCAACTGAGGTTCATAAAGTTTTATTATCTTTCTAGGACTATAATTATATGTATTCTGGGTTAACTTGCCTCATCTATGAGAGTAGACAGCAGGCAAACTGTAGTAGTTTAAATCACAGTAACCAAAAGAAAGATAGTATAGCTTAGTTAATATCCAGACAATAGCCTTCAAGGCAAAATTAATTCCTAAGTATTGTATTACCATGAAACTATTCCATTTTTGAATTATCCACATTAATATAATTTCAAAATATGTAAAGCAAAACTGGACAGATATACACAGGGAAAATGACAAATCTACAATTGTAATGGGAGATTTCAATATACCTCCCAATAACTGATGGATTAAGTAGATAAAACCATCAATCACAGTAAGACAAATTCAAATAAAAACAACTTAATCAAAAGGACGTACATAGAACATTTCAGCTAAGAACATGTTATACATTTGTCTCAAGTATAATGGAAAATTACATAAGTATCCCACCCATGTTCTAAGCCATAAAGCAAGGCTCAACAAATATTTTAAAATTACTATTTTAGCTTTCAGATTTGAACTGTAACATTGACTTTTCCTAGGTCCAGGCTTTCAGCCCAATCTGCAGATTTTGAACTTGCCATCCTCCATAATAGCATGAGCCAATTCCTTGTGATAAATATCTATGAAAAAAATTGCTCTTTCAATACTTTAGTTTTCTGACCTCAAAGCAATTAAGTTGTAAATCAATAATAATAAAAAATTACACAAAAGCATACTTCAGGAGATTCTGAAAACATGGATACAGAAGTTTTCTACTAAATTTTAAGGAACAAGTAATCTCAATGTAACACAAATACTTCCAGAAAATAGAGGAAGTGAGAACGGTCCTGATATTTTATCAGTCTCAGAAAACTTTCAGAGCAAAACCAAACCATTAGAGTGAAAGTAGGAAAAATGTAGATCAAACCCGCTTAACAAACTTAGAAGGAAAATCCTAAAAAAGAATCAGCAAAAATATAAAAAATGCACCATTATTATATTGGATTTATACAAAGATGCAAGAGTAGTTTAACATTAGAAAATTTGTTATTTTAATTTTCTACTTTAACATTCTCTTATCATCTTAATACGTATATAAAAAACAATCAATTCAATATCTATTAATAATTAAAAACTCTTAACAAACTAAGAGAAGAAGGAAAAATCCTTGTCTTGATAATGGATATCTACTATAGCCTAGAGGAAGGATTGTATTCAATGATAAAATACAAGCATTCTCTTTAAAATCAGAACGTTGCCTACTGTTACCACTACTATCCATGGTAAAGGAGAAATACATACCAGAAATAATCAACTGATAGCAGGAAAAATTGCATTTATAATAACAACAAAAAAGGCATGATGTTAAGGAATTCATCTAACAAAGGCACATGGACCTATTTTGGAGAAAGTTACAAAATAGTGCTAAGACTATTAAAGGAGACAGAACAAAATGAAAAGATAAATAATACTCATGGGTGAGAATACCCAATATGCCAGAAGATAACAATCCTCCCCAAATTGATCTGTAAACTTAATGCAATGCAGTTAAAACATCAACAAGTTTTGTTTTTATGTAACTGGACAAACTGATGCCAAAATCAACGTAGATGGGGAAAAGGTCAAGAATAGGACTTATTCAAGAAAAACAAAGAAAGGAAATTTGTCCTATCAGATATCAATGCTTATTGCACATTTTAGAATTTAAACTATGTGGTATATTTGTTAAATGTGTTTGCTGATACGCAGATTTATCAATAGGATAGAATAGAGCAATGCATGTATATCAAGATGGGGGAGGGGAGCAATGGGAGAAGTCCACCCTGACAGTTAGGAGTATTTTGTGACTGACATCATTTAGAATTGCTGGTACATGATATAAATAAAAAGAAGAATAAGTTAGAGTCAGTTGTATTATCGTTTAAAATTTTTTCTATGGACAGTATATCCTCTTACTGCCTTCTCCTAGAGAAGGCTACACCCATTGTCACCCTGTGGGTACACCTGAAACGTAGTACGTATACGTATGAAGTCTGGAAGTCTGGTATAAAACCAAAGAAAGTATTATGTGTTGGTGGGAAGAGAATAGATTAGTCTCTATATGGTGAAGGGGTAATATTTTCATGTGGAAAAATCATCAAATTAAATTCCAAAAACCATCTTTATAAATTCAGGGTCAGAAATAATTTTTTTAGACAAGGCAAAAGCATAAATCATAAAGGGAAAGATTGACACAATTAACTTCACTAAGAAAAGGAGGGAAATGTATATCACAAAAAGAAGGACGGGAAGGATGTGTTACTGACAAAAGATTAATGTCTGGACTATACAAGAAATTCCAATGAAAAAGAGAAAAACAATCCAATATAAAATAAGCCAAGGATACGGACAGGCAAATCACAGAAAATGAACTAGAGCAGTCAATAAATATGTGAAGTGATACTTAACCTCACTAATTACTAATTAAGGATATAGAAATAAAAAGAAAAACAGGATACATTAAAGCTATCAAATTGACTGAATTAAAAATTTAACTAAATTACTTGAGTTACAATATTAAATTTTGGTATGACTTTGAGGGAGTGAGAATTCTCAGAGAGCACTGATGGGCATGGCTGCACTGCAATACTCTGGAGTATAAACTGGGACACCCACTTTGGAAAGTATTTTAACAAAACTAGCGAAAGTTGAAAACGTACCTACTCCATGACCTAGTAATCTCAGCCTGAGAAATATACCTTAAAGCAAGGCTTCTTTTCAAACGTTTTGTTTAAATCACAACACATAGTAAAAAAATGCATGTTTGCACTATGCAAAGTAGACACAAACACACAGATGTAATGTAGTTTACCAAATATTGCTGGCTCCCTGACTTCTTGCTATGTAATCTTTACATCAGCCCTACCTACTCACAATTCCTAGTCCCTTTGAGCTTGGTTGACCCATATGACAAGTTTTGGCCAATGATTTCTGAGCAGAAGCAGTGTGTATCACTTCTGTGCTACAGCATTTAATTGCCAGTGCAAGATTTTCTGTATTTTTTTCTTTCTGCTATTGCAACTAGAAACTTTTGAGATGTTGTTTGCTCACTCAGACTGTGTCCTGGAGTAAGGAGATATAGAATAAATCTCCCAAGCAAGCCAAAATGGACATATAGACCAACTAATAAATAAGCCTTTGATTTTACAAACCATTCAGATTTTGGAGGTTTTGATCCTGCAGCATTACATGGCCTGTACTGAGTATTACAATATTCCTACTCTTGTTACATACAGGAGCTAATATAACCAACCTAAAACTTAGGATATTAAAGCAAAAAACATTTATTTGCTCATTATTATGTATTCTAGCCTGGACCCAGCTGGGGAGGTAATTTCTTGGTCTCTCACGTCATTCATAAAAAAGCGTCATCTGGGGGTTAGACTGGGGCTAATTGATCAAAGTTGGCTTTGGTCCCCTATGCAGCAGCTCAGTTGGAATATCTGGGGTAGCTGGACCTCTTTCTCATCATGTGGGCTCTCTCAGAAGGGTAAATGAATTTCCTTACATGGTGGCTCAGGTCTTTTTCAGAACAATAGCAGAAGATGCCAGATCTTTTCAGAGCCAGCCTTCAGAACATGAACAAGACAATTCATCCCATTCTATTGGCCAAAGCAAGTGGTAAAGCCTGGTGGTTTTTAAGGGGAGGGGAAACAGATACCACCTCTTGATGGGAAAGCGGCATGAACATATACACTGGGACAGGAGAAATTGTTGACGATCATCTGTACGGACAATCTACAACATTATGTGTTATGAACACTGGTATTCTATTATCTTCTGCTTTATTCTGTTCTATTCTACCTCATTCCATTCTGTTTTATTCTATTCTGTCATTTTTTACAATGATGATATTGATACAGGAAATTTACTTGATAACACTGCAATAGGTTTAACACGATTTGATAAACACTGTCCTAGAAACACCAGCACTTATGGACCAAAACACAGAAGAGTGCTATAATGTCCACTGAAGCGCTGTTTGTAAGAATAAATTTGAAAACATCTTAAATGTCCCTCAGGAGAGAATTGAATATGTAATATACTACTTATTCATATGATAGAATACTGTTCAGTTGTTTAAAATGAATGAATGATTGATAGATACATAGAGAGATAATAGATAGATAGCTGGATACATAGATTGATGGATAGATGTTGAAGACATAATGCCGAGTGAAAACATCACATTTTTTGATAAAATGCAGCATGATAGTATTTATCTTACTAAAAACACACAAGGTAATGCTACATGTTATTTATGGATATGAACATACACACATAGAAGATTTCATACCAAATTAATAAAAGTAGTTGCCTTCGGGGAGGAAGCGAGTAGAATGGAAATGAGTAGGGAAATAGATAGAACTTCAAGTTTTCTATATTCTTCCATTGTTTACATTATTTAAAAATAATAAATTGTCAATATTTTAAAATTTGGGGATGTTCAGTAACTTTCTGTTCTTTTCAGTATTTTTAAGAACTTGATAAAAAAGATACAAAAGAAGTATTATAAAAACAATAGTAGAGATGCTTCTTTTTACAGATAATTATTTCCATTAAATATATTTTGACTCACTCTAGTGGGCCAGAAAATCTGGCTGGAGCACTGACCCTTGTCAAGAATTTAAGAACTTGGTCTGGTGGGTTTTTATCTAAAAAAGCCAGTTGCAGAAAGAACTAGGAAGACATTAGGTTTTGAGTTCTTACAGAGGCAAGGGGTCAAAAACCAGGAAGTCAATGTCAGCTATTAATCAGTGAATGAGTAAGGTGTCAGAAATGGGAGACAAAACAATCACAGGCTTTGAAGTTGGGTAGGAAGTGGAGTAGGGTTCTGAGTCAGAGCACTGTCAGAAAGGAAGGTATGCAGTTCAAGCCTCTCCCTCAGAACAGGGCTCAGCCGCACTATGAGCTTTGTGGCCTGGTTTAAAGACCCAGGGCTGGGGCAGGCAGAAACACCCAATCCAGTGTTGGGTCAAGTGATTTCTGTCAGAGCCTCTCAGAAATACTTTGTTCAGCGACCAACTTGCCATTCTTATGGGAATAATTAAGATGGGTGCTGAGGCATTCTCATATGTTCAGAGCTCTAAGAAAAAGTAGCAATGACATGATTTCCTGTCCAGATAAGACACAGGCCACTTGTTCTCAGAGACAGAATTGGCAATAGTGAGGCAGGGTAATTATATTAGCTCTTCAGCTGGCTCTTGTGGACTCTGAGACTCCACAGGTCTGCTTGTGGTTGCCTATGCTTTCCTGACATGTTTAGTCTTATTATTCCAAGGTGAGAGTGAGGTCATTTAGTGAGCAGAATCTGAGTGCAGGCTGGAGGCATGAGGGACGTTGTCCATTTTCTCTCTCTTTCTCTGAAGATTTCTGAGAAATATGTTGATCCCAAGAAGTGTGCCCAAGGGAACATGAATTACCGGTGAATTACCAATCAAGGTGAGGAAAGAGAAAATGTCAAGTAAATGTTATCTGTGTGTTGTTTACTAAGACTTTTCCCTGAGGGAAGAGGCTAAATCATTGGAATTGAGTGAGTGCTTTTGCAGGTCCGTAATTCCTCTCTGCTGACAACTGTCATTGTAACCTTGTATTTGACATTTTAAAAGCACAGTGTTGGAGAAACAGTGAAGGTTCTAGAATGACTAGTGCTGCCTTGCTTTCTTGACTGCCTCTACCTGAATTTATCATTAATGCACATTGCCTTCTTTTCTGCTATGAGCCAAGTTTTTCCCAATTTTTAATTTTCCCCTGTGATTTCTCACTAATGGTTTCTATTATTATTTTATTAAGACATGAAGCCTCAAGCATGTTTTGTGAAGCAAAGTTACCACGTCCTTAATTCTTGATATAATTTTGGTGGTAGCAGGGAGAGAAAATTCCCTGTCAGCAGCATTCTCTTTCTTACAGCTTGGGAAAAATTAGTGGCTTAAATATCTGTGGGAAAAAGTGCTGTGATCTATTTGTGGGTTCATATATACAAGTTCTGGTTCATTAATATATTAATTTAGGTAAATATTTCTTCAAGATTTATTGAATACGTACCACAAATGAGAATTCCACTGTGGTGTGTGTAGATACTTGGTTTTTCATAAAAATAAACACATACATGAAAAAATTGCAGTATTTTTTACAAGTCATGAAATCTGTGGAGGAAAAGTGTTTAATAACTCTAATGTGTGAGGCCTTTTATGGGATAGAATGTGCTTTCATAAAGAGCAGATGCCCAGGTTGACTGAAGCTTAGGAGAGAGATGTATGGTGTCTCCAGATCTGTGGCTTTGCCATGGAGGCTATCTTTATGAGTCTTTAAAAAATGCAACATAGGAAACTTCAGCTTCCAAGAAGATTAAGTAGATGTCCTTTTCCTTATTCTTCTCTCTCAGTACAACTAAAAACCTGGATATTATGTATAAAACAAAGATAAGGAGACTCTAGAAGGTGGTGAAAGGAAGGCCGACTGGCTAGGGACATGGGAACCCAAAGGACAACATGGCGGTGAGATCTCTTGGATTTTTCTTTGTCTCCTATATCTTAGCTTAGCTGAAGAAGCTAGCACCCCAGAAACACCAAGGGCTGAAGACACAAAAAACCCTCACAAAAGCCTACTCTTAGCCAAAGGACCAGGAAAGGGACAGCTTAGCAAGATGGAAAACTCTTAGACAATAACCATTCTACTGCAACCAAATACCACAGAACAAACTTTGTCCCCACCCTACCTGCACCAGCAAAGAGGAGCGGAGAACCTAGAATCCCCACCCTCACCAGGCTGTAATACTATTGCTAAAAAAATGACATGAGTCTTTCAAACTCCTTCTCAATACAACACTGCCAGGTGATAACGAACTCCCTCCCAAGCATGTTATGGAGACCATATTGGGAGCCTGGACTTTTTCCCCAACCTGGCAGTAAGAAGAAGTGAGAAGTTTCTCTCCCTGCTGGGATGGTATCAGAAGAGACCTGGAGGAGAGTCAAGATTTTCACCAAGGCCCAGCAGTAACAAGGCATCAATGGAGGCCACAGGAGGGCACAGTAACAAGGCCCTCCCACCCCTCTGAGCCAGGGAGATATCAAGGGGGACCCAGAGGGCAGCGGGAACTCCCAATGCAGCCCAGCACATTTTACCAGTCAGTTTCCTGGTTTTGATTTTATATTATAATTATATAAGATGAATCCATTAAGGAAAAATGGGTGAAGAATATATAGGACTTCTCTGTACTGTTTCCCAACTTCTTGTGAATTTGTATTTACTTCAAAAGAAAAAGTTTTAAAAAAGAGGAATACATGTATCACGACTTTGAATTTTGCTCTCAAGTTGATTTCCAATAAATTTTTTCCCCTTTTAAATGAGAAATAAAGTTCTGACTGCATTATAAAACTTTGAGACACAAATATGTGCCTTCTTATATCTGTTTTCCTTTACTTCTTGAACCTGTATTAAATGACTAGTGTAAAATACACACACACGTGCACACAGCAACTAATTAGTGACCATGTCCTAGGAAAGGCTCTGTAAGATGATTGACTTTAGTGGCAAAGTTGGCCTTGTTGTTTACTTAAACCATATCTCCTTTCCTTCTGGATAACGTAGCTAGATCACTTTCTCAGCCTCTCTTGTAGTTACGTGTGATTATGTGACCCAGGTCCTGGCAAATGGAATATTATTAAAAATGATTTGTGCTCCTTACAGACCCGGCCTTTGAAAATTTCCCCAGTGACCCTTTACTCTCCTTCTTGCAGCTGACTGGAGAGCACTCCATGTGTCCTAGAAGAGTCCTGAACCTCAAGATGGAGGGGCCTGCATAGCCGAATGACTCTCTTTAGAGCATCCTTCTTCCCCTGCAACCAATTGGACTTTTAAGTAAATGACTAATTCCAGTTCTAAAAGCCATTTAGACCTTAGGGTTTATCTGTTATTGCACTTTTAATGATATCAGAAAGGAGGTGGTTGTGGTGTCTGGAATCTCCTTATCTGAGAACCAAAGAAGTGGAGATTCCAAATTATTTTTCAAACTGGGTGCCTGACAGCGCCTGAGAGTTCACAAGGAAGGGAAGGCAGGGGGTCAGGTTCTAGATTAATCTATGTTACTTTGTCTTCAAGATGAAATAATTGGACAAGGTAATTTCCAGGTTCCAATTCCAACAGTCGTGAACATATTAGTGTATATGGGATGCAGCAAACACTTGGCACTCTTGTACTTCCCCCTCCTTTACTCATGAGACACATTACTACAGAATGACATGAGTCTTTCCCTGAGTCCAGATGTAGTTTCAGACTCCTCAACACAAGGCTGCAGTTGGCTATTGCCCATTTATTTGTATTGACACAATCTCCTAATGGTTAGTGCTACTCCAGATATCGACCTGAAACCACCTGTTGGTTTTAGCACCTTTATGGGCAGCAGGCCATGTAGGGGGCAAATCTAGTCTCCTCTAGCACCTCTAGGACACATCCCCATACTGCACCTTCTTTGTCCATCTCTCACACCCGTACTCATTTGAAATGATAGTATTGTGAGAGAAGTTATATTTTTCAGGGAAACTTCAAGATTTTAACATACCAGTCTTGAGAATTCACGTCCTAGAGGCACCAAAGGAGGAAAACTCTTTAGCAAACATTAAAAATAGGTAAGTTTTTATTTTTATTTATACAAAGAGATATTTTATATTTTGTGTTTTAATGAGGAGCTTATAGTCAGAAAAATAAATTTGTACATTGGTTCTTTGAAATCTGCCCTAGGCTGTTTTCTTTGTGTGGCTAACAGTACTGGTGTTTACAATGTCTATTTCTACCTTCTCTTTCTTACCAATGGAAATAAAATCTATTTGGGATGGTAAGGAATGAGTCAAACTAAAAATTCTTGCTATCTCAGTCTTGCTTGCATGCAGCTTGCAGGATAGTTATGAGACGCAGTCACCTCCAATGAGATGTAAAAGGGGTTACACTGTGATTTTCTGAGACAGATTGCTCTTCCTGATGCAGATGCTGTCCTTTCTTTCTCTTCTTCTTGCCTTGTATGCCGCCATGGTAGCTTCACCTGTAGCAGCCATTTAGAAATCGTGGTGAAAAGACCAAGAGAATCACAGAGACATATTTTCCCTAATGACTGAGATATTGAGCCAATACGAGCAGCCACTTACCTCCAGACTTTCATTTTATGAGAAAAACAAGCCCATATTTTTTTAAGGCAGTGTAGTCAGGTTTTTGTAGCTTGCAGCTAAATGATAGACTGGGTTTATCGTAAATATCCACAGAAGATTAAGTCTTTTTCAAAAGAAAGAAGGACATCTTACCTTAATAAGAATTTGGAAAAACTTTCACAAGGGAAATTTAAGAATATAATTATGGAACAGGAAAAAAATCTAAAATAATCCTAAATAGAAACTAGTAGACTGACTGAAAACGATGTAAATCACGTTATGCCTGTTTGTATATAACCCCTCCACCCTTCTAGAGAGATTCTAAAAATTTCGTCAGGTTTCACAAAGTTCTGGATCTCAAGAAAATTTAAGAACCACTATAGGAGTGTGTGGTATACACCACTGGAAATAACTGATAATTCATTCAATATTAAGTCCTATAAAATTAACATTCATTGAGTACTTACTACCTTAAACACAGTGCTGAGTGATGCATGTTCCCCTCTGTCATCTCACTTCCTCCTCACAACACTCCTGTGAGAAAAGAATATTTTTACCCTCATTTAATACATGAGGAAATTGAAATTTGAAGAGATTAAATAACCTGCCCTTTACCCACAAACATTGTCAATGTTGTCTTACTCGTTTTTGTCTCTTCAACATCTAGAATGGTATCTGACAAATAGTAGGTATTAAATAAATATTTTCAATGAATAATAAAGGCATACTACTTCTGTGTGTGTTATCCTGCTTATTGAGCACCTCCTATGCTACGGCTTTATTCTGAGGTCTGAGAACATAAAGTATTCATAAAAGATTTTCCTTGTCCTTAAGGAGATGACAGTTTAGGGAATAAAATTTCTCGTAAACAGGTAATTTCAACGCTATGAGTACTATTTTTTCTTTACTAAGATACTCAAGTATGAATTCAGAGTTGGTGGACTTTGAGCTATAGGCACAGAAAACAAAGCAAATAGTGACTGCAAAGGCCCTAGCCTATGAAAACACAGAGATGGATAAAAGAGAATGTGAGCGGTTAACATATAAAATATGAGGAGGGTGGTGGCAGGAGATGAGTTAGGTTTAGAATCAGTTGTGAAGTATTACACAGCAAACTAAGTTTGGATTTTAGGATTTTGTTCTCTGGTTAATGAGGGATTCAGATGGATAGCTAAGCAGTGAAGTGAAAGCTCAGCTTAATTTTCAGCAAGATAATGCTGGAATTCGTGTGCAAGAAGGACTACATTCAGAAGAGACAGAAAACAGAATGTTGCAGCACTTGTCTAGGCATAAAAACTGAGGGCATTTGGCTTGGGACTCAGTTGGCTGAATAGGGAAAGGTCCTGAGGAGGGGCAGTATATAAAATTCCACGAAGAATATAAGGAAACAAAATAGGGTTTTGGGATGCGACGATTTGTGATAACTTTATATATAATTACAGTCAATTCTTGGTATTTGCAGATTCTGTATTTGCAAAGCTGCTTCCGTACTAAATTCATTGTAACCTCAAAGTTAAAACTTATAGCATTTTGGGGTCTTTTACAGACATGTGCTGAGCGGCAAAAAGTTTTAGTTGCTCAACTCTCACGGTCCCAGCTGAGGTGCAGCAAAGTGATGCTCTGCCTTCTTGTTTCAACTCTCACAGTGCAAACAAGTTTCCTTTTCCCAGTCTATTTAGTGCCACATTTCTCACATTTTGTGCTTTTTGTTCTTGATTTTACTGTTTAAAATGATGGCTAAGCATAATGCTGCTGTCTGGTGCTCCTAAACACAAGAAGCCTGTGCCTAAGACACGCCTCAGGGAAGACATGTGTGTTAGATAGACTTTGTTCAAATAGGAGTTTTAGTGCTTTTGGCCATGAATTCAGTGCTAACGAATCAATACTATTGACTATAGTGTCTGTAAACAGGGACACACATAAAACAAGGTCATGTATTGATAGATGGACAAAAATGTTGTGACCAGAGGCTCTCAGGAACCTAACCCTGTCTTCCCCTAGGAGCATTGATGCAGCATTTGCTAATTCGTTGTTCACAGCAATTTGATAGAACATAACTACTAAGAATAGTGAAAATAGTGAATAACACATGGAGTTTTTGATCTGGAAGAGATATTTGAAATGATCAACTTCAATGCCATTATTGCACAGAAGAAACTGAAGCTCGAAGATATAAATTGAAGTACCCAACACTGCATACTTATTTATCACTGAGATGGATAAGAGTTAGGACTCTTAATTTTTTCTTCAGTGGTTTTTCCACTTCACAAAAATATAAACCTTTAAACAGAGTACTCTCTGGATAGAATAGTTAAGTCAAAGTATTAGGTGATTAAATGCCCTCTTTTCAACTGGAAGGAAGGTCTATGATGGACATACATGGTGAATCACACATGTGATGCATAGTTTCTGCTCTGCTTCTCTGCCCTCATTAAGGCTAATCTTAAACTCGTGTGACTCCAGTCTGAAACTAGATACACTGAGAACCCAAGAGCCTTTCAAAGATGCCTGGAACGATCTCTCATGCACATGCACCTGTACTGGGAGGAATACTTGCCTTCTCATACCAACCATCAGCTTTCTGAAAGGTCGTAATCTAGCACAGGGGTGAAGAAACCACATCTACAGGTCAGATTTGTCCCTCTGCTTGTAAATAAAGTTTTATTGGAACTTGCCCATACTTATTCATTAACGTATTGTCTATGGCTACGTTCACGCTACAACTGCAGAGTTGAGTAATTGTGACAGAGATTATCTGGCCTTTTATATTTACTATCTTGCTCCTTATAGAAAATGTTTGCTGACCCCTGTCTAGCATATAGTATGAACTTTGATGCCATTTTTCCATGTAAATGGTCTGGGATGACAGTCTTTGAAAACATTTAATCAGTTGTCCTGCCCTTAGCTTGTGGTTTAAGATATTACATTGAGGAGCCTTATCAAAGTGTCTAGATGACGTGGGAGGGTTAAGGTTATCTTTTGTTATTTGCTGTTATAAAAACTCTGAATCAATTTAGCAAAAGTGATCCATAACTCATTTTAGCACTCATTGAATTACGTCAGTCACCTGAATTTCGGAACTCAGGGACTATAGTGGTAAGATTCTGAGTCAGCAATGCATTGCCTGCTCTAGCCCATCCTCACCAGCTGTCAGCACTACCTGAACCAATTGTTATTGTGGCTGTCAAAGCTAACTGACTTTCGAAACGAGCAGCGGGACAGAAGTAACTTCCCAAGCATCTTTCCTGTTGCACAAGCATATGTAATAAATGCTTTTATTTAGCTTAGTGACATTTGCTACCCAAGTACTGACAAAACATCGTGTATAAACAAATGTTGATTGCAGAGATTTATCTCCCCATCATAATGAATGCTAAATGCATAGAGGTAATTATACAATAATCTCAAAACCATACACAGTGACTTTTGCTTAATGGAATTACTTAGGAAAGAGTGTTTTAATTTTATGATCTGACACTTCAGTGAAAAGAATGCTGTGGTAAACATCTTAGCAGAGCTTCTACAATATTTTTATTCGTGTTGAAATGGGCACTGTCTCTATGGAGGCTTCCTGAATTTTTAAAGATTTCTTTTCTAAATTAGCATATTATGGTTGAGTTAACACATAATTTCAGTTTCTCGTTAGTCTCATAGAAATTTCTAATATAGAAGTTTTAATGCTTGAAATGGGTATTTTATGAGAAGTAAGAACTTTATAAAGTCTCTGTCTCAGAATTTGCTAGGTGTGGGTAGAGAGAAGTAGAGCTTGGAAAATTAGAGAAAGTACTAATAGTTGTGATTCCATTCTGGATATAGACCAGAGAATATTTTTTCACAGACTCTTTCTAAGGATTATAAGAATAATAGAGTAGAAATAAAAAGAAAATCATAACTATGGACGAGGAATGCAGAAAGATAGGATGTCTTGTGCTTAAATGCTCTATAGAGGAAAGAATGACAAGGGCATGGTCCAAGAATGAGGGTGAACATACACAAAAATCAAGTCAAAATGGATTCAAGACTTGAATGCAAGACCTGAAACCATAAAACTCCTAGAAGAAAACATAGGAGGTAAGCTCCTTAACATTGATCTAGACAATGACTTTTTAGATTTGACACAAAAGCAAAGACAACAAAAGTAAAAATAAACAAGTGAGTCTACATCAAATTTAAATGCTTCTACACAGCAAAGGAAACCACTGACAAAATGAGAAGGCAACCTACAGAATAGAAGAAAATATTTGCAGACCACATACCCGACAGGGGTTAATATCCTAAGTATGCAAGTAACTCATACAACAAAACAGCAAAAAAACACAAATTATCCAATTTAAAAATGGGCAAAGGGGGGCCAGCCTGGTGGCACAGCAGTTAAGTTCACATGTTCCACTTCGGCAGCCTGGGGTTCACAAGTTTGGATCCCGGGTGTGGACATGTACCACTTGGCAAACCATGCTATGGTAGGCGTCCCACATATAAACTAGAGGAAGATGGACGTGGATGTTAGCTCGGGGCCAGTTTTCCTCAGCAAAAAGAGGAGGATTGGCAGCAGATATTAGCTCAGGGCTAATCTTCCTCAAAAAAAAATAAATAAATAAAAATGGGCAAAGGATCTGAATAGACATTTTCTGCAAAGAAGGTATACAAATATCTAATGGGTACAGGAAAAGTGTTCAACATCAGTAATTATCACGAAAATGCAAATCAAAACCACAATGAGCTGTCACCTCACACCTATTAAGTGTTATCAAAAAGACAAAAGAGAACAAATGCTGATGAGGATGTGGAGAAAAGAGAACCCTTGTACACTGTTGTGTGAATGTAGACTGGTATAACTACCATGGAAAACAGTATGAAGCTTCCTGAAGAAATTAAAAATTGAGCTGCCACATGATCCAGCAATGCCATTTCTGGATAGATATATATGGGATATATATATATATATATGGGAAAGAAAATTATTATCTCAAAGAGAAATATGTATTCCCATGTTCACTGCAGCATTATTCACAATAGCCAAGGTATGGAAACAACCTAATTAGCCATCAATCAATGAATGGAGAGAGAAAATGTGGTATATATATATATATATACACACACAATGGAATATTATTCAACCATAAAAAGAAGGAAATCCTGTCATCTGCTGCAACATGGATGAATCTGGAGAATATTACGCTAAGGGAAACAATCCAGACAAAGACAAATACCGCATGGTAACACTTATACATGGAATCTAAAAAGAAAAAGTCAAACTCATAGAAACAGCAGAACAGTGGTTCTCAGGGGCTGGGGCATGGGGAAATAGGAAGAGGCTTTAAGGGGTACAAACTTTCAGCTATAAGATGAACAAGGTCTGAGAATCTAATGTATCTAATTGTACACGTTGACTACAGTTGATAACACTGTATTGTGTAACTGAAATTTGCTAAGAGAGTAGAATATAAATGTTCTCATCAAAAAAAAATCTGTGGTGATGAATGTGTTAATTAACTCAATGAGGAAATATTTTCACAATGTATGTGTATATCAAATCATCATGTTTATACTTTAAATAAAAATCTTACAGTTTTATTTGTCAATTAAACCTTAATCAAGCTGGAGAAAAAAGAACGAGCATGATGACATAGTATGGTTGTGCTGTATTTATGAGATAAATTGTAATGTGCAGAAACAATCTTCTTCTTATTATTCTTTTGGTGAGGAAGATTGGCCCTGAGCTAACATCTGTTACCAATCTTCCTCTTTTTGCTTGAGGAAGATTGTCACTGAGCTAATATCCGTGACAATCTACTTCTATTTTGTACATGGGATGCCACCACAGCATGACTTGCTGAGCAGTGTGTAGGTCTGTACTGGGGATCTGAACCCACGAACCCTGGGGTGCTGAAGCGGAGTATATGAACTTAACCATATACCATGGGACCGGCCCCAGAAATGATCATTCTTAAACATGACTTATATATTTAAGAAATATAAGAGAGTTTAAGAAAGGATATTGAAGACGTCTCAGCTTTGGGAAGGGTGGGCTATTTGAGAAGAAACGCCAAATATAAAATGGGGGTATCCAAATTATGAGCCTGTACATCTAGCTTCCACAATTTTATATTGGGTTTATTGAACTACAGTTCTAATTGTAGGCCATCAACAGCAAAAATCACTATAAATTTGAAGGCGTGTGTAGTGGTGATCAAAAAGCACTCTCCACTCCAAAGCTATTCTTTGGTTTGTGGCCTCAGGTGACCTTAGCTGAGCCTAAACCTTTTCATCTATTCCTAGGCTAATTGTGAAACCAGTGGCGATCCTGACAGCGATCTGTGATTTG
The DNA here is from genome assembly GCF_021613505.1 of Equus quagga. Taxonomy (NCBI): domain Eukaryota; kingdom Metazoa; phylum Chordata; class Mammalia; order Perissodactyla; family Equidae; genus Equus; species Equus quagga. The sequence continues at coordinate 43,418,506 of NC_060280.1, read as the reverse complement.
GGGGTCATTAGTATCAGGTATTTGACCATGCAAACCAACTAGCCTAGAGCACAAAGGCAAGAGAGCACTGATCTTCTGAGATCCATTGCTCAGTCCCTAACACCCTAATAGCGTGGACTTTACCGTCCCAAAGATATGAATTTTACATCCAGCTTTGCCATTTGTTAGGTGTGTGACCTTGGACACTTGATTTAACTCTTTCCAAAATGCAACACTTTAATTAGGTTAAAATGGAAATAATAATTCACAGGATTGGTATTTTGATTAAATGAAAAAAAAAAAAACATGTAAAGTACCTGGCATCTGGTAAGCATCAATAAGCAAGTTATTATGTAAAAACATAGTTTTACCCATTGAATGGGATCATGGGCTATATTAAAGGCTAAGTATTTCATACTGTATAAGCAAATAATTGAGATAGGCAAAGAAGGGCAGGATGGCCAGAATCTACCAAAGTGCTGTTTGAAGCCAGAATCGAACAAAAATTTATTTCTCAGATTCTAATATTAATTTGATCTTCTTCTGCCTTTAGCAGAGATGCATTTTTTACACACCATAGCATTTCATCAGATATAGTTTTTAAATCTGTGGGAAGACCTAAATGATGGCTTTGCAAAGTGGAGATTCACATGTTAATTATTATTTTGTTTTTTGCCAGGAAAGATTCACCCTGATCTAACATCTGTTGCCAATCTTCCTTTTTTTTTTTTCTTCCCCAGAGGCCCAGTACATAGTTGTATATTCTGCTTCTTCTATGTGAGCTGCTGCCACAGCATGGCTACGGACAGACAAGCGATGTGATTCTGCTCCTGGGAACCGAACCCCGGCCGCCAAAGTGGAGTGCACCAAACTTTCAACACTAGGCCTTCAGGGCTGCCTCTCAAATGTAATTCTTAAGTCTCTGCTCTAACTCTTTACAAAAAGAACCAGACAGCAGCGTCTGACATAGTGTTCTGCTCACGTGAGCCCTAAAACCAGTGTTCATCACGCCTTAGAGTAGTGCTACCTGATATAGTAATAAATAAATTTTATGACTATTCCATTTGAAAAAACAAAATCTGTAGATTAAAGTTCAGCTGGAAGACTGTGACTCCGTATCACAAGCATGACGTTTATGAAGTAGCTCCTTAGAAAAGCAAAGAAAAGGAAAGAAAAGAAAAAAGAAGATTTTACAGTCAAGCATAGCCGCCTGGCTTCCAGGGGATAAGTGCTATGTCTGGATGCCAAAGTGTTTTTTAGAAAATTCTCAAGTCTATATCAAGTATATCTAAATCTATATCAAATCTTCACCAGTGCTTTGTGTACTTTATTCTTTCAGAGCTTCCTAATAATGCTGCCTTCCCTCTGGTGCCTTAAGAAGAATCTTCTCCAAATGTTCATGCTTGGGTGAAATAAAGATTTTGTGTATAAGTTTTTAAAAAGAGAAATTTTAGGTTTTGAGGAAGACGTCTTCTCAGCCCCTCTTCTATGGCAGAGATTCAACTGCACCAGGCTTTTCAGAATTGAACTCTAAGAACCCTAGCTGCTCCTTAACATGCTCCATGAGAAAGAAGGTACCATCGTCAAATTTAAGTTAGAGATTATGTTAGAGGTTCCTACACAATCTCATGAAAATTTCAAGAAACTTCAAGATAAAAAAACTTTGTTTGCTATTGTTTAACTCAAAGTTTCCCCAAAATATATATGTAACATATCCTTTTTTCTCCTAGCTACAATATATTGTCATCTTGTGAAACTGTTCTGTGGAATGCACTCTGGGAAACATTAATATACCATCAATGACAAATGGTCACAGGAATACGAGAATGAATATTTAACTAATTACCTTATCATTTATGGGGTACCACCCTTAATTGATGATAATTTTCTATCTCCTTTTCATATCGTTGAAATCCTTCTGTCCGTGCTGTGTGGTGCATTGTCTACTGAGGACCCAACAGAAAGGGTACAACTTGTGCTGATGCTCCTCATCATAACCCTTCTTATATATAAAGACAGAGATGAGTTCTCCCTTTAGGCTCTCTCTAGGCAATTGTCTGTAACTTTTCCATCCCCAAAAGATTTCCTTTTCATCTTATTTTTTCCTCCCATGTTTTTCTGCCAATCCTTTTTAAGCAAGTTGTGAAGGACAGAACACGTTCTCTATTTTTTCAACATCTAGGCCTATCAAGGTTATTTTGCATATTGTTTTTAATTCTATATTTAGATGTCTGTTTTTAATTTCCAGACTATATCTTAGACATTCAGCTATTGACTATTAGCATGTTTGACTAGATAATTGCTTTATCAAGTCCGCTTTGCATTTAGTTTCTTTTCTGGTTTAATTGCTTTTTTTAAATTGTCACCTTCTGCAAACTTAATGAAGGTATCCTTCATCTAAGACATTGATAAAATTTTCAAGCGTCTCAGATTCTGGACTCCTCTCTCCACCTCCACCCATGCTTCTAAAATATTTCCTCAAGATAACCCCACTTGCCAGCTAACCAATCTTTAGGGTCAATGCAAATATTAAGGTCCTTGAGCACAAGTTGTGAATGTTGCTCCTCTTTGTACATTAGATCCATGCACAGTGTCTGTATATGGTAACTCTTCAATGAATGTCTGTGTAAAGAGAACATTGGACCCTTCAAAAAACCCTATCAGAATAGTATTATCTGAACCATATCTTCTGAGCTTGCTAGTGAAAATATCATTTGGAAAATAAACAACTGTCTTATGAGATCCACAAATTGTATTTATTGCTTCTTCCTTATTTACAGAGTTTGTTTTACTATGGAAATAAGAAATTAAATTAGTCTATCATGTGCTTCCGTTTCCTAAGGTCATGTTCTCTCCATGCTGAATGTGTTCTCAGCTAGATGACTGCTAGCTCACAGTTTTATAAAATTTATTTACTTTTTCATATTTTAACATTTCTGAAGTCAGGATGAATCTTACAAATGATGGCATCCTAGCATCGTGTCATAGTTTAATTGGAAGACGTTTTTCTTTCTTAGTGAGGCATATAATAATGATGAATTAGATTCAATGAAGATTGGATGAAATGTGTATTTTAATACTCTCAATATGTAGACGACAATGCTCTGTGACTGGGGATGGTGAGGTTCTTAGAGGAGAATTAGAATAATGTAATGTGTCAATTCATGTTTATAAAGAGTTCCTATGTACATCGTGTCACTTGATTAATGTAATAGCAGTGGAGTTATTCTTAGCCTAAATTTATACCTGAAAAAAATAACACACTTAAGTGGCTTGCCCAAGGATATCGATTTACAAGGACAGGAACTCTGATTATTTTATTTACAGAGCATGATATAGTGCTTGGCATACAGTAGGAACTTAATACATATTTGCAGAATGAATGGAACAATAAAGTTGTACTCAACCTTAAATTACTCTCATTTAAATACTTTTCCCTTCTTGTTATAACATTGGTCCCGCTCCCTCATCTCTCTTCAGTACCTCACTATCTTTCTTGGAAGGTAAACTCATTAAGGAGTAAAACCAGGTAAAAACACATCAAAAAAAAAATATCATGACAATGGGGCCGTCCCATGACCGAGTGGTTAAGTTCACATGCTCTGCTTCGGTGGCCCAGGGTTTCACCAGTTCCCATCCTGGGCGTGGACATGGCACTGCTCCTCAGGCCATGCTGAGGTAGTGTCTCACATGCCACAACTAGAAGGGCCACAACTAAAACATGCAGCTATGTACTGGGGGGATTTGGGGAGCAAAAGCAGAAAAAAAAAAGAAGATTGACAACAGCTGTTAGCTCAGGTGCCAATCTTTAAAAAACAAAATCATGACAATATATAGAACATTTAAAGCTGGAAAGGATTTTAAAGATGGTGTATTCCTATCTTCTTCATCTTAAAGAAAAAGGAAACTAAGGACCGGAGAGTTTAAATGATTTATTCAAGTTCATATGGCTGGTAAATGGCAGACCTTGGCCCTGAACCAGGTATTCTGGCACTTTGTGTTACACTACCACCATTTTCCTTATATAGTTGATCTGGTAGTTAAGGTCAGCTAATCTCATCTTCGGGATTAGTCTGGACTTCTAATACTGTGTCAAAATTGCTAGAACTGCCTACTTGAATTCTTCTTTTTGGTGAGGAAAATTGTCCCTGAGATAATACCTGTTGCCAATCTTCCTCTTTTTACTTGAGGAAAAGTGGCCCTGAAATAACATCTGTGCTGCTCTTCCTCTATTTTGTATGTGGGACGGCTCCACAGCATGGCTTGGTGACTAGTGCAGGTCTGTGCTTGGGATCTGAACCTGTGAACCAGGGCCACCAAAGCAGAGCACTCTGAACTTAACCATTAGGGCCGGACTGCCCCCACTTGAATTCTTCACAGGGGCTTCAACCTCAAATTTTGAAAAATAAAGCTTATTATGGCCTGTCAACCTTGTTCTGCCTCTTGTATTCTTATCTGAGCTAATGGTAGCCCCATTTTTTCAGCTAGTCTGGTGCAGACACTTAGGAATCAACCTAGATTTCTCTTTCTTTTTCACTCATATCAAAGTAACTGCTGAGTTGTGGTAATTTCACAACCTACCCACTTCTCACACCTGTCTCCTATCCCACCTACCACTGCCCTATTTCAGGCCATTGCCAGCTCTTTCCTAAAATATTGTAGTTACCCCTACTTGGTCCTCTCATCTTGGATTTTGTTCCCTAAAATGTATTATATAAATTGTAGTCCGAGTATAAAAATATATAAATATGAATCTGATCTTGATTCTCTTCCTTTTAAAACCTTTACTGTTTTTTTATCTTTAGATTTAAATTCAAGTCCTTAGTACGACCTACAAGTTCTTGCAAAATCTGGCTTCTGCCTAACTCACCACTCTGTTGCCCAATTCAACACGTACGTTATGGTCATACCAGGCATTCAAGCCTAGTGATTAAGAGCTCAGGCCCTGATCTTCACAGATAGAACCAAATCCTGGCTCTAGTTTACTAAATGTTTAAGTTTATTTTAAATGACTTAATTTCCCTAAGCCTCCATTTCCTCTTGTGCAAAACGAGGTTAATATTAGTTTCTATGTTTTTGCATTGTTGTAAAGAATAAAGGAGATAATTCATATAAAGTGTTGATTGTGTACCTGACACATACATTGTAAGCACACAATAACTATTAGCTATTATTATATTTTGTAGTTCCATGCCTTTATTCATGTAGATTAGATTTTTAGGAATGTAATTTCCTTCTTTCATAGCTTAGATCATTTCTCCTCATCACTGAAGACTCAGTTCAGTCTTCACTCAACTTAAAAAACTTCCTTAATGTGCCTTTCCCAGCACGGTTCCCACAGCCCTGCGTGCATCTTTATCATAGTATTGTTCATGCTCTACTTGCTGACTTGTATGTCTTTCCAACTAGACTTACTTCCTTGAGGGTAGCAATTGTGACTTTTAACTGTGTCCCGAGAGTCTAGTATGGTGTCTGGCACAGAGTAGGCACTTGATAAATATTTATTGAAGTGATCTAAAAACCATGAGGGTGGGATATTGCTACTGTATGCCATCTCCTGACTTGTCTATAGTAGGCAGGTTGATAAATACCTGTTGAATGGATGAATTCGTGAATTTAAATATGAATGTTCCCTTTATCAGTTTTCTTCTTAGAGTCCCTAGGTGGGCCTGAAAATTAAACTGACAAAGACATTAACAGGAGAAAAGCATATAAATTTGTTTAATGTAAGTTTTACATGACACAGGAAACTTCATAAGGAAGAAGCTGCTAAGCTTGAACATTTTTATACTAGGTTTGATGAAGAGTGGAAGGTCGTGGAAAAATGTGATAGGACAAAAGAACATGAGCTAAGAGTAGTAAACTGGGGGAAGCTTAGAAAGGCCTGTTGGTTCATGTTCCTCTCAGTGTCCTTCCATCTTTGTAGATAAAAGAAGCTACTTTCCTCCAGAGTAAGGGGAAGACATCTCTCACACGAGGGTCTCATGACCTGCTTCAGGGGAGAAGGGGGAGATCAGACAGTCCTTCCTGCACCTGTCATTTCTCAAATTCCTTCAGCTTAAAATATGCCATATTCCATGGTGCCATATTTTGGAGTAGGTTTTCTTAACCCCATCACATGACATCTCAAAAAAAAAAAACAAAAAACTCACTCTGCTATCAATCTCTGACCATCAATACTCTTTACTTCATGCCAAGATTGTTGTACAAATGGTATCTGGGATCTTTGTTACTATTTTTATTTTAGGAAGTGACCGATACTTCTGTTTGTGGCTTTAAGGCAACAACCTGTGTCTAACCATAAAGATGTGGACTGCTGCATCAGGAACCTTTGGATGTGCCCATTAGACACTCCTTCTTACAGAACAGTTCCTCCTGTCATCACAGTTGTGCTTCCTCCTAAATCTTTGTGTTTTCCTTGCAACCTCACCAAAAGAGTGTTCCACCTCTCAGATACTTTAGGGTTCATTGAACTGCTTCTGGGGCTCACCCAGATGTTGTTTTTGGTGTTACTCTGTGCATAGAAGTTGCTCCATCTGTCAGAATTTCTCCTGTGAAAACCTGCAAGTCAGATTATCTACATGAAAATATGCTAGAGTTACAATTGGGACATTCAATATCAAAGAATAATTTGCTGCTGCAGCATGGCATTGTCTGTGATAGTGATCCAGGACAGATGACCTCCTCTGGTCCTTCAGGACTGTGTGTCTGCCTCTCTCTTGACCAAATCATTAGATCTCTTCACACCTGCCTGGTTTTTGCAGTCCAGTTTTTTCATGACCATTTGTTTTTCTTCTTCATCTCTTTTTTCTTTCTCTGGCTCTATCTGACACTGTTTCTTTCCCTCTGCTTCTCACAGGGGATAATTGTCAGCAGGTTTTATATGCCATTGATGGTGTCCCAGGTGAAGTCTTACAGCTTGCATCCAGATTTAGATACTTTTATAAATGCAAGTATAGGAATTGGGACAAAAATTGTAAAATCACTAGAAACTTGGAAAGTCAGGTTATCTCAAAACATATGTTAAAATAGTAAACTTGCAAAATTAATTTCGTTTGCTCTGTAATTCTAAAGCATTTCTTTTTTACCTCCATTTGAGAACTTGCTAAGTTCTGCCTTGAATTATAGAAAACAACATGACAAACTACTGAGTATCAGGCATGGGGCCACACAGCTCATCTCATGAATGTCACATGGAATTTTGCATTAATATTTGCAGATGATCGACTTTAGGGAATAACACCAGATGACGCATTCCATCTTTCCCAACATTCTGTCTTCTTTCAGCTACTCAAACACCAAGCTCTTCATTACCTAGTAGTATAGTATATACTACTATCACCCTTGCCAAGAATGTTCTCTCCTCCATTCTCTGGTAATCATTCACTTTCTCGATCATTATCATCTCAGAGAAGATTTCCCTGACTGCTCTATCTAAACAAATTTCCCTTTATCATTTTCTATCACAACTCTTTTTCCTCTCTCCTTTACAAACTCCATTGTAACATGAAGTTATTTTATTTATTTGCCTGTGTTATTGGAGTTTCGGTCTGTCTCCTTAAACAGAGTATAAGCTTCATATATTCTACTGAGTATGCAATGGTGAAATAATAAGATATAGTGATATATAGATATTTGTCTCTGTCCCAGTTCCACCTAATATTTGGTCTTGGAACCTGATTCCTGACAAAGAGCTCCTAAAACTCTTGTAATTTCCTGAGTGATAGGGGTATCTGACACAGGGTTCCTAAATCCTTTGGAATTTCCTGGGTGATAGGAGCATCTTTTGTTCTAAGAAAACAACTCTTGCTGGGCTCCTGGTTGGGGCTTGGTCACCAGCAAGGTCAAGCCATGATTAGAAACTTGGAACTTTTATCCTCACCCCTCATTCTCCAGAGAGGGGAGAAGGACTGAAAATTGAGTTAATAATAGATCATATGTGACAAAGCCTCCATAAAAATCCCAAAAGTACAGGACTGAGAGAACTTCTAGGTTGGTGAACACACTCATGTGGCAGGAGGGTGGCACACTCTAACTCCACTGGGACAGAAGCTTCTGTACTCAGGACTCTTCGGGACCTTGCTCTATGTATCTCATCTGGCTATTCATTCGTATCTTTTATCAGGGCCTTTGTTATACAGTAAACTGGTAAATGTAAGTGCTTCACTGAGTTCTGTGAGCTGTTCTAGCAAATTATCAAACCAGAGAAGGGAGTTGTGGGTTTCCTGATTTATAGCTAATTAGTCAGAAGTACCAGAGGCGACCTGGGACTTGTGATTGGCATCGGAAATGGGGGTAGGTTTGTGAGAGTGGAGCCCTTTCACTTGAGGGATCTGTTACTAACTCCAGGTGGATAGCGTCAGAAGGGAATTGAATTGTAGGACACCTAGCTGATGTCAGAGAATTGTTTGGATGGGAATAAACCCCCTTACATTTGGTGGCCAGAAGTAATGATGAAAATAGTAGTAGTAGTAGTGTAAAGGAGAACAGTGCATTTTTCCCTTTACAGGATCCATATCTCTCTTGCTCTCCATTGTATTCCTAGTGCCTAGCCCATAGAATAAGCTCAATAAATGATACCTAATGTGTCATGCACTGTTCCAACTTCTTTACACGTGTTAACTCATTTACTCTTACAACAACCTCATCGGGGGAAGCTATTATTATCCTTATGTTGCAGTTAAGGAAACCAAGACACAGAAAAATAAGTAACTTGTCCAGAGTCACATGGCTAGTGTGTGGATGAGTTGGGATTCAAACCCAGGAAGACTGGCTCTGTAATCCATAGTTTTAATGAATACAATCACAAAGTTATATATAAGAAGTTAAATAATAAAAGAAAATATTCTAATGCAAAATCTGGTGATGCACTGGAGGAAGGGTGAAATGTCCTCAAATAACTTTGAAACACAGGTAACAATGTTGTCCCCTGAGTGTCCTCTGAAAGAAAAGAATGATTTCCAGGGCAGATAAACTATACTGTTGTAAGCATTAAGGTATTGTTAAAGTATTAGCATATCTAAAGAAAGAATGTGCCAATCATAACAAAGATTATTCTGTAATGGAAATAAACAACAGGAAAAGGAGAATTAAAGAGGTGTTACTAGGCTAAAAAACCCATCATCCTTCACCCTTCTCTCCTCAGTGTGAGAAGGAAGTGGGTGACTTGATCAATGCCTTGCAAGTGTCCTTTTTTATTGCGGTAAAATATGCATAGCATAAAGTCTACATTTTAACCAATTTTGAATGTCACTTTTAAAGGCTCAGATGAGATTTTGTGTAGCTAATGAGCAGCCATTAGGATGTATATGCCCCAGTCATATGCTTATTTCTTAATTTCTTGCTATATATAGATTACAGCAAGCATAATTTGAAAGATGCTCTGGGAGCAAGGGTTGGTTGGAGTGGTAGAAGAAAGAAAATAAGATTACTCTGCATTGCTCTGCACAGTAACCGTAAGAGTTAACTCCAATGTGGGCAGGGTGGTCTTGCAAATAACAGAAGAGTTAGCAAAATGTTTATCTTCCTTGAATGAATGAGCACTTTACTTTGGGAGGGGTCACATGTGTCCTATCTAACAGTAAACTTTTGCAAGAATCGTAAGGCATTTTTGTGACCTTGCTGGTTGAGAGATATTTAAAGTGAACGTCAAAAATGTGTTGTGTGTCTTAGAGTGTCATATCCTCACCTGACTGGCTTGCTTAATGTGTTTAAGGTAGAATAACAGACTTGAAGAAATACACTGCCAGTGAGGGAGGTGGACAATGGATTCTGGACAAGAGCTGTGAGGTTTCCTATGCATCATCATGGGAGACCTGCACAGCTTTTGAAGAATAAGAGTGAACCCAAGGACAAGAAACCAGAGTTAGGGGAAAATTGTTTGATACACCGTGCAATTTTAAATGATATAATTTTGCAACAATAAGTGAGAAACAAACCATAAAACTAAATGAGACCTGGCTCATCACCCCCTGCAAACCTCCAGGATCTTGAAGTACCACATTGAGAAGGAATTTTAATTCTTGAACTCCAGTGTAGGGGAAAGCCCCTGGGAGGGACATTTAACTCGAAAGCCAAGGGAATGACTTGAAGTGGATGGACTGAAAACAATCCGTAAATACTAGGGAGAGGTCTTTGAGGAGGAGGGGATAACTAGCAACTGGGGTTCTAGGCTTCCAAGCGTAGTTTAAGGAGAGGAGACAGTTCCCAATATACCATCTGTCTGATTCCAGCGGAGGGTGGATCAGCTACCCCAGCCCGAGTTAATAAGCATTAAAACGGCAAACTGTCTCCTTTGTTTCAAGACCATGATATACAAGCAAACATCTGCTTATCAGTTTTCCATGTAACCTGCTTATGTGAAGAAAACATACTGCTAAAGAATTTTCATGCTTGGCCCACTTGGTAATTAAAATTCTCTATCAATTAATAAAATGGCATTTTGATAGTAGCTTGGCTTGCTATATAACTGGACTATTAGGAGAGGCTGTACTGGCCATAATCTCTATGTATCTCTTCTCTTTGGATATTGTAGTTCTCATTTTACTCTAATTAACCATGATTTTATGTATTCATCCATATGATCTAGTTAATAGGACTCATCTCCTGAAAGATGATTTCATTTCTAATATATATTGAATAAATCTAGTTTCTGAGCCCAAGGGTGAGGGAAGACATGGGCTGCAGTTAATTTATCATTGCCCTTGCTTTGGTATCTTGGTAGCCAGTAAAACTGAGCTCCCCAGGTGAATTTCTTTCTGCGTTACCATGAGTCGCCATTCCTATGAAACTTCTACCTCTTGTGTGTTAGAAATATGGTGTGCAGGTTTGTATGATGTATTTACACAAAGAGATTTCCTGAACTACAACAGCCTTTGAATACCTATTTTCTGACATTTACAAATAAAACCGTTGAGGAATATGCTGCTTCATAACTAAGCTCTTGTAATGTTTTCAGTGTCATGGACTAGCACTGAATGGGTTCAATGTGGTTTTCTCCATGGCCCACACTAAAGGCATCTTTATCACACAGGGTGTTCCAGATTTTGAACATAAGCAGAAAAACTTCCCTGATGTTAATTTTAAGCAGAGGAACTTTCTCACCACTGTCTCAAGCCAATCTTTTTGCTCTGCTCCTGCAAGCTATTGGAGTTGCCAGATGATGTGGCCCACGTACAAGACTTCCTGTTTTAAAACCTGTATTCTTGCCCCTGCTCTGCTCTAATGTCCATTTGAAATAGATCCAAAAATGTAGGACTCAGGGGCCTAGAGTCTCACTCAGCTTTAATCTCTTTAGTTATTTTTTGACTTTGGATAGTTTATTCTTAAAACAGAATTTATAATTCACTATGAGGAATTTCTGTGGTGTATACTTTTCATGACTTTATATTTATAAATTCAGAGAAATAGTATATAAAAGAAAAATTGTGCCTATATTGTTTCAATACCTGCTGTTAAATTTGCTTTCGACATTTGTGGGACAGAATAATATAGCAATTTCACTGGAATCACTTATATATCTTCGTTACTGTTTATGCATCGATGCATTCAAGTTAACTGAAATTCCAATATCTCGTGGGCAGGCAGAACAGAGTCATTTAATCATTAGAGTATATCGTCAGTTCAGATTCCTTGAAAAATTAGTCTCTTTATTATTTTTTGCAAGAGATCCTTTATAGAACTTTTAAAAAATAAGTGGGAGACACAACTTGTGAAATTGCATTGCCCCATGGCTACATAGACATAAAACATTTTGTGCAAGTACGTAAATATCCATAAGTTAATGCTGTGAGGTCCTGGGGTGAGGTGGGAAAAGAGGCGTAAAAAAGGAATGCTATTAGTCTAACTATGAAGAGCTATTTTTTGGAAGGTATCTATTTACAGTTCATGGTACAAGGTCCTATTTTAAATGAAGAAAATCTTGAAATGAGGTCAAATAAAGTAATTTCTGGTACATTTTGATAAATGAGGTGTACATGAGGAGGTCACAGAAACATGTTAAAATAAGTTGGCTCCTATACAAGAGGGTCTAAGAACAGAAATGTCCCATCACATTTCTAGCTTGTGTTCCAGATATTTCTGTCCCTGCCTTATCTTTCTTATTAGTATTTTTGAGAGAAAATTGGCTCTACTTCATTTCTATATCTTCCATGGAGTCTTACACAGTGCCTTGCATAGATTTGGAATTGTGTTAGAATTGCCTTGCATTGATTTGGAATATATGGGTATATAAATGAAATTGTAAAGAACATAATTAATATGTTGGTGCCCTCTTTAAGGCACAGCTAGAGACTAGACTCTGGGGATATTGTTACAGTGAGGTTACAGCTACTTTTCAAATAAAATACTTCTTGTTATTAGTAGTAATTAAAATGAGGGAATATTTTCATATTCAATATGTTACCACAATTGGAAAACCATAGATTGCTTTTTCATGTGATAAAAACTAATTCTGATGGCAGATAATGTATCGACCTGGATACTTGAATGAAATGATAAAAACTGCTCTTGATTAGGCTGTACTTCCAGACTGGATGGTGCTGCTGGCTGGACTGAGTGTTCAGGTGTGTCTGCAGGCAGGGCTTTGCCGGTGGACAGGGCCTCAGGCTGTACTGTATGACCAGTCAGGGCCACAAGTGGTGCCCAAAGTTGAGCGGGGCTGCAGGTCATGCTATACGATCATGCAGGCCCCTGGCTGTTCTCTGCTGTTCGGCAAGGTTGCTCTCTGGTCAGGAGGAGACTCCAGCTGATCTGGCAATTGGGTGGGGCAAGAGACTCTGCTCTGTGGTTGGGCGGGGTGTCGGAGGCCCCTAGTCAGGTAGGGTTGCAGGCTATGCTCTGTGATTGGGCAGGGTCACTCGTTGCGCTCCCTTCCTGAGTGAGGCCACAAGTCATGTTCAGCAATTGACCAGGGCTACAGGCTGGGATCCACCGCCGGGTGAGGTTGTAGGCTGGACTCTGTGGCTGGGTTGGGCTGTAGGCTGGGCTCTGGAGCTCAGGGGTACTGTAGGCTGGGCTCTGAGCACGCCCAGGGTTACTGTTCAGGATCCCTGGTTAATGCAGGGCTAGAGGCTGTGCTCAGCAGTTGGGCAGGGCTGCTGGCTTGGCTCTCTGCCTGAACGGGGCTGTAGGATAGGTTCCATGACTGCCCAGGTTCTCTGGTCAAGTGGGACTGGAGGCTACATTCGGCAGTTGGGCAAAGTTGTGAACTTGTTTCCTTTCCCAAGTGGGATTGGTAGAAAGGGCTCCATGGCCAGTACAGCCTGTTGACTGGGAATCCAAATCCAGCAGAACTGCCAGATAGCCAGATGGGGCCACCCTCCGCTGTGCAGATAGACAGATACTGGCTAGGATCTCTGTTTGGGCACTGCTGTAGCAGGAAAATGGTCCACTAAGATCTGAGCACTAGTTGTTGTAAGCCTCTATCCCCTTCTCCGTCCCTATCTGATCCCCAGTAGGTGGAGTTCCACAGATTCCCCCAGTGATCCCCCTGAGGCAAGATCCAAGTGGGCCTCTCAGGAAGCATCCCGCAACACTGGGGGAGCTGGATGTCCACCTTGGGCTCTCTTTTCCTACTGGAGAAACCACAGACCCACAGGGCCCTTTTGCTATGGCGTTGTGCTGGCCTGAGGGAGGGGTGATGCGCTCAGAGTGTAGCTCCTCCTCTTACCCGTCTAATGGGCTCCTTCTCAGTCTCTGTGATCTGGGGAGTGCTTCAACCTCACCCTTGGTTCTGCGGTTTTCACACCAGTGTCTTATCTACAGATATTTGCTTGTTGGCTCTTCTTGTGAGAGGAATGAAGTCAGCAACAAGCTATGTCCTCATCTTGATCAATAATATTTATCTTAAAAAGAGAAGCAGTATCTCCTGGGCTTTCTCTTATCTAATCTGCAGAAACCACATCTGATCCTTCCACAAAATAATTCTGGCTGTGCCCAGACAGTGTTTATCAATGCTCGTGGACTAATCCTCTGAATTGTCTGTCATGTCCTCTTCTCTCATTTAACTGTGGAGCAGTCCTTTGCTTTACTCCTGATGGCAACTCAAAGAATAATGTTCCCTTTTGTTTCAGGTCATCTCCAGCTTCTGAGTGCCCAGATTGCTCTTCCGTCCCAGAAAGATCTTTAGTACCTCAAGTAAATAAATTCTTGGTGGCATTTCCCTGCTCCTTCTTTGGAAATGCCCAGGCACGTCTAAAGGTAATTACAGAAGTGTAATTATAGAATTTCATCTTTTTTATAAAAATCTACTTTTTCTTAACAAAAATGTGTTAAATACCTGCTGCACAGCTGAAATTATAATAGACCTTAGGGATACAAAAGGAAATATGATATGATCCCCACCTTAAAGGAATTCAGATTGTAGTGGGAGAGACAGGCATATTAACAACTTAAGATTTGTTTTATAAGTCCTAATCTAGATGTATTCAAATTGTTTAGATGATATATTATGTGCTAGATATAAAAAGGTACTTAGCTTTCTCTCTCCAGTTCCCCATGGTAGCTGTTTCATTTCACTAATCTCTGTCACCTACCTCCTTACTGGCTCTTAGCAGATAACTTACTCCTTGAAGGTAAAATAGGAAACTCCAGTCAGGAAATCTCACAGTTTCTTCTTGTCTCTCCATCTCCTCACTCCCACTCCCTGCCCTGCCTTTGCACCTATCTTTAGTCTTCTTCACTCCTATTTTAGTGTAAGATGTACTCTTGCTTCAGGCAAGAACTTCTCTTCATGTCTCCTCCAGCCTTTGCTCCATCAAGTATTCCCTTTTTCTCTCCCAGTTTCAGCCTATCTCCATCTGTTAACTTTCTGCCATAGGCATTGCTTCATGGTGTCAGCTCCAAAAAAGACATCTCCCTTCACATAATTCCTTTCTCTGTCTACCACAGCTTCTAGAAAGTATGGTGACATTCAGGTTATACCACAACTAAATATTACTACACGACCGTCAAAATGGTTTCAATGATAAATGCGAACCATACTATGTATTGAATAGTATCGAGCAAAAGAGACTCTCAGATAGTGCTGGTGGTACATTCATTTTGGAAAAAAAGTTTAGCTTTCTAATACATTAAAGATAGAGATACTCTATGATAATGTAATTCCATTCCTGAGAATGAACACACACACAGAAATGTGTGGTTATATTCATGAAGAGACATGGAAAATGATGTTATGGAAGCACTATTTATAATAATCATGAAACTGAAAAAAATAAAAATTGCCACCAGTTTTAGAATAAACAAATTTTTATATACATATATCATGGAGTATTATATAGTGATGCAAATGAATGAACAGAATTATACCCACAGCAGGGGTAATTCTCACAAACATAATGGTGAGCAAGAAGGAAGACTCAAAAGAATACACGTGGCATAATTCCATTTATATAGTTAGGAAAACAAACAAAACTAAACTATTCTCTTTAGGTATGGATGATTTGGAGGTGAAACCACAAAGAAAAACAAAGAAGTGATTATCATAAAAATCAGGATAGTGGTTCCCTTTGGCACGTGGGTGAGAAAATTATTGGGACTGGGCATCAGGGGCCTAATTCTTAATAGCAACAAATTAAACGGCAGCTATAAAAATAATTTTCATGGGCTGGCTCTGTGATGTGGTGGTGAAGTTTGGGGTGCTCCGCTTCAGCAGCCCGGGTTCACAGGTTTGGATTCTGGGCATGGACCTACACCGCTTGTCAGCCATGTGGAGGCCACCCACATATAAAGTGGAGGAAGATTGGTGTAGATGTTAGCTTAGGGCTAATCTTCCTCAGCAAAAAAAAATAATAATTTTCAAATAGTGAATAACAATTTCATAATAAACATAAGAATCTTGCTCATCTTAGCTATCATTGAAAGATCACAAGTTTCGTGGTTTTGCCTATCAGTAGCCACTCTTCTGAGCAGCAATCTTGGGACCTTCTAAGAGTACCCAGGATGGATCTCCAACCCATGCATGTCCAGAGCACCTAAAACTAAGCCAAGTTTTTTCTCCCCAGCTCCACAACCCAGAGTAAGTTTTACTTTTACTGATGAAAACTTTTCTTTGGCATTAGAGCAAAACCCACATAATATTCAGTTTTACTTATCTATTTAACACTTATGAAATGCTTTGATTTTCTTACTGTTTTACAAATATTAACTTATTGTAAGCTCATAACAATCTTTTGAGTCACATATTACTGTTATTTCACTTTTTATTGATGAAGAAACTGAGGCAAAAAGAAGTTAAGAAACTTGCCCCATATTACATAGCTTGTATTGCTTAAGGCAGATTTCAAACCCAGATATATCTAGTTTCAGAGTGGGAACTGTTAAGTACTACATTATATTATGTCCCAATACTGTGTATAACTATTTGGATTAAAGAGATATCAAAGGTAAAAATACGCAAAGAAACAAACTTCAGGGGCCCAGAGATGGAGTACTGCTGTGAACAGACGATAACATTTCAAAATAGAAGGACTGATTTCCACACCCCCACTCTACTCCTCACTTCCCTCCCACACAATTTTACTTTTCCCCCAGATTTTCCCTGTCTCAGTAAATGGTACCCTATTGCATCCAATTGCTTAGGTAAAAAATTTGAGCCATTCTCTTTTTCTTTTTCCTTCATTTGCTTCATCCAATCCTTCACTGAGTTTTTTCTGCTTTACTTCCAAAATATATTCTAAAGAATCACACAGAAAACATACACTGGAATCTTTTATTCCAGGAGTCAGCAACATTTTCTGTAAATGGCCAGATTTTTGGCTTTGTGACCACATGATCTCTGTCACAATGACTCGAATCTGCTTTTGGGACACAAAAACCATGGATAATACATAAACAAATGGGCATGGCAATGTTCTAATAAAACTTTATAAAAGCAGACAGTTGTTTGCTGATCCATATGTTATTTTAACAACTTTAAGTATCAAATTATGTACTCTATTAACTTACTTGCTACAGGATGCATTGTCCATAATTGGTGCTCAATGCAAAAGTTCTGAATAAATGGCTTAAATTATTGTATCACATTAATTTCAATCAAACCACCTGTGGTTCAGGGAGAAGACAAACATTACTTCAGGTTAAATTGCTAACTATTGGGTTTCAAGATTTTTCCATGTTTTTTTCATTTTAATGAATATTTCCTAAGATTGAGTCTGAAAGCACAAAACTCTGATATTTCTTATTTGGGGTGATTAGAAACTGCTATGCCCTCTCATCTCTACCATAAATTGTAGATGTTGTTATTTTTAAGATTGTGGATGATATAAAGGGAGAAAACCACTTTTTTGGGCTTATCTCTGTTTCATCTGGAAGCAAATGATTTCATTTTTCTCCAAAGGAAAATTGATTCTTGGTCAATCAGTGGTAGAAAGTTCTATTGTGTTCTGCCATAAACAAGTACTGATTTAATCATCATATTTGGATTATTATGTGACTGATTCATGCACTTATGTACGTGTGTGTGTGTGTTTGTGTGTGTGTGTGTATGTGTGTACATAGGTTGGAGTGGGGAGAGGTAGTGATTGTTCATAATACAAGACCATGCTGGGTACCCAGTAGACATTTAATCAATCAATAGATTGATAACCTTAAAGGGAAAAAAATCCACTCCAATTCTCTCTTCTTTGAACTCTCTCATCACTTAACTTGTTCTGTACAATTTAACACTTTTATGGGCTCTCTGGTTTAAGTTCCGTGGTTGTTTTATGTGCAAAGTTTTATTTATTCAATATTTTTTCTAAAAGAGTTTTTAGTTATTGCCTTTAATTCCTTTAGTTTCCATATCCAAGCTGATTGCTGGCTTTGCCATTCCTTTGAAATTTCTCACTCACATGTACATGCAACAGTAGATAAGTCTCAAACTGCACTGGTAAAGAACGTAGTGAGAGATTAAGAAATGCTGGACGAAGATTCTGCAGCTCGGATGGCTGGTTTAGGCTTTTTGGGGTTGCTAATAGGGATCAGCAAAGAAGAAATGATTCAAGACTTAGTCCAGGGAAATTTGGGAGAGGAGACGAAGGGAATGAGTATTTAAGACTGTACGCCAACTGTCTCCTTCTCTCCCTTATGAGCTCTCTCGTCAATAAAATCGAAGTAGCTCTCTCTTTTCATGTGTATGGACTATTTCAGGACCCTGGGAGCTGTAATGAGCCTTGCTTTAACACTGACTTAAAGTAAGTAAGAAAGGACAAGACACAAGCTGGTACTGCTTACATCTGAGTTAGACAAATAGGGTCATCCAATAAAGTGGGCATAGCTTAAACCCCAGCATTATTAAAACATGCTTACCTAATTGATAAATTTTTTCTAGTAATGATATTCATGGTATTAGGATGTAAATTACAAAACCACGGACTAGAAAGAATATTTGTGACCAGAGAAATAAAGAAATTTGTGTAGGGGCTTGCCCGGTGGCGCAGTGGTTAAGTGCAAATGTTCTGCTTCGTTGGCCCGGGGTTCAACAGTTTGGATCCTGGATGCGGACATGGCGCCACGTGGCAAGCCATGCTGTGGTAGGCGTCCCACATATAAACTAGAGGAAGATGGGCACGGATCTTAGCTCAGGGCCAGTCTTCCTCAGCAAAAAGAGGAGGATTGGCGGCAGAGGTTGGCTCAGGGCTAATCTTCCTCAAAAAGAAAGAAATTTGTTTAAAATCACAGTGAAGATCTATGGTGCAATGAGAACTTGCCCAGGTTGAAAACATCAACCTGGTTCCTATACTATCAAACAAAATTGTGAATTTACATGCAGTAAAATTTAGCCTTTTGGTGTATAGTTACGCAAATTTTGAAAAGTGAATATAGTCATATAACTATCACCATAATCAAGGTATAGAATAGAATAGTGCCATCAATCCCCAAAATTCCCTCATCCTGTCCCTTTATAGGCAAGCCACCTCCCAGCCTCAAGCCCCTGGCAACCCCTGATCTGTTGTCTTTTAGTTTTGCTTCTCCCAAAATGTTATACATATATGGAATTGTACAATACATGCCCGTTGAGTCTGGCTTCTTTCCTTTAGCAAAACGTGTCTGAGATTCGTCCATATTGTTGCATGTATCAATAATTGATCGCATCCTCTTAATTGCTGAGTAGTCTTCTATGGATGGATGTCACATGATTTTTCTTTAATCCATTCATCAGTTGAAGGACATTTTGGTTGCTTCTAGCTTCTAACAATTATAAAATGCCGTAAAGATGAATAAAGATGACGTAAACATTTGTATTCAGTTTTTGTGTGAACATAAATTGTCAGTTCTCTTGGGTAAGTACCTCAGCATGGAATTGCTGGGTCATGTGGTAGTTTAGAAGGAACTGCCAAACTGCTTTCTACAGTGGCTGTACCGTACTGTAGTCCCGTCAGCACTGGATGAGTGTTCTAATTGCTCAGCTTCCTCAGCAGCACTTGGTATTCTCCGTTGTTGTTTTTCATTCTAGTATCTATGTAACGGAATTTCATTGTGGTTTTAATTTGCATTTCCCAAATGGTAATGACGTTGATGATTTTCCTTAACTACTTGCCATCTGTATTAACTTTTATATATTTCTACATATTGTTGCTATAATAAATTACCACAAATTTAGTGGCCTATAAAACAACACAGATTTGTTATCTTACCGGTCTGGGGATCAGAAGTTTGAAATCCATTGCACTGGGATCAAATCAAGGTCTTGGCAGATCTGTGATCCTTCTGGAAATCTATGGGAAGATTAATTTTCTTGCCTTTACCAGCTTCTGTAGACTACTTACATCCCTTGACTTGTGACCCCTTCATCCATCGTCAGAGCCAGCAATATAACATCTCTCTTCTAAGACCTCTGCTTCCATATTTATATCTTTGATCTCTGAATCTGATCCTTCCTCCTATAAGGATTATTGTGATCAGGTTAAACATACCTAGGTAATCCAAAATAATCTCCTCATCTCAAAATCTTTAATATAATCACATTGTCAAGGTCCTTTTTACCATAAGTAAGACAATGTATTCACAGGTTCTGGGGTTTAGGATGGAGACATCTTCGTGGGGAGGGGCATAGCACAGCTTCCCGAACCATCCATATACCTTCTTTGATGAAATTTCTTTTCAAATATTTTCATCACTTTTTATATTGGGTTGTTTGTTTTTATTGTTGAGTTTTGAGAATTCTTTATATATTCTGGATGCTAGTACTTTGTCAGATATGTGATTTGCAAATATTTTCTCCCAGTCTGTGCCTTGTTTTTCCATTCTTATAACAGTGTCTTTCACAGAGCAAATAAATTTGTCTATTTCTTCTTTCAGTTCTATTAAAGTTTTTCCTTCACAATTTAACAGCTCAGTTTTCAAGTGCATATACATTTAGAATTTTATTTCTTGCTGAATAGACTTTTTTAAAATCACTAAGTAATATCCTTGGCAATTTTTCTTGTTTTGAAATCTAGTTTGGCCAATATTAATATAGCTCCTGCAGCTTTCTTTTGATTAGTATTTGCTTGGTAGCTCTTTTTCCATTCCTGTAATATTTATATCACTACATTTAAAGCATGTTTCTTATAGACAACATATAGTTGGGTAGTGGGTTTTTTTCCTGTCCAATGTGACTATTATTTTGCTTAATTTGTGTTTTTAGATCATTACATTTAATGAAAGAGATTGATGTATTTATTGGATCAATAAATGATCCAATATGATTGGATTTGGGTCAATTATTTTTTTTTTCCTTCTGTTTGTTCCTATAATTTTGTTCCTCTGTCTCCCTTTTTCCCATCTTCTTTTAGATTATTTGAATATTTTAATATTCCTTTTCAATTTATGTATTGCCTTTTTGGCTATATCTGATTGTATTATTTTTCAGAGGTTATTCTAGAGATTAAAAAATATATGTCTTATTTTTCACCATCTACTTAGATTTTACCCCCTCAAAGAAAGTATAAATGCCTTATAACCATACTCCTTTAATTTCTTTGTCTTATACTTTAATGTCATATGTGATATATCCATGTTCTTGGAACTAACCACTAGACAACAGTATTATTTTTGCTTTCAATAGTGATTCGTATTTTAAAGAAATCAAAAGAGAAAAACAATTGCCTTACATTTGCCCACATCTTTACCGTTTCTGTTGCTCTCCCTTCATTCCTGAAGTTTCAAGTTTCCCTCTGTTGTCATTTCCCTCTTCCTGTAAAACTTCCTTTAGTATTTCATTCAGAATAATTCTCTAGCAACAAATTATCTTAATTTTCTTTCATTCAAAATATTTTCTGCCTTTATTGGTAAAATATATTAGAAGATAATTTTTTGAATATAGAATTCTAGGTTGACAGTTCTTTTCTTTTTATACTTTAAGGGTATTGTTCCACTGTCTTCTGGCCTCCATGGTTTCTGATGTGAAATCCACATATATTTGAATCATTGTTGCTATAATATAATGTATTGTTTTTCTGTTGTTACATTATATATATATATATATAAAATCATTTATTTTCAGTAGTTAATTATCATGTATTTTGTTACGATTTTCTTTGAGTCTATCCTGTTTGGCATTTACTGACCTTTATTTATACCTTTCACCAAATCTGAGAAGTTTTCAGCCATTGTTTCTGCAAATATATATGTATATATATATGTTTAATGCACCAATCTCTTTCTTCTTCATCATTGGAACTCCAGTGATATGAATATTAAACCTCTGATATTGTCCCACAGGTTCCCAAGGCTGTGTTCTTTTTATAAAAATATATTTTCTCATTGATTTTTAAATTGGATTATTTCCATTATTCTATCTTCTAGTGCACTGATTCTTTTCTCTGACCTCTTCATTATTCTATTGATATCATTAGTGAATTTTTAAAGTTTCAGATATTACATTTCTCAGTTATAAATTTTCTATTTGTTTCCTTTTTACAGTTTTTATTTCTCTATTGAGAACTTCTGTTTTTCAAATTTATTTCTAGAGTGTTTTTGTCTCAGAGAGTATGCTTAGAATAGCTGATTTAAAGTCTTATCTAGATCTCAGGTTTGGCATCTGTTAATTATCTTTTTTAATTGGTCACATATTCCTGGTTCTTTGTATACCAATTCATTTTGAATTATATCCTAAACATTTTGAACCTTACCTATTAAGTTCTGAACCCTGCCAAAATCCTCTGAAAAATATGTTTTGTCTGTTTTAGCAGTCAATCGTTAAAGTTAGATTCAAACAGCAAGTTCTGTCCAACGTTCAACATTAGTTTACGGATCCCTTGCTACACGGCTTTAGGTCTGCTCTCTATGTGTGCCCCTCAGGTCGTAGTTTGGGAACTGACTGGTGGTTAACATCATTGTTTAGTTCTCATAGCCTTTGCTGTGCTTCTTTGTGTCGACTCCACGCACACACAGTTTGAGGATGAGTCTGGGACGTGTGTCAGTTCATTCGTAGAATTAAGAGGTCTTCTCTCCAGCTTCCTTCTTTGCAGAATCTACCCTCCACCTTCCAGCATATAGGACATCACTTTTCCCAATTTTACTGGTCAGAAAAGTAGGACCTTCCTGTAGTGTTAGCCTCCTGGTCTGTCACACAGCTCTATGTGACTGGCAGTCCTGAGAGAGAAAGGGCAAGAAAAGAGAGAGAAATAACAGATTTTATTCACATTCTTTATACATAGAGCCCATTTTCTGAGTTTCTCTTGACGAATATTTTCTTTTCCCTCTTTTGGGGTTTTAGATGCCCATCCCGATGCTGCCGCAGTGACGCTTGGTGACTGGGGCTACCCATGGGCAGAACGTGGAGAGAAGAAAACAGAAACAAAATGTGTCTTCTCACACTCTTCAGCTCACAGTGGGGCCTTTTCTGGTCTTCTGGCCAGAAAGTAGGAGTTTCTCTCTGATATTTTGCTCTATGCAACTCCTGCGACTTTTCCAAATTGGAGCCTCATTCTGTTCAAGCTTATAGACAAAGGAGGGAAACAAGTTTGGAAATCATCGCCCTTATGAGTCTTTTTTGTGTTTTTACCCCCCCCCCCCCCCCCCCGCCCCACTTCTCCTGCTAGTATTTAATTTTTAAGTTTCCTCAGGTAGGTAATTTTTTAACTCTGTCTGAGTTTTTAATTGTAATCACTTGGAAAAATAGGCCGTAGGGTGCTTAGTCCATCTTAGACAGCATTATTAAATCTTCTTGCTAATATTTTGATCCAGCTTTCCTCATTTTCTTCTTAGAGAGAGAGGTAACAGAGTGTGGTGGATACAAGTAAGTTCTAGGACCAGAAAGCCTTGCTTTGAATTATAGTTCCATTGCTTACTGTGTAAAATAGGACTTAGCATTATTTTAATTTGTAAAATGGGGACATAGTAGTCACTTCCTCATAGAGTTGCTTGAGGATTCAGTGAGTTAATATATACAAAGTGATTAGAACAGTAACTGACACTAGATCCATGATGTCGCACAATTCTAAAGGGTTCCATTTACTGTAGATGCTCACAGGGATTGGTGAGTTTGGAGTTGTGCAATGTGGTGGCAGCTCCTGAGACAGCTATTATTATTATTATTATTACTATTATTAATTATTATGTCTTCTCGATTCTTATGCTGTTTTACACGTCTAATTAAAAACTAAACCTATTCTTATTTATACTTTTAAACAATTGTCCTTTGAGATAGAAGTTGGACGGACATGGTTGAAAAGATCATCTTCAATATGACATCTACTTTTATCTTAAACAAAAAAATGCATAAACATTCTTTAGAGAGATTAATGCTTCTTACAGATTTACGCTCAACTGGCTCATCACCAGCAACGGAGGAGATGCTGATTCTCCTCTTGACCTGAGGCGTCCTGCCATGTTGGCAGAGAGGCATGGCATTCTTTGGAAAGACGCTTCTGCAGTATGCTGCGTGTAGTCACCAATTCTTTTCTCTTCCTAATGTGACTTACCACCAATCATCCATAAGCTTGAGCTGAGTCTCTTAGGAGGATTTCCATGCAGTTTTCCCCTGGAGAATTTTATACCTAAAACATAATTACACATTGATCTGGTCACAAATCCTTATGTCAGTACTCATTTCCATCTCAGATTCGTTCAAAACTCAAGAGACTATTACAGAGTTATGAAATACAATGTTGATTTCTATTGGGAGTTTTTCTTAGATTCAAGAGTGAAGGAATTTGAAATGCTTAATTCCTGAGTTGTTTTAAATTTTTTGATCTTCAGAAAAAACTTATGTTCCCCTAAGTATACCATGGTCGTTTGATGATTCCTTCTTTAATTCAAAATATAACATTGTGGGGCTGGCCTGGTGCCGAGTGGTTAAGTTCAAAGGCTCCACTTTAACGGCCCAGGGTTTCACTAGTTCAAATCCTGGGCGCAGACATGGCAGTGCTCATCAAGCCATGCTGAGGCAGTGTCCCACATAGCACTACCAGAAGGACCAAGTGGAATATACAACTATGTACTGGGGGCTTTGGGGAGAAGAAGAAAAAGAAAAGAAAGAAGATTGGCAACAGATGGTAGCTCAGGTGCCAATCTTTAAAAAAAAAAAATAGCATTGTGGCTAAGAATGTTAAGTTTAAGAATCCTGGATTTGAATTCTGGCTCTGTCATTTCAAAAGCATGACTTTTCCTTTTTGTATGTCAGTTGCCTCATCTGTAAAATTGGGGTGATAGCATTATTTTCCTCATAGAATAGTCATGTGAAGAAAATAACGTATTTGTAGGGCCCAGAGTAGCCTCTGATGTATAAATATGTGCTACTTTATTCTTACGATACAGATGAAAAAGCTGAGGTACAGAGAAGTTAACGAAACTGTTAATCTTGATGCTCTCTGGTCTCTCCCATCCTCCTCTTCAGCGGTCTGAACTATAATGTTAATAAATTTTTTGCTTTCTTGTCTTAGTGATTGCACGTTGAGGGATGTGGTCTTTCAAGAAAATTAGGCATTGATCTTAGCAATTTTTGGTAGTGCAGAAAATGTGATAAAATACCACAATTTTAAGTACTAACTTACTATTGCCTCCTTTCCACGTGTCCTTAAAAAAACTACGAGACAAAGAAAAAACTAAAGGGGGGACCAAAACATGTAGGAAAGTACTGTTTGCAGCTACAACACCTTTCAAAATGCTATGCTTAGAAAATTGGACCTGAACTTCAGGAAGGCTTGTTTCATGAATTGTTCTTAAGTCACTAAAAACTTCTGAGATGTCTTTTGTTAGCAAAAAATGTAAAGTGCTGTTGTTAACAAAAGTTCTGAGATTTATTATTGTGATATTTGCAATTCTGGTTAGGATGCTTAGTTAGCCAGAGGATTCTGGGTAAAACAAATATTGTAGGAAAGGAATTCACTGTTTCCTTGCTGGATCATGTTATTTAGGATCCTAGTTTCATCTCTTAAAGGCATCCTATAGATAGGTCTTATTTCTCCTTTCTTCTCTGGGGAGTCTTTGCTGGGAATGGTCAGGTGACTGAAAACAACTGGAAGAGCAGGGCCACTTGAACTTCTGCACCTGAACTGCTGCCCTTTCCCTCCCCCCAGGCCAGGGACTAACCAGACCTGAGTGAGGCCCCTAGAAGGAAATTGCTCTTTTACTTACTTTGAGATGTTTTGATGCTTATTACCATTTTCAAAGACATTCTTGAGATTCCTAGCCTTTACTATTCTTAATTTTAGTCATTTGTGTTAAGTAAAGCTGCCTGATCTCTTACTGAGGCTGTATCGGAAAAAATAATTAAAAATCCATACCATTTTTCAGATTGGCAAGACTTTTCCATTGTGATCAGGTGCTATTAACTTAATCAATTGAGTCATGTGGACTAGTAATTCTAGCCAACTAAATAGTATTATTTAGTATTTGGTGTGTGCCATGAACTCTGCTAAGTACTTTATGTCTTCATTTAATTCTCACAATGAAACTATGAGGTAGATATTATTATTATTATTATTCCCATTTACAGGTGAGGAAACAGCAGTAAGAGTGGCTGAGTAACTGAGGACACCCAGCTAATAAGCGCAGTGCTGGAGCTGAACTCTGATGTCTGCCTCTAAAGCCCATGCTTTTACTCACATGGCTCAATTCAGCTCTGCATCACCCCCACCCCTGCCTCGGTTTACCTTGTTAACTCTGGTGACATTATATGAGTTTCCATTTAGAGCATGTCTATCTGACGTAAGAACCTTGTGGTAGAGTTGGTATGTGAACATTGCTTTTTATTTTTTTCTCCGATGAAATTTTCCTATTTATATCTATAAATAACCTTGGAACAAACTCTTTCTGCATAAAACATTTCATGAATAATTGATATGATATGTAGGTAAATCCCAATGCTATCTGTGGGGTCAGAGTATTTTAGTTATTTTTGAGAGTCTGAAGAAGATTAAATTTTCAATGAAAATTCCTTGATCCAGGCACTTATGTCCCAGTCATTACGTGGTCTTGGAGGCACATGCCTGTGTCTGACAATTGACCCAGCTTAGAGGTGCTATTATACTTTGCCTGATCTGAAGATTAAACAATTGGTACAACACACATGGATGTAATTCCAGTGGGTACCATTCAACATTCCCTTAAATTTGAAAGTCATGAGATTGTCAATGATCAGCTATGAGCTTGGCAGATTCTTCGCTCTCTGGCATCCTCTGCAGGCAACATTCAAGGCTAATAGGACTGAGCCCGGAGAAGACAGAAGGCAGGTATTGATAGCCCAACAGGGCAGGTGTGTGTGTGTATGTGTGTGTGTATGTGTACATATAACTTATCATATTATTCAAGGACTTTGGAAACTATCTACTCACTTATATTCTAGAGGCCTTTTGAAAATCCAGTCAGTATTGTGGCTTATCAGGAACTCATTGTACCTAGCTTTATACCTGCTGAACAAAATAAAAGGGAAAGGAAAACGCTGGATGAGGCATTGAATTTCAGAAAGTATTTTTGAGCACAGGTTTTGCATGATATTGATTAATTGTCTTCTATTGTATCATTCTATGTCACAAAATACATGAAGTAACAGACACGGATACCATTCAGGGAAACGACTTTCTAAAGACATATTCATATTTGTTTGCTCTCTTATTCATTCACTCACTGCATTCTTCAACAATATGTTGAGCTCAAATTAGATAACAAGGTACTAGTTACTAGTGATAAAAAGTAAATAAGGTAAGATACCTGACTTTGAAGAGATTATGGTTTCATAAGAGACCAGACATGTAAGGAAACAATTGCAATGGGGGGGGGGGGGGTGTGTGTGGTGATTAGTTACAATGCCTGCCTGTGCAGGATGCATATGGCAGCATTTTTCCATGTCAGTATGAATATTTCATCAACATCATTTTCCATGGTGGCATAATATACTTTTAGGTAAGTATTCATTGTATACCTGACCATTTCTAAACTTTTGGAAAATTTATGTTTTTACCCTAATGTTTTACTATTATAAATGGTACTAGAGTGAATAATATAATATTTTTTCTGCATTTTCCCTTTGCATAGATAATTGGAATAGTTATTGCTCAGTCAATGGGTATCAAAATTTTAAGATTCATGATACATATTATAAATTGTCTTAAATGTTATGAATTTATGCCCCTCTAGAAATATATGAATGTTCCCATTTCACTGAATCCTTGGCCAACATAATATGGTGTATTATATATACTATGCATTACATTATGATCTGGAAAAAATCCCTGTAAATTAGATAAATAAAAATGGCATTTCATATTATTTTCTATTTCTTGAGTTATTAGCATTTTCACATTTTTTTGTTATCCAGCTACATTTCCTTTTTGGTGAATTGCCCATACATCCTTTTCTATAGTATCTGTTAAAATATTAGTAATTTCTTATTGATTGCATGAATTCTTTATGCATTAACAAAATTAACCTTTGACTTTCATATGTGCTTCAATGTGTTATTTTCTATGAACCTCCACTAACAAAACCACACAAAGCAAAATATTTATTTCATCCCTAAAATGTGCTGAGAATACAAAGAAAGAATAAGGCACCTACCAACACACTGTCTTGTTGGGCGAGGGCAGACTGCATCACTAACCACACTGAAATGTGAGAAAATTATGAATATATTGTTCTGAGGGAGCAAAAGAAGGATCAGACTGCAATTTGTTGAAAATATGCTCTTATACTTGACATTCCTTTGAATTTGGTCCAAACGCTTCACCATATCTGAATGGTGCTCATTGTGTAGGTAAGTGTGAGACTCGAGGTGGCGTCTTCATGTTTGAATAAGTCTCAATTTTTGTCTACCCAGCATGTGAACCCTCTTTTGTATTTGGAGAATCCCCTATCTTTAAGTTTGGGGTTGGGTGGGGAAGGAAGTAGACAATTCTCGTTCCATAACCTCCCCAACTTTATTTGCCGCAGGGCTGTGGCTTCTGACCCAGGCTGGGCCCGTCAGACTCCATCTCACAGGAGGTTGGACAAGTGGACAAGCGCTTGTGGCATGGGAGCAGCCGTGGCCCCGTGGAGTCCTCAGAACCAGCAGCACTGTCCACTGTCCACTGAAGGCCATGTGGTAGCACAAGCTGTAGAAACCCAGAATCAATGGGAGCAGCAGATTCTGTGGCATTATTTGGGCTATAGTGCAAGTGTCATGGCTTCTTCTTTTTTTGCCCTTTTTCTCATGCAGGTCTTCTTGGTGATTCTGTAAGGTGCCCAATAGCTGTTACATAAATTTCTCTCTCTTTTTTTTTTTTTTTATTTTGAGGAAGATTAGCCCTGAGCTAACTACTGCCAATACCCCTCTTTTTGCTGAGGAAGACTGGCCCTGAGCTCACATCTGTGTCCATCTTCCTCTACTTTATATGTGGGATGCCTACCACAGCATAGCCTGCCAAGCAGTGCCATGTCCGTACCCAGGATCTGAACTGGTGAACCCCACGCAGCCAAGAAGTGAAACGTGTGCACCTAATCGCTGCGCCACCCAACTGGCTCCTTCTTTTTTTTTTTTTTAGTTTGAATCATTGTGTTGAATTTTGTTGCTTACTGTGTTGCTTGCATCTTGACCAGTACAGTTATAGTTGCTAGCTAAACATAGATATAGAGCAGGTATGACTCAGAAAAACTTGCCAATTTAGAGGCTCACTAGCTGGCTCAGACCTGTTTTCCAGAAATGGTAAGTGAGGTCTAGAGAAAACTAGCTAGTGACCCAAAGCTCTCCTGAAGCTACTGGGTTACAGAGCCAGGGCTGGAATCCTGTCTCCTAATGGCTGATATTCTCTTTGCACTTTTCCTCAGTCCTTGTACAATGATTTGTGTGTTTCTCTGTCTGGTCTCTGTGCTTGCCCAGGTCGCATCGATCAGCTCCTGTGCTTCTCAGGGCTAGATCCTTTGTCCTCTTCTAACTCCTGTTTTTTCCTCCACAGCACGGTTCTGCACGGGGTCAGAAACACAGAGGGCACCTGACTAAGCGTCTGTGGGCTTAAGTGAAGCCCAAGGGAGTATGTGAAGAATAGGCATATTCAAAGTCAAGTCAGTTCAATTCAATTAGTCAAATATATCATAGGTTATACTAGATCGCGAAGCTAAACAAGAGCAGTCCCGCTATTCAAGGAGTCAGGAATATACGTGTGTGCGTGCGTGTGTGTGTATACGTATATTCTTGGCATTTCTCTCTCTTTCTTTGTATATATGTGGTCAGTCTATCTATCTACTTATCTACCATTTATCTATCTATATATTGTCTATCTATCCATAAGTCAGAGATAAGTAAGCCTTAATATAAAACAGATGATAAATGAAACCATTTAACTTTTTTTCTCTGAATTAATACACTTCGTACTGGTTACTTTATTACAAGGTAGTGAGTTTGGCAAATTCCTTTATGTTCCCCTTTTAAAAAATCATTAAAAAATGATTTGTGATGCCTTTAAGAAAAAAATAAATTAGGTTTTTAATCATGCTATAGGATTGACATATTCAACATTTCTCTCTAAAAGTAACATTAGCTCAATCCGACTAACCATTTGGGTAATAACTCAAACTGAGAAAAAGAGTACTAAGGTTAATTATACACTTTTTCTAAGGCTCTGTAATTGCTTCATTCATTTTAATTTTGCATCCCTAGGTAAGTTTCTGGCACTTTGAATCCCATGGTCTCCAATGGTGTGGCAGGAATTGCTCATACTTCTTTGGCTTCTCTAGAGAAGCCAGCCCAGGATTCAAAACCAGTAGGCACACCAGGACACCAGGAGTACTTACCTGATTAATACCAAAGCATTCTTTGAGAGAATCCTTTCCAGGCATGGGTCCTTTTGTGGCTATGAAAATGCCTAGATCATTTTTATTACAGAGTTCACTATTCCTGTTATATGAAACCCCTAAATATGATTTGATGATTGATTTAGGGTATATATGATAGGTTTAAGGTATATATTTCCTTATTCAGAGATTTAAATTTTAAATTTTTTTACCTTTCATAATTTTAATATATGGAGTATATTTATACAGAATTCTAATAATGTATGCCCTAGAATCTTCTTTACATTTATCCTGAGATTTACAATCTAAATATTTATTAGTCTAAGTTCTGGATCAGATGTGAATTCATTTGAATGAGCTAACTGAGTGTTGCTTCTTGAAATTTCAGTATACAGAAGAAATACAAGACAGAAATACTTATTAATGGTAATTAATGACCCCTAACTGCACAGCCTTTAGAGGACTAATTACTGTCCTGTTTTGAGGTGTAACCACAATATTATCCTTTCATACTGAAATTGGTATGTTCTGCTCCAACATAGGTAGACATCGATTTGTGAACCTTCGACAGTCCTCCTGCTTCCTGGGTCATCACATTACAACTCAGTAGGCCAGCAGGCAGTGTGCAAATGAACCGACTTCAGCCTGCTTGTTTCCTGACCATGCATGTGGGGGTTCTTGTCCCCGTTCAGTTGATAAGTAGCAGCTAAAAGCCAAGGACAACAGCAGATTATCTCAATGGCTCTTTCACTCCTGTTTATTGTGTCAGAGAAAAGAGGTCTGTGTGTACAAATGAGCTGTGTTAAAAGAAAAGTGAAGAAGGGAGAAAGGCACCCAAAAGTATCAGTCCAAGAAAAGGTGACTGTATATAACCAGGAGACAGCGTGCAGCTATTAAAATGCCCAAACATATTGAACAATGGCAGTTTAATGAGATAAACACCTGGTTTCCAAAGATGGCCACCATGAAAAGAACAGTATGCACTTATCTGGTCGTATAAATTGAGCACAGAGTAGTCGTCCTGCGTCTAAGTATTGGAGTCAGTCTGCCTGGAATGGAATCCTTAGCTACATCATTTGCTTTCTGTGTGACCTTTGGGCAAGTTACTTAACCACTCTGTGTCGCAGCTTGCTCATTATGTGACTCTTTTAATTATTGTACCCAACTCATAGGCTGGTTTTAAAAATTAGAATCAGTCAAAAAATATCAATCCTCTGAAAAGAACCTGGTTCAAAAAATATTGGCTATTACTGTCTTTATTGCATATAATATAAAAATCATCTCTGAAAGTAACTGTATACATTCCTTAATATTCTTTTAAAATTGAAACTGAAGCCCAACTGAGATAGCATATCAAATGTTTACAGGCCAGAATGGCAACTTAACAGATGTTTGTTCTTTTCTTTCTGGATCAAAATCAATACAATTTGACTTTAGTTTGGCACAATAAATAACAAAGTTCTGCACCTTAAAAAAAGTAGTGTTATGTTTATTAAATAAAAATTCTTAATGCACATGCTCAATGTAAGAAAAACTGTAATAGAAATATAAAGATGTAGGAATTACCTAAAATTCTAATATTCAAAGAGAATAACTTCTGACATTTTGGAAAATAATATTTTTTCCAGATAGGGCTCTATCCAGCTATAAATACTTATATTTATATATAGACTACTGTAAAAATAGGGTCATAAAATATATATTCTTCTGTATTTTATTTGTTCTGTAACTTGATTTTCTTTCCCCTCATGAATATATTGTGGTTATATTTCTGGTTCAATGGATACGAATATACGATATTATTTTCAATGACTGTATAGGATTGCATTTTAAATTTCTTACAGAATTTACTTAGTCAGCATAAAGTTGACATTTAGGTTATTCCCAATTTGTCACTATTAAAACAGTGCTACAACACTACTTGTATACGTAACACACGTGTACATATGTCTTTTTTGTGCTTGAGCTATTTTCCACATGTAAGTTCTGAACAGTGAGATTGCTGCATCACGGTGGACACACAGTTTATATTTTCATGCAGTTTCTTATTTTAATTGCTTATGTTCGTGGATAATTGGAGCAAACATCATATTTTCTGAAAACTTTTTTCTCTATGTCATGGAGAGGATTTAAAGGTGTTGGGGAGGCTTAAAGGACTGAGGCATCAGGGTCCTGTCCCACATTTACCGTTCATTGCCCCACGGAGGAGAAGCGAAGGTGCTGTCGTGCTAAGATAACTTCAGAGAGTATGTTTGTTCCATGGCAGTCAAAGGAATGATGTGCTCTCTCTACTAGAGGCTTCTACAAGGCACTATATAAAAAGAAAAAGAAGGCGACAACAAAGATAACCCAGTAAAATTTTTCAAAATGTTCCCAGATCTCCCTAAGTACCTTCAATCTTTTTCAAAGCCAACTTGAAAAAGCTCTCCAGAGAATTCCTTTTAGATTTTAATATTTTTATGAAGGTGCTTACTACATTCTAATTGATTTCATGAAACAATGTCAAAGATTATGAATAATACACAGTTTATCTCATATGCTAGAACTATATATGTATGTATTAAATAATAAAAGCTATTATTATTATTATTATTTTTGGTGAGGAAGATTTGCTCTGAGCTAACATCTGTTGCCAATCTTCTTTTTTCTTTTTGCTTGAGGAAGATTGACCCTAAGGTAACATCTGTGCCAATCTTCCTCTATTTTGTGTGTAGATCACTGCCACAGCATGGCTTGATGAGTCAGGTAGGTCTGTGGCCAGGATCTGAACCTGCAAACCTCGGCCGCCAAAGGGGAGCATGCTGGACTTAACCACTATGCCACAGGGCCAGCCCCTAAAAGCTATTATTTATTGGGTTTTATGATATGGCAGCAGTGTAAATTAATTCTCTTAACAATCTTAAAACAAGTTTAAAGTTTTATTCTCATTTACAGATGAAAAATTTGAGGCTCCAGTGAGTTTGAGTGACTTGACCAAACTCATAGTAAGTGACATAGCCAGTTTTTCATAGCATACAATACTTTCAATAAATTCCGTATAATAAGATCACATTAAATTGTGTGATTGTATTTATTTGTCTATTTATTAAAGCTTTATATTATAGGAATAGCTGAGTTGATTAAATGATATTTGTAATAATTTCTATTTGAAATTTTGCTATAGGGTTTTGATATGGAATGTAACCAGTTCCATGCCACGTTTCAAGGCAAAAGCAGGTACAACTGAAATCATTAGAACTTATCCCTCGTTTTTCAGAAGTAGCCCACTGTATGTAAAAGGGTAAAAGGGCGTATAACTGCGCGTGCATGTGTCTAAGTGTGTGTGTTTTTGTGCATATACGTGAATATGTATATGTTTGTATATACACACATGCACACACATAGACATAAATAAACGATGTCATTTAAGAAAATGACCTTATCTTACGTTTTTATTTGGCAGACTGTAACTAGCTTTCTAGCCTCTATGTTTGGTAAGGGTAGGAACACGAAATAGTTGCTTAATAAATATATTGAATTAAACTGTACTGCACCACCAATAAATGAGTTGTCTTCTGTTCCCTATTTAGCTAAAGTTTAACCTTCAGCTGTAACATATTGTCTTATTATTGCCCTTGTCCTGTCAAAAAACGTCTAATCTATAGTGTGTTGAAAATCCCAAATGAAGTATTTTGAGAAATAAATTTATGTAAGCCATCTATAAGCAATTTAAAAACGAGTTTGATTACATGTACAAGCAAATATCAGACTAATATCTAAATTGTGATATTCATTTATTTCTTGTCATTGATGTTCCTATACTTACTGTGACATAGTCATATGAGAGGCAACATAGGGTTGTGTACAGTCATATGGGAGTCAATACAAGGCATCAAGTGTGTGTTCTGGAGCTAGACTGCCTGGGTTCAAATCCTAGTCCTGCAAAAGCGTTGTATGGGCAAATTACTTTCTCTCTGCGTGTCCCAAGTTATCTTTAAAAATGGTGATAGCAATAGCCGCTGTTTGATAGAGTTACCATAAGGATAAATGAGTTAATATAGTAATGTATTTAGAACAGTGCTTGGCCCAAAGGGCCAGTAAAACAATCTCTAAAAGACCTTCTTCCATTTTTCCTCCTTTCTACACCCTATAAACTTTCAAAATTTGATCTGTGAAACATTTCTCAGAGTTATATCTTTCCTTCTTCTGCACACTAGTAGAAATGTTTTTGAATCTTGTTAGTACAATTAAATCATTTTCTTTGTTTGATAGTTGCCGGGAGGCAATATAACACATAGCAAAGTCTAGGAGCATTAGAATAAGAAAGCGTTGGATTCAAAATCTGCTTGATCATTTATTTATTCTCTGACTTGGGAAAGTTACTAAGCACAGTGTCTAATAAGATGAAGATAATTAATTTAGACCTTTATTTGTACCTGTTCAGTGTCTAGGTATAGCAGCTAAAACATGATAGATGCTCACAGATAAAATTGTTTCCTTTAATAAATGTGAAATTCTTAATGGCAGGATCACGTCTTATTTATCCTGAGTTCAATTGGAGTTACCTCAGGACCACACATGTGTTCAATTTTCCTTAGTTATCTTATGATTTAATCACCCAGATTATCTGGCATCAGGCATTGCTGGATCCTGGGGCTTAAATGATATCACTGGTATACTGCCCTGCTTTGTCTTTGTCTGGATTGACTCTATTTTTGAAGCAGATACTCCTTTGTTTGTGGTAAAAGAATTGACAGTAAATTTAGGCTCCTATATTTTCCTGTCAACAATTACGATGCAAACAAAATGACTTTTTTTCGAGAATTCCAACAAATATCCAGACTTGAGTACCATTGGCTCTGGCTGCTTAAGTCTGTGCCTGTCCCTAGAGCTAGAAAGTTCTGAGCCACATTGAGGAAGTGGTTCCTCTCTAGGAAAATGATTATCCTCCAACCAGAAAAGCATGACAGGATGCTGACAGGGTCCTCTACACATGCTATTGGTCTCATCTGAGTGTCGACACCTACCATGTAATTAACCGCCTCTCCTACTAGTACTCCTATTCAATTCCATGTTTCATCTTAATGTCATCAGAGAAAATCTCCCCCATCCACCCCACCCCCATCCCCAGCCACTGGCCTTTACTCTGAGAAGATCAGATTAGGTAGCTGAAGCTCTATTTGTGTTGTCAAGGGGCCATGGAAAGCAAGTCTAGAAGGACATTGGAGGAATGGCTGCCATAGCTGGAGTTGGTGTAAAGTTCAGAGGATATTCTGGGTGCGCCGCATTCACATAAGCTGAAAGAACGAAGAACAAGGTGGTTAAAAAGTGTTGAACAAAAAAGATCTTTATATTACATGCTGTTATAGTTAGTGGGTGATAGAAGATGGTTTATTCATTCAACAAAAATTTGAGACTTGTCATCTGTTGGACCCTGTTCTTTTTTGTTGATGAGATGAACAACTAGTTCCAGTGTCACCTCTGTGTTCTACTAATTCTTGTTCTTTTCATCAAAGCACTTTTGATAATATTTTGTTATACATTTCGTTGAATGTTTATTTAAGGCTGTCTCAAATAAATTCCATAAGGGCAAAAAGCATGTCTGCTTCTTCTTCAGTCTATGCCAAGCTTTCTCAACCTTGGCATTACTGACATTTTGGGCCAGATAATTCTTTGCTGTGTGAGCTTGTCCTGTGCACTGTAGGATGTTTAGTAGAATCCCTGGCCTTACTCACTAAATACCAAGTAGAACCCCACTCTCCTCACTGTCCCCAGTAGTCACAGGCAAAAATGTTTCCAGACATTGCCAAACGTCCCCTGAGAGGAAAAATTGCTCCTGGTCGAGAACCACTGGTCTATAGTCAGCACCCAGCACCAAGCATGGCACATAGTATGTAAAGACTATGATTTAATTAAAGAATGAGTCTCTTCTCCCAGCTCAAAACACTGTTGTATTAGGCATCTACGTCCTGCTCTTCAACCCCAACAAAGGCAGACATCCAGGGATGAAATACAAGAGTCATGATAGAATGAAACTTTCAGCAAGTTGTCTTTGGGGCATTTTATTGTATCTGTTGTTGATGTGTTTGCTTGTTTCTCTTTTTCTCATGATTGATTTTGTTGATCTTTAGACTATATTTAATATTTTACTCCCATCATGCTATGGTCTTGCTTGCGTGCGTGGCATCTCAAGTTTTAATGTTCTCTAAAAGAGAATTCCAAACTTTCTTTGAGGATTGGACAGGGCAGGCTTTATTTCTGTAACTTAGCAAGAATTCATTATTGTGCTTTATTTTAGATGAGGCTAGTAAGGACATACATATAGATGGGAAATAAAATAAACGTTGTTTTCGTCAACTGTAGCTCTTTTGCATTTTATATTTAGTGGGCAGCAGCAGTCGGCAGAGTTCTGGTGCTGGGCTGGTGCAAGGCTGGCTGCTTCAAAATCTTGGGATGCATTTTAAAAGCAAATTCTTGGATTCTGGTTTCAAAGTTTCCTATTCAGTGGTTCTAGGGTGAGACCTGGAAATTGGTGTTTGTAAAAAAGCACCCAGGGGATTCAGGTGTATGTAGCCCCCTTTGGGAAATATTTCGCAGTAGAGGGATTCTTCATGTTAGTTCTCATCTGAGGTCTCTCACTAGGAGGTACTTTAATTCCTTCTGTGACCTTCAGCCAGTCAGTGGTCAAAATTGTGCTGTCAATTCATTGCCTGTGAGGAACAAAGTAAGGGCTGAAATGTATTTGTGGCCTGTTGAAAAATCTGTTTGTTTTTCCCTGTTTGCCGGTGTACTGAATGTTTAATTATGTTTTTATGACAATGACAGTCCACGCCCCTTGCTTCCTTTAATGGCTGCAGGAAGTGAATTGTGGTTCTTTGTGTCTTTAATTGGATCATGGACAGAACAATTACCTGCCTGCTGACTTAATTTCCCAGTGACCCCTTGGACTGCCTTCAGAACTGCTTCAGGCACCACGGTCACTAATGTTTGCAGGTGCAAACTGTTAGTGCGTGGAAGGACAAGCCTCTTTCACAATTTAACTTCCCATGGAGCCATTTTTTGGAGACAAATATGAACTATGGAGACAAAAGTTTATCCTCATTTTTTCTAAGATCTCATCTGAATCACAGTTGTAAAGCTGTTTGTCTTCCCAGAATATTAGTCCAGCTTTACTCAGATGCTGGCCTCTAACTCTGTACATGTGGCATTCTGAAGGAGAACATAGACTTGTACATTTGCCTGAGTATTGTAATTCCTAGTGGGTCTTCGGTCTATCCCAGTTCATCTGAAAGAGGCTGGCTATTTCTTTGAATGCCGTGACTCACTTCTCACTACTTTTCTCATCAACTGTAATTTTATATTAGAACAACTTTTGTAAGTAATCTGCCTGTAGTGTTTATTTTTTCTTCTCCAGAAAAGCTTATGGAAGAAAGATGATCATATTCTCCATCCTCACCATGAACCTGCTTTTTCTCCTGCTCAGTCTGATGAAATGTAATATCCAGTTACTTTGAAGTCAACACACCTGGCAATGTCTATCTAGGAATGTTCTAGGAATAACAGCTGATGTAACCACTCATTTCAGGCTCACATGTGGTAGTGTTAATACCCCAGGGGGCCTGTCTGCTTGAGGAAGGCTAACGAGCTCTCCCTGTTCGTGTTGCATGTGCAGCTTATGCTCAGGTCGTCACTTTGGATCATCTAGATCATTTTACAATAAGTGTAATTGACTTTTTGGCTCAAGTGTCCCAAACCCTTTCTCCTCTAGATTTATCTAATACGTATTGTCTAACCCAGGAAATTCTGGCACTTACTAAATCTTGTTGCATGTTACATAAATGTTTGTATACTTTACCAATCCCACGTGATGGAATCATATAGTCTTCACACAGCAAGGTACCCTTAACAAATATTAATTCTACCACATTTGTGATATTAATATGGAAACTAACACCCAAGGAAGTTACTTAACCTGCCCCAGGTTACATTACCAGAGAGTGACAGACCCAGGGCTGTCATCTCCTGGTGCAGTCTTCTTTGGCTGATATTTAAAAACTAACCAACATTTATTCAGGGTAGGCTATGTGCCACCAGGGACTGTTTGTTCTGAAGCCCATGATTATGCTTCTTATCTTTCTCAAAGGTAGTGGAAGCTTTACTATAGATTTTGTGAAACTGGAGTTATGATCTCTGGAATACTGACTTACGGAGGTATGAATCTGCTCTGAGCTGCGCCCTGGGAATGCTGAAATTTATAAAAACATTTCCTGCACTTTAGACGTTTCATGTAGTGAAAGAGATATATAAGGGCCTATTTATAATTCATATGTATTGTTCAATATGACCAGTGGTAATAATAAACTGGTTTGAGAACACAGTTCATGAGAGAACATTAATTTAGCCTTCCCTAGGTTGGAGAACACTAAGAACAGGATATGAAATGGAACCTTGAGGCCGTGTGGATGAATCGATGTGTCTTCCTGGTTGACTCGGTAGGCACTGTGGAGAACACAGTGTACTTCAGATACAGGGCACAGTACAAATAAAGCCATCAGAGGGGAGCTTTGGGCTTTCCTTGAAGACAGATTGAGTCTGAGGCTACCTTAGTTCTCCATAGCACTTAGCACAAGGCTAAAAACAAGCTCAGCACTTAATAGTGCTTATTACATGAAGGAAATGCCGTTTCCTACTAAGTGTCCAAATTTAAAGAGGCAAGGAAGCCATTTTTCCTAATTGTCTTTTAAATAAAGACGAAGATCTACAATTAGGAGGGTAAAGGAGCACTTATTAGTAAATGAGTAAATCCATTGATTATAGGGAAGCAATTACTAACCCAGGATGCCAAGCCAAGAAAGCAAAAGGTCGTGCCAAATTAACAAATTTACTACCTAATAAAACTAAAAGAAGGTTAACTAAATGCATTCAATAAAAGCCAGTAAACTACCACATAATTAGGCTCAACAGTTAACAAAAAAAAGCCAGTAGGCACTTTACCACAGCTAACGAAGAAACCGTTTATAAACTAAGACTTATGGGGCTCAAGTGTTTTAATGTGCCATATTAACAGAGGGGTAGGCAAAAGGTGCTGGGTTCCAAATCCAGAAGAGGGTATATATGAAGAGAGAATGATGCAACTGGGAGATGGGGATGGAAATAAAGGAATAAAAGAAAATAAAAGAAGGACTCTTTAAAGAATCTGCCAGGTCATAGGGCCGGCCCAGCAACTTAGTGGTTAAGTTCAGTGCGCTCCACTTTGGCAGCCCGAGTTTGTGGGTTTGGATCCCAGGTGTGGACCTACATCACTCATCAAGCCATGCTGTGGTGGCACCCCACATACTAAATAGAGGAAGGCTGGCACAGATTTTAGCTCAGGGCCACTCTTCCTCAAGCAAAAAGGGTAAGATTGGCAGCAGATGTTAGGTCAGGGCCAATCCTCCTCACAAAAAAAACAAAAACAAAAACAAATTCTGCCAGAAACCATAAGCCCAGTCAGCAGCAACAGCTCCAGAGTGGTAGGAATTTCCTAACAGTTTTTCTATTGCCTCCTCAAGGAAGATGATGCCGCCTTTCAAGCTGAAGCATACAGCTTGGTGGATGGTGTTCTCTGAACAGATCAAGAGAATCAGAGTGGGGAATTTAATAACTGCTGAGAACTTACCATTGCATAAATACATAGGTGTTCTACTAAGGTTTCTGGGAATGACAGTTGTATAAAACAGACAAACTTTGTGATAGCAAACAAAGATTTGGGCATAAGAAAGAGTAAACCAATATTAATCTGAAGCTCCTAGGAGTTGGTTACTAAGGAACCAGTTCTTAGCTTTGCCTAGCTTTAACCATGACTCCAAAAAAAATTAAGTTGGTTATAAAAAACTGTTCCAGATTCCACTCACTTGACTATTTTGGTCAGCTATATAATTTCTTTCACAGTACAAACTACAGATTTGGTAGCTCAGAAGAAAGGGTTTGTAGGGTCGCTGCTAGATTATATTTAACACAACTGGTAAGAAGATCTTCGTGGATATCTACTCATAAACAAGAATGTTTTCTCAAGGGACTTTGGGGATTTTTTTTAAAGCTTATTTTTTCTGTTTCTTAACTCAATCCCCTATTGAGTCAGAGAGACTTAACTAGTAGGTTCCAGAGGGATCTCTCTCACTTGCTTAACAGAAGGCATCTTCTTACTTATAATCCAACAGAATGAAGGCGACACTTTAAAGCTGTACCACAATTATAGATTCCAGAGATAGTGATGTGTTGTGTTCAAACCATATAGGCATACCAAAAAAAATCAAACAAAAAAATCCACGTTTTTTTTGATGAATTTACTTTGGTAACTTTTCAGAATTATTTTAGAGCTAAGCTAAGTCACTTTCTTTTGGCTCCTCAGTCATTTTTGTGGCTAGACTATTGTCCCCTCATGCTACTGGGCCTGGTAGATTTCAATCTTCAGGCTGGATGTTTTAGCCCCTACATGGTCTTAAGAGAGAATGGTTTCAAAACAAGATTCCTGTGTTCAAATATAGAGGCTATTTTGGATTTCAGAACCAGATGGAGTATGTAAAAATGACTGTAAAAGATCTGGGGCTCACAGTTAAAAACAATCTGGACCTGAATTCTCATCATGTTGCCTCTGGTCAATGAAACTACATCAAGATGACTTGGCCATTCTTGATATTTCAACAAATAGAAACTTACATAAATGGCCTTTTGAACCAGAGAAGGAAATTCTTTCTGCGCTTTCTTACTGTGAGTCTGAATTACAATACTTGTTATGAATTTCTAATTTCTGTTAACATGGCTCTTGTGAGAAGATGGAATCGGATTGGAATTAAAAACAAAAGAAAACAGTGGAATGACTCTTGAACAGCTAGGACATGTCTTAGAATGTTTGCATTCTAACAGAAGAGTGTTAAGAACAAAACCATTAATACATGCGCATTTAACTAGAAATGTTTATTTTAAATCAAATAGGGTATCTACTTTAGCAGAAGAACGTTAAGTATGAAGGTATTATTATACAAACATTTAACGAGAAATAGAATAAGCTAACACTTGCCTTTAAAATTCATTGACAGCAGAGTAATCTTCTTATACCTTGTAGTTTCAAGGTTTATGGGCTACGTAGTAGGAAAATCTGAAAAAGTGAATTTGACCACTGGAGGGCTCTGACTGTAGTCAGGAACACAACAGAAATCTGTTATTTGGCATAAAGACTTTTAATTTTAACTAAAGGTCTTCAGAATATAAAAATTTTGAGGTTTAATTAATCTACTCATTGAGAAATATTAATTAACTGCCCTCTGTGTATCATGCGCTGTGCTAGTGTAGATATGTACTTACAAATAGGAAGACAGGAAACATTCAAGTACTAAGTGAGGGTGTATGTTTGTAAAATACTCAGGTAGGTTGAAAAGTTCTTGCCAAATGTAAAGAATGATACTCCTAATCACCCAGAGAAGAACCGTTATATTGCTAATTTAAGTCACGCCACAATTATGCTTGAGCATTGGTTCTGAAC
Organism: Equus quagga; assembly: GCF_021613505.1. Taxonomy (NCBI): domain Eukaryota; kingdom Metazoa; phylum Chordata; class Mammalia; order Perissodactyla; family Equidae; genus Equus; species Equus quagga. The sequence goes on along the minus strand of NC_060280.1, from coordinate 43,376,856 downwards.
CAATCAGAATGCCAGTTCCCTAGAGAACAATGGGGACCAAGACAGAAAAACTCCAAGCCTTACAGAGACAGAGCCTGATGGTGAAGAGCAACAATTAAACCAACAAGTGAGATCATTTATGAGAGGGAGGTAATAAGGAAGCTCAATATTGTGTGAGAGGTCACAGCAGGGATGTCTACCTAGTCCAGGGATTGCTAGGGAAGACCTCCTGGTCCGGAAGGAAAAGATAACCTCCCAGATTAAGGAATTCGACATCAACTACTTTTACATCATGGTGTGTAGCCTGCTAGGCCCTCACGTTGATCTTTGTTGGTGTGCTATTGAATATGGCATAACAGAAAGAAATTAGCAGCTGCCTTGTCTCTTTAGAGTGAATCACAAATTTTCAGAGTTAATACTGGCAAGCAGAATCTGGCGTCAGTGAGGCAGGACCTGCATCAATCACAAGGTCTCTGAGGAAATGGTGGTCTGCAGTATGCTCCATGGACTGAGAAAGAGTGAAATAGATTGTGAAGTTATGCATCTTAGGTTTTATTTGCTAAGAGATGATAACCTAAGCATTCTATATTGAGATGAAATAGAGAGATGGCTAACACCTAGCACTGAGTCCTCAACATGTAATGGTCAGCTGATGATGGGAAAGAGATTGATAATAATAGTAAAGAGGTGTATTATGAGGACAAACTACTGATATCTGTATGTACCTGTATCTTGTATGGATCCCAAAAGTAATGTGTAAGGCACTTCTTCAAGGGATTTTCAAGGAAGGGTTTATTAAGCAAATCTAAATCTCTATCTGCTCTGTCTCTATTCAGACTTGTTGCCTTTGCTACAGCTCTTAGAGAATTCTAATTTGGAAGGAAGGATAGTTGCTTGTTTTGGAAGTGTCTGGAATGTTGACATATCAAATGTAAACTCAAACTTGCAGTGGCTCTCAGGGTCCTTTAAACAAGGAGTCAAACCTGGCTCCTCATTTTGTGATGACATCCTTGCCTCACTCTAAAGACGTAAAAAGAAACTAACATTTATTGCGCATATGCCAAATGCCAGCAATATTTACTTGTTACCAAATGTCTTCCTCAAAAATATCCTCTGAGGCAAGTTGTTGTCCTCATTTTCCACAGGACTTAATTGAGTCACAGAGAAGCTAAGTCATAGGCCCAAGTTCATACGTTCATAGTGCCAACACATGAAGGCGTCTGGATGTGAAGGCAGGAAAACCTGAGTGCAAATTTCATTATTTTGCCTAAATTTGTAATGAAAGCTCATTTTATGTAGTCATTGTGAAGAGAATTGTCAGTAACGCTTGCATTACAAGGCATGGCATAGTTGATGATGTTTTATTTCACCTGGTTAAAAGTATTTATATGCCTACTGGATGTCATTGGTGCTCCTTCTTTCTATATTTGGTACAATTGCAGATTTCAGTTCATTCAAGTCCCTAGTGCGGTTTTTAAGCCGTTAAAGTAACTTAAATTATGAACCCTTCACATAAGTGAAATAAATCATCAGTTTTAATGGTATACTACTAGATGATGTTTATTATTGAAAATTCAAACATTTTGCTGCATTGCTTAATGTAATACATATGAATACACTTACAAGGTTACATATATAGTTCAGTATTTTCTAATTATATTGTGATAGTTACTAGTTCTTTCTGTTCAGTGGCTAATGGGCTACCTTAAAAATAATCCTTTGGTTATAGACAAATAATTAATAGATATATTGATGTATGAATTACTCTTATTGTGCCAGTTATGATACCTATAATTTGATTATAAACCTACACCATTGGAAATATGTCCAAGCCCCATGATTACTGGTATTATCTAACTAGCTAGTTTTGACTGGATTTCCTAGGCAACAATGACTATCTCCCAAAGACATTAAGAGTATAATTTGAAAGGAGTGCGTGGGAAGTATTACATCCTCAGATATTCAGTTAAAAAAGAACAAGATTTCTGTATATCTTTTTAACTGCTGCTTTGAAGTTCGCTCTGTAAATTTTTTCTCCTTCTTTTGTATGATCACATTTAAACATCTGATGATGAGAGAACTATGGAAACAGGTAAATGGCATTTGATTAGTTGAGGCCAAATCTCCCTTTGACATTGTCCATTTCCCTCCCAGGTAAATTTGTTCCATAAAGATCAACCTTTGGAATTTGCGGCATAATTGGCAGTAGCTAGCCAAATGAAAACGACATTTATGTTTAGCTCAATAATATTCCTGAGATGAGCTGGTTATACAAACAATAGTCCTAAAAAAAGAAAAACCGAAAGAATCCTTTTGAAAAATGTTTTTTTTAGAGTAAGCTATAAATACATGTTTTAAAAGGACACTATTTGCATGACTGAAAAACATGCCTTTGGCAGAGTATCCAAAGCTTGATTTCAGTTATAATAGCATCATGTTTATGACACTACGTCTAATGATAAAAACATGCATTTTGAACAGAAAGTTGATATATTGTTCCTCATCCCTGTGACTTTATTTTTATTTCAATTGAAATTGAACAAGCCTCTTTGTGTTTTGGTTTGAGAGAGCAAAAATAGTTTGGAATGGTTTTAAAAGCTTTTCTTCTCTCCCGTTCTGGGAAGGAAAGACTAATTTTCAAAACCTAAATTCCTCTAGCAATTAACACCATATAATAACATATTTTATTTATTTATTTTTTCCTATGTGCTCTGTACTATGAGAAGATTATTCTTAAAAACCAGTAACTGTGTATCTGCAAAAGTAATTTAACTTTGAAACTATATGAAAGCATCTGGATTCTGGGGTTTATCTATTTTGAACAGAGTTGAGAAAGTACAATGGATTTAAAATTCTCTTGAATTAACTTTATGTGAGATCTGTCCTTCCGATTTTATTCAGAAACAGTTTAGGTTTCTTTAACGCAGATATTTGCTAAATCTCAGATGCTCTACATCAGAAAGGCTATCCTGATAGCTTTCCATGAGCTAGTAGGAGTCAGAAGACCAGATTCTGGCAGTCCTAGATTAGTTGGCCGTCCATACACTAACAACATTTGGTTACTTTTTTTTTTGCTTCGTTTTAATTTTTCTCCAGATCTACCAACTTCAATCTCAGAAATGGATTAGAGAATGAAACTAGAAGAGGTGGAGAATAGGATAATTATTTTTCTTTTTTGTTTCTGCAACCCCCTGGAAGGCCCTGAGAATATAAAAGCCCAGGCATCAGGCAAACAGTCCCTTCATATTTGTTCTTGACTTCTTCCTTGTCTACGCAGCAGCTTAGTGAGGAAATGGATGCAGCCTTCCTCCGTATTCACCTCATTCTCTAACCAACTTTTATGAAACATATGCATTTTTCATCATCCTTCTCAAAGGGAAACTTTGCTAAATGTGTTTTGGATCTGAATAGTATCTAGAAGACTCAGTGGAAATTGGGTTGCTTATAAAATGGAAATAACGACAATAGTGATATAATAGCCGACATTTATTTTCTCTGTGTTTAGTATAATTTTTTTTCTCTTTTAATTCTTGCAGTAGCCTTAGATGGTAGGTATTGCTATTATTCAAAATTTAATAATGAAGAAGTAATGCTTTTAAAATTTGATAACTTGCTCACAGTTACCCAAACTATAAGAACTGGGATTTCAAACTCTGACAATCAGACTCAGTCATCGTTTTAAGCTCCATCTAAATTCTGATGCCAGACATCAAATCCGAATCTACGGGGGCTGAATTCCCTCTTTCTTTTCTTCATTTGTTCAACAAATATTCAACTTATCTTCTATGAGATAGACAAGTTCCCTGACTTCATAAAAGAAAATTATGGTAGTAAAAGCAGTTAATAAAAATATGAACAAATAACATAAATAGGCAAACAAAAAGAGTTACTGCAATGTAATGGTAGTATAAACAGAATAAAGGGAGCAGGCTGATGTTATGTAAGGTGCTCGGGGGAGGCTTCTTTGAGAGGTGACATTTAAGTTGATACTTGAGTGATCAGAAGGAGCCAGGCATCAGAAAGACCAGGGAAAAATGTTATGGGCAGAGGGAGCAAAAAGTCCAGAAGCGCTGTGATGGGCATGAGCTTAGCATATGCTAGGAACTGTCAGAATGGTAGTATGAGTTGTGCATAGTGAATAAGGGGAAAAGTAATAGCAAACAAAGTTAGGAAGCCAGACAAAAGCTAGACTTTACTGGACCTTAAAACTAGGATTATCAGATAAAATGCAGGATGCTCAGTTAAATTTGAGTTTCAGATAAACACGTAGTGCCTTTTTTGTAAATCTGAAATACTGCATGGGACATACTTATACTAAAAGCAAAATTAATTTTTATCTGAAATCCAAATTTAACTGAGTGCCCTATATTATTATTTGCTAAATCTGGCAGCCCTAATTGTAATTCATGATAAACTAGGTAGACTTTCAACATAAGTGATATGGAAAGCCACAATTTTAAGAAAGAACTTTAAGAAAGAGAATATTATCTTATTTGCATTTTTTAAAGCTTCTGCTGGTCACTTGAAGAGAATAGACTAGAAGGAGGTAAAAGACTAAAAGGGGCCACTTGGGGTTATGGCAGTAGTTCAAGGGAAAGCTGATGGCAGCTTAGACAACAGTGATATAGGTAGTTAGGGGTTCAAAGTTTCTTTTGGTGTCGGAACCAACTGAACTTGCTGAAAGATTAGGTGCTGGGTTGAAGAAAAGGACTAAGCATCATCCCCAGGTTTCTATGGAGTGTGGTGCTACTTATTGAAATGTGAATCCAGGTTGGACAGGAGAGGTGAGTAGAAGGATCAGGCTTTTTTGAGGCATCTAATGAGATTTTCAAGTAGAGATGTCAGATAGACAGTACCTCACCCAAGAACATTTTTGCCTTAATGAGATAAATAGAAAGGATGACAAATAGAAGTGAATGACTTCCCTGTGCCAGGACTTACAGAGGGTCCTAGGGATACAGCAACGATTAGAACAAATTACTTTTGGAGAAGAACTCATGCTTTAGTGCAAAACAGATATGTAAACCAGGACAGTACCTGGTTAATTGCTATAAAAGAGGTAACTGCCAGATGCTGTGTGGATGTAGGAGGTGTGGAAGCAGAGAGGGGATCAATTTTGCTTAATAAAGAGTTATATTTGGGTTGGATCTTTAGGGAAAGTAAGGATTTGTACACAAAATTGGGTGGGAAAAGAATGTGGCAGAGGAAAGAAAAGAAAGGGAAAAAGAGGCATGGCTTGTAAGAACGACACAGAGAAGACTTGAGTAAGTGGAACTTAGTGATGCTGGGAAAGGACAGGATATCGGTCTAAAAAGGTGTGGGAGATATTAGGTGAAGCATGGTGTGATTGTATGTAAGCTAATTGGCCTATTCATTCAGAATTGTAAGTTTTGTTCAGATTAACTTTATACACTGATAAAATTTGCTGTTATAATAATAATAAGTGTATCTATACACTTTCTAATTCTTCCTTATGTAGTAAAAAAGATATATTTCATCTTGAACTTTCCTTAATTTAGTATGCACTTCCTTCCCACTTCTAAGTGTGATATAAAGTCAGCCTATTTTACAGTTGATCCTATGGAGAAATATGGGGAGAGAATAATTAGGGTAGTGGAAGATGTGGTGTTTGCTAGTTTGTGATACCATATAACTAATTACTAAGTTTTCTATACAGTTGCCCCAACATCCTCTTTGGACTAAGGTGTGTATGGGGGGTAGAATACTGTTTCCACTTTTGGAAATTGGGCTGTCCTTCCTCTAGATATGTTTTCCTTACAAAAATACTCTGAGTCACAGGTTCTAAGAGGGTATGATTGTACTTTTAACACTAACAGAGCAGGAAGAACTAAAGACACGAATTATGTTGCGAATGTCTCAAAGTTTTGAGTTTCCTTGTAGGCAATATTTCGTTTCTGTTTAAGAGGTCACAAAAGAGTTATGCTATGAAATTAAGTCACTTGTACATTTTGAGTGATCTTTAATAGTGATTAGGCATTATTTATTAAAATGCTACAATGCGTTGGATTTTAAAAATTAAACATTGAACTTCTAACAAATTAAATATAAATAATTAACCTAATATTGACAGAAATGGATTAAAGTGGGCAAAAGATGTTCCAAGATTTTTTTTTTTTTTGACTAAAAGGGAATTGAGAAATTAAGCAAAATAATATGCATGAATGCTTACCCGTGTGCCTTGGTGGACTTCCTGTTTAATCTGTCATCCAGGGAGAATCCCTGGCTGCTGTTTGGTGTCTCTGTGCATACTGAATTCTGTGCTGACTCAGCAATCCGTTCCTGAGAGTGGGGCTTTCACCTGTAATTGCCACATGACCTAACTGTTCACCTGTTACTGTTGTACCCGAGTAACTCATGGTCTGAACACCTATTTCACTCTGGCCTGTCCTTAGGGCAGAGGAAAACTAATATGTAGTTCTCTCATGTATGGCTTGTGTGCCGTTCCTTAGATAAGTTTGGGATCAAATCAGTATTCATTTCTTTCTTGGAAGTAATTCAGAACATTGTCTACCTCACCTTAAACCCATACCCCACTCAGCCTAAACTCAGTGGCCTTGGATGCCAGATGTAGTGAGTTTACTCAAATAGAGAATTACAACCCTAAAAGAAATAGTAAGAGATCATGCATTGCACCCCCGGCTCTGCTCAGGACCATGTGCGATCCATCCCGGATAGAGATCTATCTTAACTACTGAATAAATTGAACAAATGTTTTCACCTTTTAATGTTTGTGTTTCCCGCTGGACAGTAAAGAGTTGTGTCTAGGTTTCCTTTGCATCCAAGAAAGCTTCTCTCAGTCATGGTGGCTTAAGGAGGAACCATCGCGTTTACAGCCTTGTCTTATAACCCACTCCTGGCCCCATTGCTCAGCATGTTTCTTTTTAGCCATCCTTGCTTCTCTTCGTGCCAATAAATGGAGAAATTAAGTGCAGATATGCTCCAAATGATAAAAGGAGAACTATTTTTGTAGTGCAAACAACATGAGTTTGGGAGTCAGATAGACCTGGGTTCAAATCCTACCTTTTCCCCTTTCCATTTTTGAAAATCTGTTTAAGTTTCTTAATATCTCCTAGCTTTAGTTTCTCCATATATACAAGGAATTTTGTAAAGCCTCCTTCCAGATAGTTGCAAGGATTAGAAATTGCGGCGGAGGAGATTATGGGATTATGGAATAGTTATCAAGTCTCTCAAACCTCCTCCCTACAAGATATCTCTAAAACCCCCAAAATATAAGCAAGTGGAGGCATGGGGGAACCACTCACAGCAATGAAAACCAACCAGTTATCAGTAATTGTGCATGTAGTAACAGATGAAAGACAAGGAGATCCTGACAACACCAAAGTCCAGAGAACCCCCCAATTTCCTATAGATTCTCACTGGAATGTATATGGCCAATTTGAAAATAAAAGCCAAACCTGGGGGAAAAACGTACTAACAAACTCATTGCTGGGAGGGAGAGTTCGATAGCACTGGAGCGGTCCAGGCCCTAGAAACAAGCCCAAGCAACTTTCCATGACAAAATTGCAAACTGAGGAGGAACTACCAGAACCTAAGTTGAACAGAACAGGGATAATCAGAGAGATGAAAAGAGGAAAACCAGGTAAAACTGAGGTAGGGAGAAGCAGAGGGAGGTTTCAGAAAGAGCAAGGCCATGTTTGTGAACGTTTAATGAACATAGTAAGAGAGGGGACTCTAGAGCTGCGACACTCAGAGAGACATCAGGGCTCATAGGATCCAGTGAAGAGCACATGAAAACTCATCTCACAGAACGGTCAGAACTGGAAGAGGACTGCAGTGGTATCCCATATGTGAAGTTTTTATCAAAAAAGAGATCATGACAGTGGGAATGAGAGAAAGGGGGAGAAAGAGAGAGAGAAGCAGAATAAATGCCGCCACAGGCAATGAAGACATTTTGGGAATCACGTCCACAAAACAGGCAGACTCTGTCGAACACGGTGACCTAATATTCTAAAACAAATTAAAAAGTAATAGAAACTGTACGCGAGCAGCATAAAAATAATAAGCAGAACTACTCAAATATAGAGAGAGAATTTCAGAACTCAGGGAAGAATTAGAAGTAAAAGAAAAAGCCACTTGCAAGAGGAAGCCTAAACTAACAGAAGAGCAAATAAACACTTCGGAAAAAGGCCTTAAGAGAAATAAAAGAGGGAAAAGAGAAAATATATTAAAACCTACAAGAAAGTAAGAAAGAGGTGAAAAGGTTTCAAGAGAAAGTGATAGAGAGCACATAAGAGTTGCTGTATTCATGGTAGCCCTCCCGAAAGAGGAAAAGTGAGGCAATGCAACAGAATAAAAGCGAAATATTATAGTAGAGAATACTTTCTAGAAATAAAGATATAAAAGCATCTGTTAAAATGGCACACCACACACCTGGGAGAAAATCCAATGGGTGCAGGTAATACCAAGACATAGTCTACTAAAACTATGACTTAAAAATATAATGGAAACTAAAAAGAAATTTCTTTGCATCCAGGGCAACACCAAAATCACTTAAAAAGAAAAGAAATTAAATTGTTATCAGACTTTTTAACAGCAATAGTTTATGCCAAAAGACAAATGTAGCCAAAGAAAGAAAATATGAGCTAGAATTTTATATCCATACAAACTAAATTTAAAGGCTCCAGAAAATCTACTACGAATATTTAATATCTCAGGAAATTAATTATTACCATAACATTTTCCCGAGGAATCTATTAAAGAGTAAATAAAACAGATAGAATCATGGAAAGTTATATGTATCTTATATGTATGTGAGTGTGTGCACCTTTTGAATGGAAATATAAACCTCCTATGAAACATTATTGAAAAAAATGAACCAAAATTGATAAAAAATGTAGCTAAAAGTACTAATATACAGAAAAAATCATGAGAAAGAAACACGTTGAATGACAGTATGGGACGCAGCAGCGAAATCCGGAGGGAAGGACATTCTAAAGGAGCGTTCTTTGTTTTCTTTAGCAAATAAAGTAAGAGGAGAGATGGAGCGAGAGAGAGAGAGAAAAAGAGAAAGAGAGATCGGTTGGGGGGTAAGCTATAGATAAAAAAGACTTAGGGAACATCAAAGAACTGCAACATATAGATTTTATTTGTATCTTGAACCAACTGTAAAAATTACGAGACAATTATTTGAACACTGGCTTGTTATTAGGTGACAATATAAATTTATTAATGTTTCAAAGTGTGATAATGGTATTATGTTTATGTTTTAAAAAATTTCTTATCTTTTTTAGATACATATAAAATATTTGTGGATAAATTTATATAGATGATGTCTGCTGCTATATTTGAATATCATATAATCATATCATAATCACATTAATACCACTCTCATCCAAAGACCATCATCTTTCAGTTGCACGAATACAATGGATTTCTCATGGGTCTCCCCACTTTTAATCTTTATTCCCTAAAGTTTATCCTCAACAAATCAGCTAGGTGATCTTTTAGACATATAATTCAGATATCAATCTTAGCAAACATTTGTGAAGCACACGCATAGTGTCAGGCGCTGTTCTATGTGGCTTACATATATTACTCATTCATTATTAACAGCAATCCTATAAGTTGGCCCCATTATCACCCCTACTTTATAGATAGGGAAATGGAGGCACATAGAAGGTTAATATGCAGCTCCAGAAGAGGAGCCAAAAGTGAAGCTCAAGCAGCTTGTTGTCCTTAACTGCGTACTCTGCTGTTTCAATCATTTGCTCAAACTCTTCCGTCACTTTCTTCAGCAACTATAATGAAATCCCCACTCCTTTCCATATGGTGGTTGTGTAGCTTAGGTTTCTTCCGCCAGCTTGCTACTGCCCAAGCTCTGTCCCAGGGCTTAGGGTTATATCAACAGAGGGGATGGAGCACCTTGTTCTAATTTTCCTGCCCTACAGAGCATTTTTTTTCTAATTTATCCTCTCTGAGGAGGTACGTTTTTCCAATTTGTACAGAGGTGCCAAATGTGCTAACACAGCCCTGACAAGGCCCTGCGAGGTCTGGCCCTGCCTCCCTCTTACCTCATTAGGTACCAATCTCTCCCTCACTCTCCTTGTTCCAGTCACGGTCTCTGTCAGTTTCTGGAATTAACCAAGCTTTTTCCCGCCAGAGGATCTTTGCTCTCTGCCAGAAATACTATCCCACGATCTTTTTAATGCTGGTTTCCTCTCATCCTACAGTCTCGGTTAAATTATAACTATTAAGACAGGACATTTCTTACCACCTTTTCTCTGACACAGCAGTCTGTTTATGTAAAATACAAATTAAATCAGATCATCCTCATGCTAAAGTCCATTTTGCTCTTATAATAATGTTGGGCTTTAAGGGTAAAAAAATTCCACCCATTACTTTCCCAACTAGGTTTACAACTAAGTCCATACAGGAGACAGAAAGATGGAGATCCCAGTGTCATCCTTCATGATAACGATAATTAGAGAATGTTGTGTCTTAGTCGTGAGGCCACAGTTGCCCTGTAACTTTTGTTTCTTGAACTTTACTCATTCTCCAGAACTACAGGCTTCTCCCTGCCCAGGCAAAGCCACTCCCAGATGTTTTCCTGCATGTGTGAGCAGGTCAGAATGCTCCCTGCCTGTGGTCAAACAAACCTGAAAAAGAGAGCGACTGCAAAAGTCACAACCTGGAATGCCTGGTTCCTGTTCCCAAATCCGGCGAATCAGGTAAATGGCTCCTCCTCCTGCTGGTGGGAGCAGAGGATTCCGGAGATGGAATTGTTCTTGCATTGCTTTTGTCTCCTGAGAAGCACGATGGATATTCTCCCTTCTCTCTCTTCAATGGAAATCAGAGGAGTGAAACCTGTGGAAAAATCTGGGTTTTCCCTGAAACAAATGCAACCCAGTGTCCTTGCTCTGCTGGATTGGCTCACACTGGATTGTCAAATTTTCAGAAATTTTGTGAGCCAGCTTTGAAATTTTTGATAGCATGAAATCATCCACGGGGGGAATATTCACATGATGAAAATTAAAAATTTGTGAGTGCTACAAATCAGGTAAGCGGGTTGTTAAACATGTCCCAGCACACCCCACTGAGGCCCTGCACGTGCCAGCCACCTGCCCGCCTCTCTGACTTCTTCCGGTACCACTCTTGTCCTTCTTGGTGACTTCCAGGAATATATTTTTCTGGTCCCCAAAATGCTAAACTGGTTTCTGCCGTAAGTACTTTGTATTTGTTGTTCATGTCTGGAACGATCTCCTCCTACACCTCTACAAGGCTTACTGCGTCTCATTCAGATCCCCAGTGAAACTCTACACTTTCAAAGAGGGCTGACCATCCAACATAAAAGAAGTCTCCAGTCACCCTCTATCACGTTGCCCTGTTCCTGTTTCTTCACAATACTTCACCATCTAAACTTTTCTCAACTACTCTTCTTCATAGCATGCAAATTCTGTGAGAGCAGGATCTTTATGTATCTTGCTCACTGCTGTATTTCTACTCCCTAGAACCATGGCTAGCCACAGTCAATTAAATATGTTAAATAACCATGGTTCAATCCCAACTACAAGTTCCCGTGGGTGAAAAATGAAGCAGAGAGTGGTCCAACTCTTTTTTTTTCTGATGCCTTAAATGGTGCATTTCTTATTTTCAACAACTAGAATTCACACAGCGTGAATTCTTACTTATATTATTTACAGTATACTTCATACTTTATACTTGGAATTTTCCAAAGAAATTGTTGGTGCAGTTTTGGATATAAACTCTGGAATGTCTCTTGAAGTCTCAAGTAGGGACTTTCAAGGACCAAACATACCACTTTCCTTTCAAGTACCTTCCAGGGATTTTTCCTATTATACGAGACCTGAAAATTTATATTCTTTTTACACAATTTTTTATTCAACTCATGCTTTGCTTTCAGTAAGTTTTTGTCATTGTTGTTTTTCTAGAAGACTTTTGACTAAATATTGTATCCTGGAAAAGTCTGAAATAGGCTGGATAGTTGGAATGGAAAATCTCTTATTACCAAGCCTGGCATTTATTGTGAAAGTTGGCTTGTGTGTGTGTGTGTGTGTGTGTGTTTCTTTTATTTAACTTTTATTGCAATATAATTTACACATAACACTGTAGATTTAAGTTGTACACGTGTTGATTTGATGCATTTATATATTGCAATATGATTAGCATCTTAGTGTTAGCTGGCACCTCAATCACATGACATCTAGTCTCTTGGCAAGACCTAGTCCCCTTGCAGCTTTGAAGTCCATAAAACAGCATTGCTGCCTATCATCACTGTGCTGTGCATTAGATGCCCAGGACTTCTTTCTCTACTGGTTGCAAGTTTGTACCTTTAAACAACAAATTGGCTCTTTAGTTAACTAAGAGCTGATTTCAGATTCAGAAGGAATGTTGAACTCCTGAGAATCAAGCAGTTTTCTTAAAAACTGAGTGCGCTCAGTGGAACATTTTAACTTTGCAGAAGGACACATTGTTCTTAAATAGGGACAAACTTAAGCAGCTATTAACTTTAGCAAGCTCGTTAAAAAAAAAAGCTTAAAAATATCTTTTACTTTAGAGAGTGTGAAATACAATACAAGTCGAAGTAAGAAGTCGGGCAGAACAGGAGGCTTGAATGTCCTGTTCAGAGATCCAGGGCACAGCTCTCCTTCAAGCTGATGAGAGCAGGTCCACCCTTTTCTATGTTAGCAATGTCTCCACTGTAGCTACACATTTCATTGGCACTTGGGACATGAACCATCCTGTGAACTGACGCAGAGTCTTTCTTGGCCTGAGACATTTTTTCCCCCTCTGTAGACTTGAGGCTGTTAGACTGAGATGTTTCTCCATGATTCCATGACCCCTTCCTCCTACCCAGAAGAGCATGACATCTATTTTGCAGATGTTGGAAATGTGCTATGTATTTCAACTCAAGGTTGGAAAAGAGGAAATGTACATGTAAATTTTATCATGACGGATTTACATTAATGAGAAAGGAAAACCTTGTGAAGGTAAGATGTGTGATGGGATCATGGGACCCTTAATCTTGAAACTCTTTAATGGTTTAGGTGACACATAAATGGCCCTAGGCAAACTTGTGGTTTTGTTGACAGTTTTCTTTGCTGTCCCTCTAGGTTCCCTTCCATCCTAAGCAGGAACTGGCAGTAATATTCTCTTCTGGGGTGTTGGCCTCCATTCTCCCTAACCCTTCTCTCTCCCTCAGAGGAAGGGAACTTGATTGCCTTTGGTTCTCTGCTCCAAGCTACCTAGAGAATACATCCATTCAGGTGAGTTACACTTGTTATTAATGATAAAATGAAATCAATTAAATATTCCAAGCAGGCTTTTATTTTAAAAAGGAGCACAGGCATGACCGATTAACTCTGTGATATGAATTTCCACTCATGAAATGTCCAAGCTACAAAATTGGCACTGAAGAGTCTTTATAATACCCCTCACAGCCCATTAGCTTAGATAAGCACCTGAGGGGTGAAAGGAAAGGAAAACGATATATGCTTAGAGCATGTAATGGGATGTTTTTATAGAGTCCACTCTTGGTTAAGATTTCCTCTGAAAATGAAGTCCACTGGAAACAAGAGAGATAAAATGACTCGATGTCCCTATGTCTATTTTATAGAATCCTAATTAACAATATTCCACTTTCAATTGTATAATACCATGAAAAAACAGCAACATCAACGGCAACAACAACATCATCTTTCTTCAGTTATTGGCAGATTTGAAAAGATAGACAAGCTGTAACCTACCATCCAGTTGAACAATAATGGATACAAGGTGGGTAGGTGCAGGAAATCCTCTGTCATACAAACCTCATAATAATGGGACTAGCAAGAATTTAACAGTGTTTAGATAATGGCTTTAGGAACAATATCTCCAAATTTCACACTAAAATACATCCATGGACTCAGATAGATAAACTTAAAACTTAACTGTTACCCAGAGAAGCAACTCATTGTCAGAATCTGAAAGAAATGTGTACTTACTAAAAATTGTGATTTGTAAGCATAAGACGAGTCTACCTGCCTCCAAAGTATGTAATAAGACCTATGTTCTTTTCCTTTCGTCTGCCTCCTGGATTCTGAGTTAGGTAACAACTGAATTGATGGGCAGCAACTCTTTGAGGTAGACAGAGCGCTGTTCTCTTGTTCCCAACAGAAGTATCTCTGTTTTACATTTATTGGCTGGATTGGGGGAGCACCAGCTGGAGGTCCCCATGGTTGTACATTTATCCTGAGCGGTGTGGTTCCCATAATTAAAATATCAATGGTTAGCGTCAGAATATGGTCCTGTTAGCCATGCATCTTAAGGATTTTATTTTTCCATATATTTGTTTTGTTCCATGTGTGAGAGGAATGGGCTACTTTAGTGCCACAGACCCAAAGTCAGTGAAAGCCCAGGAGACTTCAGGCATTTCTCCAATAACTATGCAAACCAACTTGCCACACAGCTTATAGTTTGAATCAGACAGAAGAGACAGGAACTTTGAGCTATCATCCTTTGGAATAGATTATTGCCACCCAACCCCCAAAAGGAAGCAGTCTATGTGAAAACATTGAAAAACAAGGAATTCTGAATACTCAGAGGAAGAGGAGATCTTTGCAACTTATCTGAAGCAAGAAAAATTTTAGAAAAATGTTTAACATCCTCAATAGGATATCATAATTTATGTCTCCTTTGAAACATGTTCAGAAAATTAGAAAAAGGGAACCACTGAGATTAGAAACAGGAAAACGGGTAAGATAATGAAGTTTTACAAGGAAACTAAAAATGTAATAGCAGAAATAAAATTTTCAGTGGAGGTAATGAAGAAGAGAGTTACATTGGAAAACTAAATCAGTGATGTGGAAGATGAACTTGATAAACTTTCCCAGAATGCAGAGATTAAAAACAATAGTGAGAAGAAATAAAACAAAGAGCACAGCCTAAGAATTAAGTATTTCCCTAAGATTATCATCAAAATAATCAGAAATAAACAATTACCAGAGGTGTGGCTAAAGAAATCTTTCAGAATTAGAAAGAGGCGTGGATATGCAAATCTCTACTCACCCTTTCCAAAGTCAGTGTAAAGAAAATCCAGACTTGTAAAGATTCTTTACATACACTTACAAAGAAAAAGAATGAAAGACTTACAAAAGACAAAGCAGTACCAAAAAGGAAGAAAAGGAAAAGATTGACTCAGATGTCTCCTTTGCAAAAGGAAGTGTTAAAAGAAAGTGTCTACAGAATTTGGAGAGAAAGAAAAAAAGAGACCCAACAACTCTATACCAATCTAAAATATTTTTCTTTTGTTAAGAAACAGAAAGACAGTCTCAGATTTTCAAAGTGTCAACTAATATACCACTCAGTCCTTTCCTCTGCTTAGTGTAGGCCTGTACTCCTAAAGTATGTGGATTGTATAACCTAGGGGTCTCCTTTCTGCCGTTATCAACTCTGCTTTCCTGACAGTAGGACATATGTTTATTGTGGTTGGCCCTCACCACTCAATGCCATTGGAATGGCTTGTTGGTAACATAAAACAACTGATGTGCTTATTCTGTGCCCTGCACTTGGAGACACTTCAGAGCACACCCCACCGCCTTTACCAGGGATGCAGGATGTATCACTTGTAGACTGAGAATCCAAACATGGAGCTGGGGAGCCTGGGTTTCAATCTTAGCTCTGATCCCAAATGGAGGTGTCACGTTGGACAAGTTATGTAAACTCTCTGTCCCTTAGTTGCGCTGCTGCATAGAGGAGATAGTCATAAGCACGTGACGTAGTAATGTCCTAAGATTAAATACACCAATATATGCAAAGCAAACAGTGCCTGGTATATGGAAAGCTTTGTGCAAGCGTTAGTTATTATTTCAACTGTTGTTAGCAATTGATCATGTGCTTCAGATAATAATTGACAAGAGTTATGTTTTTAACCCTCCATAAATGTGCTGAATGGAGCAACATAATGGAAATTTGATTCCAAGGAACTTGAGTAGAAATATTTAATTCTTTAAAACTATTTTTGAATGTTCTTCATTTTAAACTAGAAATAATGAATAAGTGAGGGACATATTGAATCTTTTGTTTATGCAAAATTTGGTCTCGAACCTAGGATTTGTAGTTGTGTTAACTTTTCTTTAAAATCTGCATATTTAGCATAAGCTCAATTTTACAAAAATAGCTAGTCATTTCTGAGTATTAGCACAATTGTTATATTTCTTACTCAATTTTTTCTTTTCTTTTCTTTCTTTCTTTCTTTTTTTTTTGCTGAGGAAGAGTAGTCCTGAGGTAACATCTGTTTTCAATCTTCCTTTTTTTTTTCTTGAGGAAGATTAACCCTGAGTTAACATCTATGCCAATCTTGCTCTACTTTATATGTGGGTTGCCACCACAAGCATGGCTGATGAGTGGTATAGGTTTGTGCCCAGGATCCAAACCCATGAATCTGGGCTGCTGAAGAGAGTACACCAAACTCAACCACTACACCATGGGACCAGCCTCCTAATTTTTTATGTAAATATTTAACAACAACAAAATAATGTGTGCATTAAGAATAATGTAAAGAATAATGAAAAGAACACGTCTATACATACTATGACTGAATTTAAGCGATAGAATATTTTCAGTACAGTTGAAATTCCTTGTGTATTTATCCTCTTTATTTCTCTACTCCCACCTCCTGAAGAAGGCACTATTTTGAATTTATAATGCTCTTCCTTTTCTTTATTGTTTTATTCCACCTATTCAATATATTGATTAGTTTAAACATTTATGAAATTCATGTTAATGACATCATATTGCACAAAGTCTTCTGCAACTTGCTGTTTTCATTCTATATTAATTTTTGTGTTACCCATACCCATGAGAATAGCTGAAGGGAATTTATTTTCATTGCTAAATAGTCTTACATTATATAAATAGAATCCAATATTATTCATCTCTCTTGTTTCTAGTTGCATTCAGTTATGTGCTAACACAAACAAATATGCTAAGAACATTCCTGAAATGTTCCAGGGTGCAAATCTGCAAGTTTGCCTAGGGCGGTAGGTTTCACTGCTGACTCAGACCTAAACTCAGAGTTTCTGATTTATTTAGTCTGAGTAAAGCCCAGAATCACTATATAACGCACATCCAGGTGTGGGCTAAGGGGTCCAATTTCTTAGGTTAGAATCCCAACTCATTTACTTACTAGCTATGAAAGTTTGCACAAATAGATACTTAATTTCTATGTGCTTCAGTTTCCTCACAGGAAAGATTGTGTGAAAACAACCCCTACCTCATTGGATTAACAGTTTATCTATGTATAAAATAGAGTCATGCTCAGCATTCAATAAATATTAGCTATTATTATAAATTCACTTGTGCTAAAAAATTACCCACCAATGTTTTTTTGAGGCGTAATTTACATACAATAAAATAAATAGATGGATGATTATTGACAATTATATACTTGCATGTAGAACCACCATAATTTTAATACAGAAAGGATGGCCCCCAGAAACTTCCTTCATACTCTTTTCCAGTCATGCCTCCACAAATTTGGTACCACGGATCTAATTTCCATCATGATAGACTGGTTTGCCTGTCTTTGGACTTTCTATAAATGGAATTATACAATATGTACACTTTTGTCTTTAGTTTTGTCTTAACCTGACGCTTTTGAGGTTTACCCGTATTATTGCTGTATAAGTAATATAGCATTTTATTTTTCTGAGTAGTGTTCTAATTTTTGATCTACCACATTTGTTTAGTGATTCTCTTGTTGATGGAAATGGACTGCCATGAACATTCATGTACAGATCTTTTGGTGGGCAGAGTTTCCATTTCTCTTATGTAAACAGCTAAGAATGGACCTTGATCTAGCTTTTGATTTCAACAATTAGGGGCTGGCCCTGTGGCCAAGTGGTTAGGTTTTCATGCTCCATTTTGGTGGCCCAGAGTTCACCAGTTCTGATCCTGGATGTGGACCTATACACCACTCATCAAGCTGGGCTGTGGCAGCATCTGATATAGAAGAGCTAGAATGACCTACAACTAGGATATACAATTATGTACTAGGGTTTGGGGCAAGGGGGAAGAAGAAGATTGGCAACAGATGTTAGCTCAGGGCCAATCTTCCTCACCAAAAAAAAAAAAAAATCATAATTTTAACAATTATATTTTCACTTCTACATCCATTTGTTACTTTCTCAAATAATTATGGGTAATTTTATATTATCTTGTTTGGCTGATAATTTTTTAAATTAATTTTTTATGGAGGTAACATTGATTTATAAAGACAATTTTAATTTTCTTTTTTATTCCTGAAATTATATTGAAATATTCATTTTATATTTTGTATCCAGCATTTCAAATATTTATGTATTTCCAACATTAAAGTATATTTCCTATACTTTCAATATTTGAGCTTGAATTCTGCCTCTTTCTTTTTAGTTTTGGATCTTATTTGTGTTGGCCATGCTGTGGTAGGTGTCCCACGTATAAGGTAGAGGAAGATGGGCATGGATGTTAGCTCAGGGCCAGTCTTCCTCAGCAAAAAGAGGAGGGTTGGCTGCAGTTAGCTCAGGGCTAATCTTCCTCAAAAAAAAAAAAAAGAGAAAGGGCCCTTATGATGGGATTAGAGGCTTTGAAAGAAGACAAAGAGAAGCAGATTACTCTCTCTCTCTCTGCTACTTAAGGACACAGGGAGAAGGAGGCCATCCGCAAGACAGGAAGACAGTTCTCACTAGGAACTGAATTGGCTGGCACCTTGATCCTGTACTTCTCAGACCCCAGAACAGTGAGAAATTAATTTCTGTTGTTTAACCCACCTGGCATATGGTGTTTTGTTATAGCAACCTGAGCAGACTAGAACACATTGTGTGTGTGAGTGTGAGTATGTGCTTTCTCCTATGTCATGTCCTTTTGTCTGCTGGCTTGCTTAAATCTACATTCTTACCCACCCCACAAGATGAATCTCAGAACATCTTTTTTCTGCAAACATCTTCTATGCTTCCAGACAAAATTGCCACACACCAGGTTCTCGCAGGATTTGCTGGGCAAGCTCTCAGGTTTCCTCCCTGCCCCTATGCCCTTCTCCTCTCCCATTACTCAATCCCTGTGAGGACCTGCTTGGGTTGGTCATATCCCAGACTCCTGATTGGGCCTTAGCTGGCGCTGTGTTGTCACATGCAGTTGGCTCCAGGGACGGAGTTGACCCAGGTCTGCTCCCGGTTATGTTTCTGGCATACTCCTCTCTGATATCTTTTCTTCCATGTACCAACGTGAGAGTGATGAGAATCCAGATCCGAGGGAGAAAAGAAACATTTTGCGTTTCTAGTCTGGGCCGCTTACCTCAATCTGGCTTACATAATGAGTGCTATTCTGCTTTTCACTTCCCGCTTTCTTTTGTGTTTATCTCCCATAAGTCCCTCCTGAGGGCAAGGGTGATTGGTAGAGCAGAATATAGGCATTATAATAAAATCAGAACCTCACCGCAGTACCAGCAATCAGATTTATGGAACCCTTTATTATGTTTGATCTTTTACTGTTCTCTGATTATTTTATGTCTGTGAGTTGTTGCCTTATTGAGATTGTGAACTCCTGGGGGGAAGGGTTGCTCCATTCACTGTGTGGATTAGCCAACACCAAACACTTTGGTGTGTCATGGTCCCTCAAGAAACCTTTGTCGGGCTAGTTTTTGTTGTGACGAATATCAGTAATGGCAGCAGTGGTTCTATATGATGCCACTGCAACTTTCATATTCTAAAATATAAGTCCACGCATCAGATCATCAAATTAATGTCTTGTCTGGTTTTTTGGTTCGAACTTCAAAAGTCACAGTGAAAGGAATAAGTAAGTCTATCATTCTAAAATAATATATGATACTAGATCTCAGGCATTCCCTTCTGCTAGAATAGAAATACATATTAAACTACTTTAGTATGTGGAATGTTCATTTTTCTTAGAAGGGAGTGAAAGTCACTTAATTGTGATTGATTTTTCTAAAGCATAACTTTGATTAGGTATACATCTTTTAAAAGAAAAAGACCAAGTTTCTCTATGCCTTAAAGTATACAATTAAGAGCTCTGTTTATCTTAGTTTGCCTTCCCCTAGAAGAAAGATTCCAGTGCAATTTATTTGGGAAGTTCAGGGAACGCTGTTAAGGGAAAAGCAAGTAGTCCCTAGAAGCAAGTGTGTTTTTTAAGTCAGCTACCAGGGTGGACAACTGGAGATTAGCTGCCTGGGGAAACTCTTCTCCCAGTCAAAGGGTGAGCGAGCTGAAGGACACAACTCCCATCAGCTGCTGGTTGAAGGCTGACCCCGAGAGGTGCTAGCTTCCTGGTATTTTCAGCCTGTTACAAGTTAGGACAGAGTAGCCATCAGCAGTCTCAGAGAACGCCCCCAGGAACAGAGATAAGTATGTTGGCAATTGGAAGTCATCAGGGTAGTCAGCAATCATGGTGTCTGAGGAGAGTGCTAAGCACTGACAGCATCTACACAGCGGCAAGGCCTTCCATCTTCTTGCTCCTCCCTGTCTCCCACTGTACAAGTCTTGTAATACATACGTGAAAGAATTTCTAGAAGACTACATTTTTTAAAAAAATGTTAAAACACTAATCACAATTCCTGGTGCATTTCAGATGGTGAAAAAAAGTTGTTTTCTTTTCTTCCTTCTCAATTGCTATGCCTTTCACATTTTTTTCCCTAATCTGTTTATTGGAAATCATAACTCTTATGAGCTATCGATTATTTACGTAAAGAAATATATTCTGGGGGCCAGCTCAGAGGCACAGCGGTTAAGTTCGCACGTTCCACTTCGGCGGCCTGGGGTTCCCTGGTTTGGATCCTGGGTGCGGACATGGCCCCACTTGGCAAGCCATGCTGTGGTAGGTGTCCCACGTATAAGGTAGAGGAAGATGGGCACGGATATTAGCTCAGGGCCAGTCTTCCTCAGCAAAAAGAGGAGGACTGGCTGCAGTTAGCTCAGGCCTAATCTTCCTCAAAAAAAAAAAAAAAAAAGAGAGAAAGAAGTATATTCTGTTTTGGATCTTGTCATTTTCTATAAGTTTTATCTCCACCAGTAAATTTCAAATTCCTTGAGATCAGGGTTTATATTTTTCATCTTTGTAATTTCTGTAGCACCCGGCACATTGTCTTGCTTATAATTGCCTTTGCGCTGTGCTTAATAGATATTCATGGATAGACCTGTGAATGGATGATGTGCCTGATTTAAAGACTCTTGAATTTACATAATTTTCAGATAGCCAGGCATCTTGTTCAAATTCAAAACACAACAATAAACGAACAGAAAACCTGACAGTAACAAAATTTAATTGAGGTGCACCCCGACTTCTACTCCAAATCAATTTTTGGATCTAGTTAAGTGTAGGCACAAATTTCCTCCTAAAAGCTGTAGTTTCTGCTTCTTTCCATGAAATATCTTCTAAATTTCCTGATTTGAAATGCGAAATTTTAAATCCCATAAGAATCAGAATTCACAGGGCAGATAATTTAGGGAGATTATCTGCAATGTGGCATTTTACCGGCAGCCCTGGAATAGGTCTGGAACATATACGGACTATATACTGGTGCTGGGCAGAGTGGAAGAAGAAAGACCTACCACCTGGCGCTTCTGAGAACCTTTGGCTTACTTGTGAAGATGAATACTAAGTGTGGGAGAATCAGGCACATCTGGGATTGACTGTGTGCCGAAGGACACATTATTTGACTTGGATTTTGTGACCCCGTCCTAACTTCTCAATTTATTAAAACTTGTACCATAAACCTTTATTCAAGACTCAGATGACTTGTGCATAAAATGGGATAATAATGATTAACATAAACTACTTCTGATCATGTATTTATTGAACCCCTTTTATATGTAACCTCATTTATATGTATATTTTATAACCCTGTTTATATACCCTTTTTATATATCCATCACATAATAAGCTTTTATTAAATGATAGCCTTTTAAAAATAATTATTTATTATAAGTTATCTGTGAAAAATGGGGTAAATATGGGCTGTGACACACTAATGGATGCTGCTCTGATGTGGATGTACATTGATACTTATGAACCAGTCATCTGGAAGCAGGAAATGGTAAGATTCCTCTAATCAGCAGAAAGATGTACTTGCTGTGAATGACAGCTTACCATAGTCATCAATTTGATGAGGGCTCTGGAGACTAAAAAGAGTGAGAATCAGTGAGGTTTTGAGAACTAATAACAATAGTGACAATAATAATACACCATTGGCATTTTAAATGAGTTCTCCAACAGACCATATTCTCTTCCGATGCCTTTATTTTTCTAACCTGGATGAATAAAATCCCAAA
Source organism: Equus quagga (assembly GCF_021613505.1). Taxonomy (NCBI): domain Eukaryota; kingdom Metazoa; phylum Chordata; class Mammalia; order Perissodactyla; family Equidae; genus Equus; species Equus quagga. The sequence goes on along the minus strand of NC_060280.1, from coordinate 43,354,579 downwards.
TCTTTCAGCTACCTCTATTTCTCCACGTATGCCTGTGGCTATTTCCTCACTTCATCTGGTTTCTGCCAATATTTGGAGTGCTATGTTTTCCTCTGAGGAAGGTAAATAAAACTAAATCCATTAAGGTCTGCTCAGGAATCACCTTTCTTTATGGAGAGTCCATCTTTCTTTAAAATGAACACTCCGACTGTGCCTGGCTACACTTAAATCTTGGGCTTTGTCAAGAATTAATGTTGCATAGATGTTTACCACATATAAACAGTTTATTCTTTCTCCTTAATAGATCATGGGGCATGGAATTTTAAGCCTGGAAGGGACGTTAATATTATTTATCTATTGTACTATCTTTTTGCATTGCTACATCTATACATATTTAAAGTTTTATGTACATATTAGCTCTACTTAATCTATATCTTAACTTGGTATTAACATGCTTTATAGCCATAGGTTTTCATTGCTATACCTCAATGAACCATAACAAACTTCAAAAAAAAATTATAAGCAAACTCCAAGCTGTAAAATAAGATAATACCTAGTGATGCTGAGATTGTACTGAAATAAGCCATAAATATACTGCTGATGAGAATCTAAATTGGGACAACTTTCTGGACATTAAGGTAGAAACTGTATCAAGCATTTTAATACAATGGGTTAGTATTGATTTGTTAATATTATTCCTGCCAAGTAATTTTAGGAGGATAGTCAGAGATCCATAGAAATACTAACATATAGGGAAGTTTATCATAGCAAAATATAGAATGAAGAAAGTTCATTAAAATCGTAAATGTCTAACAAGAGGAGAATGATGAAATAAATGTCTCAGCTATATAATGTAATAACGCAACAGTGAAAAAATTCATGATTTCAAAAAATATTTAATGACATGTGGGTAAAAATGAAAAAAAATCTTAAAGTTTATATCAGAGATATGATCCTGGTTTTGTTATGTGTGTGCGGGTGTGCATGTATTTGTCTATATAAACAAGATGTTAAAATGGGATATATTTGTCTCCATTTAGCTCAGTCAACAAAAGGACAATACCAAATAGTATGAGATGAATACTCTCATGTTCCAAGAAAGATGCCATTTCATCTATGTAGGACTTTGAAAAAGTCAATATTATGACTCTCAGCCCAGTATCTTCTTCAGCATGTAAAATGATTGAGATTAAAGAGGCTGAGAGAGGAAATTTATTTGGAGAAAGTTGCTAGAGTATGGTGGTATTTTCCCTTCCCCCCTCAAACCCTGTGAGGTGAGGAAGTGCAACAGTGCCACCTCCTCACCTCAAGTGAACTGAGAGGAACTTTAGGAAAACTAGTCAACAATATCCTTCTAACTGCTCAAGCCAAAAAGACTTGGAGATTAAATTTGACTCTGCTTTCCTTGCATATCCTGCACACAATTCATGGGAAGATTTTGACATCAATGTACTCGAAACATATCCTGTATCTGATCATTTCTCACCTCCCCATTGCCTCCCTAAGACATATCACTATCATCTCTCCCCTACGTTATTGCGAAAGTCTCCTCTGATTTCTCTGACTCCACACTTTCCCATATGGTTTATAACAACACAAAAGCCCGTTCAGTCCTGTTAAAACATGTCAGAATATGTCACTATTTTGCTGAAATCCTCATGGCTTCCATCTCACTCAGAGCAGAAGCCAAAGTTTCCACAAAGACCTACGGAGCCCTAAATGTTCTCCTCTTCCCATCTTACCCCACCAATCTCATCCACTGCTCTTCCCTTGTTTGCTCTAAGTACTTTAGTCAATTTACTCTCTTACCTTCTTCTTCAAACACAGGAAGCGCACTCTCACTACAGGCCTGTCACTTACTGTTCCCTCTGCCTGAAGCCTCCTACCTCCTTTGTCTAATGTGGCTCCCTCCCTCCCCTCCTATCAGTGTTTGCTTAGATAGCCCCTTTACAGTGAGACTTTCCCTGACCACCATGTTTAAAATTGCAAGCTCTATACTCATCCTGGCTCTTCCGATCCCCCTTACCCTGTAGTAGTCTTTTTTCTCATATCATTAATCACATCCTGCATAATTCACTCTGCCAGGTGACCACATCTCCTGGTCTACCTGAGACAGAAATGGGTTTATGCCTATCATGACATAATTTTTAAGAGTATTCTCTGTCACTGTCATTGTTACTTCACTCTCAAAAATGTCCTGGTTTGATTAATCTATTTATAAAAACAAGTACTTTTGTCTGTTTTGTTCATGATTCAAGAATAGTGGTTCCCAAATGGCAAATGCTCAGTAATGCATGTTCCTTGAAGAAGTGAACTGATCGATGAGCTCAGTATTTGTCCCATGAAGTTTGGAGTAATATAAGGCACTGGTGTTTGACTCATACTTGTGTAACTCAGAGGCAGTAGGCTGTGGCTGGACCTCTCTGGCAGCAAAGAGAAGAGAGGTTCGGCCCGGGGAGCCAGCACACTTCCACTGGGGACCTGGCGTGATTCCTCTGTCTCACAGCCCAGAGGTAGACGACAAAAGGAGGAGCTGGCTGGGGGTTCAACCTCTGATTATTACCCTACATTAGACATTTAATTAATGGCCTAAGACAATTCTCGGTACTAGAAGTGTCCTGAGAAATTTTGAATATTTATGACTGGAAGGACTACAGAACTAGTCTGAGATTTCATCCAGGTCTAAGATAAGAACGAGCCTATTGAGGAGGTGTAAGCAGACAGTGAGGTAAAAGAAGAAAGGTGGCTTATGCTTGCACCCTTCTTTATAGCTGTTCATAAGTTAGTATTTAAATGTCTAAGCCAGGGAGTAGGACAGATCTGGATGTGAATGCCATTTCTTCACCTTAATAACTGTGGGACTTTGGTGAAGTTGCTTGTGCTCCCTATGTTTCAGATCGCAAATGGGCCAAGACACTCATAAGGGGGTATTTTTCACATAAGAACTTTATTCAACAAGGTCTTTAAGAATCTGTCTATCTCTATCTATCTATCTATCTATCTATCTATCTATCTATCCATCCATCCATCCATCCATCCATCCATCCACGCATCCATGCATCCATGGATGCATCTATCTATCAATCTATCTATCTATCTATCTATCTATCTATCTATCTATCTATCTGTATCTATCCATCTATCTAACCAGTTGACTTGGTTAAATAGGAAACTCTTGAGAAACACTATAAAATATTAGGTTCTCTTTTCAGGAAAAAAGTAGAGTAATTAAAAAAATATTTTGACCCAGGCCAGCCCAGTGGCATAGTGGTTAAGTTCACGTGCTACACTTCGGCAGCCCGAGGTTCACAAGTTTGGATCCCAGACATAAACCTAGCACCACTCATCAAGCCACGCTGTGGCAGTATCCCACACAAAAAATGGAGGAAGATTGGCACAGATATTAGCTCAGTGACAATCTTCCTCAAGCAAAAAGAGAAAGATTGGCAATGGATGTTAGCTCAAGGCCAATCTTCCTCACATACACACAAAACGTATATTTTGGCCAATTTTGGCATTCTTTTAGTATCTATTTAGTACTTCTATAGTTCACAAGACCCAAATCCTATCTTTAATGGCCTATATACTTGAGAAGTCAACAGAAACACATAATAAACTTTACAACTATTAGCTGGATACAAAATCAATTTGTCATTAAAGTGCTGATGAGGTGTAGAGGAGACTGGTGTCTTCTGCATCATGATTACAACACCATCATCATTAACCTCCTTTTACAATCCAAACACAGGAAAGATGAATACTATTTCTTCAAAGAATTTTCTTAAATGCGTGTTGTCAGATTCACAGACAGATTTTAAACTTAGTGATTCTATTTTCTACTTCAAAGCTTGGAGTAAAAATAATTACCTTAATAACCAAAGCAAAAGAAAACCAAAGAATCTGCTTTTGCTTCTAATTATCTAAATTTTTCTGGTAAAGGTGATTTTATTAGTGTGGGATCACTGCTTAGGCCTTCTTTACTTGGTGTATGTATGCAGCCAAAAAAGTAAAAATAAATAAAAAGAGCATTTTCATCTCCAGAATATGTCTATTTTGAAGGTGAAACATTTTTAGAAAAAGAAAGTGTCTTTTCAAGCTGACATTCCACTTCAGCTTCTAAGAGTGGGCAACATCCTCCTGGCAGTTGTTATTTCTCCCTAAAATCTGATGAAAGTTGAAGGTTATTAATTTGCGTTAATTGCTGAAATGGATATTTGGTATCAATCATTAAAAAAAATTCTGGCTAATATTTCTGTAGGTGTGTTCTATGTTACAGGCCTTGGGGACTTAGGTCACCCATTTGTTTTTCTTTTGAAGCGGATTTCAAATGCTTTTCCCAGGAAATTCTCATCTTTTCCTCAGGTACTTCCTCAGGCAACTTTTGGTCAAGCTTTTTCATTTTCCCCCCTTTACAGAAATTCATGAAATACAATGCATCTGAAAAGCTTAAATAAAGCAATCTGATTAATTTTAGTTTACTCTCTTTTCTCAGACTTATTTTTCACTGGACATACTTTTCATGTAACACATAAACATCCACTAAAATTAGTATTCCAAGGATCACTTGGAGGAATGATGCTCTGAATACAGTGCACCTTTTTCTTTGTGAAACTTTCATAGAGCCACATCCTTGGACCTCATGGTGTTGGTGCTCTGTAGACTTCTTTTTAATGGACCTTACTTAGACTTTAGGCAGTTAGCCTACATTGAGAGACATTATAAGAAAGAGAGTGAAAAAAATTCTTCAGGTTTAGGGGTTAAGTAACATGCTGCAAGCTCAGTGTATTAGTTTTCTATCACTGCATATAAAATACTACTACATACTTAGCAGCTGAAACACACACACATATGTTATCTCACAATTTATGCTGGTCAAAAGTTAGGGCATGGCTTAATAGATCCTCTGCTTCAGGGTCTCACTAGCTAGAACCAAGATGTCAACTGATGCTGCAGTCTCATCAGAGGCTCAACTGAGGACAGATCCACTCCCAAGCTCATGTGGCTGTTGGCAGCATTCAATTCCTTGTGGGTTGGTGGACTGAGAGACTCAGTTTCTTGCTGACTGTCACACAGAGGCCACCCTCAGTTCCTTGCCACATACGCCTTCTGAACATGACCACTTGCTTCCTCAAAACTAGGAAGGAAGAGGTATTCTTCTACCAAGATTGGTTACAATCTTATGAAATGCTATCACAGAAGTGATATCCTATCACCTTTACTTTATTGTATTGACTAGAAGCAATACATAGTCCCCTCCTACACTAAAAAGGAGAGGATTTACACAAGGCATAGAGACCAGGAAGCGGATATCATGGGGACTCTCCACCAGTCACACAGCTAGTAAGTGGATTCCAGAGATGGAACACTGATTCATATCTGACTTCAGAAAGAAGTATCCTGTACCCCTATCAAAGCTTCTTTCTGATATTTGTCCTCTTCTGAAGTCCTCACTCTTTCAATAAGTTGAATAAAAGAATACATTCTAGAATAACAAGTGTTACTCTCCTGTATAACACAGTTGCACACTATTCACATTTTTGTTCAAAGGAACAGCTCTAAAGCTCAAACTTACCACTGACATGACATCTCCACTAATTTATAGGACCATATTTGTCAAGGTGTGTGTGAGAAGCATGTAAGATTTCTGACTCATTCTACTTCTCTACCCTTACATACTTTCCCCATCTTTCTCCTCTGTAATTTTAGACCAAGAGGGATCAAGATTGAAGTAAAGTGAGCATGTTAACCAGTATTTCTTTCTGAAATCCTGCTATTCTCTCTGTCTCAATGAAACCAGGCAAGTCAAGCCAGAAATTCAAGTTGCTAAGTGTTTCTCTTGAATGCTTTGGTCACACACTGGTGGTCACCTCCTTCTGTGAGTCATACCTTAGTCCAAGGCTTAAAGAACACAATTAGTACTGAGTTCTAAGAGCAACAATAAGCCATAGGCTGTATGGACCATGACATGTGGACCCCGGAAATGTAGATTTGCAAGTCCAGAATGCAGTCAACAGGAAATCTTTACTGTAATTTTGTAAAAGTTACATTCCATAGGTAAATGAAATACATAGGAAAAGAAAACAGAAAAGTCTCTAGAAAAATTAAACGAGTTGAATAGTATTCAAGCACGATAGAAGTTTGGGAATGGGGAAGTCAATGTGTTTTCCAATAAATAAAATATAAGTCAATCTTGCAGAAAGCACTTTGAATGGCATTGCTTTTTGGCTAAGAAAGAATGTGTAACATTGTAAGCATTGTGCTTATTGAATTTTCAACTCCGTAAATTTCATAAAAAGTGGCTCTTCCCTTATCATCTCAAAGGAAAGAGAAATGGTTTATATTATAAATGCCATTCCCGCATTCAAACAAATTTCTAAAGAGAGAAAGAGCTGGGCTGTGGCAATTTTCTTCTGTGATACAGTGTTACTTTGCTTATTGTGAACTTTCAAAAATCTTTATACATTATGTCTTTTGAATTTCATCCACAAAAGGGAAAATGTTTACTTTGAATAGAAATTCCATTAACTATAATCTTTTCTCATTCTACCTTTCCAAATGCATCTGCTTCTATTTCATACTACCCACCCTACATTCCAGAATCATCGAAGCATCATCTATTTTGTGAACCCGTCTTGCCTCTTCTACAATACTAATCTCAGTGCTAGCATAGTGCGGGGCACATGGAAAGTATAAACATTTTATTGAATGCTTCAGGGCTCTTGTGTCTTTTGATTGCCTTGCCACATGGATCTTTTCTATCTATTTAAATCTTACTAGTTGTCAAGACTGGATTCAAACGCTGTGTTCTCCTTTAAGTTGACCTCTCATTTGGGATAAGTTGCTCTCTCTGCCATGCCCCACAGCGTATATCTTGATTATAGCGAGCATTTAATTTCCATTTGTGTTAAGGGAGACTCCAACCAGAATTTAGGAAACTGTTCTGGAAATTATGATGAACTAGGAAGTGTTTGAAGTCAAATAGGGTTTGTTTAATATTTTAGTCTCTAGCGTTAGGCCTCATATCAGCTCTCTATAATTTTGTATTTCATTATCTATTTATCAGGGTAATAATCTGCACTCCCTTTCATCTTAAAACATCTTAAAACATGTACCTTCATTTTCCCCTATCAATATGTTGGAGTTTTTGTAAATTTGCTATTCATTTGATCTGCTTATGTTGGACATGGGAGAGGACCTAAGTTATATCCTAGGAGCAAAAAGAGAGAATTAAAGCTTTTCCATCTGCAAGCTTTGCCACGTTCATGAGCAGATGAACATAGAGTACTGAGAGTTCACATAAAAAATAAGATGACATCATAACTACCAAACTGGGGCAAGGTCCCTCTTTGTAATGCTTGCATGAGAAGCAATATAGTGGCACAGTCAGAAGTACGGATCTGGAGATAGACTACCTGGGTCTGAAACCCAGGTCTATGAGCTATTAATTGGGTGTGGTGGTTTTGTCCTTTGTCAACTTAGATAAGTTGGAATGAAATTTCAAGTATTTCTTTTTTTGTATGTTTCTGGATTAGAGTTGGCCACAGGAGAAATTTGTGCACCTCTCCAGATATGGTAGGCATCATGACATCACTGAAATCCCCTAGGAGTCTGTGACCTAAAATAATCTGTGATCATTCAGAATCTCAAGGGACCAAAGCTATGAAAAGAATGTGCATGTTTCGGTAATAAATGCTGCTGAAAGACCTTTTATATAATCAAGTTTTTATATGTCTGTCTCCTCCACTATCTTATATGGTCCTTAAGGTCAGCATATTCTCTCAATTATTTTTCAGCCTGTGTCACCTACACTGCTCAGGATAGTGCTTTGCACACAATAGGAGTTCCATTGGAAATTGGTGAATTAAAATAGAATAATATTGCTGTAATATTTTTAATGGTGCATCAAGTATAAGAATCTAAGTTTTCTATGAAAGGAGTAGGGAAGCTAATTTTTCTCTCACAACAGGACATCTAGGATAGGCACACCAAGGCAGAGACACTTTCTGTCTTCCTGCTTCTTCATTCTTGCTGCGCCGTTTTCTTCTTCATGATCATCATGCCGTTCTAAGATGGTTACTCTACCTCACTCTCTTATTCATGTTCCAGTAAACAGCCTAACAAGGAGGAAGGTTAGAAAACCTTTCTTGGGAAACCACAAGAAAGCAAATTTCTGGTTTTATCTCATTGGCTTGAACTGTGACACTGTGGGGGAAGAAAAATAATTTTCCCTCTACTCCTCTAAGTTCTCGGCTGAGACTCCCCCTGTAACAAAAGACACAATCAGAGGAGAAAAACAGAAGTTTAAGAAAATATATGCCTCCTGTATACATAGGAGATACCCAGGGAAGCTGAGTAACTTCCCAAAATGGCCCAAGTCATCACCTTAAATAACTCTCCAGCTAAAGACAAAAGAAATTGTTGTGGAGGGTAGAGACGGTATGTCAGTTATGGGAGCCTACCAGGAAAAGCACCATAAGCACAGGAAAGATTTAAGATTTTAAGTTGTTTTGGAGATTTAAGTCATTGCCCTCTCCACTGATAACAGTTTCTAGAGATTTAGTCATCCTTCTCTTCCTAGTACAGACAGGGAGACACCCATACAAATGGAGATTTCCCTTATAAATGTAAATGTCTCTTACAAAAAGATAACTTCTCCTCAGTTTTTAGGGCTTTTCCTATGCCTGCTATTTCTTAAAAAATAATGATCCTAAAATAATCCTTGTGCCAAAAAGCCATACTTTGGGGTGATGTATTCTGTTCTCCTTCAACATGTAGCCATCCTTTGTTGCAAAAAAAGGCTAAGAAATGTAGATTTTTACCTGGATACATCACCATCTTGAACCAATTTGGATTCTATTAGTAAGGCCGAAGGAGAAAGTGGATATTGGTAGGCAAATGACAAAGTCCTTTATGAGTAGGAAGAAGAGACTTGAGCCAAATTAAGCATAAAGTAGAGTAGTTTTGCTTTGGGCTCTTGGAAAGAAGCTAAAATTTTCTCTCTTTGAAGATCTCAGGTCATGCTCTGAGGATGGCTGTGCTGGAGGAAACTTGGTCCAGAGGGAAGCAAATTAGCAACAAATCTGTACCAATTGAGTGAAGCTCAAAGAACTAGAACTGTAGCTCTGCTAACTGAAAAAGAGTCGCGGAGACCACAATCATTGTTCAATAACTAATAAGTCTGATAAGGGAGACATTGAAAGAATTTGTAGCATTATCCTAGATGTTTGTTTAATTAATGAGGCAAAGATTGAGTTTCCTAAATTTGAGTGGTGTGAGTGTAGTGTTTGTGGCATTCGGTGTAAGACTGGAATCATGTATTGATTTGATTAAGGACTAGTTGTCTAGTTTTAGTGTCACATTAGAAGTCAGCTCTCTTTCCCTTGAGGGGATGAGTTTTTACACAAGTTTGGATGTGATGGTTATTAAGCTTTTGCCTCTTTGCTCAAAACTCACCCTTCTATACTTTACTTTGTGATATTGGGACTCTGCACACCACATTTCTCCTTGGCCAGCTTGCTATCTATTAGGCTTCACTAATGAGAATGCCAAAAGGAGACTGGAAGAAAAGAGAAGAGAGAATGAACCTCTTTTTTGTTTGACTCCTATTCCTGTCCACTTAACTCCAACCACCATTTTCCACTCTGGCTGCAGCTATTGAATCCTGTAGCAGCAATGGGTTCCAACTTTCAGTTTTTTCCCCATACTCTCAGAATCCCCTTGATTAAACCACCTCACACATACCCACAGCAGTCGTGCACCCCTTCTTCAAAAGATTAAGTCCTCACTTGTGGGAAAGGATGCTCCCCACAGCTTCTGAGTATCAGAGCCAGCTGTGATGTGTTCCCTCCTCAGAGATCTGAGTTCCAACTTAACAGAGACTTCTCTAAGTTTCTAAATGCTAGAAATCTCTACCTGCTGTTTCTCCAGTATTAGAGATGGTAGCAGCTTCCTCTAGTTATTATTTCTATGTTACCTCAATGTCCTCTTTTTGTCTTTCAGCCTTTCAACACTTATTTAAACAATTCCCGATAATATTTTTGTTGTCATCAGAATAGCTGGTTTGGTCTGTTTTCCTCACTGGACGCTCACTGATACAATGAGTAAAAAGTAAGATAGGTTTTAGTGCTACATGCTATCCTTAATAAACACAATGAGGAAGAAAGAGAATGACCTCTGGCCAAAGGGAACAGTAAAGTCCTGCTGTTTCTCAACACGTCAGGCAGGCTGAGGTGCATACTAACAACAGAGCAAAGGGAGATGGATTCGTTCCAGTAGCTTGCTGATTCCCAAAGAGTTTGGGTACTTCCTCTTGAAGTCAGGAAAGGAACAATGGTTCCCAGAAGGGCTCAGAGGAATGATATAAGCAGCATTGGCTGGTGTGTGTACCCTGTTGCTTCAGACTGTCCCAACACGACGGCATTAGGTGCTTTCTATTAGTGGAGACAGCTGAGTGAATATAAGGGCTGGGCTATCCAGGCACCAATAGAAATTTCAAACCTATCACGCTTGTACATTTCAAACACAGCAATAGATTATAAAATCAAATTGCTGCACTATGACTTCATTGCACCAGCCAGACTATAAGCTTTACTAACTTAGGGAACATTTTTGCATCCAAAGAAAGTCATACAAAATGGAGTCACCAAGGCCACAAATGAGTTTGTTCCAAGAATACTCTCCAAGACAGATGATATCTGGTTTATCTTTGCAAATTGTTAGAATCCTTGCCCCATTTAAGGTGATGTATTTGTGGTGTGTATTGAAAAGGGCATTTTTTAATGTTTAATATTGTAATAAAATAGAGTTCAATAACACCAAAAATAGGCAATGAAAATAAATTTTGTTCTCAGTAGAAGAAAAAGGTAAAGGTCTCTCAGAAAAACTTTGCTTGGATGTTTTATTGAGGTAGAACAGGTGTGAAATTGAGTTGGAAGAGATACAGTAGTCTAATAAGAATTTTAAAAACTTGAAATTTATAAACTTGAAACACAGCCAAGGAACTTTAGGTTATGGGAAGACCACACACATTGATCTCTTCTTTCTTCTAAGAGGAAACTAAAATAATTATTTATATATATATCATCTATATCTATATTTATATCAACTTATCTGTATCTCTCGATAAGAACATAGAGAGATAGGAAACAGAGTAAACAAAAGATATCCACATATTTTTGGAAGATATGAAACAAAAGGAGAATTAAAGGCAACAGGTGAAACTGGAACCCAAACCGTGCACAGTAGAATATGCAGACAAATAGAGGACATGATGAAGGGCGAGGATGAGGCACAAGATGAAAACAAACATGGGCACTGGATAAAAGTCACAACACTGAACAGTAGATAGCCCACACTACCAGCAGCCAGGGGTCTGCCCCCACTAGGCAAGAGCTAGGGAGCTCCACAGGGAGATTAGTTCCAAAGTGTGCTTCCGCCAATCTGTGCGTAAAACACAGGCAGCGAGGCACTGAATCTTCAGGGAAAACTGGGACTTACTTCTCGGGAGGAATTAAATAGTGTTGGGGAAAATATCTCTGCACACAGCTATTTGGACTTTCCTTAGAAACTGGTCTGCTTCTCTCCAGAACACCCTCAGGTCCACCATTTAAAACTCCTGCTATCATGAGTATCCCGAGAGAGACAGAAAAAAAACTATTGTGTGCGTAAAACAAGACAGAGAAGAACAAGCAAAGAAAAAAGAAATAGCTCCCGGAAATTAAAAATACAATTTTAGAGAATCAATAGAAAGATTGGAAGATGAAAACAAAGAAATCACTTAGAAAACAGAACCAAAGAACAGTGTGTTGGAGGAAATATCAGACAAAGGCAATAGACCCAGAAGATCTACCAAGGAAGTTTGATAATTTATTAATATGAGATTTACAAAAGAGAAGGGAAGATAAAGACAACACATCTTTAAAATGCTGAGAGAAAACTCTCTTCAACTTAGTATCCCATACTTGAAAGAACCATCAGCCGGATGAATACAAGCATAAAATAATGCCATATTCATGTAAGGTCACAAAAAGTTTACTTTTCATGCACCTTATCTTAAAAATGCTGCAGCAAAACTAGTAAGTAAAGTAGGGCACAAAGAAAGGAAGTATGATGTCTGAGAAATAGTGAAACCATCTCAGGAAAGAGGTAAAGGGAAGTCTCTGGAAGACAGCTCACAGAAGGCCCAGGGAGCAGGTGGATACAAAGTGCTGGGAAAAAGTTTCCAAGAGGAAAAAGGGGACACAACAAACAACTTGATATGATAGTGCATTTGGTTACAAAAATAAGTCAGGACAGAGGCTAGCGGTATCTGATGGGGGATAGGACAAAATTAAAGTTATTTATATAGACATTTGTTATCACGCATTTCTGTGACATCAATTACAACAATCACAATATTAGTATACCCAAAACTTAACCACAAAATATGTCAATTTTTAAAAATTTTTGCTGACACGTTACTTTAGATAAGTAAGTAAGTGAATGGCCCTCCTGGAAAATACATATTTGCGATTTTAATATGCATATTTATTGAAAAACAAACGGTCTTTTGGGGAAAACTCTATTTTCTGATCATCACCAGGAAAGTCATCTGAAAGGCTATCAGAGTATCTGCAGAGTAAGCAACAGTTTCCAGAGTCTTCTCTACTGTAGAAATAAGGGAATTACAAAGTTTCAAAAGCACAACTAGCAGTAGCGATAATGCACCATTATTTCTATTGGACCAAATCTTTTCAATGGTTCGATGAGTAACATATATTTAAAAATATGTTTAGTGTTACATGTATGCTCATATTAGAGACAATCCTTCTTTTGCCTCAAACCTTTGAGAAAAGAGGAAGAAGAAAAAGGGGAAATTGACTTATTTAACAGTGATTTATAAAAACTCTATTTTGTTTTCTGCAGTGAAATTTTTCTAGAGGTAAAATATTTTGCATAGTCTCAATATGCAAAATGATTCAGACCGCAGCTCTTCTAGGCCAAGCTCCAAGTTTGGTCGCAGACGGAGCCGGCATCCCCTTGGATTATTCCTCCTCCATTGCACCCCTGCCCGACTTCAAGCAGCAAAGTATAAAATTGACTGACTTGGAGAATTCCTCCTAACTTTTGAACTTCCGCTCTAAAGAATTTGGAGTCACAAATCTATGTTAAAAAATATAGCATAGTATTGGCCGGCTTGGTGGTGCAGCGGTTAAGTGTGGATGTTCCGCTTTGGCGGCCCAAGGTTTGCCGGTTCGGATCCTGGGTGCGGACATGGCACTGCTCAGCAAGCCATGCTGTGGTAGGTGTCCCACATATAAGGTAGAGGAAGATGCATATGGATGTTAGCTCAGGGCCAGTCTTCCTCAGCAAAAAGAGGAGGATTGGCAGCAGATGTTAGCTCAGGGCTAATCTTCCTCAAAATATATATATCTCTCTCTATATATACATAGATAGATAGATAGATAGATAGATAGATAGATAGCATAGTATATGACTAATCTACTAAATCTGCTAAATGACCAAAACTAAACCAAACCAAACCAAAAAACAGAGTACAGATTTCCCAAATAAAAATACTAACTCGTTTTTTTTCTTACATCAGACTATATATGCAAGTGTATGGGTCCAAAGTAATATAAGATTATTTTAAAGGTCACTTTTAATTGTATCTTTATGTATAAATATGAGATGAGATTTTTTTAAAGTTTTGTTTATCTGTGATGGTTTTTCATGAAAAATCAAATGGAATTTCAATTAATATTTAGCATTAAGCTATACAAGCAGTTTCAGTGTATATTTTTGGAATGAGTCAGGAATTTGAAAAAGAGAGAACAATCTTATAAAAAAATAATGTTTTCTTCTCTCTTTCTTTTGAAGCAGATGGGACTGCAAATCAAGCACGTGCCTCAACTGTTACTTTTCTGCAGGACCATAAGTGGCTTGGTATCTTGATCTTCGGTTTGTCTATCTTTGGAGAGGGTGCAATGATGTTTTCAAGGCAATTCTACTGCTTTCAGAAAAAACAGGTTGTTGAGGACAGGATGCCTTCCCCCTGGATTTAAAGTTCTAAACTCTTCCAATTAATCCTCAAGCTCAGGGCTCCTGAGCACGCTCCCCGTATGTCCAAAATGTTCTCTTATTTAACTCAAATGTATTGAATCTATCCAATAATCCATTTATCCCATTATTAATTTGAAAAATACTTACCGAGTACCTACTATGTGACAAGCACTCTGTGAGGTGCTGGATTATGAAGGACCTGAAGTGTTTGAATTTCATCTTGAAAGCTACAGACAGCTATTGCAGGGTTTTAGCCAGAGCAATGACATGATTGGATTATAGAACAAATTAAAAGACCATTGCAAGTATCTATACAAGCAATTATTAGAATGTAGCTGTAATAATGAGAGTGTGAATAGAGTACTGACTCTAAAAATATTAAGCACATAGTATGTACAGAACTAGGTGACTGACGAAATGTGGCAATGACATGTGACAGAGGGAGAGGTCTAATATGACACCCAGGACACTAGCTTGGTTGATTGGATGGATGGTGTCATTCATTGAGCTGTGGAGTTGTAAAGGAAGAATATATTTTAAAGAAAAGATTTAGATTTTGCTTTGAGTATACTGGGGCTTATAAGTAGAAATGACCAGAAGCTAGTTGGATACACAAGGGTGGAACAGAGCAGAACCACTTCTGTAAAGGGAGCTGTCTAGATTCGTCAGCTGGAAATAATTTTTTATTCCTCACAATGCTCATAGTTGTTTCTCTGTACTGTCGTGTAGCACTTATCACCATCTACTATATATTTAAATTATTTACATATGTGTCCTGTCTCCCATGTTAACCTGCAAGCTCCGTGAGGCAGGATCCATGACTGCTGCATCTTTTTATCCATAGAAATGCGTAGAAAATGACAGTCCTTCAAAATCCTGTGCTAAATGATGGGCAGCCTTAGCCATCTCACTGACTATCACCCGGAGGATTTTATGAGACTCACCCTCAGAGTTTAATTCCATTGTTATCAATGTTTGCTTCATTTCATTTTGGCCACAGGGATACTTTTATTAGATTGATGATTTGCATTGTAATCAGATTATCTGCTACCTGCATCACAGGCAGAATCAGTTGTCTGGTTAGCCAAATTTTATCAGATACATAGTTTTTCCATTGTTTCTGACCTGAAATCATGCACAGAATCAGAAAGGAAAGGGTCTTCATTCAGTTAAAACATCCTGGCCATCGACAGTACCACATCAATATTGTCGACCTTTAAGAACAGCCCCTTGAACCCTCTCTCATATAAACAATCCTTAATAAGGGAGGTATGTATATATTTGAACAGATATCTTGTCTACCTTTTGCTAACAGGGATAGCGTGTGTGTGGGTGTGTTTTTGAGGGGTAAGTTTGTTGATGGTGGTGCTCCAAGTCCAAAACAAAGTTAAAAAACTTTTTTGAAATTAGATACAGCTTCTCAGATGAATCTTAGCCAGCTACAGCCTGCCAAGGTTCAGGTTCAAGGTTCAGATGTGCCATTTCTTTTAAAAGGGTTGACTTGTGGTAGTTGACTGTTTGATATAGACCAATTTAATGGTATATTAAACTGTTTTATCACTGATTATCTAAACAGTTGCACATGCCACCCTGCAACCCTGACCATCAGCCTAGTACTCTCTTTCTGACCTTGGTGCCATGGAACATTCTGTGGGAAGGTTTTCTAGAACACACTTAGATCTCCACCTTGTTAATCTGGCTCACCCTCTAAGACCCAGATCAGGTGCCACTCTTCCAGTAACCCATTTACTTTCCTTCAGTCTGAGTCATGTACCCCACTCTTGAGTTCCCACAGCTACTACTGGCTATTTTTCTAATAACACTTGTTGGTTCCCTGGTCTTGGACATTAAATTGTAAGAGTCTCAAGAGCCGAGAATTGTTTATCGTGTTGTATCTCCAAATAAATGAAAGAACATACACTTTCAGAAATTGAGAGTGCATTTTGGTCTGCCACTACTTTTCTTACAAACTACTGTACCATGAGCTAGAACACCTTGTCCTTGGAGAGGCATTTGGTGTGGTTGAGAGGATGGGAAGACGGATATCCTCTGTGTGTTTGCTCCTACGCTCCTAAACTCATGGGAAGTGTGTGCTTTTTCTCTTTTCCCATCCACTAGCTATAGTTCATCTTACAAAGGAGCCTGATTATGACAGACTTAGCCTCTCCAGGAAGTAGGGAGTAAGAGGTTAAAGGGCTTTGGAGAAAATTCTTCAGACAGAGTTGAAGCTAAGGTAGAAATCAAGACAGTGTAATGGGTAAGCTGGGCCAGTCAAGGCAAACTATACCTAGACTATGGGAATCTCCTCTTGCACATCACATTATTTACATATCTTCCTATCTACATATCTTCTTCCTCAACATTATAAAACTCAACTCTTACAAAAACTCCCAGGATAACACATAGTGCTGACTAAGAGTTGTAGTTCAATGAAGGACGAGAATGAACAAATTATTTAATAAGGAAATATTTTAGGCTAGGGAATTTGTTCTTTGTTGTTAAACTTTCCACTGTTTTATTACTTAATTTCCTAGTAAACTTTATTGAAAAATTAATCTGTTTCTAGCTGGTCTTCGGGAGAAAGAGATTTGTTCACTCCTCACTCAGGAGAACCACAGCCATAAAAGCAGTGGCCTCGGTTGGTGTAGTGCTGGGTAGCACCCAAATAGGTGATGTTGCAACTGCAAGTAGGGAAGTGGGTGTATCTCAGGTGTGTCGCGGTGGTGGGAGCATACTTAGAGTTAAAGCAGATAAACGTGGAAAGTCAAGGGGGAGAGTCGGGAGACTTGTGGTTGCAGATTTCTTCTGATCTCTGGTTTTATCCATTGAAACTGTCACTCATTAATTTGTCTAAACCAGAGGTCACAAATTCCTCAAAGATTGGGATGATTATTCAGGGGCCCACAGGCAAGATAAGGCCACCAGACTAGGTGTAAGGCCGCAGGAAGAGGTGGGAACTCAGGCAAACTAGACAGGACATGTGAATTCTTTGTAAAAGCGTCCAAACTCTTTTCTTCTGTAACTCTTTACATTAAACACAAAACAAACTGCTATAGATAAATTCAGCTCATAGGGTTCCAGTTCTTGATCTCAGGTAAACATTTCTGTACCTATTTCCATGTTTCATCTCTTAAGATAACACACTTAAGCTGACTTCTGAAGATAATACGCTTCATTAGTAATGCAGCTATAACCACAGCATTTCCAAGGCCTCCATAGAAATTGCTGCCCATGGACTGCCCTTTTCTGTTTGTAGCTCCATTGCCAAGGATAACCAACAGCAGGCATCTGGAGCAGCTCAGATCCCACATCTGAGATCATCGTGGTGCTGTCTTTGAAACTTCTCCTCTGATCAATCCTGTGCCAACCTATTCTAGAAATCATTTCTTGGAGGGTTGATACTGCTAGACGGCCAGACAAACACTAACATCCTAGAATCCTCATTGAGGACCAACCTAGCCTCTACTGAAGGCATCTACTACATTTACTTACAGTGCCTAGATCCCAGCATCTGTTAATAGGTTGCATGCATAAAAAAGATCATTCCATATTCTTTTAAGCTATTTAATAAATTGCTTTTGTGCCTTTTAAAAGCAGCAAATAAATGAATATGCTCTAGCGCATAGTAGGCACTCAAATAAAACTCTTAGTATGTGATAAAGTTATTATTTCCTGTAACCAAAACGAAAGAGGCCAGCTCTTCTTGCAGGTTATATAGGTTATTTATGATTTTACGATAATTTTTCAGGGGCAAATCATGTCACTTAGAGCTTCCTACCTCCATCACTTAGCCTGTCAATTATGTGCCACTCAATCATTACTAAGAGTAGCTGAACCCACACTGCTGGAATATTAGCTGTGGATACACACTAAATTACAGCATACTGGAAAAACAAATTATGAATAACATTTCATCAATCCATAATGAATTCTACTGACATTCCCATAAAGCACTCAATTTTCGGGTACCAATGGACAAGTGCTTTGTATTTAGTAGACGCTCAATTAATAGCTACTGATGGATTGACATATTTTTCATTAAAATGAATATATTTCTCTTTTTCCCTTTCTCAAGCTTGTTTTAATGCAAGAAGTTGAAAGTGCCTTGGATGGAGGATATTTTAAGCAATGCAGATCCATTAAGCTCAGTATTTACTGACCACATTTGTCTTATTTATGGTAACAGATGGAAAGTCTAACGGATTTGTTGGAATGCAGTTTAAGTTTGAAGTTAAACCTGAGCTGTGCTTCATTGTGTATACACTCTTTTAACCCTTAAAGTTTCCCTGGAGTGTGCAGTAGCGTTCTCTGAGTCACAGTTTGCTCCTGCTCCCCTGCAGGATATTTCATTTGCCTATTTAGGCTATGCTTCCTCCTCCCGCTCTGTTTCATTTCTTCCCAGGTACAGAGTTGTCACTATAGTCAAGTGTGTTCCAATCCCCTCTCTCACTATTGGATCTGCCTCATCAGACACGATTACGAATTATACTCCTTTCAAATTGGAAATTGCCTTTGTGCCCCAGGTTTTTATTTCTCCAATGTGTTTTTTCAGCCTGCAAAGAAATTTCTAGCGTGTCACTGAAGGGGACATCTGGCAAGGGTGTCACTTCTTACTGAAATGATAATTTGTGAGATAAACTTAAGCAGAGCAAAAGTCTTTTCTTGCTCTGGTTTTTCCAGCTGGAAAAAAAAAAAATAGACTACTGTCATTGAACTTTTAGAATTCTTAAAATTATTATGACACGTGGCTTCAAGAAGTTGTAAGGTAGGATAAACTTCGGGCAAAGTCCAGGGCTTGGGTTAGTGGAGGGGTGAGATGCACGTACAACATAAGGAAAGTGAGCCTGAGGTGAGGACGCACAGATTTACCAGAAAATGTGTTGTCATTTCAATGTTAGCGCCTACCTTCCCATCCTTAGATATTGCTAGGGAGTATTTCAAGGGTCATTCAGATCGGAAAGGCAAGTGCAAGAAATCTTGCCTTTTTTTCCTGTCTGCTTTTTCATCTAGTAGAAAGTCTATTCTCCGGGCAGCTTCTATCAACTCCTCACTAGAGAGCAGAATTTCCTTCATTTCAGGCAGTCGTCTTCTCACTACGGGCTGACTTGGAGAGGAAATACCTTTAGTTTGAATTACTGGAGTCCTCTTCTGCCAGAGAAGAAGCAAAGCTGCAAGACCTTGTACAAGGTCTTCAAACTGTGAGAGTGCATTTGTAGGTTTGGAAGGAGTAGGAATCTACGTTCAAGTTTTGGTTTTTATCGTTCACTAGTTCTGGGATGCTGGACAGAAAACTAATCCTGTCTGAGCTTTCATTCAACATCTGTATAATGAGGGAGTTATTGTAAATGACCGCCAAGGGCATGTCCTTCGTGGATATTTTGCCGTTCTGTGTGTTCTCTCTGACCTGGCTCTGCTTGGCCTCTCTTCCGTGGCACATGATCTTAAGGCCAAACTCGTTCATTTACTTAATCATTCAAATAAATATTTGAGCACTCATTATATGCAAGGCATTGTGCTGTTATATCTTTAAGAAAACATATAAAGGACTCTGCAGCGGAGCGGGATACAAATAAACCAGATGCCAATGAGAGATGATTCACATAACAGAGGTTAGTGGAAACAGAGGGGAAAGAATTCCCAAGCTTGACTGTAACAGGGTTTTGATTAATAACCGATGGGATCATCTGTCCTCTTTGAACTTCTAAGAGTGGACACAGGACTTGAAATCACATTCAAGTCTCCAAAATATCTGTATAGGGACATCATTAGAAATGGCTTGGTTCACATTTTGGAAATCATCCAACTCAGAGCAGATTAAAGCTGTTAATGAGTATTATCATATCTTGTCATCTTTACGCTCAGGTCATGATTGGGGGCAGAGTGACCATAATCTCTAGGAATCCCTGCTCTGCATGTTCTCTTAACGCCAGGGAGAACCAAGGCTCTGCTCTGTTGTAATGCACTATAACTTTCCTGTTGTTAATTTACTTGCTGCAGTTCAGTTTACTTCCCCAGAGACCTTTCAATAAAGTCTTCTTAAAAGTATCAGGGACACTTGCTCTTTAGTTCTGCTCCAATCCCTTTTTCAATTACTTCTTCCTTTCTCTCCTCATCCATCATCATTTCCTCTTTAGATGAGAACTTAAGTGTTTTTATTTTTTAGGAAACAGGCAGTGTTTTTCCTGATTCTGTGAGAGACAAGGCCCTTCTAGTTACTTGTTCACAGTAGGTCCATGAAACCATACCGTGAACATGAATTTCCACATTGATGGATTTGTTGATGTTCTGGGTCAGCGACGTCTGCCACATTTAGAATGTTTACACATACCCACCCATCTCCATATGGTTGATGGGCTTCTCTGGATGGCTGACGAGCTCTGTTCTAGTGTAGTAATTAACTCCTATTACTAAATCACGGATTATTGATTCCAAAGCTTAACATCATTTATTTTTTCTGTATCTTTCTATTCTCATTAGGAGAAAAGATGATTATTGGCAATTAATGTGGGCTGCATATCAGTATATATTAGAACCATTGTGACTGCCCTAATGTCTGCTCATGACCAGACTGCAGTTTCCTCTTACGTATTACAAAGTAAGAATATTTCAAACTGCAGGCACAATGGTTTCATTGTAGTAAACATAACATATTCTACGTGCCCACAAAGTAAATGTTCCCATGGTCTCCATCTCAGAACAGTGAGATATGGTGGTTCTGATGCTATACTAACCTGTCTGAAGTTTCTCTTGCGTGCTAAGTGACATTCAAGAGATTTAAAGAAAGGATGTTTCATTAATGCAGTTTGGAGCACAGGACATACATGAATTTAACACGTGTGACAAAGTATGGTGGAGCTGATACACCATGAATCAGGACCAGTGGTTGGATATGTCATCATTCAGGTGAATCTTTTTTTTTTGTCTGAATAAAAAGAATTATAGATTGCAACTTTAACATAAGAAGGGTTGAAATACTTCATTGTGGGTTGCAATTTAAATAATGTGCAGCTTTAGACACTTCATTCATTCATTCAACATTTATTCTGTAACTAGTGTATGCAAAACTCTCTGCTAGGAAATGATGTTGAAAAGCGAACTGTCCCTTCATGGGATTTATAGTTTAATAGGGTTAATAGTTAATGTAATATATGCAGTTCATATAATATAATAGTTAATAGTTTAATTGCTATGGATGCCGTGATAAAATTATGTATGGGGCAAAGAGAGGCTTAAAGAGGAAGTTGGGCAAATTTACCTGCGAGACAGACAGAGGAGTCATGAGAAGCTTCAGGGAGGAACCAATAGGCTTGCTGAGTCTTAGCTTAGTAGATCATGAAGTAGACACGGCATAACCTCTACGGGATGAAAATTAATCTTTTTTCTTGCTGGAGAAGTTTCGCCATGAGCTAACATCTGTTGCCAATCTTCCTCTCTCCCAATCTCTCTCTTCTTTTTTCCTACTCCCCAAAGCCCCAGTATATAGCTGTATATTCTACTTATAAGTCCTTCTATTTCATCCACATGAGCTGCCACTGCAGCATGGCTACTGACAGAAGAGTGGTGTCGTTCTGCACACGTGAACCGAACCCTGGCTGCTGAAACAGAGCTTGCCAAACTTTTAACCACTAGGCCATCAGGGTTGCCTTGATGAAAATTAATCTTGATTAAATCCAAAATACAACAAACTACCCTGGAAGCACCAAATGTGTGGTACTAGACAAGAGTTCTTTTTAAATTAAACAAGCATACTTTATATTTATTCATTTTCTCTTGTGTCAAATTATCATGCAAAATTTTTTAAATATTATTTTTTAAATTGTCATACAGCAAGATAGGGTTTTTGGTGTACAAGTTAGCAAATTTTAACATGTATAGATTAGTGTAACCTCCAGCATAGTGACTTTACAGAACAATTCCATCATGCTCCAAAAACCGCCTTGCAGAGACGTAAGCTGTTCTAAAGTTTTTCTCCTTACCTCCTAACACCCTAACAACCACTGCTCTGCTCTCCATCACTATAGCCTTCTATTTTCAAAAATGTCATCTAAATTGAATCACTAAGTGTGCAAACTTTTGAGACTAACTTCTCTATTCAGTACAATGCATTCGAGATTCATTCAAGTTCTTGTACATATAGATAGTTTGTTCCTTTTTCATTGCTAAGTAGAATTCTTCTGCATGGATGCACCAGTTTTCTTATCCACTCACCTGTTGAAAGACACTTGGGTTGTTTTCAGTTTTTGGAGATGATGACTAGAACTGATATAAATACCCATGCACAGGTTTTCAAGTCAACGTAAATTTTCATTTCTTTAAGGTAAGAGTTTAAAGAGTGGGGTTGACGAGTCATACGATTAGTGTATGTTAAATATTTCAAGACTGATAAAGGCCTTCCAGAGTGGCTGTACCATTTGGAATTCCTGTGGCAATGTATGAGTGTTCCAGTTGCTTCACACCCTTGCCAACACTTGGGGATCTCAGTTTTTGTTTTTTAAATTTTGCCTATTTAAACAGGATAGGTGATGGTATCTCATCATGGTTTTACTTGGCATCTTATTTTGATGAAGTTCAATTTGTCAATTGTTTATTCCTTTATCAAGGATTGTGCTTTTAGTGTCATGTCCACAAATACTTTATTTTACCTTCATTCCTGAAAGATATTTTTACTGGACATAGAATACTGAGTTGACAGCTTTTTCTTTCAACATTTAAGAATTGTTGTGTCATTTCCTTTTGGCCTCCATAGCTTCTCATGAGAAGGCTGTGATAATTCAAGATTTTTTTTCCTGAACAGAAAATGCTTCCTTTTCTCCTGGCTGCTTTCAAATTATTTTTATTGCCTTTAGTTTTCAACAGTTTGATACATCTGGGTATGCACTGTTTGAGTTTTATCCTGTTTGATGTTTACTGAGCTTTTTGAATCTGTTGATTTATGTCTTTTATCATATTTTTAGCCATTGTTTCTTCAAATATCTTTTCAACACCACGTTCTTTCTCCTCTCACTCTAGGACTCTCTTTACAAAAATATTAGACCTTTTGCTGTTATCCCACAGGTCTCTGAGGCTCTATTCACTTATTTTTATTTTTTTCTCCATGTTTTTTAGGTTGGATAATTTCTATTGATCTATCTTCAAGTTCACTGACTCCTTTCTCTTGATCTCCATTAAATGGTTTCAAAATTGCAATTATTTTATTTTTAGTTCTAAAATTTCTGTTTGGTTCTTCTTTATTTCTTCTTCTTCTTTTGAAGCTTTTATTTTTTTCTGCTCATTGCAATAATGCTTATGATTGCCTGTTGGAGTAATCTTACAGCAGCTGCTCTAAAGTCTTTCTCAGATATTTCCGAGATCTGCATCACCTTGTGTTGATGTCTATTGATTGTGTTTTTCCCCTGAGAGTTGAGGTTTTTTGTGTAATGAGTAACTTTGAATTGTATCCTGGATATTTTTAATCTTATGTTATGAGTGTATACATCTTATTTAAGTCCTATGGAAAATTTATTTTTGTTTTAGCAATCAATCTCCTTAGTTAGGTTCAAACTGTAAGTTCTAGCCCAACTTCTGTCATTGTGGTTCCATTGTGTTCAGTTTTCAAAGTCTTTATAGTACTATTTGAATTTGGATCCCACCTGGAGGGCGATCTGTCTGTTACTTCAGTTCTCAAATTGTTTGATATTTTTATTACTATCAGTTCCACACAGTGCAGTTCAGAAGTGAGCTCAGAAGTTCATAAATTATTCTGTGGTATTGCTTTCCCAAGCTCCTCTCTCTTGCAATCTCTCTGGAAGTTTCTGGTTGCCTGGGGCTCCTCTTTTGGGTTACATGGCCAGAAAGCTGGGGCTTTAGTTACTCCTCTCTCCTGTGCCCTTTCACAAATAGCCCACCTCTAGAACAAAGCAGAGATAGGCTAGAGGGAGAAGAAAATCAACAGAGGAGTAGCTCACCTTCCTGGGACCACAGCCCCACTGATGGCTTTGAAGGTTCACCTTTTTCCAGAGTTTTGGCTCCTCTGGGTTTCCATTATAACTCCTACTGCCACCTCTGAAGTATTATTTGGGGGCTGGAGTGCAGGAAAATGGAGAAAAAAGGGAAAATACAAAAAGGGGGTTCCTGCAGTCTATCCAAACATTAGGTATTCCTTTTCCTGCTTCTTAAGTCAGACCAAGAGGAGTCTCCTAGAGCTCTGTCTGGCTACACCCTGTGTGCACTTCCAGGCGTCAGGCTGCACTGCATCTAGGTCTAGGCCACTTGAAGGATATGCTGGTAAAAAAATAGTAATCTCATCACTAGTTTGGTGGTACTTTGGATTCTGGTCTTCATACACAAGCTGCCTGCTCTTACTTACTTTCTAGAGTCCTCTAAGCCTGGATCCATACATTATATCCAGGTTTTATAGCTGCATTCAGTGGCAGAGACGGAGTGAAGTGTGCTTACTGCATTTTACTCAAGATTGAAAACTCATATGCTACTTTTCAATATCTGTTGTCATTTACCAAGTCTATACTTCTCCTTCGGGGAACTCTGGAGAACTTTTGAGGTCTACTGGGCACATTTACGTAGAATCAATGGTGCCGCCTGTGAGGAGAGGACTCTTTCAAAGAGCACTGAGTGAGGCCTGATCTCAGCAAGTTGGAAGTTTCCTGTTGATACTTTAGAAGTTACAAAATTCATTTTGCATTGTCTTAAATCGTTTCTGAACGGCACAAATAAGCAATGCTCCAAAATTGAATAAATACTTGTTTGACTTAGTAATGTTACTGTATTTACAATTTTAGTTGCAAATTGTAAGTTATTTTTCTCTTTTTTAATTTTAGGAAATATATATATATTTAATAAATGTTGGACACATTTTATGTTTATCTTTTTTTAGCTATTTTAAAACACTGGGTCTACAAATGAGAGAAAATATTTAGGGCTAAAATTTGAATAAACATACATCCTTAAAAATGTATATTAGAAAAAAAATGAAGCACAAAATGTATGGACTTCACAGATGGATCAGAGTACATGTGTGGAAATCAGTCAAGAATCTCTGTTTGATCAATATACTCATTACTTTTAAGTCGTTAGTCATTAAAGGCTAGTTAAAATTGAAATTTTGACTAGACAAAGCTGAAGGAGAAGACTCAAGAATAAGTATTACACATCTTTGAAATAGGATATCAAACACTTTATTTTTCAAAATCTGAAGAACTGTAAAATATTTTCCTGTCGGAAAGGCTACCTCTGTTCAACTTGAATATTCTACTTCCGTTTGATATTATATTCACTGTTCTGAAGAAGAATATTTTCCTAAGTTATGCCATAATCTTTTCACAGAGAGATACAACTGATCTCTTTTAAAAATCTGAGCTAAATTGTGTGACCAAATTGCTGACAGCAGCTTCTAATCTAGACGGCACATCTGCTGACCCAGAGAAAAAATGACTGGGTGGATTGGCATCTCCTTCTTCTATATTAGGTAAGGGGAATTTATAATAGTGTGTGTGATAGAAGCAAAAATTAGCGTTCTGGCTGATAGAACCATCATTTTAATGCTTTGCCTGAAAAGACTGATCTGGAAGCAATTTAGAGGGTTTGATTTACAACCAACTTTTTGAAAAGAATAACACATGTTCTCAAGACGTCTCGAACAGGCAATGAATAGGGAGCTGTCCAGCCACTTGAGTTTTCTTTAATCTTACAGTTTAATCAAAGATTCTCTCACAAAACTTCACCTGTGGGAGAGAAGGGACACTCCTTGAAGGCCCTTAGGTCAGAAATCAGCGTGTGGTTTTACTGCGATCACCACATGTGCCTCATGTTTGTAAGGCATGTTTCAGTTTATGTGCCAGGTTGAACTTAATTGTTTCAGAACTGCAGACTCCCCCAGAGAGGGGAAATCAGAAACTGTGCACAAAATATTATCAGGGGACACAGCATATCCTGGTATGTCTGACAATGAAATGAAAAGCATTTCTCCAGTGATCCTGGGATATCCAGCAACCAAAGAGACTCTGGCATATTGGGTCTCTGCGTGTTGAGACTGAAGTGGCAGAGGTAAGATTTAATAGACTAAACCCTCAGACAGAGGGAGCACAGATCAAGTCACACTATATATCTCCCGACACGCAGACAATCAAACAGGAGAAGGAAGACCTTCAAGGAGTTCAGTGTTTTTTAAATCTGTAATTTGAATTACAGCTTCATGAACTTTGCTAAATCCTCATCTAGTACTTATACATCTAATATTTTCCCTAAAAACATTTCCCTTTTTAAATTATTGTTAAATTAATAATTCCCATTATACTATTCTCATTAATTAAAAACCAATATTTTTTCTAGAAAGAGATGATAACCATATGGAAAAATACAGGGAAATATAAAGAAGACAAAACAATATTATTAAACTATATTACTATATTCTTAAATAGTACTATTAAAGTACAGATGGAAGTAAAGATGAATAAAGAAATACAAATACTAATAAATTTAACTATTTATAAAATATCATTCTAAATAGAAAAGAGAGGCAGGGCTGGCCCAGTGGCATAGTGGTTAAGTTTCTGTGCTCTGCTTCAGTGGCTTGGGGTTTGTGGGTTTGGATCCTGGGCATAGAACTAGCACTGCTCATCAAGCTGCACTGTGGCAGCATCTCACAGAAAATAGAGGAAGATTGGCACAGATGTTAGCTCAGTGACAACCTTCCTCAAGCAAAAAGCGGAAGTTTGGCAACAGATGATAGCTCAGGGCCAATCTTCCTCATGAAAAAAAAAAAGAGAGCGAGAGAGAGAAAGGAATTCTGCTTCTGGAAAGAGAGAGCAGACTTCTTTTCTCTATTCCTTCTGCTAAGTACAGCTGAAAATTTTGGACATTATACACAAAACAAAGAAGAGTGCAAGGGGTGAAGAGAAGAAGGCAGACCAAGCAGGGATCTTGAGACCCAGGGAATGACATGTAATGAGTGCCCTGGTTTTTCTTTTTGCCTCATATATCCCAGACTTGGAGCTGAACAAGCCAGGAATCTGAACACACCAACAGGTACAAATTAAAAAAGCCCCTAGAAAACCCTGATCTTTTTAGTCGAAGGATCAAAAAAGGGGCAACCTAGCAAGACAGTAAACATTTAGATGACAACTGCTCTGCTCTAGCCAAATACCACAGAAAAACTATAGCCTCGCGCTTGCTTACATCAGCAAAGGCAGTGGGGAACCTAGACTTCTACTCTCTTGAGGTTACTAGATGTTACTCAACCTTACCAGATGTTATCAGAGAAGACCAAATAAAGAGACAGGGCTTTCATCCCTACCAGCCTGTAACAAGCCCCCTTTTCCCCATGGAGTCAGTGCAGTTCACCCTACCTTCAGGAATAAGGCATCTCTCCTCCTCCTTGCTGAGGTCATGTAAGAGAAGGCCCCGTGGGAGTTGGAATTTTCAACATTGCTCAGAGATAATGAGGCCACTCCCAGTGCAATGTTAGTAGAGACCACGAGTGGAACCGCACTCCCACCCAAACTAGAAGTAACAAGGGCCCACCCCGTACCTGGGAGTGTCAATGAAAACTGATTGGGAATCCTGCATTTCTACCTCCATCTGGCAGTGACAAGATGGCCTTCACCCTTCTCTTAACTGAGTAGTACCAGAGAAAACCAGTTAAAACAACAGATTTCAATAAGATTTAGAGTTTCCTAACATAATATAAAAATGTTTAGATTTCAATCAAAAATCACTTGCTATATAAAGAACAGGAGATCTCAAACTCAGTGATTAAAGATAACAGATGTCAACACTGAAATGACAAAGAAATTAGAATTATCTGGCAAATAACTTTAGTCATCCATGATAAAAATGCTTCAATGAGCAATTATGAACAAGCTTGAAACAAATGAAAGACTGAAAAACTTTAGGAAAAAAATTAAAAATCTCAGAAAAGAAATAAAAGATATGAAGAAGAACAAGTGGACATTTTAGAACCAAAAAATACAATAACCAAATTGAAAAGCTCAGTGGATGGGCTCACAGCATAATGGAGGAGGCAGAGGAAAGAATCAGTGAACTGGAAGATACACTAATCTGAACAGACAGAAAAGAGAAGAAGAAAAATGAACAATTTGGGGACCTGTGGGATTCTAATATGAAACCTAATATCCATGACATCGGAATCCCAGAAGGAAAGAAGAAATAGGTTAGGATTAAAAAATAAAATTGCTGAAAACCTCCCAAATTTAGCAAGACATGTAAACCTACAGATTCAAGAAGCTGGGCAAAACAAACCAGACAGAGAAAGACCAATACTGTATGCTGTCACTTATACGTGGCATCTAACAAAGTCAAACACAGAGAACCAGAGAGTAGAATGGTGGTTGCCAGCAGTTAGGTGGTGGGAGAAATGGGGATATGTCAGTCAAAGGGTACAAACTTTCAGTTATTAGAGGAATAAGTTCAGGAACTCTAATTACAGCATCGTGATTACAGTTAGTAATACTGCATTGTATACTTGGAAGTTGCTAGGAGAGTAGAACTTAAAATTCTCATCACACACAAAAAAGCGGTAACTATATGAGGTGATGGATGTGTTAATTACCTTGATTTTGGTAATCATTTCACAGTGTATGTGTATATTAAGTCATCGTGTTCTCTCCCCTAAAAAATAACGAAATTTAAGAGAAACTGAGTGAATCCCAAACAATATAAACCCAAAGATATTCATGCCAAGACACTTTATAATTAAACTTGTAAGAACTGAAAATGGAGAAAAAAATCTTGAGACCAGCCAGAGAAAAATAACATCTTACTTATAAGGGAAAACAGAGTCACAGTGGATTTCTTATCAGAAACTGGAGGCCAGAGGAAGTGGCAGAATACTTTTCAAATGCTAAAAGAAAGGAACTGTCAACCCAATTCTTGTACACAGTGAAAATATCCTTCAGAAGTGAAAGGGAAATCAAGACATTTTCAGATGAAGAAAAACTAAGAGAACTTGTTGCTAGCAGTCCTACAGAAAAAGAAAAAGGAAGTTCTCTAAACAGAAAGGAAATGAAAGACGTATGAACTTTGGAGCATGGTGAAAGAAGAAAGAATACATACGCAAAAACATGGGTAAATACAATAAGTTTTTCTTCTCCTCTTGAGTCCTCTAAATGTTGCTTGACAGTTGAAGCAAAAATTATTATATAGTCTGATGTAGTTCTAGACGTAAACAGACAAAATATTTAATAAAATTATAATATAAATTGGGGAGAGTAAAGGGTTTTAAAGAGAAGCAAAGTTTCTATATTTCGCTTAAACTGATAAAATGATGACAACAGTAGACCAGCTGTGTATATATAATGTAATATCTAGAGCAGTCACTCAAAACACTATTGATAAATCAAAATCAAATTGTAAGAAATATTTAGGTTTCTCAGAGGAAAAGAGGAAATAGAAAACAAAGAAACGAAAAACAGAACAAATAGAAAGCAAAAAATTAAATGCCAGATTTAAGGCCAAATATAGCAATAATTAAATTAAATTTAAATTTTCAAAATTAATTGTAAGAGAGAGATTGGAAAGGTGGATTGAAAAACATGACATAACTGGATGCTGTCTGTAAGAAACTCTCTTCAAATATAAAGATAGGGTAGATTTAAAATAAAAGGATACATAAAAATATATCATGCACATTTTAATCAAAGGAAAGCAGGAATAGCTATATTAATATCAGATAAAATAGATTATAGAGTGAAGAAAAATCAGAGACAGGGTGGGACATTCTATAATGATAAATGGGTCAATCTTCCAAAAAGAGATAGCAATCCTATGTATATAACAAGTAACAAAGCTGAAATATAAATAAAACAAAAACTGATAGACCTGAAAGGGAAAATAGACAAATCAACAACTATAGTTGGAACCCGCAAAACTCCTCTCTCAAGGATTGACAGGACAGCTAGATATATAATCATCAAGGATAGAGAAGAACTCAGTAACAGCAACTAACAGGATTTAATAAACATTTAGAAAACAGTCCACCCAAGCACAACACAATACACATCTTTTCAAGTGCATGTGGATTATATATCAAGATAGATAATATCCTGGAATATAAAACAAATCTCAATGAATTTCAAACAATTACAATTATAGGTAGTAGGTAAAATGATAAATTTTATGTTATTTATATTCATACAATTAAAAAAAGACACCTAGAAAACTAGTAATAAAATATTATGGGCTTAGGCTGACAAAAGAGTATTCACACAATACATACAGTACTTAGAAGTCGGAAAGGTGGTTGCCCTTTGAGAGTAGTAAATGGAAAAGAGTAAGAGAATAGCTTAGGAAAGGCTGATTTCTTGATGTGGGATACTACAGTGTTTTGAGTTTATGGGAATCCACTGAACAGCGCAAATAGGATATGTGTACTTTCCTCTATGTTTATTATACTTCAAAAATAAATAGAAACTAAATACCTAAAAATTTCTATAAAATATGTTCTTTGACTCCAATAGGATCTAAGAAGTCAATAACAAAGAAATAACAGGTAAATCTCCAAACATTTGGAAACTAAGTATCACACTTCCAAATTATCTATGAGTCAAAAAGAAAGTACCAAGGAAAGTAAAAAAGAATAAACTGAACAGAATAAAAGTGAAAATACAATGTATCAAAATTTGTGGGAAACAGCTAAAGCAGTCCTGAGAGGGAAATTTATGACACTAAACACATATCCTGGAAAAAAAGAAAATCTAAAACCAATAATCTTTGCTCCCATTTTGGTAACCTAGAAAAAGAAAAAATGACCCATAGCAAGCAAAAGGAAGGAAGTAATAAAGAGTAGAGATCAATGAAATTAAAAACAAGAACAATAGAAAAAAAGTAATAAAACAAAGAGCTGGTCCTTTGAAAATACCAACAAAATCAACAAACCTGTCCAAAGATTTACAAAGGAAAAAAGAGAGAAGACACAAATTACCAATATCAGGAATGAAATTGGGATGTCACTACAGACAGTGCAGACATCAAAAGGATAACAAGTGAATACTATGAAAAACTACAAAAAAAAGTTTGACAATTTATAGAAAATGGTCCAATTCCTCAAAAAACACAAACTAACAGAACGCCATCAATAGATAATTGAATTACCTTATAACTATTAAGGAAATTGAATTTATAATTATAATACTCCCAACAAAGAAACCTCCAGGCCTAGATGGTTTCCCTGGAGAAGTTTACCAAACGTTTAAGAAAGAATGAACAGCAATTCTACACATTTTTTTTTTCCAGAAAAAAGAAGCAGTATCACTTCCTGATTGATTTTATGAAACTACTATTATCCTGATATGAAAACCAAAGACAGTATAAAATAAGAAAACTACAGACCAATATTACTCATGAATATGAAAGCAAAACTCTTTAACAAAACATTATCAAATGAAATTTAGCAATACATAAAATGAATTATGCAAAATGGCCAAGTGGAGTTTATTCCACTGATGCAAAGCTGGTTCAATTTTCAATTCTCCATTTTAACAGGCTGAAAAAAAAATAATCAATAATCATACCAATCAATGCACAAAAAGTATTTAACAAAATTCACCACCCACTTATGACAAGAACTCTTAGAAAAATAGGAATAGAGTGGTGCTATTCTCAACTTGATAAAGAATGTCTTCCAAAAGTCTATCTAACATTGTGCTTAGTGGTGAAAAACTGAATGTGCTTCCCCTGAGATTGGGAATAAGACAGGATGTTTACTTTTATCATTCTTATTCAGCATAGCACTGGAAGTTCTAGCCACTGTAATAATAAAGATAGAAAATACAAGGAATGTTGATAGAAAAATAAAAAATAAAATTGTCCCTATTTGTAGATGACATAACTGTCTATGTAAAAAATCCCAAAGATTCTACAACAACAACAACAAAAACTTCTCCTAAAACTAATGAGTGGGTTCGGCAAGGTTTCAGGATACAAGATAAACACACAAAAATCAATTGTATGTCTATATACTTAAAATGAACATGTGGACACCAATTTAAAAAATGCAACATCATGTAAAATTGCTTACAAAAAAGAAATACTTATGTGAAAATAAACAAAATGTTTTCGAGACGTGTGTGTACAGGATACAATGCCGATGAAAGAAATTAGATAAGATGGAAGTAGAGAGACATTCTGTGATCATGAATTGGAAGACTGAACATAATAAAGACATCAAGATGTCTATTCTGCCCAAATTGATAGGCAGGTTTAACACAATTCCTATCTCTGCAAGGTGTTTTTAATAGATAAACACAAAATTCACCTAAGTTTATGTGGAAAGGCAAAGGAACTAAAATTAAAACAAACTTGAAAAAGAATAAAGTAGCAGGAATCACTAGGAAATCAGTCTACTTAATTTCAATATTTATTATATAGCTGCAATAATTAAGACTGTGTGGTCTTGGTGGGGGATACAGGCATAGATCAACGGAACAGAAGAGAAAGCTCACACAAATATACACAATGGATTGTTGACAAAGGTGCAAAAGCGATTTAATAGAGGAAAGGCAAGCTTTTCAACAAATGGTACTGGAGCCGTTGGAAATGCACAGGGAGAAAAAATGAACTTCAGTCTAATTCTCACATGTCATACAAAAATTAACTCAAAATGGATCATGGGCTTAAATGTAAAATACAAAAGTAGAAGGCCTTAAAACAAAAAGAAAGAAAACGTAGGGGATCTAGGGATAGCAAAGAGTGCTTAATCTTGACACCAAAGCACAATCTGTGAAAGGAAAAACTGATAAATTAGAGTAAACAAGCTAAAGAGTGAGATAAAATATTTTCAAATCACGTATTCAAGGAGGAATTCATACCTAGAACATATAAAGTATTTTAAAATTCAACAATAAAAAACCAAGGTATCCATTTAGAAAAAGGGTAAGACGTAAAACGACATTTCGTCAAAGAGGATATACAATGACAACTAAGCACATAGAAATGTGTTCAACATCATTAGCCATTAGGAAAATGCAAATTATAACCACAATGAGCTATCACAACATGCCTGTTAAAGTGGCTGAAATAAGAAATAGTAGTCTAACTCTAGACTGATCATTTTCTTTGGATCCAACATCTGGTTCTACTCTCTTCTGGATTTTCCTTCGATGGTGCGTGGAGTTCTTTGATATCCTGTTCTTCAACATCTGTATCCCTCTAGATATTCTTGCCCAGTGGGAAGTATTCACTATCTTCTAGCTATAATGAGAGATAGAAAGCCAGTAGGCATCACAATTTGGTATTGAATGGGATGTGTAAAACGGCATTGATCTGTTCTGCAGGGGATGGACTATCTTAGCCTGCGTGCACATGTGGTACTCAGTCAGATGATGTCTTCCCAAATCACCAGGACCTAGCCCTCTTTAAGGTTAGAAAGGTAGGCAAAGAATGATGAGGAAGATACAAAGCGATCCAGTTCTACAAATGCGAGAGAAATGGCAATTGTGAAGAGTAATATTTTTCCCTTTATAACGGGATTTTATGGGCCAAGAGGAGAGTTAATCTCCTGAAAATGATTTTTCTCTAGGGATCCAACAGTTTGGGTTCCTAAATGAAGGTGTAAATAATCTTGGGTGAGTGTTGGACCTCTGGGAGCTCCTGATAATGGCATGAAAGCATGTGGCAGGACTTGCATCCTTGGGATGGTGAGAGTAATTCCAAGCTCTCGGTTTAGCTAATGTTCTCCTAGGCAAGGAAATAAATTTGCCAGCAGGCACTGGGGAAATTAAAACATGGGCATGGTACTTCGCCTTTCTTTACCCAGTATGAATTATGTTCTTTTGCTGCAGCTGCCATTACTGCCACCATCCCTGCCCCTGCCTCTGCCGGAGATCAGGGAGCTTAAGCATTGCCATTGGTGCAGCTTGTTTTTCCAGAGAGATCTCAAACCAGGAGAACAGAGGAAAAGAAAATATCAGAGAACCAGCCTTTGTAGGCAGGATGAGCCCTTACACATGGATTGAGACTGTAATATGAGTGGAATTCATCTGGAAAGAAACGTACTGATTTCTACATCTTGTTTCTCCCCTCCTCCACCCCCTTAATTTTTACTTCTGGAGCGTTGATGTCTGCCTTCTGTTGGCAGCTTTCCTCGGCCTCAGCTCTGGCTCTGTTCAGCCATGACTGCTAATGATGTATGCGCAGGAGAAATAAAGAAACTGAGAAAGAAAGAGAGAGAGATGGAGGTGCAGAGCTGCATCTGGTCCTTCCCCTCAGCACAGCTGTGTGAACACTTACCTGTGCTAGCTGAGTCCAGCTGTCAGGCAGGTGGCTTAGTGTACATTATCATCTGAATATACTATTATCTGATTCTTGTCCAAAATCGTTTCAGATAAACCTGAGTCCTATTTCATTTGCCTATAGTTTTGACCCTTCAAATATAACTACTCCCAACTTTCTGTTCATATAGTGCTTTAGTTAACTTGATCCTCACAACAATTGGATAAGACAAATAGGGTAGTCCTTATCTCCATTTTTCACAATAGGAAATTGAGATGACTTTAACTGGTGCTATTTTACTCAATGCCCAATGCTTCTTCCACTTCTCTATGCTGCTTTCTGTTGCCAGTTGTCTACATGGCTCCTTTGCTTTGAGGGCTGATAAAATAAAATCCTTTTATTTTAATTTTTTTAATGTTTGCTATTTTATTTTCATTTTCATTTTCATTTTTTATGCTTTTTTGGTGAGGAAGATTGGCCCTGAGCTAACATCTGTTGCCAATCTTCCTCTGTTTTTTTTTTTTCTCTCCAAAGCCCCAGTACATAGTTGTGTATCCTAGTTGTAAGTCATTCTAGTTCTTCTATGTGGGATGCCACCACAGCACGGCTTGATGAGCGGTATGTAGGTCCGTGCCCTGGATCCTAACCAGTGAACCCTAGGCTGCCAAAGTTGAGCACGTGAACTTAATTACTTAGCCACAGGGCTGGCTCCTTCGCCTGAATTCTCATAGCCCTAAGATGTAGGTATTATTGGCCCTGATGTGCTTTTGTAGAGGATAAAGTGAACCAGAGATATCTCTTTAAACTCACTTATTCCAAAACAATTTTCCTTCTGGTGTGGGGCCCACAATTTGATTTTCTTGTCTATCTTTCTCAGTAGGAGAAATTGTGAGCATGGGAGAAAGAAGGAGCATCAATAATAAATCTGATAAAATTGAGGTGACAAAGGGCTGACCTCATGCTACAACTCTGTGGAACAAAGTCTTGCAAGCTTTGGAAACATCGTGACTTACTAACGCTCCTGTAAAGTAGTCCTTCATATGACTGTGAGCTCTGTGCTGGCTACGTGTCTGGAGCCAGATGAAACTTCTATTCGGGTCATGGTAGAGCCTCCCGGGGGAAGGGGTAAGTACTTTGGCCTGGGTTTATATCCTGGCTCCATCACTTATTCATTGTGTAACTTGCGTGACACTTGAATATTTGTGCAAATTCAAATACATCTGCACAAAGTGGGACTCATCTGCAAAATGGAGCTCGTAATGATGCTTGTCTTAGGATTAAGAGGATTAAAGGAGATAGTACAACTCAGTCACTTAGGACAATAACCGGATACTCATTAAGCATTAGCTGTATTCTTACCAATCTTTGCTTTCTTCTGGCTGCTTGGGAAATAATTATTTCTTTGAATTTATTTTCTAAGCTTTTAGTCGTATCTATGGAATTTAGGAGGGCTAATTTTCATGCTTTTCTAAAAATAATTAAATAATATTACAGACCAATAGGTGGATGGATAAAGCAGCAGAAACCCAAAGTTATGATCAGGATTTTGCATAGCAAAGAGTGGATTTGAAGTCCATCAAGATTAGCTTGTCACTTATTAGCTATGTGTTCTTGGCTATTTAAATAACTTCTTTGAGCCTCAGTGTTGTAAAATGGAGATAATCTCATTTCACCTCCTCCCGGGTTATCATGGTGCTCAGAGATCATAATCAAGAAACATCTTTGTGAGGATCACATTGCAGTGAAAAGGTTGTTTATTGTGGTTTCTATTTAGATAAAATTGAAGAGAAAGACAGTCGCTTGGGGATGGAGTCTGCTTTCAAGTCTGAAAAATGAGCTGCATTCCTGACTATGTAAGTTCCTGTCTAAAGATTCTACTTCCTAGACTATGTGAGTCCATGGTCTCTCTAACAGCTTACTGGAAGACATTGATTTCTTTTCCTCCCCAAAGGCCCAGTACATAGTTGTATATTCTAGTTCTAAGTCCTTCTAGTTCTTCTGTGTGAGCTGCTGCCACAGCATGGCTACTGACAGACGAGTGATGTGGCTCCACTCCCAGGAGCTGAACCCAGGCCACCAAAGTGGAGCACACCAAACTTGAACCACTAGGTGATCAGGGCTGGCTCAAGACATCCATTTCTTGAGTGTAAATGGAGGCATAGGTATAATTAAGACCAGGCCATCTGTCTCAATGCTTGTGAACTAGAAGATAGACAGCATACTTATTCAGAATGCTGTTTCCTGTTTTGTCTGGCTCTTGTGATGTCTACAACCAGTGATTGAAAAAGGCTAGCAGTCTGTAATTGTGGTGTTTTCTCCTTTACTTCCTTTTTCCCTCCCCCAACCCCTCCCTCCTTCCTTCCTCTCTTGCTTGCTTTCTCTTAATGGGTAGTATGGAATAGAATGGAGGATGTTTATTTGATTTTCAGATTTTCCAGACAATTATCTGTTTTAATATTGCCATATGAAAATTCAGTCAGTCCATTAACAATTTCTTACTGGATATCTACTATGTTAAGCACTGAGAAGGATAAAATGAAAGCATAAGATATTTCTTAATTTTGAGAATTTAATGCAACTAGCAGTAGAGAATATTCTCATATTGTTTACAGAACAATTTTCACACATTACAGATAGTTTTTAACAAACATTATTTCATTATAATTATGACATTACCTTCTTAATAATGCTATTACTGCCATAATGAGGCTCAGAGAATCAGGGACCACAGATATTTAATAACTAATGGCGAAAGTAAGGAGTGCAATAAATGTGTAAGCACTGGGTATTATGAGAAGGTGTAACAGGGAAGATTGTAGTCTATCTTGGGAAGATGAGGCTGGCATGGTCACGGGAAGGCTCGAGAAGGAACTGAAGTCAAGATGATTTGTAATTAAGCAAATGGGGTCAAGTTGGAGTGGGGAAACATCCAGACAGAAGAAAGTCCTTGTTCAACAACCAGGAGGTGAGAGTGCATTTCATGTGTTTAGAGAACAGAAAGAAGTCCAATATAGCTAGCGTGGGCATAACAAAGGGGAGACAGCAAAACTTTAAGTGAGTGAAGTCGTCATGGACCAGATCATGAAGAGCATTGGAAATTGTGCAAAGTGTTTTAGATTTTTTCCCTAATGGTAACAGGAAATCATTGAGAGCTTTTGAGCAAAAGAGTGACATAATTTTAAAATATCATGTTGGCTAAAAGGTACAATATATGCTAGTATAATATTTGAGGGCCAGCTGAGCAGAAATCTATTTATTTTGGGTAGAATCTGGTCATTAGACTGGGGACATGGAGGAAGCTAACACTAAGAATTGTTAATATTTCCAACTGGATAATAGAGGAGAAGGAATTCTAAGTAGACGAAACAGCATGTGCAAATGTATGAGAAGAAAGGGCATCAGTTCAGTGCTGCTGTCAAGGAATAGGGCTCAGTGTGAGAAGGGATTTCTAATAGATGCCTCTGTTTCTGGGCTTGGCACATGACGATTCCAAGATCATCTGAATTGTAAGATCAACATCTTCATTCACCTCTTGCATTTGTCAGCAGTAGAGTAGCAGTGTGATGTCTTGATCTTGAAGATGGGAGCTACCAGTAACTTTGCTGCAGGAAGCTAAGGAAAATAGGTTGGTGGAATGGGGCAAAATAATAAAATTTTGAGACACCATAGGAGATAAGGAGAGTTTTAATATCAGACTCAAGATGCCATGGCCATGAAGAAAAGATGATCAATTAGACTACATTAAAATTCAGAATTTATGCCCATCAAAAGATGTCATTAATGAGTGCAAAGGAAAGTCACACAATGGGAAAAGATATTTATAACACGTAAACTGAGAAAAGGCCCACGTTCAGAATACATAAAGAACACTCACAAATCAATAAGGAGAAGAGCCAACCCAATACAAAATGAGCAAGGGACTGCCATCTTTTGTTAAATTAATTCATGTCATTTCTCTATAATGTTCTGTTGTGTGAATTCTCCATAGTTTATCTATTCTAATATTGATAGATTTTTAGGTAATTTCCAGCATTTGGCTAATAATATCCCTATTAACATTCTTGTATACATTTCTTTTGACATAGGTAAACACATTTCTATAGAGTATATACCTAGTAGTGGAACGTCAAAAAAGAAAGTTCCACTGAACATATGAAAAGTTACAAACTTTATTTGCAGTGAGGGAAACAAAAATTAAATCATAATGAGGGGCCAGCCTGGTGGTTTAGTGGTGAATTTCGCACACTCCACTTTGGGAGCCTGGCCTTTGCCAGTTCAGATCCTGGGTGTTGACCTTCACACCACTCATCATGCCATACTCGGGTGGCATCCCACATACAAAAAATAGAAGATTGGCACAGGTATTAGTTTAGAGCGAATCTTCCTCAAGCAAAAAAAAAAGGGAAGATTGACAACAGATATTAGC
The DNA here is from genome assembly GCF_021613505.1 of Equus quagga. Classification (NCBI taxonomy): domain Eukaryota; kingdom Metazoa; phylum Chordata; class Mammalia; order Perissodactyla; family Equidae; genus Equus; species Equus quagga. The sequence continues at coordinate 43,315,914 of NC_060280.1, read as the reverse complement.
TCAGGGCAAATCTTCCTCACCAAAAAAAAAAAAAAAAATTACATCAGAATGAGCTCTCACTCTATACTAAAATGAAAAAGACTCACAATACCATGTAAGAGAAAAGATGTGATGCAAGATAACTGTCACATTCTATTTGTGGGAGTTTAAATGAGTAGAATGATTTTGTGAAAGAGTTTTGCATTATCTACTAAAGTTGAGATTACACATGCCTTTTGCTCCTGGGTAGGGGAGTGATTTGAAGAGGCACAAATGGAGTACTAGAAACATTCTGTTTCTTGACAGTAGTTCCTGTTTACAAAGATATTCATTCTGTCTCAATTCACTGACTTGTATCTTTATGTTTTGTGCACACTTCTGAATATGTGTCATACTTAAATAATTTAAAAATATAACGATACTTTGTCTTCCAAAAGCATTCTTTACAGTATGCCATTTATTTGAGTTGCTAGATTACATTTAACTTCTAATTTACAGAGAGATGAGCTGGCAAACTGGATCAGAGTTTCCACAGCTGAGGTTTCCTCCATACCAGGATTTCCCTTTGGAAGAAATAATGAAGGAATGCAAAATACTAACAAGGTTTTGAAAATCCTGATAGAAGTTATATATCAATCCTTTTGATGCTACACAAACTAACCTCAAAACATTTAATTTATTTCTCCCTGTGTAGCACGATGTTAGTCAGTTTACATATACTGTATTTATTATTTATTTCAGATATCTTTAATAAAAATCTGAAAATTATTATATTCATTGCTTGGTAGGTAGAATTTTTTCAGAAGTGACTTTCATAGATGCAAATATTGAAAGGAGTTCTTAATGGCGAAAAGACTGTAAATTTGGGGACTGGATGGTCTCTCTAATGCTAAAAATTCCACTATTACTTATTATGAGAGAGACGGTGGGAAAAGAGGCAGAGAAATGCATAGCAACGGTATAGAGTAGTAATAGAAAAACTTTGTTTTCAAGAGACCAGTCACAAAGTGAAGCCAAAAGAAAATCATCTAATTTACAATCGATTTTTCCATGAATATACTTGTTAGGAGACTAAATGCACATCAATTCATTTAGCAAATTCTCTTCTTAAAACAGTAAAATCTACACCTTTTCTGAAATTAAGAAGAGTTCTAAAAACTTTAATGAAAGTTGTACACATTTCATTAAAGCTGTTGCTTAACTTGCACAAAAAATTCCTCCAGGTTAGCACAATGAAACACAAAAGAGCATGCTCAGTAAAAGACAACGCAGAAACAAAGTAACCAAAAGTGAAGAGTTAGACAAAACACTTCTCTTTGTTTTACTCACCTCTTCAATGGCTTCCCTCGAGTCTTCTTGGCTGGTGGCACTGCCTCTCTAGATTAATATTCATACTCTACGAGTGTCTTCCTAGTCTTGCCTTTGTGTGAATGACAGGTGAGTCTGAAAAAGAGAAAGAAACAGTGAGAACAAGGGCAAGAGAGCACAAAAGTGAAGAAAAGACTCGGATTTATTTATTACTGAAAATAGCACATTTTAAACAATTCATCTCTGAACCATCTGAAAATTTCACCAAGTGGATGTCAAATAGAAGCTGATATGCTCCCTGCCCTACTTTTAGAACAATGGTCAACACTTAAGTTTACTCATGATTAAATAACAACATGTATTCATGTGGTGTATCTCTGTGTGTGTTTGTGTGTTTGTAAAAGGTCAATTTATTAGATGGTAAACTCCCAAAGGCTGGGAATCATATCTTTCTCACTCACTGTTTAATCTCCTACAACTCTGGTGACAGCGATTTGCCCATCGTAACTGAGTCTAGTCCAGGGGAATACTGAATTCCAGTTGTTTGTTTCAGGGAAGGATAATTAATAGTTTAAGCATGATTCTGATTATACACTATTTTGAAGGGCTTTGTGCTTCAGTTATATATGCCAGACAAAAAGAAAAAAAATAAAATAAATAAAAAGGTTAAGTTACATGGTTGAGTTTGTGCCAAATGAAACTCAAATAAACTTGCAGAAATCCAAACATTTTAATTTGCTGTTAGCCACCAGCAGATTTAATCAATGCATGCAATCTGAATGAAAATAAGGGTACCTGCGCAACGGATGGAAACAGAGATGTTAATGGTTCTAATTTGCCTGGAATATTAGAGTCAACATTCACAATTTAAATGCACACATAATGCATAGTATTCATATCTGTCTTCATAACATTTATTTCAATCTTAATTAGGTTGAATTGCAAGTTCTTGTTATCTAAATCTAAGTTCAAAACCCTCAAACGTATGATAAACAGTATTTATCAGAGAGCCGTTTCAGAGCACTTTTTACATGTGACACACTGCACTGGGTACTGGGGCTTTAACATAAATCCAAAAGAAATAATTCCTGCCTTGAATAGCCTCACAGGGTGGTTTGGAATACGGACCAAACAACAACAATGACATGAAAATTACAATATCCTTGTGACTAATAGAGTGAGAAATTCTCATTAAACCTCCAGCTTCTTTCGTATGTGTTCTTAACATTATCATGTAATTTTCAAAACATTAAAGACTGAACGATCTGCATATTGTTTTTAGCCTACATTGTTGCTAATGTTTGTTGATGCTCAAAAAATGGTGAAGGATATTGAAACTCAATCTTCTGTTAAGATCAGTTTGCAACATGAGACAAGTTGGTTTAAAGTCAGAGAGATAAATAACATTTTTGAAGGAATCCTCAGTGAGCTGTAAAGGAAAAGGAATTAAAGTTCAGAGAACATGGCCAGTGAGCAAATGGTGTGTTTTATTCCCAGATAAAAAATGCTGTAATTACACAGTTATGCTTCATATAGCTCCACATATACATGCCTGCATGCATTTCCTGTTCTCTGAATGGAACACCTATAATCTAATCATGCAAATAATGTACTTATTTCATAGTTTCCTTGATTCATAGACATTGCAAATGTTTCAGTTCGTTAGAAAAGACAATGTACCTCATTTGCAAAGGTGTACTTACGGTAGTTTTCTTTTCACTTGATAGCCATAGAACCCAGCATTATAAAATCGTTAATTTTTTTTCATTTCCTATTCAGTTTACTATTTAGTTGATCATTTAATTCATCTGAATAATAAAGTGATAACCTAGAGTTCTAGAGTTACATCCAGGGGCTGGCCTGGTGTCTCAGCGGTTGAGTTCACACGCTTCGATTTGGTGGCCTGAGGTTTGCCACTTCGGATCCCAGGCACCAACCTATGCACCCCTTATCAAGCCACACTGTGGCACGCATCCTACATACAAAGCAGAGGAATATGGGCATGGATGTTAGCTCAGGGCTAATCTCCCTAAAAAAAAAAAAGATAGAGTTACATCTAGAAGAGCATGTCCCCTTCTCTACTCACATGAACAAATATAAGTAAAACAAAAAAAATCTACCTCCTGTCCAGATGAGGAGGAAGGAGGACCCTCCTAGCCCAAGCAGAGTTCAAGTGTTGATGTTATTGTTCTGGGGAAGCGCAATGCATGGAGAAGGTGTTTGCCGTGGTCCTGGTGGTGAGATCTGCCACCTTGTCCACTCAAGCGAAATACAGAAGTTTTATTAGAGTTTCTAGCATAACAGCAGCATAAACCAAAGTGCATGTCTGAGAACTTCAAAATATCCCAGGGACCACCGAAAAAAATTTTTTAATGTAGTCGTAATTCTTTTGGGGAACAGTCAGCAATTATGGACTGTCCCTCTTCCCAAGGCACAAATAACCCATCAATCTTTCTAAAGGATATTCCTAAGAGCTAATTACTTTGTAAAAGATAAAATATACAGGTCATGCCTACATTTCAACAACTGCAGTATAAGGAAGCTGCCCCATCTTGATTATTAATGAAGGCGCAACAGGCATCATCCATCTAGGGGACTAATCCCCTACACCCATAACTGCTAGACTTTGCTGCTTTCTTTCCATTTCTTTGGATTTCCTCAGAGGATGTCCCTTGGAACCGATTCAAAGCTGGCATCCAGCTACTATCAACTGAATTGCATTTATTGAAGACTCATTTCACACATTTGCAAAATGAAGACTACGAGAAAATGATAAAGGATTTGGGATAAATTAGCCTACTAAAGAGAAGACCTGCTCTTAAAATATTTTCATATTGTTTTTCCTATTTATATATCAATATGTAACATATTAAGAAATTTTGGGTAACTATTGACCAAGGAAAGAAATTACCATTAAAAGGAGGCATTTGTTTGGAGATCTCTTGCTCCAAGAAATGGAAACATTCCCAGGACCTCTATCAACTTACCCTGCTAAAATATTATCTTTCATATGTACCTGATGATCATCTATGTGAATACACTGAGCCCAAATGAAGAGATATTTTCTACATGTATTGACCTCCAATTTGTAACAGTCTCGTTCTAATTATTTATAGTTCATATTTAGAAGGCCTGCTCCACATCCCCACTGCATCTTGAATGATGCCTTGCACAGAGCAGTAGACAAGAAGCATTTCTTGAATAATACCTCACTTCTTCTGAAAATGAAAGCAAAAACCTTGATCTCCAGGGTACCAGGCCTTCAACCAGATGAAAAGTGGTTGATTACTACCAATCATATTTTGTCTAAATTGTTCCTAGGATGCTCATCATTGACTGTTATATAGATCTGCTTCTCAGAAAGATTTGTGATCCTTGATCATTCAGAAAACAATTTCACTTTGAATATTCTCCGGTAGTTCCTTTGTTTTCTTCCATATTAACAAGAGTTCAAAGATAATGGTGAGGACCTGCCTTCGATGGATTTGGAGCCAGAACTGCCAGTGGTTGCAGCAAAGGCAGTTCTGTGAGGGTTTGTACCAGCTTTCTTTCATAGGTTGCATGAAACGTGGAGTTTGTTATGAATGTGTTATTTGAGCTGAATGTTATGTGAGCTCAAACCCTCTATGAGCTTTGCCTGTCCTAAGGGTCCCAATAAAAATAAGATGCTGCAAATCATTAAAAGCTTTCTGAAGAATATGTTTTCAAATCTTATCTCAACACATATCAATCAAAACCAGAATATTTTTGTAGTTAGGATTCTAACCTCCTCTTTTGCAACTGTAAAGTTTGGCTTACTAGAACCATTGCTCGTATAGACACGTGAGGGAAGACCTAGAATCTTACTTTTTGGGAAGATCTCAGAAATAAAATCTAGGATACTGAAATCTCAGTTTGGGCTGAGGCATGATTTGGCTTTTGAATATTGCAGTGTTAGATAGATTCTCCTTGTCTAGGCAAGAAAAACACGTTTTCACAGCTAAACTTGGAATTGTGGTGGAGGGTGAGTTTTCTTTGTCTTTCCTTCTTCCCCATAAAATGGCAGGTCTGTCTCTCTTTCTGTTGGAGATTCATGGTTTCATCAATCTCAAAAGAGCCCTGATCTCTGCAGCAAACACTATGTCAAATCCTGCCACATCCTTTGTCTTGTTTGTGGCAGGGGCATGGTAATATGAACTATGCCTTATGGCCTCATTGCATATCTCTGCTCAGCTCCTAATGATGCTGAACAATATATTGAGTAGCCTCTATCAAGAGAGTAACCAAAGACCATCCCCTTCACCCTAAGTAGCAGATGGGATTAATAGGTCTATTAGATCTTAGAATTTGGGGTCTTGGTTCAGTAGCTAAAATGAAATAATTTGCCCTATAGACCCAGTTCCAGCAAAGACTTTAGCAGAGTGCCTTGTAATAAATTGAGCCTCAACCTGCGGTTTCCATACCAGGCCAAGCTTTCTTACCCAATTACCTGTGTTAAGGGACTATTTATAAGCATTGCTGCCTAATCTGTCAAATTCGAGGGTAAAAGATCTCATGCTATTGGCCACCTGGACCACTTACCCTCTGAAGCCAGCAGAGGGTCCAAACCAGTCAGCTAGGCAGTTTTACTTGTGCTGCATATATATGATAAGCTATAGTCCAAAAGAATTGCTGATACAGTAGGTTTATGGAATACAATGGAATAGTGGCTGCATAACAACCTGAGGAGTGTGATAGAAACATCGATGATCTAAGGAGCTGTAGACTAGGGTTCTATCCGCAAATAAGCTTTTCAAGAAGAAGCATGGCTAATAAAAAGTAGCTAAGATTTACAACATACTAGGATGCTAAGAACTTCTAGTACATTATTCCAATTAATTCTTACAACAGGCCAATAAGGTGTATGCTGTCACTATCCTCATTTTATAAATGAAAAATATGAACTTTGGTGAAGTCAAATATCTCGCCTAAAGTCATATGTTTTGCAAATAGCAAAGCTTGCTAAGACTTTAGTCTTGATCTCTTTGACTCTGATATCCTCCTACCTGTAATTGCTAGACTTTGGTATTTTTGTTCTCTTTCTTTGGATTGTCTCACAGTGCATGACCCAGAGTCAGTTCAAGACGGCATTCAATTACAATCAATTGGATTGCATTTATCGAAGACTCATTTCAAACAATTGTAACATAAAGCCTAAGGGAAAATGATAAAGGATCTGGAATGATTTCATTCACTGAAGAAAAGTGTGCTCTTAAAATATTCTCCTGTTTGTTTGGTTCTTTTTATACGCTCATAATTTCTCATTCACTTCAAACAAATGTAACATATTAAGACATTTTACTAAGTTCTTCTTTCTAAGATGACTTTATGATAATGGTCTTCAAATAGACATAGCTTTAATGCCCATCTATTCTCCATTTCCAGTGCTGACAGAACAAAGGGAAATAGACTAAATGCCATGAGACATTTAGATTACATTTAAGAACCAAGATCTCCTGAAAGTGAAATGTGGAAAAAGTAGATTGGTAGACTGGTAGATTGGTAGAGAGTGATGAGGCAGTAGGTCTTTAAGCACAGGAGTGATCCTTATAAACTCCATGCAGTCAAGCAAAGTGTAGGCACGGGCAACAGGACATTACACATTCCTGTTTGCCTTGTGTTTCTTGGCTCCTATTGCCTTCATGTACATCAGATGAGAAAGAAAATAACTGCATAACTCACTAATCTTTGTTGCATGCCTATTTTGCATGAAACACGTGTTCAGCAAAAGTTAAGCCATGGTGAACAAGGTAGACTCAGTTCCTGCCCTCATAGAACTTAACAATATAGTGGAACATTCAGATGGAAATAATTCTTCCCCATAAAATTTTGAGATAATGGAAGGAAAAATTCTATTTGAAAAAGACTAAATTATTTAATAGATGATTAAATCTTCATCATATTTTTTAGTTACAGCCAGAATAAATTAAGCTCTTCTTGACTAGCCAATGATATCTTTCTCCTCCCATAAAGAAGCTTCTGTGTCAGTTCAAAGAAAGTTCAACCACATATTGTGGTAGCAAAAGTCATATCATTAGTGTTTGTTTGGAAATCTCTCCAGTTCTGACTTTATAAATGTAAAATGCTATTATACTGGCAAGAGTAGAAAGGGTTTAGCCCATGTCAAAGTAAACTTACCCGCTGACATATTTTTGCCAGGCAAAGACTTATTGCATAAGAGCACACTATTTCAAAAGGTTGCCCTCTGTATAATGCAATCAATATTGTTTAATTAAAGGATGATACTATTGATTCTAATTAACCAAAATTGCTTACCTCATTAGTTTGCAGTTCATATGTGTTCCCAGGGACAGGATGATTTAGTGATTGTAATCCTACTTTCAGTGTACAGGATAGAGATGCTTATTAAAGAAACGCTAGCTCTCGCTCTCTGGTTTCGAGTTGCCTGTGCACTTGTGATGAATGAACAATTTTGTGTATATACATAATTTTAAAATAATAAATTATGTAAGCATTCATCCTAAATGTGCAAACAAGGGATTTTGGAAAATTGAATTATTAAATGCTGGAATCATTTGATTACTAAAATTTGGTACCACCATCAATGCTAGACTCTAATATATTTTTGAATGGATATTTTTCATTCTAAATGATCTGTCAAATGCCCTGTTTATGTTTCTGTAGCCTGCTATTTGTTAAGCACAGACTATTAGATGTATATTGGATCTAATTTGTCTGTTGCCGGGACTATATATAGGGACATGTTTAGGTAATAAAACACAAGTGTCTTGTTTTTAATCAGTCAGATATAAGCTGATAGTGATAGTTAAGTGCTGGGAAAAAAGACAATACAACATTTCTGTCGGTCATTTGAGGGTTCTGTACAAGAGGCCTTCCTGAGATGGTAGAAATGTGGAAATGAGGGAGACAGGAAGTATTAGCATGCACTGAACATCTACTTTCTACCAGAAATGGTACTTAGCACTTTGTGATCATGATCTCATTTAAATCTCACAAGATTCAGGATTAGGAGGTGCAATTAGCTCCATTTTGAGTACATAAAAGAAAAGCTTAAGGTATGGAGCTTAAGTAACTTGCCCAAAATTGTATGGATATTAAATTGTGATTTTTAACTATATCTTGTTGACTCTGGACAACTGCTTTCCTTTTTCTTTTAGGACACTGGCATTCAAAACAAGCTTAAAAGAAAAAGGCTCAGCCTTTCAAATCTGGCCAAGAACAAGAAAAGCAAATAGCACTAGAAATATCCTTGCATATGGAAATACACTTAAGCCATTTAATCTAAAATAAGGAACTAGACAGGAATGCCTAGTATTACCATTAACATTATTAAGGACTAGTATGCGAGGCACTTTTAAAAATGTTTTACATATTTTAATTCATTTATTCCTCATATAGACTTTATAAAGTGGATATTATCATTATCATCATTTTAAGGAAGAAAAAACTGAGACAAAGTAAAGTGGTTTATTTTTACTGATATATTTTATACTTAGAAAGTCAAGAGATTCTAGTTCAAAGTTATTTGAATTAATAAAGAAATTTCCAATGTGACTGGGCACAAGGAAAATATATAAAAAATAAAGCTGTTTTTCATTTAAGTAAAAACCAAGAAAAAAGACATGAAAAAAATCCATTCACAATAATAACAAGGACTATACAAATTTAAGAATAAATGAAATGAGAAAGATACAGGAAGGGAATTAAATAATTTTATTGAAAAACAGTAAAACAATGGTTTATGTTTTTGAATGGGAATATTTTAAATGTCAATTCTCTCAAAAATTAATATACGAACATAGTTATCTGCCAAGTAGTACACAGCGGATTCTTTGAGGGAGATGCATTATCTTTGAACTAGATAAAATGATTTTAAAATTCATGTCAAAGAATAAATGCTCCAGAACAACCAAGGAAATTATAAAAGGCAGAAAGGAGAAATGGGAGGTGATTTGCTTGCCTAGTACAGGAAAATTCTATAAATGCATCATAGTCAAATTAATCATATTTATTAGCGTGAGAATCAGCAAAGCAACAACAGTAACAACAACAAAAAAATACAAAATAATGTAACAAAATGGAGACTCCGGGAATAAATCTGATATATTTGAGTATTTTGTGTATGATTGAGTTATTATTTCAACTCAATGGGAAAATGATGGCTTGTTTAAGAAACAATTGTCCATTGGAAAAATAAAATCATATCCCTATTTCACTCCATGTACAAACCTAACTTCTAAGTAAATTATACATTTCCTTCTACTATAGTCATATACATAATGACTATGTTAGAAGAAAATCTGAGACCACATGCACCACCTAATAATGGAAGTGACTTTCTTGACCAAATAAGACGTTCAAAATCTATAATAAAGAAAAATCATATTTGATAGTATAAAATAAAAATTTGTATGGCAAAAGATATCATAAATAAAATCAATAGGCAATTGAAAGAATTTGGAAAACATATTTGCAACATAGATGGCACATAAAGCTCTAACAAATTAATAAGATGAGTAATACTTCAAGAATATAAACTAAGATTTTAATTGATATCAAAGGAAAGTAAAATTACGTGGAGAGTAAAGTTACATATATAATTATATATTATAGGTAAGTTTACTATTCACACACATGAGAATTCAGGGCCGTAGAAATTAGTGCAAAAAAGCTAAAGGACAACTAAAAATAATATACTGCTAATGTATATGCACTTCTTAAAAATATGCGACTTTCTATTTTCAAGAGAGGGTTTGAAACAGAATCCTGATCCCAAGTCAGTGCAAATACTAAAACACAATATTATTTTCATTGTTCCCTGTCTCAATATTGATGAAAATAGTCTCACACTACATAAATATGAACAGCCATGTTGGACTGAATTTTAGTAGTTCATTGTCTTGTTCAATTAGTAGAAAGAAAAAAAATCTATTTGAAGGTGTTGATACCAAGCCAAAAAATAGTATTTAAGAAGTTCAGAGTAGATGTGGCTGTCAATTTAACAGCTTCTATGATGAGCTGGTGCAATGGGCTATAATGATTATTGTGTGGAAAAAGTTGAAATATTGACAGAAACAGAGCATAAAAAATGATTGAAATTGACATTGTACGGAGAAAGTATAGTGATTCTTAAATATATTTTCAAGATTAGCTTGAGATAATATTGGAATGAAGGCACTGCATTTGAATTTACTTCCTTATTCAATCAGAGAACTAAAGGGAACACAGGAGGATTACTAACTCCGAGTGTCCCAATGACCATATTTGTCTGCATCCCAGATCCTCTGCAGAAGGAGGACTCGGAAACAGAAGTTAATATAGTTACCAGATAGGATGAGGAGATGATGTGAACAGTAATAATCTAGTTATTGCCTTCCTTGCATGGTTTGTGAATATGACCATATGTACTTGGGCTTCTGGGAAGACATAATTAGGCAAACAATTGGTTTGCATGGTGCTAGAGCCATCTTAATTCGTCTTCAAATGTATTTCTTTCTTTTACATGTACAAGAAGTTAGGAAAGTTTGGCATCATTTATGAATTTGCCAAATGCCTGATTCTTGAATGCTGAAGATATATGAAACTGACTATTAAACATAGAATGAAGTTGGTCTGGAAGACAGATAATTAAGATGACTTGAGGAAAATTTGCAGATTTATGAACAGTCATTATAAGGAGTGTGGTTACCAGCTGTTCTACATGTCCAGAGAGGTTAGAACAAGAAGTCCCTAACTGCGAGGGTAATTAGACACAGGAACAAGCTGCTGAAGGAATGACTGTGGAATTTCCGTTTGGGGAGAGATTTCTAGAATAGGATGGTTATCTCTTGTGGGGTTGCTTGGAAACAAGAGGATGATCTATATGACCTCTTTGAGATCTTTTTTAGTCTAATGATCCCATACTGAATTGACGTGTATGAAGTACAACTTCGGAGACCCACTGCTTCAGTAAATGTTTTCAGTGATGGAAATGCTGATTGAAGTAAAGACATTATTATAAAAATAATGGTGAAGAAATGTTTAGAAAAGCATTTGGGGCAGGTTAACAAATGCAATTTGGTACTGTTGTTTCAAATGAGGCTGATTCCAGGCTGCATAAATAGGAGAATTGTCTGTAGAAACTGGGAGACAATCCTCTATACTTAGCAGCCATCAGGCTTTTATTGTATTGTTATGACATTTGAGGGTCTCACGACTTCAGCTAAATGTGGGAAGCTTGGAGCAGTTCCAGCAGAATGTAAAAACAGTGATAAGAGTGTTAGCAAAGAGCTCCTTTAAACCTGAAAAGAATAGGGGCGATGCGATTTGAAATGGGGAGATCACTTTATTTTCTTCATATTCTCTTTGTTAGACATCTTCCTTGCTACTTGCTTTTTTTTTTTTTTTACCAAGTTGTATGGAATTTGAAATTTAGGAGGTTTCTATGGGTCCATATTTTAGACACTGAATACTCAGAACTGTAAGTAACTTGATTGATTAAATTACGTTATTTGCCTAATTATTAATTTTTCTACCCCATGTTCAATCCTGTCCATGCCTTTTTTCTTTTCGTCTTTCTTCCTAAGCAATCACATCTTCTAATAGGGCTTTGAATCCCACTCATAATCTTCCTCCCCAACGTGATGGGCAGAATTCTAAGATGCCCTTCAATATTCCTGCCTCTGGCGTGCGTGTCCTGCATGATCCCCTCCCCTTCAGGGTGAGAGAAGCTCGTGAATACTATGGGATATCAGTCCTGTAATCACGTTACCTTGCATGGTAGAAGGGATTTAGCTGATATAATTAAGTTCCTTTATCAGCTGAGTTAATCAAAAGGAGATTATTCTAGGTGAGTCTGACGTATTAGAATGTTAAAAGATGTGAGAGATTCAGAGCAGCAGCAGACACCCTCTTGCTGACTTTGAAGGAGTAAACTGCTCTAGGAGATAAGAGCATCCTTCAGCTGACAGCTGGCAAGAAAACGGAGACCTGGGTCATATGGCCGCAAGAAAATGAATTCTGCCAACAACCTGAGAGAACATGTAAGAAGATTCTTTCTGGTCAAGCCTCAAGATAAGGATGCAGCTGGCATGCACTTTAATTTCAGCCTTGTGAGATCCTGAGCAGAGGACCCAGCTATAATAGGCCAGATTCCTGACCCACAGAAACTATGAGATAACATATTTGTGTTGTGTTAAGGTGCTAAATTGTGCTAAATTATTACACAGCAATAGAAAATTAATACACCAAGCATTCTCCACCTTGTGTTCTTTCTAACTTGATAAAGTACATCTATCCACGTGAGCCCCTGGGTCAGCTCCTAATTCCCTTCATTCTGCCATCTAATGGGTCAGTGAGAACTGTTGTTTTTAATTCCTAAACATCTCTAAAGCAACTGCCCACAATCTTCAGGTCAGACTCCTTTACCTCTCTTGAAATACTATGATCATACGGTATTTGACTTTCTCCCTCTGACTTATTTCACTCAGCATAATACCCTCAAGGTCCATCCATGTTGTCACAAATGGCTGGATTTCATCATTTCTTATGGCTGAGTAGTATTCCATTGTGTATATATACCACATCGCCTTTATCCATTTGTCCCTTGATGGGCACCTAGGTTGCTTCCAGGTCTTGGCTACTGTGTACAATGCTGCAGTGAACATAGGGGTGCAGGTATCTTTATGCCTTTGCATTTTCAAGTTCTTTGGATAAATACCCAGCAGTGGGATAGCTGGATTATATGGTAGATCTATTCTTAATTTTCTGAGGATATTCAAATACCATATGATCTCACTCATAAGCAGAAGATAAAGACAAAACAAACAAACACATAGCAACAGAGAATGGATTGGTGGTTACCATGGGGGATGGGGGGGTGACAAAAGGGGTGATTAGGCTCACATGTGAGGGGATGGACTATAATTAGTTTTTGGGTGGTGAATATGATACAATCTACACAGAATTCGAAATATATTATGATGTACATCCAAAAGCTATATAATGTTACAACCCAATGTTACCGTAATTAAAAAATAAATAAATAAATAAAATTGAAGAAGAAAAAAAAAAGGAAATAGTATGATCATCTCTTAATTGGTCTCCCTACCTCCAGTCTTGCATCCCTTCAACACTTGGTCCTCTCATCTGGGCTGTGGGAGTGAACATTCTGAAATAAAGATCTGTTCACAGCATGTTGTTGCATAATATCTTTTATGAGCTTCAGAGTTCAAACTCTTTACTATAACATAAAGCCTTTTAGAACTTGGTCCTGGACTATCTTTCTGATCACAGCTACTCCAAACATTTTCATGACATCCTTTTCTACCTTCAGTTTTTGAACAAGTAAGTAACTCTGGTACTATATTTTTCTTCTCACTCATCCCACAGCCTGGAATTCTCATTGCTTGGCTCACTCTACTCTTTGAATAGACAAGTAAAATATTACCACTTTTGGAAATGCTTCTTTGATTCTCAGACTTACTTATATGTCCTTTTCTGTGCTTGCTGCATAGTCTTTCTCATGATGTAGTTGGGGGTCTCTGTGTCTATCTTTTTCATTTGATTGAGAAATCCTTGAAGTCTGAAAGCTCAGATCATCTCATAATCCTGTCATCTTACACAGAGTCTGACATCTGTAAGAAGCCAATACAAACTTACTTTGTAAGTTGGAGATGAGATTCCTTAATAATGAAAAAATTCAAAATTCTTTGGCTTAAATAAAATAAGGGTTTTTATTCTTTTCATGTAAATATCCAGAAGAGGACAATACTTGAAGAAAGTCAGACACTTCCATTATGAGAGCATTAGATCTAAGACCTGTCAACATCCTTGAGGACAATAAATAGAAAATTGGAGATTACCTTTATACCACACACAAATCATTTATATCTGTATAAGATAAAAATTATCTGCAACTTACCAGTCTTCTAGAAGTTAATATCTTATGCTATAGAATCTGGGCCTTAATAAATAGTAAATAGTAAGTCAAGTCAAGTTACTTTTTTCTATGGTGTGGATTTGGAGATCATTCCAATATGACACTGAAAGGGCACATCTTAATGTTTTTGCCCTATCTACAACTTTTGGATAAATTTTTTTTTTTTTTGAGGAAGATTAGCCCTGAGCTAACGTCCACCACCAATCCTCCTCTTTTTGCTGAGAAAGATTGGCCCTGAGCTAACATCTGTGCCCATCTTCTACTTTATATGTGGGATGCCTGCCACAGTATGGCTTGACAAGTGGTGTGTAGGTCCGCACATGGGATCCGAACCGATGAACCCCGGGCCACCAAAGCAAAATGTGTGAACTTGATCACTGTGCCACCAGGCTGGCCCAGGATAATTTTTTTTAATGGCATAACCATTCTGTCCTATAATTGTTTTCATTTATGCTTTGAGAAAAAAGAGAAAATTTATGTTTTAAGAATGGAAGAAAGGGACTGGCCTGGTAGCATAGTGGTTAAGTTCATGTGCTCTGCCTCAGCGGCCTATGGTTTGCAGGATCCTGGGCATGGACCTAGCACTGCTCGACAAGCCATACTGTGGCAGTGCCCCACATAAAATAGAGGAAGATTGGCCACAGACGTTAGCTCGGGGCCAATCTTCCTCACAAATAAAGAAGTAGAAGAAAGGAAGAAAAATATTGAGTTACTTTTTTACTTCTGGGTAGAAGCTCTCCAATCTCTCTTCTTTGATGGTCTGTATCTTTTTCTAAAAAAAGACAGATTTAACACTGTGGGTCTTGACTTCTGGCCACTTGATTTCCTCTTGCCTGCATTCGGATATTCATATCCTCTATGATAGCATAATTTTGACCCCCTTCCCAATTTGAGGTGACTTTACAAAGCCTCCTTTCTTTAATTCAACACTAGTACATATGCTACATTTTCCCATTCACATTCATGATTTTCCCTGACATGGAGGTAAGGATAAATTTAAAGGATAGTACTCATGGGTAGAGCTAGATGACAGCTGAGCCACACAAATTAAAGGACAAGTGGGTAAATTCTATAAATCAAAAAAGAACTAAGGTATATTGATGGGTTAGATTTATCCTTCTGTTTATTCCCTGGGACCTGCAGCCAATATCCATGAATCTCTCAGAAATCCTTCCCATCCCCTCTTTTCCTACATCTACAGTTATTCCATTTTTTAAATTTTTTCCCCATGTTAGAAATATATTGTTTGATTCTAAAAATAGTGAATTACATCTACAATTTAGGTCAATAATAGAAGTTTCAATTAACAATATTTTGCCACCAAGAAAATTACATATTTTGTCCTCTGTATATAAAAGCTCTTGGATTTAAAATCAGTTCCTCTTAAGGGGTAAGACTGTTCAGAGATCTAATACAAACAAGCGAAATGATAAATTGTTCTGTTGTTGTAATATTAAGTTACAGAAAACAATTTTGAGTCCTTGTGAAAACTTCTCTTTTTCCGGACAATCTTTCATTCTAACTACATCTAGTCTGACCTTTCTGATATAGTTTCTAATCAAGATATAAAATATGCTCATGACTCTGAAGATAATAATTTTATGAAAAGTACTTCTCAAAGCAAATCTGAGAACTTAAATTCCCATTTCTGTTCTGCTCTTAACAATGTATTGGTCTTCTTTTCCGAGCGTCAGGTAAGCAGAAATGGACCGATTTTATCATCTGTAAATTGAGGGATATTAGAGTATGTAAGCATTTTCTCAAGTTTAGTCAGTGAATTTTTAAGACTAAAAATAATGTCTATTGTTACATAAATTAGAAAAAATTGAGTAAACAAAATGAGTAATTTACGTGCAGCAATTCCTAAGGTCCCTCATTTCATAAGAAAACCCTCCCTGGAAAATGCCACTTAATTACTCGATCGTAGTCTAATAGGAAGAGAGCATAGTTAGGAGTCAGGTAACCACTTACAGGCTGTATGGTCACGACTCAATCACTTAATCTTTCTGTGCATCTTTACAATGGTGACCATACTTTCCCCTTAGGTCTGGTGTGGTGATTAAATGAGATGACCCTTGTGAATTGTCTAGCATATACCAGCCAGTTCTCTTCCCTTCTTGTAACTTTTTCTCACCCCCAATTTCTCAAACTTTCTGTCCCAGGAATTTCTTATTCTTCCTTTTTGGTTTTAATATAAATCTTAGTCACTTATTCATTGTCTCAGATGAAAATGCTCTTATTTTCTGCTCAGCACTGTGGTATTTGCATACCAACTGACTATTCTCTTCAGAAAAGTTGATAAAACAAGGTCTCTTCTTCAGGATTCTCAACTATAGGATTCATCATTCTGATGAAGGAGTGGATATAAATAATGAACACTCTTGGTTATCACTGTAGGGCACACTATAACTATTACATGCATATATCTACATAAATTGACTGACTTTAAATTTCACTGGATTGATGCTTTTTTGGCTTGGATATAGAATCTGAATCTCATTCTGCCATCATCTATACACCATCCTGGAAGAGATAGACATATGTGGAGATCAAGACCAGAAAAAAAAACCACACTATTTATAATGAAGATTTTTCCCCAAAACTAATATGAGTCACATTGAACTAGATTAGAGACGTGCTTAGACTTCTATTCCCATGAGTCTACACCTACTTCTGGTTCCTATGGCAACTAAAGTCAAATCCTTTGAAATGCATGCTGAGAGAGAGAGAGACAATGTTTCTAGCATCTATTGAGAAGTTGTCTCTAACTCACCCTTGCCAGCTCTTCTAAGGCAGGCAGAGTTTGCCCAAAGTCATCTCACTGCCAACCTTGAATGAGAAAGGAATGCAGCGAGTCTCCCTATGTGGACTAAAAGCCTTAGTACAGTCACAATGCAAAGTCTATGGGGGTACCTTGCACTTTGGTGTACATCACGTACACCACATAAATAATGCCCCGATATGGTGGCATTTTCACATTCAAGTAAGTGAATGTGTCAGGTATGTGAGCAGAGAGGGTTCTGGACAGGACTTGGCCTTTCTAAAAGGAACATCTGCCCCTCAGAGCCTGCAATTTGTGCAACATGGGAATGCACAACCAATGTGGCCAAATCTTATGATTTTCAAAATATATTCGGAGTCCAGATTTTTATGCAAAATCTCTTGATAGAGAATTATTTGTAACTTCTTCAAGCAAAACACTAAGCTGGTCCATCAAAATATGTCTCTAGATAATACATACCCAAAAAGCAAAGAGAAGATATGAACTTCTGCCCAAGAGACAATGTTAGGATTTTACAAAATATCTTCACTTTAACAAAATAAATGATCTGCAGCTTAAGTTTGCTTCAGTATATTCTGTGCATACGCCTTTGAATTCCGTATAAAAATAGTCCAACATAACTCCAAAATCACTGGACTCAACTGATTAAGATTTTGGTTATCTAAGTCAAGATAAGATACACTCTTTTAAAAATATATTAACTGTACCCATTCTCCAAGAATTTTAAAAATATTTGAAATGTTGTTGTCACTGTTGATTTTTAAATTCAGGAGCATTCTTTAAAGACCATGAAGATCCTCTGTGTTAGATATATTGAGGGAAGGAGCAGTAGAGAA
This sequence comes from Equus quagga, assembly GCF_021613505.1. Classification (NCBI taxonomy): domain Eukaryota; kingdom Metazoa; phylum Chordata; class Mammalia; order Perissodactyla; family Equidae; genus Equus; species Equus quagga. The sequence continues at coordinate 43,298,090 of NC_060280.1, read as the reverse complement.
GGTTTATTCTGTTCCCTGTTGCTCCAATTTATTTTTATTATGAATTTTAACTGTTGAACTCTAAAATACAAGGATTTAAAAGAATGGCACCTGAATGAAAAAGAGAACATGTGGCTTAAACATACGATCAATGAAAACACATGGCTGTTGGAGGTAGCCATATACCAAAAAGTCAGCAAGGAAATCAGCTAGCTCAGGGAATATATGTTATAAGAGAGCAGCCACTATGACGAGCAGTAGGAGGGATTCTGAAATAAAGGTGAGAGCTGGTAAAAATGTCTCACTGACAGAGGCATTGGCAAGTGACACCAAATAAGCAACTCGGAGAAGAAAATGCAAGAATCTATCACGATTTAATTAGGAAGATGAACAGCTTGTATTTTACTGTTTTCTCTTTATCAAAAGTATTTTTATGGAAGAAATGAGTGGTTTCCCTTTGTGGTGAATGACGTTTAAGTAATTAGTGAAAGAGTTGTAGTCTGTCTTGAGTAGCGCTAGCAGAGCACGCCTAAAATATAATTGATTTGTGAGTCAGTCTCTGGTTTGTAGATTCCAAACTCACCTACTGAGAGAAGGCAAAGGGCCAAGCTCTTCATAGCTCCTTGGACTATGATTTCATGCTTCTACATTAGCTTCGGTGATTCATGGAGACCTCAATAATTGAGTATAATAAGCAATTAAATGTTGTTCAATTTTTAGCTGAAATTAAAACCAGAGGAAAAAACTAATTAAACAGAACTTTGATTTTGCCAATTCATTACTCAGTCTGAAAAGAACTAAATAGCACTGTTCAGGGAACTAAATTCACTGAAGGTGAATGATAGTTAAGGAATTCACAATAACAAATCTTACTACTCATTTTATTCTCGACATCATTCCTTTCTTGTTTCTATTTTCTTGATTCTCTTTTCCTTAAATCATTAAAGACATATTCAGGGAGGATGTCAGGCAGACACATTTGTCACTTAGCAGGATACATTGTTTGGTTGGCAAGTATTTTAACTGATCTCCTGGTATTGAGTAAAGTTGATGTCTATTTATAATAATAACCAGTTAGTTCTCAAGTCTATTTTATGGGATAAGAAGAATGTGTGTGGCTTAATGCTAAACTCTCAATAGAACCAGAGAATGTGGATCCCTAGGTAAAGGAGTTGATGTGGCCACTTATATCACTGTGCCAACAATTTCCTCAGTGTGCAATGGACCTTATGCTCCTGTGCATATTCCTACTTATTTCTTTAGCTTTAAACGCTTCTTTCATTATAGCCCTGCCTTCTCTGCCCATTTTCAGGTCTGGTGAAATTTGTTCAACTTGTCAATTTTGAAAATTATGTGTCTGATAAAAGCAAAAAGAGGGAGAATGCCAATAAGATCTAAGGCTATCTAGTCCTGAAGAAAAAAGATAAATAGAATGATTAGAAGTTCAAAGGAGCAATTAAAGTTAACCGTGAAAGTTACCTAGGAATTAACAGCAGGGTTCAGATAGGGAGGCGCATGGTTAGTTCATGTGCGTTGGTCAGTCATAGTGGAAACATTAATTTGTGTGTTGCAAATTCTAACTTCTTGCTCAAATATACACATACACACGTGGATATAATAGTTGAACGTATGTGAATGGAATCAGCATTCTATTTTCTCAAGAGGTGATTATAAAATTGATTGCGGCATCTAATTGGGTAAGGAAGGAAGTGTAGATCCTACCATCTAGGTGAATGATAGCATCAGAGTGAGTGTAGCGCTAAAGAAAGTAACTGGAGAGGAACTGTGGGAAAAAGAGCTTCTGGTGTTTGTATAACTATTGACGTGACTATGTGGCTGAAATGGAGTGCAAGAAAAATATTTGGAGTGAAGATGGTAAACAAAATGAGAGGCTAGGGAAGAGAAGAACAAATATCATATTTTGAATTTCCAAGTATCCTGGTTCTGGTCACCTAGAAATATTTCAAGAGATTTTCAAGGTCAATTTGGCTTTGTAATTTTTCTTCTCAGGGTGAGATGCTACTTTTTAGATCCTACTTAACCCTCCCATCCTAATCAACTCTAATTTTCAATAGCTTCCCTTAATCTACGATTTCTGATCTAATGTTTTTTTCTCTTTTATTTCCTATAATTGACGCTTTTTGTGTTTTACTTTTTAATTTTAACTATTTCATTGTGTTGTAAAGTAAATTTAATTTGAAACCATGATACGTTTTTTGAAGTAGGCAAAGGACACAGAAATAGAAATGAACAAACATTCTGGAAAATACTCAACTGACAATCATTTGCAGACTGGTAATAACGGTTGTTAGATTTTGGTGGTAAGGTTTTTGAGTTAACAAAAAGATTGTGGTTATCAGAGTCCTGTGAAAAATCTATGACCGACTGGAAATTTACCCTGCTGTGCTGTTTTATGCCAATTAACCATGTTTTACGTGCTTTCTCTTTGTCCGTTGGCAATATTTTAAGGATGCCATCCTCAGAAAAGTCAGAGATCACATTTATCCTTCACTTGAGTCCCAACCAGAATTCTGAAAATGACAGTTATATATTGCCTACTAACACTGCTCCTAGCCTCCCATATATTTTGTTCTATCTGCTGTTATGTTCCATGTATTTATTTTCCCTGTCTTCTAGAATTATCTTCCCCAGGTTCAGGGCATCCAACCTTGTCTTCTGTCTAGACTTTATTGTTTGACTTACTCCTTTATCTAATTTTAATGAATTAAAAAGCCTCTGCTTTAGAGCCAGGTTGTTTTCCGAACCTCTTCACACTTTCACCTTTGCCGGGGGTTCTGAAAGGATCCCACTCTATTATGCATTTTGGCTACATTTTTTATTGATATTTTATTTTATCCTTAGTTCTTAGAAAATCTCATTCTTAGTCCTTGACTATCTCATCCCCCTTTGTCTTGAAACTGGTCAACTGATGACCATTATAATTATTGGAGTAAGACTCATTAAATCTCCTCCACAGCTTCTGTCAATTGCTTACTTTCCCTGTTCTCTAGGATTTAAGCAGTTTGACAAACTTGTGCTCAGTGCTAGGTGACATGGATGAGGTGAGACACATATCCTTATTGCAGCTCTTACAATTTCCTGCTTATTTGTCTGTCTTCTCTCATTAGAAAATATAAGTTGCATGAGGACAGTTATAATTAGACTTCCTTTTTGCTTCCTTTTGCCATGAGAATTACCTGGCACATAGTAGGTGCCCAGGAAATATTTATCAAATAAATCAATGAAGGAATATTTCCATGGAGATAAAGGTGACTAATACTTGACCCTAACATTAATAAATTTACAGTCTAGTAAAGTAGATATTTACAGTCATAGATAATATCAATCTAATTTAGTAATTGTGATATTAGATAATTTAAAACAAAGTGTTCTTGGAAGGCAGAGATTTTTGTTTTCTGGGAAAGTCCGATTTTTGTTATCTAGGAAGATTCCTAAGGAAGGGTTGCATCATTTATTCATTTCTTCATTCATTTAGCAAATACAATTAAGCTCCTTCTGTGTTTTGAGTACACTGGGTGCTGAGAGTATAATAGTGAAAATCATATCAAAGACCTTGTTCTTGAAGAGTTTTCATTCTTCTCAAAATGAAACTGTAAATAAATAATAAATGAGGAAATATTTGCCTAGAGAGCCAAGAATACTCAATGCCAAAAAGATAATCTCTTCAAGAAATAGTGCTGGGAAAGCTGGATATTCACATGTAAAAGAATGAAACTACATCCCTTTCTTACACCACTCACAAAAATTAACTCAAAATGAATTAAAGACTTAAATATAAGGTCTGAAACCATAAAACTCCTAGAAGAAAATAGGAAAAAAATTCCTTGACATGGGTCTTTACAATGATTTTTTGGATACGATACCTAAAGCAGAAGCAATAAAATAAAAATTAAACAAGTGGGACTATATCAAACTAAAAATTTTCTGTATAGCAAAAGAAACACTCAACAAAATGAAAAGGCAATCTACCTAACAGAAAAGAGAATTGCAAATCATATATCTCATAAGAGGTTAATATCCAAAATGCATAAAGAACTCATACAACTCAGTAGCAAAAAAAGGAAAATGATCCAATTTAAAAATGGACAAAGGATTTGAATAGACATTTTCCCAAAGAAAACATACAAATAGCCAACAGGCACATGAAAAGTTTACTAATTACTAATCATTAGGGAAATGCAAATCAAAACTAAATGAGGCATTATCTTATGCCTGTGAGAATGGTTATCATCAAAAAAACAAGCAATGACAAGTGTTGGCCAGGATGTGAGGAAAAGGGTACCCTTATGCTCTGCTGGTGGGATTGTAAATTGTTGCAGCCACTATGGAAAACACTATGGCGGATCCTCAGAAATTTAAAAATAGAACTACCGTATGATCCAGCAATTCCATTTACTATGTATATATCTAAAGGAAACAAGTCCATTATGTTGAAGAGATATCTGCATCCCCAGGTTCATTGCAGCATTATTTACAATAGCTGAGGCGTAGAAACAATCTAAGTGTCTATTGACAAATGAATGGATAAAAAATATGTATAATGGAATACAACTTAGCCATAAAAAAAAGAATATCCTGCCATTTGTGACGACGTGAATGGAACTTGAGGGCATTCTGCTAAGTGAAATAAGTCAGACAGGGAAAGACAAATACTGTACGATCTCACTTATATGTGGAATCTAAAAAAACAAAACAAAAAAATCCAAACCAAACTTATAGAAAAAGACATCAGACATGTGGTTACCAGAGGTGGGGGATGGAGGGTGGGGGAAATGGGTGAAGGTGGTCAAAAGTTGCAAACTTCTAGCTGTAAGATAAATAAGTACTGAGGCTATAATGTACAACATGATGACTATAGTTAACACTGCTGTATGGTGTATTTGACAGTTGCTAAGAGAGTAAATCCTAAAAGTTCTCATCACAAGGAAAAATCATTTTTTTTCCTCTTTTCATTTTTTTTGTATATGTGTGAGGTGATGGATGTTGACTAAAATTACCGTGATAATGATTTCTCCATATATTTAAGTCACTATGCTGTACAATGCTGTATGTCAATTGTATCTTAATAAAACTGAAAGAAAAACAAATAGAGGAAATAAATAGTAAATAAGCAAATGAATGAATGAAAATTTCAGATAAATAAATATTACTTAAAACAAAAATCTAGAGTTGTCTATGATTCTTCTTTTTTCCTTTTTCCTCAGTTTAAATCCATCAGCAAGTCACGTTGTTGCTATTTTCCAAATAGATCCTGAATTTAAGTTTTTCTACACTTTCATAATGACCATCCTAATCAAAGATACCCTCAATCTCGTCCTATCTATCTCCTGGTTATTTACTTTTGCAATTTCCTCTTCCTGGACTTTGCTCTCCCCAGATCACTGTGTGGGTGACAACTTCTTAGCAATGAGGTCTCAGCTCTAATGTCTTTCTTCACAGGTGCTTTCCTAGTCAGAGGTACCACCTTCAGAGGTGATTTTCCCAGAGTGAAAAAACACTCTACCCTAGCACTCACTAACACATTACAGTGTTTGGCTTAGTGGTTTTCATTATCACCTTGGCTAGATTAGTAAAATAACTTCCAAAGTGCATCACACCCACTTCTCTCCATCTCCATGGCTACCATGCTGGCCCCAGCTGGCATCTTCTCTCAGCTGCCAGGCCACGGTAAATTCTCCACAAAAGAGCCACAGTGAGCATTTAAAATATCAAAGTGGATCACTTGAATCCAGTTACAGTCAAGGTGCTGAATCCACATCAACTCTAGAAGAACAGAGAGAGAAAATGGAAAACAACCGTTGTTTTTTTTTAAAAAAGAAAACCCAACATCCAGATTTCTGAGGAGAGATGGTGTTGTGAACTGGCGTGTGTCTGTGGTGCGGAGAGGTGGTGGGGGTACAGGCAATGCCTTTGTCCTGGAGCAGGGAGGAGTCCAGCTAGGCTAGGGGAGGGGAAAAGTTGGAATTCTGCTTTTGCTTCGCTCCACCACCTCCCCCCTCACCATTTTCCCTCATAACAAGCAATGTCTGCCTCCACACCTGCTGACTCAGGCCTCTTGTCCCAGTGTCCCCAAGAGGAAAATCAGGGTAGCTCAGAATGCTGTGCTTGCGAGGAACTGAGAAAAACTGCTGGCAAATAATTGATCTGGGCAATTTCTCCTCTAACTCTCCCTTTCCAAATTCTTAAACCTGGAGCATCACAATTTAAATAGCACCTCTTTCTAATGACATTTCTTCCTAGAAGGCAAAGAGTGAAGGTTTGATCTAAATAAATGTTTTATGAAGTGAGGAAGGATTGATTGTGGTTTTCTGGTCTCTGCGTCTGTACACCCAGAAGCTCACTGATGACCCCTACTCCTATCCCCTAAGCTCATTATATTAACATAGGTATTGATTTAGATTTTTTAAGACAACACTTTATGTGAGAATATAATGGAATAATCTCTCCATCCACACAAATTATTGAATGTAAGGAAACTAGATCTTAGAATATGAGGGCATAATAAAATATTTTAGGCAGATGAGATCTCAGGAGTTTTGTGGGACAAAGACCTGGACTGAAAATATTTTGGAATGAAGTTTTTAAAGAAGAGGAAGAAACAATTCAGCATATATGCAAAAGCATATGAAGTAAAAGTGATCAAATACCTGAATAAAATTTATCATTATCTTAAAAGATATATAGAACAAAAGGAAAAGAAAAAAATGTTAATAGTGTTACAGAATTAAGTGTATACATAATATAAATATATATCAATATATTCTTTGAATATCAAGTACATAAATAAATTTAACAAATAGTATTCCATACTTCTACAGGGAAACACATAAACTTTTATTAAGAGATTTTAAAAGATAGCTAAATAAATGAAGAAATATACCATGTTCATTGAAAGGAAGACTGAAAGATGTTATAAAGATGTCAGCTTTTCCCAAGTTGATTTATAGATTGAGTCTAGTCAAAATCTCAATTGGGTTTTTCATAGAACTTGACAAGATGATGTTAAAATTTATATGGAGAGTAAAGGTCAAGACAACCAGAACACTTCTGAAGATAGGCAGAGGGAAAGAAAAAGTGACTGAAGGAACAGAAAGTCTAGAAGCAGACTCACTTGTCATGCAATTTTGTATAAGAGAGAAATGGCATGGAAGATCACTGTAGGAAGGAAGTATTGTTCAATAAATTAAACTAGAACAAATGATTATTGGTATGGAAAAAAGATAAAATTGGATCTCAGCCATTGAGTTATTACAAATAAAGACAAACTTGAGATGTCCAAAGGACACATTGGAACACATTGGAATTACAACTCAAAAGTGAAGAATCGCATTTGCTGTGACTCAGCAGTTCTGCTCTTAGGGTATTCTCAAGAGGAACTCTCGTACATGTTTCACGGAGATATGAATACAAGGATGTTTGTCGCAGAAGCGTGCACAACAGTAAAACTCTGTACACAATCAAATAATCCTCAAAAGGAGAATAAATCTCATAATCACACAACAGAAAATTGTATAGCTATCAGAACAAACGATTTACATTGACGTGGATGAGTTTTAACCACCTAATATTACAATAAGATGCAACTTCCTAAATACTTCATAGATCATAAAATAATTTCTGCAAAGGTAAAAACAACAAATATAAATTGTGTACATATATTTTAGGAAGACACAGATGGAAAACTAAGAAACTATAAAAATAGCAAAGTGAGGCGTCAAAACCACTCAATTCAGGGTAGTGGGTGCCTCAATGGTTGTTGTTGAGAGCGTGGGAGAATTGGTGATGAATTCTATGGTTGTATCATAGTGTTAACTCTTCTTTTAGATAATGGTTGATGGTTACTTATAATAGTAGTATAAATAAGTAATAACTAACTGAATGAAAGTGGGCCATGGAGGAAACCATGACAAGATTACCTTATGAACCCAAAATATGATTAATTCAAATCAAGGTCCAATTATTTTTTAAAAGATCAGATGATATCATTCATCTCCTTTAAATTTTCTGGACTTTCAAATTTTCTGGAGGTATGAAAAAAGGAAACAGTTTGTGATAGTGTGGCCAACACTTTTGGTGCTTTGCGTTGTATTCGCTCTGCTTATCTCTGAGTTCAGCTTCAGGTTTGGTGGACAATCTCATATCTGATGCCACAACCCTCTTTGTATTTCTGCTTTTCTTTCTCAGGGCTTGCTTTTAGTTTCTGTAAATTGATACTTTAGCATCTACAAAATGGCCACTAGCTGTTTTCAAGGCAAACCCTTGACATCTGGAGACTTTAGATAACCCCAAACCACACGTGCTAACAGTACTAGTAAATCTGAACTTCGTGGAGCACCATTTTTAAACATAGCCAGTCAATCCTAAGCCCACTTCACCTGCCTTGCCCATTCTTTCCTGTGGAAAGCACAGTAAAGGTGCTTGCCCACAGTTACACTTTCTCCCCCTGCCTCATGACTGAACTGCTGCTTCTCCTGAATAGCGGCATCCTGTGCTCTTTCTCCCCAAGGAGCTGTGAGTAACGAAACTGAAACTCTTTCCAGTTTCTCTCTTTTTTTTTTTTTTGAGGAAGATTAGCCTTGAGCTAACATCTGCTGCCAATCCTCCTCTTTTTGCTGAGGAAGACTGGCCCTGAGCTCACATCTGTGCTCATCTTCCTCTACTTTATATGTGGGATGCCTACCACAGCATGGCTTGCCAAGCAGTGCCATGTCCACACCCGGGATCCAAACCAGGGAACCCAGGCCACTGAAGTGGAATGTGCGCACTTAACCGCTGCACCACTGGCCCGGCCTGGTTTCTCTCTCTTGATCTGAGTCTGGCCTCATCATAACTTACCCAAGATAATTTGGTTAAAACACATTTAAATATAATTTGAGATATATCTGAATTCTTTGATGTCCTTCTTGTATAAGTCTTTCCTCATTGACTAAAGATAGGGATATGGAGCACATCATTTAACGCACCCATAGTGAGTATATATTCACGGTAGGAAGCAGAGGAGTGTTTGAAGATGAAAGGATGAAAAAGGCAAGGCCCACGCCCTGTAAGAGCTTATACATTGTTTACTGACAGCCTCCATCCAACTGTCTAGAAAGAATTGCAATTAGGTTTTCCCGCCAAAAAGTTAGATGTCATGTGAGCCGGACGTGTCCCTCGTGTCTCCATGTAACCACATCATTTTTGCATCCCTTTTCTTTCTCTTCACCAAGTTAGCCTACTCTGCAGGCTTCTGTTTTGATTTCTCTGCCTTACCTTAACTTTTCTGCTAGGGTGGCTAAGTTAATCCTGGAACGTTCTCTTGATTGACTGGGACCATGATCTTCACTTATCCCTTTGCAAGCTTTTCTACTTGGAAACTGGAACCTCTTCTTTCTAGACAAGAACCATTTATTGGTGGCCAACTTTCAATTTCTATGGAGTCTATCCACTTCTGTCCAACTCTACTGCTGCTATCCTGGTTCAAACTACAGTCCTCTCTCATCTGGATCAATGCAATGGCCTCTTTGTTGAACTTCCTCCTTCAAATCTTGCCCCCCTCAAATCAGTCAGTTTTTACAATATAGCCCGAATAATGAGCACAATTCTAGCAATACATTCATCATTCCCTCACTTACAACATTTCAGTGACTTTGCACTACAGTTAGAATAATGTTCGAAATTCTTATCATGGCCTATGAGGTTAAAAGTTCTGCACCCAATTTCAATGTGATTTGGGGTGGTTTCCCATGCCAATAATATGTAATTCTCTTGATACCAGTGGGGTGTCTACAATTCAACTCAATTCTGACACTATCTACATAGAGATAGCATCAGATTCCACAGGTTAAGGGTTCAGTTCTGTGAGACTGCTACACCCCACCCCCACCTTCAGATGCCAAACTTTACTTCTGTACCTCTGACCAACTGGCTAGAAATCAGAGGTTCCCACAATCCACTCCTAGGGTTTCATTAATTTGCTAGAGCATCTCGCAGAACTCAGGAAACCCATCTACTCATTAGATTACTGGCTTATTACAAAAAGATATAACTCATGAACAGTCAGATGGAAGAGATGCATAGGGCAAGGTATGTGGGAAGGGGCCTGGAGCTTCCATGCTTCTCCAGGCATGTGACTTTCCTCAAATCTCTGTGTGTTCACCAACCTGCCAGCTCTTCGAACCCTGACTTTTGGGTGTTTATGAAGGCTTCATCACATAGGCATGGTTGATTAAATCATTGAACATTGGGAATTGATCCAACCTCCAGCCCCTCTGGCCTCCCCAGAAGTCAGGGGGTGGGAAGAAAAGTTCTAATCCTCTAATCACAAGTTTGTCTCCTCTGGCAACCAGCCCACATCCTTAGGTGTGGACCAAAAGTCACCTCATTACCATAACCAAAGACGCTTTTCTTGCTCTCATCATTTAGAAAATTCCAACTGTTTTAGGTCCTCTGTGACAGAAATGGGGATTAAGATCAAATATATATTTCTTGTTATAAATCACAATATCGCAGAGGCCTTGAATTATGTGGACACTACCTCCCTCTCCAGCCTTCGCCCAAGTCTCACTGATGCAGGGTCGGTGAGCCAAGGAGTTGAAAGAAAGATTTCTTGGACTCTCAAGATCTGGCAGTAGTGCTCTTTTATTTAGAGAATAGTGTGGAATAGCATGGGGACAGGACCCATGGGCAGTCAGAGCTGCTGCTGAAAACATGGGTTGAGAGTAGGGCTAAATTTAAGGCATGGGTATGTGAGTTATCTCTTTATAAGACAAAGGAAAGAATATGTAAAAAGAGTTGTTAGAATGGTGTCAGTGCCGGCAGGATTCTGGTTATTGGGTGGTCCTATAACTTTTAGATAAGAATTAAACCAGATTAAGTAAATGGCAGAAGCCACCACTTAAATATTATCTTCAGCTAAAGAGGATGTTGAGTGGGGGAAGTCAGTTACATGAGGTTGCCACACAGTAAACAACTTAAGTCCTTGCCTTCCCCATTAAGAGTTTCCAGAGATAAGGCCATCCCACCTTCCTCCTGGTGCAGAGAGGGTGGCATCTTTACAGATGGAGATTTCCCTTACAAATGTAAATGTTTCCCAACAAAGGGCAAGCAAGCGCTGAGGGCAAGCTCCTCAGAGTTGCTTTTATTAAAAGTAACCAGCCCCCTTCTCATCTGCAGTTTTAAAAGTAACCAGCCTAAAATAATCCTCATCATCACCACTCACAGCTTTCGTGTTTCAGCCACAATAACCCTTCTTTTCCTTAAACGTTGCCTACGCCCTTCTGCCATAGGACCTTTACATGTGCTGTATCCTGTGTTTGGAATGCGTTCCTCCACCTTCCCTCCTCCAACCAACCAATTAATGAACTAACTCCCACTCATCCTTGAGATATGCGGTACAGAGTTGGAAAGATGCCCATTAAATCAGCTTATTTTTCACATAGCTAAAACTCATCTCCCCATCTCTCTACATTTAGAGTGGAACTGTGTAATTAGTTGTCCCCCACAGAATGTGAGTGGAAGCTATGTGTCACTTTTGGCTAAGGCAAGTCAGAGTGGGCATGTCGTTTTCATGTCCTCTTTCTTTTGTTTCTTGGAGGTCACATATTGAAGGTAGCCGGACTATCAGATACAAGGAGCTTTGGTGCCTGAGCTGCTGTTTGAAGTCCTGATGTCCAGGAATAATGCTTCTCAACCAGGAATATCCATACTGGCTTTATGTAAGGCTAGCCACTAGTATTTAAGGTTGCTGATAATAGTACCAGTCCTTTCCTCACCCTCACTGATTGAGGAACTTAGCCTAAGAATCCCCTCCTCAGAGAAGTCTTTCCTGACCACAACCCACCCCCCCCAACACACACACACAAGGTCTAGTTCCTTTATTATAAATTGCCATGAAATTCTTTTCTCACTTGCTTGTGTGATAATGTGATTACCATGAGAGCCAGGCTATGTCTATTTTTCCTCTTCATTTTATCCAGTGTAGGCACTTGATAAATATTTGTTGAATGGAATAATTATAAATAGACTGACCACCTGGAACTATCATTTTGCCTGAATTTGGGTCTAGAAGATTCTGATACTTACTGTGCTTACTGGATTGTACTTCCTCTCCATAAAGAATGACAAAATCTGCATTCTACCTGGGCTTCTCACCCAGGAAGTGATGCCCAACTACTCTTTATCAGCAGGGTTCATTTCTGGCTGCTAAATTTCACTACAAATTCCACTTAATCCTGCCTCCCACTCCTCCCATCAGTAGATTTTGGGGCAGAGCCCACCTCATGCCCAGTCTGGGCTTTCATTTCCCAAAGAAACACAAAAGTAGCTTTGGAGAACTTTGACTGCATTCTTATCTGAAAAGTTACAACATTTCTAATTCCTGAAGTTGCTTGCTTTAGTTTTCTGTGTGTGTTTGTGTGTGTATGTGCACACACAAGCTCATGTGCGTATGAGCGTGTTCGTCTAGGTCCCAAGAAACCTCCACTTTGAAGAGAAATAACTAATGTCTTTGTGACTTTCTCTCAAGCATGGAAATGTATAGCACAGTTAATTCGGTTATTTTTCCCATAATTACCATTAGCTAACCCTGAATTCCAATTTCACAATGTCAGCTGCAAGCTATTAAGCATGTTACAGTGTTTTTACCCCTTAAAATAGTATGGTAAATTATTTTCACCCTAAAATATTTATGATATAATATACATGTTTTATTAAGTGCTTTGGCTACAAAGTTAATTTTTTATCTTGGAACATTAGCATCTACATCATTACTGAAGTTGTAATCTTTTAGCCTAGTGGTATTTTCCATACCCACATTCTCTATAAATGCTAGACTTTGGCTGAGAAATCACATAATACCTTAAGTTTACATTGTGATTTACAGTTTTAGGGTATGTTTCTGCACATTTTTTTGATCACTGCTAAACAAAAACACATATTTTGCCATTTTATGTATGTGGAAATTGGCCTTCAGGGAAGTGATTTGGCTTGATCAAGGTCACTAGTGAAATGCAGAGGCGAAGCTTGTCTTTGGAAAGCAGTTTCCAAAGGTCTCAGAAGACTTCTTCTTACATTTCTTATTGTTCCTTGTAGAGTCCAGATGAGGATTCCATAGGGCCACTCTTCACCGCCCACCCCTGAGTTCCTCCGGGCTCTGCAATTTCCGTTCTGATGTCTCTTCAAGACACTGGGACCCGCACTTCTACGCCAAGGCCGCCGGTAGAGGTATTGTAATTCCCACAAAGCCAAACTTGCTTAGAGCCGTTTTTTCTTCCCACTTCAAACAATTAGCAAGTGCTTTTCAAGTATCAATCAGCTTGGCATTGTGAAGGACACATTCAAGTAGATGTGACCCAGAGACTGACATTTGAAAAGCAGATAATCAAGAAACAAAATTAGCATGCATGAAACAATGATGAATGACACAAACACCATAAGACTCATAGGATTGTAGATTGTACTGAGAGGAGAAAGGACCTGACTGAGACACAGAGAGACAGAGGGACCTATCCAAAGGCACACAGCAGGCAGGCTGGGACAGGGATTCAGGCGTCAACCTTTTGCCACAGATATGCCTCAGCCCATACACTGGAGATTAGTGATGTGGGATTTCAGAAGAAGAGACAGCTTATCACAAAGCCTCTTCGAGAAGGTGGGATAAGATCTACTTTAGAAAGAGGGAATGGTGTTTATCTCAAGCAGAAAAATATAAGTAAAGGCACCAATGTGGAGATGGGTATCGAACCTTATGAACAGAGGGAGAAAAACTTACCCATCTATTAAGGGCCTATGATGTGCCAAAGTGAGATAAGCATTTTGCAAACATATTTCATGTTATCCTGACAACATAACTAAAAGAGGGTATCAAAGAGGTTTTCTTCATATCTATGCTTTCTAATGTGCTCAATGGAACTTTATATTTTGACTGTTAAGGGCAATTGCTTATTAGTAAGAGCCCATTGTCACCCTGTGAATGTACTTTAGTAGCAGCAACCAAATCAGGACTTTACCCCTTCCATTGCCTTTCAATAAATATAGAGCAAACACTTTATAAGCTAGTGCAGGAGCAAAGTTTAAAAATCTTAGTAGTGACTCTGAAAACCTAGAAGCTAGCAGGAAAACAAAAAGAGTACAAATAACCATTATAAAATAGGAATGAGACCAGAAAAGGGGTCAATAATTAGCACAAATGGAGCAACTACTACATATCATGTACTATCAGACATACATATCTGCATGTGATATCGCATTTACCTTCCAATAACCATTAAGAAGGGCATTACTATGCCGGTGTTAAGAAAGAGTAAATTACCCATAGTCACACAGCGGCAGGAAGAGTTAATCTTCAAGCCAGATCTGACTGGCCCGGAACCCGTGTTCTTCACAGAATAGGGCCCAATGAAAAGCAGCAGTTAATATCATTTTATCACTGTTTAGAATCTTTGTTTAAATATTACACCTCACATACACACTTCCCTAATAACAAATCAGAAGGAGTACCATTCAACCACACTATTTAATTAATCTCTGCAATTTTCCTAAAGGAAATGATTTTGCATTACTTTTCTTCTCAGATCCTGATTTCTTACCACATACTTAGTCTTTTTAAGTCTAAGTAAAAAGACAGATCTGTTTGAAATCCTACAGAAGTCTAGCTGTAGGAGAAAGCTGGAGAATAAGAGCACTGACCTAGATTCCGCAGGCTGAATCCTACAGGATCTTTCAGGGACAGCTTTGTCGGAGGTGGAAAGTCAGCCTTGACTTGGGTACCTAATGCTTTTCTGCAGCTTTTCCCTGACTGGGGAGTGACTGCCTTGAGTTGAGGTATTAATAGAGCTCTGTTCCTCCTGATTTGTAGATACAACCCATTTCTGTTCCCAAAATACTTACCAGTGAAGCTCATGTATGCTTCCTTTAAATCAAATCATTATGAAAAAAACAAAGAATTTGATCTCATGCAAGATATATTTAGTTAATCAGAAGAATGCAACTGCCTGCACATCAACATAGCAGCTCATGTTCAAATGAATTTCTGCATCAGATAATGACAGCTACGTATTTTGTGAGTATTGATATTCTGTCATAAATGTATCTTTCTCTTTGATTAAAAGGCTCATGTGCCTTTAGGCTCAGTGGATGATTTGTTGTACTCCTTTTGGCAGTTTTAGATGGGTTCTAATTTAATTTTCTTTTCCTGGGAACATGAGTCAGTGCCACACGATGATGGAACTTCCTGTGGCTGGCAGTGTGGAGTGGTGAAAATCGGAGTGGCTTTGCTTTTTGACAAATCTGGGAAAAATATCTTAACACTGCTTCTCATTTTTTGTGTTACTTTGGTGAAGTCACTAAGCTTCTCTGATTCTCGCTTCACTCACATGTTAAACTATTTAGTTTGAGGTTTAAATACCGTGTTCCTGAGTGTAGCACAGGCACGCAACAAGTTTTCCATCTCTTACCCTTCAAAAAGTGTACCTCACTAATATTTATTTTCTCTTCTTGTACTGATGCCTGATCTCAGGGAGGGCTGGAGGGGTCAAGAGGCAGAAATGGCCTTAAAGAAGAAATTAAAATGAAATCTCTGAGTTGTAGCCCCTTGGTTGAATTTTCAGAGATCACTTATTAGTCTTATCCTTTTTTTCTGTCCATTCTGCTGATCAGCTTCCCAGTTCTGTAAACAGTACTCTTTATATACAGCTAATCAAACTATCTAGAGATCAAGTTTATGACCCTCACCTATTCTCTAGTCCCCGAGGCCAAAGTTCTTAATGTCTCCTCTAGAATGAACTCAGAACCCCAAACTCAAAATACCCGGAAGGCAAAATTGTTACTTTTTTTCATCCATTTGCCCTCACTTTATTTCATTCTTTATACAACAGTCAGAAGGATATTTCAAACACAAAATTCTGTTCAGGCATCTTTTCGTTTAAAAATCTCCCATAGATCCTTTCTTCTTCAAGAGTAAGAACACTTTAGTATCTCATGCAAGCCACCATTTCCTCCCCGTCTCCTGCCTCACTTCTTACTGTAATTTGTTAAAAAATTATGCTCAGATTTCAATGGCAAAAAGACATCTAACCCTGGACTACAGTCTTCCCTCCTCTTTGATCTCTTCTGGTCCTCTTGTCCCACCCCTGTGCCTCCGCATTCAGGACCAGGCTTACACATCACCTGCTGGAGAAGTTCTGATCACTGTGAGATGGAAGAACATTTATTTTTATTATATAGAATTTGCAGGGGAAATTCCAAACAGAAAACTGCAACCATCTTTGTGGCTATCTCATTAACTAAAATCTAATGATAGAAATACTGAGCAAAAGACAAGAATGTGATTCCCATCTTCATTTCTTTTTTCTTGTTGGAAAGCTGTGCAATGAGAGGAAATGCATAGAAGTCAGAGGCTCTACATCTTCCAGGAGGTGGCCAACTCATATTCTGAGAGATAGGTACCACAACACATGGTCTCGTTCAATTTCCTAATTCGTTTTCCTGAATTATTAACCTAGTCCATATAATTTGCAAAGTCTTGTCAGTCACTGTCTTTTGCCTTAATTCTACGATCTAGAGCTCAGTTTAAGAGAAGGTTGCCACCTCTGTCTCTCTTCAGAGTAAAGGGGAAAGCCCCTGTCACAGAAGTGGACATCTCAGGCTTGAAGGAATCTTGAGAAGTCAGCTGCTTCTTTCCTGTAATATAAGCATCTCATCCAAGTACTACATAAACCCAGCCCGCCTAGTGTCCAAAATCAGAGGGAACTAAGCTTGCTCAAAGTAGGCTGGGTGCAGCACAGGTTGAAGTCTTCTCTGCGTGCTGATGATGTGTCAAAATTTTTTACTGTTCTTAGAAAAGATGTCACAGTATCCTGCAGAAATCTATTCCTGTATCTAGTGCCATTGTTTCATTTTGCCTAAACCCTCTCACTTGGATTCTACCACAGTGAACACATGTAACAGCTTTTTACATACTTCAAAATCTACCTGAAGTATCATTTTTGCCTTTTCTTCCCTTCTTTTTCTTATTCTATAAGACTTTTTCTCTGGTTTCTCTACAACACACTTGATAGTATTACTCGAAATTCATTTACTTTATTTGTCAAACTAGTTATTGGTAGATAGCGTAGGGAAAAAAATAACAAATCATGAGAATAGAACTCCATAATTTTTCACAAAATGAATACATTCATATTACCAGAAACCAGATGAAAAAACAACTTTATCAGCATCCTAAAAACCCCTTAATACCTCGTCTAATGACTCTCTCTCTCAATGGTAACCACTTATAACACAAGAGTTTAATTTTGTCTATTTTTAAACTTTATATGAATGGAATTGTAGAGGATGTACTGCTTTGTATCTAGCTTCTTTAGCTCAACGTTAGACTGGGAGACTTATCCATGTTACTACATACAGTTGTAGTTTATTCATTCCATTGCTGTGAATATGCTACCAGTTTTTTTTGTTTTTTTTTTGTCCATTCCACTGCTGGTGGACATATTTGTTTCCAGTTAGATTATTATGAACAGTGCTTTTGTAAACATTGTTGTACTTGTCTATTGATGGAAAATTATATTCATTTCTGTTATATTAAAGTAAAACTCTTGAGTCAAAGGCTATGCATAATAGATATTGCTAATGAATTTTCCAAAGCCGCTATCCTAATTTCCACTTCTACTAATTTCTATATCTATTGGGGTTCTACTCTGGGTTCTGTGGTGCCTGGAACTTAAATAAATATGGAGAACTCTTTTAAGAAAGAGAATATAAAATTACGAAGATAATATTTGTAGGGGGTACAAGAGAGACATCCATGCAAGGGAAGAAACCTGAAGGTTTTCTTTTTTAGCTTCATTGTATATCCACCTTGACATAACATATTACAGTGTGTGCTGTAGAGGTAGCTCTCAGCTCGCTTGTGTGCACAGTCTCTGTACCTTATTTGTCTTTGCACACCTGACTCTTATTATAGTGCCTTACATGTAGCAGGCAGTCTTTTGCATGACTGAGAAAATATGTTAAGATGATAAAAACCAAGATGCTTCTATTTAGAAAATAATAATTTACTGTGAGTTGCCATCATCAATCTTCAGTTATGAAGCTAACAAGGACATGATAAATATGCATAGGAAGTGGTTACAATAAAAAATATGGTGCTAGCCCAATTTCACCTATCTTTCAATCACTAGATATTTTCTTTTAATCTATTTATGTATCTATCATCCATCTATCTAGCTTTATTCCGACTGTTTCCAAAAACAATTTCAGATGGCTTATAAAAAGTGAACAAAGTAATGCATTTGACACTGTGTTTGTTTAGAAGATGCTGAGAGCAATGCTGCATGAAGATGGAACAGTCTAGGCCGGCGTGTGTTTGGAGGCAGACTTTATGGTGAGAAGAGCAAGAGTTACTCGGACCAGGGAAAAAGACAGGCAAGAGTAGGTGCAAGGTGACCAAAGTCACAGTTCTTAGATACTTGTTCCAATGGAGGTCAAATCTGGACATTAGGCAAGCAAATTTATATTCAGACTTCCCTAGGAGTCTGCATGCTCTAATCCTGTACAGTGTAGCATACTGTGGTTATTAAGGGAGAGAGCTTTGAAGTTGGACAGACTTAATTCTGGCTTTGCCAGTTACTGGCAGAAAATCACTGATTAAGCTGGGCTTCACTTTCATATTCTGCTACACGAGGATATGAATACCTACCTAACAGAGGTTCTGAGAATTAAAGGAAGTAATACACGCAAACTACTCAGAACAGCATCTCCCAGATAGAAAGCAAGCAGGCAACAAGTGGGAATACAGCACTTCCTTCCCTCTAAAGAAGCAGTGACATTGCTGCCTCAGAATGAACTCCCAGCCTGGGAATTTGGGACCATTCTGTCTAATATTAACCCTTAGACAATCTATCTTGACTGAAAACTAAGTGATTTATTCTACTCTCAAACCAGTCTTGAAGATCATTCCTGAATTAGAATTAATGAACTCTCCTGTCTTTGTCCCCCAAATAATTTTTAGCCACCATAGCACTTACTTTATTCAGATTTGAGTTTTAATTAGATATTTACTTATCCTATGTCTTAGCTAGACTTTGAGTTTCTTGGAAGATATTAATTTATCCTAATCATCTTTGTAGTCTTCATTTTTCTAAGTGGTTTATAAAGCTTTAGTACTCATTAAATATTGCCATTTAGTTTTTTTATGCTAAGTCCAAATCACTTAATTCTATTAACTTGGTTTTATAAATCAGGCTTGCCACAATAACAAACAATCCCAAAGTCTCAGTGGCTTAAACCAGCGCACATTTATTTCTTACCAGGTTCCAGCTGTGGGTCTGCTGCTTTAGAGATGCTCGTTGTGTGACCTCGTTCCCAGCCTCAGCCTAAAGGAGCATTCTCTATCTGAGGCAGGCTGTCTTCATGGCAGAGGAGAAAAAGCAAGAATGAAAGGTAGAGGTCCTATAAAACTTGTGTTTTGCTGGGGTGTATATCTGCCTATATTCAATTGGCTGAAGCGTTTCACATAGTCAAGCTCTATATCAATGAGGAGGGAATGGTGTGGGGTGGAGTGTGTGGGTGGGGTGGCAATTTAAGCTTCACAGCAACAAGTGAGGGTGCATAATCTTTTTAAAAGGAAGGAGGATTTGGGGCTGGCCCCGTGGCCGAGTGGTTAAGCTCGTGCGCTCCGCTGCAGGCGGCCAGTGTTTCGTTGGTTCGAATCCTGGGCGCGGACATGGCACTGCTCATCAAACCACGCTGAGGCAGCGTCCCACATACCACAACTAGAAGGACCCACAACGAAGAATATACAACTATGTACCGGGGGGCTTTGGGGAGAAAAAGGAAAAAATAAAATCTTTAAAAAAAAAAAAAAAAAAAAAAAGGAAGGAGGATTAGAGAGTGGATAAATGAGGACACTGAAATTAGGCTATTGGGGCCTTAGGGATTACTAAAACACCGAATTCACATCACCTGTAATTCTCTCCTACTTTAGGAAACTAAAATTTTAGAATGAAATTGTCAATGGAATACAGATTGCATTTCTGAGGAAGTCACAGCCAAAAACTAACCACTTGACAAAATCTAAACCTTCTTTTAAGAATTTGCTATCCTGAGAATTTGAGAGAGGGCCTTTCTGCTGTAGATCTAAAAGTAGAGAAATCCTTGCCACAGTACTTTAGTGATTTCTGGCGTCGTATTCATTTGCTAGGGCTACCCGAACAAAATCCCACAGACTGGGCAGCTTAAACAACAGACATTTATTTTCTTACGGTTCTGAAGACTGGAAGCCTAAGATCAAAGTGTCAGCAGGTTTGGTTTCTCCTGAGGCCTCACATGGTTTTCCTCCACATGCATGCATCCCTGGTGTATCTGTGTGTGTCCACAGTTTCTCTTCTTATAAGGACACCGGTCAGCCTGGATTAGGTCCCAACCTAACAGCTTCATTTTAATTTAATCATCTCTTTCAAGACACTATCTCAAAATACAGTCGCATTCTGAGATACTGGGAATTAGAACTTCGTTGTACAAATTTTGGGGAGCATGTAGCTCAGCCTATAAAAGGTCTTAACACATTTTATTCTTTTAAAGTTAAATTTTTAAAGAGCTCAGCAGTTAAGGAAAGCAAAATTATTTTTCTCCTTATAAACATTTTTCTAAACGACAATTCCATCTATAGATCTACACATAATAGGCGAAGTATAATCTCAATTTATCTATTTTTATTACCATTGGTTTGTCAAGTCCCAAGATATGCTTTAAAATATATGTTTTTGGGGCCGGCCCAGTGGCACAGCGGTTAAGTTCACACGTTCGGCTTCAGTGGCCTGTTCAGACCCTGGGTGTGGACGTGGCATCATTTGGCAAGCCATGCTGTGGTGAGCATCCCACATATAAAGTAGAGGAGGATGGGCACAATGTTAGCTCAGGGCCAGTCTTCCTCAGCAAAAAGAGGAGGATGGGCAGCAGATGTTAGCTCAGGGCTAATCTTGCTAAAAAAAAAAAAAAAAAGATATGGTACCTTCCTCAAGAAGCCCAGTGACTGACAAGAAAGTTAAGTGAATAAACAGAAAACAATGTCATATGTACTACAGAAAATGCATCTTCACTGTGTGCTTTGAACACTAATGGAGCCTCTAATTGCCTGGAGACAGACAAGGGTGAGTCTCAAAATGGAGTCAGTGAAGGCTTTTAGAGTAAATGATAATTGTGACTAAACAAATGTTCCAGACTCACGAGGAGCAGGGAATAGCACACACAATGGCAGGGGCATTGAGACAGCAAGATCTGGTTTAAATTCCTTTTCATGAGGCTTAAGCTGTTCACTAGAAGCATTTATTTTATGTTTACTTTGTGTATATTCTGTTTCTTAGAAAAATGAAAGCTCTCAGAGTCCCAAAATAATTCGCATTACATTGCACAGTTGTGAGTTTGTCCACAATCAAAATCTGGGTTGTGGTCTAGGATGTAAGAAAAATGCTCTGGTTCTTTTTGCTTCATGTAAACACATTGTTCTTCCAAAAAAAGTAGGTGAAAATACTTTACTAAGGATAAAGGGTTATACCCATATATGTGATTGTGTTGCTGAGTGTGATGATGGCGATGATATGAAGAAAACAAAGATTATCTGCTTTGGTTTACAGCCAAAGAAAATTCTCTCACATATGATCAATTTATGGGGAAGTAAAGATGCTTCTCCATAAGCTGAAATCTTGAAAAGAGCTGCTGTCAAGAGAAAATGACTGATACAGTCTTGACATATCAGTATGAACTAAAAAACAGATGGATGACCTCTGCCGATATCTGAGAGCTGGGAAAAGAGGGACTCACCGTTTCACTGATAACTTCATTTCTTCCAGCAAAAACTTCAATGAAAAGATGGTATATTTTGGAGTTCTGCATGTGCCATCAGTTGTGAAAGGAGTCTGGTCTTTTTGAAAGAATAGAAGTAAGGAGTCATAAAAGCCAGTGAGATTCAGTACACGTTTGTGTGCGTGTGCTGGTGTGTACACTCACATATTATAAACGCATGCATACACACATCGATGTATGCAAATATCATACACTCACACAGACTCATATCTGTGGTATTATCTGCAAGAGTCTCTCATACACACTTCCATTCTGGGAAATTTTTTTTTCTTACCAAATGACACAGGCATATTAATTTGAGCCAAGGTGTGTTAAAATTACTCTGGAAACTGATGTCATGACATGACTGACACAGTACTCATAAAGAAAATATCAGGAATGACTAATATCTAAAGCAGTGGATGCCACTTCTAAATGCATGAGTTCATGGTAATTAAACCTGCTGTTTTGGATGCTTTGACAGAGGCTCTGAATTGGAAATAATTCTCCTCAATAAAATTATTTCACTGAATGAAATTTAAATAATTTGGGCTAATATCAAATATTTTCCTCCGAAATTTAAATGGATAGCAAGCGGCATAACAATTTTTTCTTTGCTTTCTGTTTATTTTCTCCTTCATTACCTACACAGAGGTAAGGTATAATAAAGAGGATTGATGGAGTAGTGGACTAGCTGTAAACAAATATACAGCCAAGAAATATTGTGAGTCGTTGGACAGGACATCCACCTAAATATCAGTATTAGCTGGGAAAATAGGACAGATAATCTTAGAACTCAGATTTAGTTTCCATTGCACAGAGTGCATATAGATAAGGGAATTTAGGTTGCAAGGAAAATAAATGCAACAAAACTTGCTCAGATATGGATGAGGGGAGATTTGGGTTATTATGTAAACATGACAAACAATCTCATTGACATTAATAACAAGGAACAGAGTATAGCTGGGCCTCATGGGACTGGAATTAGATTCTCAGGAACTAATATCTTTCTCTCTCTCCCTCTCTCTCTCTCTCTCTCTCTCTCACACACACACACACACACACAGACACACACAAACACACCATGGTCTCCCTTCTTTCCTTTTATGACATAATAGGAAATAACTTCCTTCCTTCCTTCCCTCCCTGCTTCCCTCCTTCCTTCTTCTTTCTTTCCTTCCTTTCTTCTTTCCTTCCCTCCTTTTCTAGGAGCTTGTCTGTTGCGTTCTCCTTTCTGGAAACCACCTTTTCTGCTTACTGTATATGTCATTTTCCCCATAACTATAACTTGACTGTGGCTATGATTTGTCTTGGCACAAACTCTGACCTCAACAATACATGGATTTTTATCTATAGAACAACACAGTACTGTGTGGATAATCTGTCTTCTAGTTCTGTTTCTCAAGTGGAAGAATCCACTGTGCTAATGGAGTGTCTAGACGTGGTTAAATTTAGATGTTAGCAGTTGTGTTCAGTGGAGATGTGCGCTCACTTGTGCTGCTCTTCTCTGGAGCTATGTGGGGCAAGCAAATTGCTTCTCATACTTAGATATGTTACAGATAGCTAATCCAAATAATTTAGGCATCTACTGTCCATTTCATTTACTAGTCATCCTCTGTCATTTGACTTTCTAAATTAAGTTTAGTCAATTAATTGAGCACTTATTGTGGATCATCACTAGCTTTGACTCTGAAGAGATTACAAAACAATCATAAGATATATTGCTAGGTTTAGAGGAGCTTAGACAATAGTCGGGGAACAAACAAACAATGCATTTGAGATAACCAGTAAGCAAATTATTCAATTCTGCAGCGTAGGATATCAGCATGATAGTTAAATGGTAGTAGAATTATGGGCGAGTACTGTCTGAGAAGACTTCATGGAGTGGACAGGAATTAATATGTGCCTACAATGATGGGGAGAGCTTCCAGAATTTACAGGAAAGAATATTAAATATAATGTAAAGTCATACATAATATTGTCCTTACTAAAAAGAACATTTAGTTCAAGATGGAGGAGACTAGAGAAAAGAGGGAAATAAGTCTGGGGAAAGATTATAAAGGACCTTGGCAATTTAACAGAGGAGCCTATACTATAGTAAGGAAGTAATAGAATAAAAAGGAAAAATTTAGTATAGGGTAAGGGTAGCCTGCAGTTAGGCAGACCATATGGAAGTTTAAAAGTGACGTTAAAACACTGATTTTAGTTTGAGGCGATGGCTGTGAGTATGGAAAAAAGCCTGAAGATATAAGATGTCACGCAATGAGTAATTCTCGGGAACAGAAGATTTATTTGGGTTCTAACCCTGGCCCTGCTCTGATCTAGTAGAGCATCCTAGAGCAAGCCATTTATTTTCTCTGGGACGTAGCCCATCTTCAAAATGCTGTCTTGTTGGAGGAGGTTGACCTATGAACTGGACTCATGCAATCAGAGGCTTCTCCTCTGCCCTGTTTGTGGAATGTATGTTCCACCCACAGTTCCCACAGAGGGAACTGTTTTCAAGGACACAGCTTTGAGAAAGCCACGTGTTATTGAGACCATCTC
The DNA here is from genome assembly GCF_021613505.1 of Equus quagga. Taxonomy (NCBI): domain Eukaryota; kingdom Metazoa; phylum Chordata; class Mammalia; order Perissodactyla; family Equidae; genus Equus; species Equus quagga. Next base: position 43,273,730 of record NC_060280.1, on the reverse strand, counting down.
GACAGTATACATAATTAACCCAGTTAAGGCATCTGCATAAGCTTTCAAGACTTTTGGTGGGAGGGTGTGGAGGTCTACTGTCTTGAAGCCACCCTAGACAAGCCTCATGAGTTCCTTTGCTCATTAAACCTGCCGCCTACCGATCTGGGGTGGTCTGCCTTTTTCTTCAGTCTTGTCTGCCCTCTGTTTGAGGGCCACTTTCAGATTTCACTCCAGGAACTCCAGAAATTTTGAATCAACATGTCTGTATTACAATATTTCCTAGGCTTCCTTCTAGCTTGAGGCTGATAAAGTCAGTGATACGTGTTGAAGTCCTTACTGTTGGACTTTGTGACAGAAAGACAGGATAAGGAGCATAAAGCAGAGATAAAAGTAAGAAATCATACCAGTGTCTCTAGCTTAGTTTTATGAATTTAGAAACCAAAAATTTAAATTAAAAAAAAACATTCATGGGTTGTGTTGGCGTTAGAGCTGAGAGACATGTTTAGTTTGTTTAAGAAAGTTAATTGCTTATCGCAATTTTCATATAGATGTGATTAACATGTATCTTTGCAGCAAAACTGGAGTGAAGAGTTAGAGCTTTTGTTGTTGTTGTGGGTTAGAAAAAGTGGTTATGTGTGATTTTTGATAAAGCAGTTCTGCTATGCTCTGGAAATTAGTTGTGGAATTCGGCAAAGCTGATTCCCTGCTATGTGAAATGGGAAACCCGGAGAAGAAAGATCTGTCGGGAGAACGACTGAGCTCAAGGCTTTGATTAACAGGCGGCCAGGTGTTAAATTTAATTGCCTCTAGAAAAAAAGAAAACTTTGCTTTTCAGCATTAGTCTCACACTTCCTAATCATGGTGGCTTTTATAGAGGGAAGAAAGGGGATGTTGTACAAGGCAAAACTTAGATTTTAAAGAAATGAGTTCTTGGGAGAGGTTTAAATTATTATTTTCTCTTTATTAATAGATTTTTATTATAACATATATAAAACACACAGAACAGAGAGCGATATACCAAAAATTCACATTTCTATCATTCAATTTTCTCCAATATTAATGTTCACCATATTTGTTTCAGATTCATTTATTAAGAAGCAAAATAACTACATATCAAAGTGAAACCCACAAGATACCCTCCTTGGTCTCATTTCCTGTTTTCCTCACAGAACTTTAAGATCTTAAATTCATTTTGTTTATCACGGAAAGGGAGAGACAAAGTTTATGGCCACATATAATTTCTACATACTCATATATCCATAAAAATATACAATATGATATTCTATGTTGCATATTCATAACAGTTTTTGAATGGATGTTTGCAAAATTTATAAAACTGATACCAGTTTTTCATTTTAAATAATGTTTATTGGAATTCTCTGTACAGACGTATTAGCTCTACTTTATTCCATTGGGTTAATATGCCACCATTATTTACTCATTCTCTTTTAATGAGCATTTAAATCATTTCCGTTTTTTATTATTAACCACATGAACATCCTCGTTCATATTTCCATGGAGATGTGTGCTAGGGTTTCTGTATACATCCACAGGTACAGAGGTGGTCTAAGGATACAAATGCTTTCATTTTACCATTTACTGACCAACTGCTTTCCACAAATATTACACTAATTTATTAACCCCTTTAGTAATGTATGTGATATCCTACTTCTTCATATATTCCTCATTAATTGAAAAGTTCAGACTTTTAAATTGTGTTGACATGCTAGATATTAAAAAATATTGCACCTTTTCTAGTTTGCATTTCCTGGATATCAATGGAATTAAAATATTTTTATGAGATAATTAGCTGTTCTGGTTTCCTTTTCTATAAATTGCCCTGTTTTAGTCCTTGCCAAATTTCCACTGAATTGTCTGTCCTTTTCATTAAGATTTGTATAGTATTTAAAAATAAATTATTGACGTTTTCCCTTTGTTAGCAATATTTTGTTTACTTGATTTTTAAAACTTTTTAGTGTTTTCTTTTGTTCACAGAAATTTTAATGTACTGATATTTATTAATGTTTTTCTTTATATGACCTACTATTCATGACTTTTTTAAGAAATACTTTCCCATCTTAAGATCATAAAAATGTTGTCTTATACTGGCTTAGTAAAAATTTAAACATGAACAGTTAAATACTAAAGTAAATATTTAAGCCCATCTGAAATACTTTATTTTAAATGTATGGTTACTTTTTCCATAAGGATAACGAACATATTTTATTGAATAATCTGAAATTTCCTGCTAACTTTTAATGCTACTAATGTTGTAAATCAAATTTGTACAATGGTGTTGCTCTCTTTCTGGCCTCCTTATTTCAAAATGATATTTAGTAAGATTAACCCTACTACCTGATTCTTCTAAATTGTACTTTATTTTATTTTCACCTTCTATATGAATTTATGATTGGGGCTATACCAAAAAGTCAATAACCTATTGAAGTATTAATTATAATTTTATCAATTTTATAGAGGCTGTAACTCAGGTATCAATATTGTTTAAAGCACTTCTAGTTGATACTAATATGTAGGCAAGTTTTAGAACCAAAGTTGTCCCAAAGCAGTGGTTCTGACTTCAAGTGTATAAAATTGTATTAATTTTGTACAATTTTATAATTGTATTAATTTTATATGATTGTGTTAATTTTAGTTAATTTTATAATTATAATAATTAATTGTAATTAATTTTATTTATAATTACAGTGTTATAAAATTATAATTTCATAAAATTATTAATTAATTTTGAGACATTTACATCTTTGTGACATAAATCCCCTCTTCCATGAACATAATATATATCTCTATTTGTTCATTTTTTTTATGTTCTTGAATAAAATCTTCACATCTTTCTGTGAATTTATTTGTAGACATCTCATAATGATGCTACTTGGTAAATCAGAATTATTGTTATTATTATTGCACTGGCTATTACTGACTAATAAGAATGCTATCATTATTTGAAGAGTGAAATTTTACCAGAAAGACTGGTGAATGCTCTAAATTTTCCTGTCTTACCTTGATCATTTTTGTAGAAATTATGTTTTATGCAAATAGGGAGCATTTTTGTTGATTTATTTTCAAGTATGATACATTTCATTTCTCTTTCTTTGTCGTATGATACTGGCTAGGATTTACAATAACATTTTGTGATTTCATTGTAGATTTTGGGGTTTTTCATATAGATATTTATATTACCTGCAAATAGGGATTGTTTGATTTCTTCCTTTCTGCTCTGCATGCCTTCATTTCCTTTTCTGGTCATGCTATGCTGGCTAGTGCTTCCATTTCTATGTCGAATAGCAGCGGTGAGAGTGAACATCTTTGCCTTGTTTCTGATCTTAGGGGGTAAACATTCAGTCTTTTACAGATACATATGATGGTAGCATGAGTATTTTTGAAGATGCTTTTCATCGATTTGAGAAATTTCCTCCATATTCCTAGTTTTCCGATAGTTTTTATGCTATAAAGGGGTGTTGAATTTTGTCAAATGCTTTTTCTATGTTGTGATATTTTCATGGAATTTTTCTTCTCCTGTTAAGACAGTGGATTATGTTGATAAATTTTAAGATATTAAAACAAGCTTACATCCCTGAAATAACCCCAACTGGTCCAATATCTCTGTTGGAGAAAAAGGACTTTACTGTATTTTCTAACTTCTTGCCTTATAAGCATCTTTGTAAAATAATTTAAAAAATCCTTCTTTACCCATGCAGAATAAATTCTATCAACTATTGTATTACTGATGGACTAATAGACATATCTTTATATATTTTATATCCTTGTGGCTTTCTTTCCAGAGTCATTTCGTATCCTCATGGCGCCAGTGTTCCTGCACCCGTATAGCGCCATCCCTCTCCACGTAAAAAGTCTACCCTTCCTTCTAGGTCACGTTGAATCTCAGCTTCTCTGAAGAACTTTTCCTGGTTTCATAATCTCTGCACCCCTGATATGCTTGTCATTATGGAATTTGGCAAATATTTAAGTTTAGTACTTTGTTGTACTATTGTTTTATGTCTGTAAGTGTTGCCTTCCATCTAGCCTGCGCCTGACAAGTTAAATTAAAATCAGAGGATGTAACTCAGGTATCAATATTGTTTAAAGCACTTCTAGTTGGTACTAATATGAAGGCAAGTTTTAGAACCAAAGTCGTCCTAAAGCAGTGGTTCTCAGACTATAGCCTGTTTAAGACTCGTCAGGAGAGCTTGATAAAACAGAGATTGCTGGGCTCATTATCTGGAGTTTCAGATTTGGTAGGATCTAGATATGTGAAACCCAACTATTCCATTTCTAACAAGTTCCCAGGTGTTGCTGCTGCTGCTGCTCCGAGGACCATAATTTAGAGCAGTGGTCCCAAGGAATCTTAATCTGGTACTATTGTTCCAGTAGAGAGCATTGAAAAGAAAGTACTGGCACAGCAAAAGTTCATGATAGAGATCCTATGATGACAAGTACACCAAAACAGAAATGAACTTTGCTTGGGGCTTGCTTTTAACAGAGCACTTTCACATCAGATATATATTTTGACACACAATCATGTGAATTAGATATTAATAATATATTCATTTTTTCACAGCAGAAATTGGAAGTCATAAAAGTTGAGTGGATTCTCCAAAGTTGCACAGTAAACAAGCTGCAGATTCAGGCTTGAATCTGATTTTATCTTTCATTTAATATACTAAAATAAATGCGTTCATGTACATTATTGTACTTTATCCCTCCCTCAAACTCATGAGATAAGATGAATAGGTGCTAATTTCTCCGTTTTATAGATGAGAACTTGATGCACAGAGAGGTAACAATCTTGACCAAGCACAAACCAACCATTGCACAAAGTGAGAACTGCCTAGCATTAAAGAATTGTTATCAAAGAAAACCTTTATGCTTTGTGAAGGGAGCTGACTGTATTCATGGCAGTTATTGATCTGGATCAGTAGAAAGAGGACAGAAGGGGTTTAATTTCTTATCGGAGCCATCCTATTTTCATTTATGAGCGATGTTTTGGTTTCCTGACATAATTCCATTAGCAAAGAAGCAACTGCAGCTTTGCCATTTATTAGTGGGAACAAGTTTTTAAATGAAATACTTCAAGCCCACCGAAAACTATAGAAAACAGTACAACTAAAATCCGTTGTAAATACTGATATTGTGCCATATGTTTGTTTTATATTATTGGACTTTAAGAAATAAAATATTATAGATTGTAGTTGAAGCTTCTAAAGGCAGATCTATCCATCTGCCTTCTTACCCAGAGGTATTCACTCCCCTGAATTTGGTGTGCATCGAGATAGGAGAAATGTTTATAATAATATGATCTTTTGAAAGAAGCATTCGATTTGGAATGAGATAGGTTGTGTTTATTTCCAGGATCAACCACTTATTAGCTGGAGATGAGCCATTTCTCTGAGCCTCAGTTTTCTCATGTGTAAAGTGGGAATCATCCTACCAATCTCGCACAGTTGAGTAAGGATGAGAAATAATTGATGCAAAGCTTTTCACACATAGAAAACTCTCAGTATGTAGTAGATATTACCATTACTATCGCTCTTGCTTTGTCTGCAGTCCTCTCAGGAGAGTTCAATATGGAGAGACAGCTGTAATGTTTCCTGACACTGGCTTGTTCTTTCTCTTGAGCTAACCCACAGCTCATCCCCTGAACAAGTGGAGTTATCCCCCACTTTTATCTTATCTCCTGGTTTTGAAGGCAGCTGTGGCTAAGCGGCTCACTGTAGTCTCGTAAGCAGTGCTGCCCTGAAGCTGACAGTAGCCCGACAGCAAATAATGATATAAAGTGAAGTTCTGGGGTGGGAATCCTGCATTAAAGAGAAAATGATTCTGTATAATCATTGGAGGTTGGAACCCTTGTCAGCTTGTGTACATGTCAGGCAATTTACCATCTGCAGCATCATCTCTCCTGCCTCCGAAGTGGTGGGGGAGTTTGCCGAATGCATTTCTGTGGCTTCAAGTATTATTTGTTCTCTTCTTGTTACAACTGTGTAGACTGGTTTAAACAAAAGTGAAAGGGGCTTCCCAAGGCATTCCTGGCACGGGGAAATTTGTTTCAGCACCAACACAGCTAGAGGGGCCTTTTTAACATTCCCTTTTCTGAAAGCGGGCTGCCTTGCTTTCCTCCTACAAACTTTATTGTCAGTCTGGGCCTAGTCCAACTAATCAATCAATAAAGCCCAGTTAAGCCACGTTTATTTCTAGAAGCAAATAGCAATCAGTGCATTACCGTGGAAGCTGAGGCCGTGTCCATCAGACAAATCAGTAAACAATGAAGGTTGGGGCTCTGGGACCCCACTCTGGAGGGAAACTGCTGCCTCAAAGGCAGGGAAATGGACCAGATCACTGAGATTTATATGTTGCCCTGCTTAATTATCTGGAGAATAAGCTCAACTCTGCATTTCAATTAAAATGTATAGGTACCTACTTCTTTGATATGCTGTCCTTTACCAAGACTTTGTTGTTGTTGTTTTTATCTTTTAATGATTTTATAGCAATTAATAACTTTAAAGAAAAACATTTGATAATTGCCTACTATTTCAGGCACTTTGATATATTTTATCTCATTTAATTCTCACACCCTCACTGAATAAAAAAGAGCCCAAGTTTACAGTGGTAATAAACTGTGTGTTTATTATTCAATCCCCAGTTTGTTAAACTGGCTTGTTTAGCTGATTTATCTTTTCAACTACACTGTAATCTCCTTAAAGGCACAGAACAGGTCTCATTCAACTTTAGCCTTCCTAGAACCTTGTTTTTAGGTGCTCAGTAAATACTTATTGATTCAACGAATAGATTAAAGAGTTAAGATTAGGGCCAGTCGGTGGGGCAGCAGTTAAATGCACGCGTTCCGCTTCGGCGGCCCGGGGTTCGCAGGTTCTGATCCTGGGTGCAGACATGGCACCGCTTGGCACACCATGCTGTGGTAGGCGTCCCACGTATAAAGTAGAGGAAGATGGGCATGGATGTTAACTCAGGGCCAGCCTTCCTCAGCAAAAAGAAAAAAGAGGAGGATTGGCAGCAGATGTTAGCTCAGGGCTAATCTTCCTCAAAAAAAAAAAAGTTAAGATTAGAGATCCTCAAAAGTAATCTTATTTCCATACTCGTGCCCTCCAAAAGTAATGTCCCATGATATTTATTTTGATGGAATCGAACTCTGCTACAGAACAGCTGAGTGATCTTCGACAAACTATTTCCCTACTTTGGGCTTCGGTTACTTCATGAAAGGAGGAAAAGATCTTTTGTGAATGCCTCTTCTAGTTTTACAATTCTGTGTTATTTCCTTTAGAGAGAATTGGAATGAGCCTTGCTTTTTTCATAATTTTACTCTGAAATATCCTTTTCATTATAATGGTATCATGAGACACATCACTGCAGGATCAAATGCAGAGATGTAATAGATATAATAAGCTTGGGGATAGGGCAATTCTATCTTCTTTCTGTGAAAGCCCAGAATCCTCTGGCCCCACCTAGCCATCATCAACAAATATAGTGATAGTCATGTAAATGTTTCTTATGCAGCAATTTCATTAGAAGAGAATATGGCTGAGAATCAGGATTTAAATAAATATCCTTCCTAGCAGTTGTAATTTAATAAAGTATATGTACGATTATTTGTATATAATGAACCTCCAGTCTTAGATTTTACATCCATGAGGGCAAGAATAAATCTGTCTTGTTTACTATAGGAAGGTGTTCAGAACATTTAATGCTTGTGTGTGTGTGTGTGTGTGTGTATGTATATATACATGTAATATGAATAAACACTCCAGCTCAAACATCAGGCTTATTCACTTTTGTTGGTAGAAGATATTTCAGACCCATTCAAGTCTTTTAACTTATATTTTATAGACATGCAAAGCTTCTGAGTAGAATCACAAACCTGCTGCTTCAGATCCTGGAGTTGTGTATGCACAGGGCAGCGTGTAGCATCGGCTCAAGAGCAAGTCAATGCTCCAAGCTGCTGTGGAGAACGATGCTTCTTTCTCTGAGGTCCGTACCCTGAGGAGCATCCCTGCAGTGAGTTTCCTCTATCTCATGGAGACTATTTTTCCAGTTTGAGCATCAAAACTCTTTTTGAAAATTGGGTGAAAATTCATCTGGCCATTCTTTTCACTTGGAAAAAAAACACTTAGATAAAAATTTCATATATAACTGTGTTTCTGTCTTTTACTGCATCACAGGAAAATGTCAGTGAAGTGATGGTATAGGACTTGCCTTTCTAAAACACTTTGGCTTCAATGTGGAGAATAATTTGGCGAGGGGCAAGTCAAAATGCGGAGGGCCCAGAGAGGGAACAAAGGCGGTAACCGGTTTACTCGAGAGCTAATTGCGGTGTGGGCACACAGTGACACATTACTGTGAGGTGGAGAGAAGCTGGTACATTTAAGAGATGCTTGGGTTGTAGAACTCATTGTACTTGGTGGTTGACAGGATGTGGAGTACAAGTAAAGTTGCAGAGATGACTTCAGTATATCTGGCTTGAGGTTTGTAAGGGTAAATTGAATTCATTTCAATATCAAGTTTGATGTAGTATCTATTAATTTAAACTCACTAGTCCTAATATTCAAATTCTTCATTCTTAATTTTTGTCTCCTTAGGACAAAAACCAATGAGATGTATTCAAGTCTTATTTCTTTTTTCTTATTTGTTATTTAAGGAGCAATATTTCTTTTTTTTTTTTTTACTCTTACTTATTATGAATAATCTTTTTTTTTTTTGCTGTTTTGTGGATTATCTAGGCTCTTAAAAATTAATGTTGATTTTTTTTTCTATTCATCTCCATTTGCTTGAGAAAAATATGTGCTGGATATACCTTTGATGGATTTTGCTTTTAACAATTTGTTATGAGAATCCTTGTTGTTTCACAAGAGCATTTTATGAGAATGTTTTGTTTCTAACTTATAGATCTGATTTTGGTTTAGTTACATAATTACTCTTTTTCCTTTTATGTTTTTCTACTATTTTCTGTAAAAAGTATGTTTTTTTCAGTGATTTTTAAATATATCTAGTTTTAAGTTTTTCCCAGATATCATGTAATCTGTATTCTCTGATCAAATATCAAATATCTGATCTCTATCAAAATAAAATAATAAAATGTACATTTTCATTCCTCTTCAAAAATGAGGAATTAATATACTCCATAGCAGTGGTTATAAACCTAGGCTGATTAGTAGAATCTCCTCAAATGCTTTTAAAAATCTCAATGTCCAGGCCATACTCTATACCAATTAAATCAGAAACTTGATGGTGGCACACAGGCATCCACATTGAAAAACAAACACAAAATTCCCCAAGTCATTCCAATGTTCTGCTAATGTCAAAAATCAGTGCTCTGTTCCTCTTGTTTCTGCTCTCTTCTCTTTACTGCCCTCCTTCTCTTATCCATCATGCAAACCCAATCCAAGCCTCTTGTTCCAGCTACCTTTTGGAGTAAACTACATCAAAAATTCTTATTTTAAAGAAGTAATCATTTTATCCTCTCTCAGGACGCTATGGGTTCGGAATTTGGGCAGAGTTCAATGGGGAGAACTTTCATTACATGCAACATTATAGAGATGACTTGGAGTTATTCTATCGGAGGATGTGCTGGTCTGGAGGAGCCAAGATGGCTTTACTCACCTGTCAGGCATCTTGGCGGTGATGACTGGAAGGCTGGACTCACCTGGGACCATCTAAAGGTTCATCCATCTAATGGTGCCCTCTCTATCATATTTTGTGTCTGTGAGTGTTTTGTATACCAGCTATAGAAAATTCTTTATTAGAGCAATTCAAATATTTTGCTAGTTTTTAAAAACAAGAGCGTAATTTTTGTTTTGTGTAAAATACTTCTATTGAAATGGAATAGCTTCCATTTTTATACTCAGTTATATTTATTTTTATTTTCTAGTTCTAGAAATTTTCTTAAAGCATGTCTTCATTACTGCTTCTGTGCTAAATATTCTGATTGCTTTCTCATGAAGTCCTTTTGTTAATGTAAACCTTTAATTAAAATATAGCATACAGAGGTAGCACATTTATAAGCACACTGAAAGGTGAATTTTCAAAACATGAATTATCCAAAAGAAAGGGAAATATACATCCATGAGAAGATGTGTACACAAATTTTCGTAGCAGTTTTATTTGTAATAGCCACTTACTGGAAACTACCCAGAGGTCCATCAACAGGTGAAATTATAAACAAATTTTGATATATTCATATAAGAGAATAATATTCATAAAATAAAACAATGAACTATTGATGCATGCAACAACATGGATGAATCTCAAAATAATTAGACAGGGTATAAGAAGTCAGACAAAAAACAAGAGCATACTGAATCATTATATTTTTATAAAACTCTAGAGAATGCAAATTAATTTCTACTACTTTTTTTTTCTTTCTTTTGCAGAGGAAGATTTGCCCTGAACTAACATCTGTGTCAATCTTCTTCTATATTTTAGTATGTGGGCCACCAGCACAGCATGGTCGCTAACAGAGTGATGTAGGTCCGTGCCCAGGAACCAAGCCCAAGCAGCCGAAGCAGAGTATGCTGAACTTAACCACTAGGCCACTGGCTGGCCCAACAAATTAATTTCTTTAGTGATAGAAAGCAAATCAGTTGACGCCGGCGAGTGGAAGGGAAGGACAGGAGGGAGGATCATGTTCTCTAACTTGACTGTGATGATAGTTTCATTGATCTATACATATGTCAAAACTTATCCAATTGTACAATTTAAATATTTGCATTTATGATATGCCAATTGCACTTTAATAGGATTATTTTGTTTTAAAATGTACAAGATCTGTGTAATGCACATCCAGATGAAGAAACAGAACATTATCTGTACCAGACAAACCCCCATCACGCTTCCTCCCTGCCTCTGTGTTCCCCCATGTCACCAAGCGTAACTATATCTGGATTTTCTCTTTTTTGGAGGAAGATTAGCCCTGAGCTAACATCTGTGCCCATCTTCCTCTATTTTACACCCCTGCCACAGTATGGCTTGATGAGCTGTGCATAGGTCTGCGCGTGGGATCCGAACCAGGGAATCCTGGGCCACCAAAGCAGAGCAAGCAAACTCAGCTGCTACGCTACCAGGCCAGGCCCCTGGATTTTTAACTCCATACATGAGTTTTGTCTATTTTTTAACTTTATATAAATTAAATTATTCAATCTGTGCATTTATGTCTGATTTATTTTCTTCAAATTTATGTTTATGAGATTCATCTGTGTGTTGCATTTATTAATTCTCATGGCTACGTTTTATTTGATTATATTAATAAGAAAAATTTACGTAAGAATCTGTCCTGTTGTTTGACATTTGAGATGTTTCAATTTCTTGGCTTTTTTGAATCATGCTGCTATGAACATTCTTACACATGCCTTTTGCATGTTTTTCTATTGTATACATATCTGGAAGCAGCATTTGTAAGTGATAGTATGTTTATCGTATGGTAGGTGTATGTTTTAATACTTAAGAAACTGCTAAACTGTTTTCCAAAGTGCTTGCACCGTTTTTATTCCAATCAACAGTGCATGGGATTTTGAAGTCCTTTATGTCTCCACTGACACTTGGTCTAGTCAGTCTTTCTAATTTTAGATATTTTGATAGGTTTGTAGAGTTTTCTCATTATGGTTTTAATTTTAATTTTCCTCATGATTAAAGATGTTGAGGATATTTTTATGGGCATATTGCCATCTGTATATCATCTTTAGAAAGGTATCTGTTCAAATCTTTTGCCCATCTTTTATAGGAATGTTTATTTCCTTGATAAATTTTGACAGTTCTGACAATATTCAAGATGTAAGAATTTTATCAAATATGGGGTTTGTAGTATTTGTTTTCCTGTTTTTAGCTTGTCTTATTCTGCTGAAGAACAGAAGTTTGGGATTTTAAATTTTTTAAAATTTTTGTATTTGTGGTGAGGAAGATTAACTGTGAGTTAACGTCTGTTGGCAAGCTTCCTCTTTTTGTCTGAGGAAGATTGTCACTGAGCTAACATCTGTGCCACTCTTCCTCTGTTTTGTGTGGGATGCTGCCACAGTGTGGCTTGATGAGTGGTGTGTAGGCCCACACCTGGGATCCAAACCCATGGACCCCGGGCCGCCAAGGTGGAGCGCATAAGCTTAACCACTACGTCACTGGGCCAGGCCCAGAAGTTTCTGGTTTTGATGAAGTTCAATTTACAATTTTTTTCTTATGTGGATCACGCTTCTAGTGTCCTATGTAAAAAAATCATTGCTTAATCTACGGTCACAAAGTTTTTCTCTTATGTTTTACTTTAGAAGTTCTTTTAGCTTTAGGATTTTCATTTAGGTCTTTAATCCACTTTGACTTAATTTATGCACCATGTGAGGTATAAGTTTAGGTTCCTTTTTTGTATATGGATATCCAAAGATTCTGACACCATTTGTTTAAAAGACTGCTCTCCACTGAATTGGCTTTGCACTTTTGCCAAAATCAACTGTGTATGTGTATGTGTGTAGTTCTAGACTCTTTATTCTGTTCCATTCGTCTATTTTTCTATCTACATGCCAATACCACAGTTTGGACTTTGGTAGTCCTTAATAAATCTTGTAGTTGGGTGGTGAAATCCCCCAGCATTATTCCTCTTTTACAACGTTCTTTTGGATTCTAGGTCCTTTGCATTTCCATATGAATTTTGGAATCATCTTTTCAATTTCTACAAAAAAATTCTGCTGAGATTTTGACTAGGAAGCCATTGCATTTATAGATCAATTTAGGGAGAATTGCCATCTTAACAATACTAAGTCTTTTAATCCATGAACACTATATATCTCTTCACTTATTTAGGTCTTTAATTTCTCTCAGCACTGTTTTGTAGTTTCCAATGTATTAGTATGCAAACCTTGAGTTACATTTATCTCTAAATATTTCATATTGTTGATGCTCTTGTACATGATATTTTTTAAATGTCAACTTTTCATTTTTCATTGCTAGTAATAGAAATGTAATTTACTCTTACAGATTGATCTTGTATCTTACAACCTTAATAAACTCACTTATTATGTCTACTGGCTTATTTATGGATTCCATAGCATTTTCTATATGGAAAAGAAAAACCACGTTAGAGTTTGACTTCTTCCTTTACAATCTGGGTGTTTATATTTCTTTTTTGTAACTTATTGCACTAGTTGTAAACTCTAGTTGGTGAGAGCAGTCATACTTACTTTGTTCCTCATGTAGGAGGAAAGATTCAATATTTCACCAATCAGTATGCTATGACTTGTATATTTTTCAAAGATGCTCTTTATTAGGTAGAGGAAATTCTAGTTATCTAGTCCCATGTAACAAATTACAGCAGACCTCAGGGCTTAAAATAACAAATATTTATAATCTCCTAGTTTCTGTGAGTTAGGAGCCTGGAAGCAGCTTAACTGGGGGGTTCTGAGTCAAGGTCTTGCATTGGATTTCAGCCAAGCTACTTGCTAGGATTGCACTGATCTTTTTATTTCATATTACTGTTATATATTTATATAATTTACTACATCAATATAGTTATTTATTATGCATTATTCACATATATATTTAGCTATAGGTTGATAAATTCATATATGTGCATATTTCTATCATAAATGTAGATTTAGGTATGCACTCATAAAACTTTCAAAAAATGTTTATTATAAATTATACTCTCATGATCAAACAAGAATACCCATGTTACCTCATTCAAATAGCAGATTTAAGTATAATTTTTTTATAATGAAAAATAAAAATCAGGGCAGTGTTTTGTCTAACACATTTACATTTTGTAATGAAATTAAAATTTATTGAGAATTAATGGGAAGATATTTCACTTGTTTACTATGGGCCATGAACAAGCTGATCTTTACCTGGACTTCTCAAATTTAATCATTTTTGGATTTTTCCTGGTTTCTTTAGATCCTACATACCTACCATTTTAAAGGATACTCACATCTTTTCCTCCAGGCCCTCTCATTTTACCATGAAAGAAATTAGGGCCCCAAAAGAATGTCATGTGACCAACAGGTACTGATAGTTATTTAGAAGCCTTTGAAATGTCTGCAAGATATGGACATGCAGAGTTCTAGACTATGTATTTTATAGCTCCCATTGTATATTGTACAAACATAAATATGGCCTAAAAGAAGAAAAAAGTTCTTCATCTGTGAATTTTATTAAACCCATTTCATTTTGTGCTCCATAATTTAAATTTTTTTTAAATATAAAATATAGTTGGTTGTATCTATGGATTGATAACTTAAACAAGACTTCTCACAACAAAAATTTTATACTTTATCCCCACTCTAACATTTTACTGGTGTAGTTTTTGCTGTGTACATTATATATTCTTTTGAACGGTAAGTATTGAGCAGTGGATGTCATAAGAAATATTAATTCAAAAGCATTGTTCCTGAAAGTACTTTTATGAGGGATTTCTAGTATCCAGACACTGTTCTTAGCCCTGGAGAAACAATAATAGATGTAACAGATACTAGTTCTTATTTTCCAGTGGAAAAACAACACTAAAACAACCAACAGAGTATAGAGTTCTGGTTTTCTGTGAGCTTATAAGCCCACAACAGCCCAATCAGCCCAATGCTGATTACAACTGAAAACTCCAACGAAATAAAAAGCAACACCTTGAAGACCCTGAAAGTTAACAAAAGTAGGTAAATTATAGAAAGAAATCAAAACTTAAATAAGCAACCTGTACAGATGTGTTTCCCCTGTTTGTTTTCTCTTGTGGCTTTGCCCTGAAGGTGATCCCTCACCATCGAAAGATTTAAGAGTTAAGACGTTAGAGTGTAAAGGAAAAAGTCCAAGAGAAACAAGGAAAAAGGAGCATTGTAGGCTGGCATCCAGAGAAGGAGATCCTCTAATTCTGAGTATGAAATGATGTAAGTCTCAAACTGACCACCCTTAAGCAATATGAATAAAAGACAGATCCAGTTTAGCACAGAAAAATCTCACAGAGCTGAACCGAAATGTGACACACTTGCACAAGTCTCAGACTAACCAATAAGCTATGTGTGCATGGAATAAACACAAACCAATATAGAAAGAGATTAGAGAAGTGAACTATGATGGTTAATTTTATGTGTCAACTTGGCTGAGCAATGAGGTACCCAGATATTTGATTAAACATTCTGGATGTGTGTGTGAGGCTATTTTTGAATGAGATTAACATTGGAATCAGTAGTCTGAGTAAAACAGATTGCCCTCTGTAATATGTATGTCCTTCATCCAATCAATTGAAGGCCTGACTGGAAAAAAAAGAGGCTGACTCTCCCACAGGTAAGAGGAAACTCCTCCTGCCTGACTATTTGAGCTGGACAGTGGTCTTTTCTGGCCATTGGACTTCAACTGAAATATTAATTCTTCTTGAATCTCGAGCCTGTCTGCTTTCAGACTGGAACTATACCGTCAACTATCCTGGGTCTCCAGCTTGCTGACTGTAAGTCTTGGAACTTCTTATCCTCCTAAGTGCATGAGCCAATGCCTTACAAGAATTCAATCTATCTGTCTATCTGGACACACACATACACACACACACACACACACATCTCATTGGTACATTTTTTTCTGGAGAAAGCTGACTAATACAAATTTTGATACTGAGAAGTAGGATGTTGCTGTAACAAAAACCTAAACATGTGGAAGTGGCTTTGGAATTGGGTAGTGGGTAGAAGCTGGAAGAGTTCAGAGGTGTATGCTAGAAATATGGATGTTAAGGGCAATTCTGGTTAGCTTTCAGATGGAAATGAGAAAAATCTTATTGGAAACTAGAGGAAAGATGATCCTTGTTATAAAGTAGCAAAGCACTTGGTTAAACTGTGTTCTTATATTTTGTAGAATGTAGAACTTGTAAGTGGTGAAATTGGACATTTAGCAGAGGAGATTCGTAAGCAAAGTATTGAAGAAAAGGCTTCGTTCCTCCTGACTGTTTATAGTAAAATACGAAAAGAGAGAGATGAATTGAAGAGTAATTTTTAAGCAAAAAAGAACCAGGGCTTGAAGATTTGGAAAATTCTCAGGCTATCTATATTGTGAAACATATGAAAGCTGGTTCTGAAGAGAGTAGTAAGGGTGGGACTGAACACCTGTGGCTGAAAGAGATTATAAGTGTGCCTCTTGAACTTAGCCATCTCAGCAGAGGCCAGGAAGAGAGGTGGAATTATACCAGCAAAGACACTGACAGTTTGATTTAAAGGGGAGGGAGAAAGCGGAACAAGTTGACAGAAGACTATTGGACATCTTAGATCCTATAGGACTGGATCATAGAACTATTTCATTGTAATTCAGTGCTATTCTTCAAGAAAAGGGAAGAATGACTTGAAGGTGATTCAGAGATTATCAGAGCTGCCTCCTTGATTTCAAAGAATGGGGCCATTACCTAGATTTCAACAGACCAGACAGCCTCAGACCAAAGCCTTGGGGGTGAGACTGTCCTGCTGAGCTGTGGAGGCAGGGTCACTGCCTGGAAGAGCCTTGGCTACAGGAGGTTGGACCATCACTCCAATGGGTCTGGAAGTTATGGCATTAAGTCAAAGAGCATTATTCTCAAGCTTTAACATCTAATGAAATTTGCCTTCCTAGGTTAGACTTGCTTGAGACCCTTAAATCCTTTGTATTTCTCCCTTTTGCAATGGGAATGTCTATCCTATGCCCATCCTATCATAATATTTTGGAAGCACATAACTCATCTGTTTTCACAAGTTCACATCTAGGGAAGACTTTTGCCTCAGGATGAATCATACCTCAAGTCTCACCCATACCTGATTTAGATGATATTTCAAGATTTTAAAGTCTTTGGACCTTAGATGTTAGAGTTGGTGCTGAAATGAGTTAAAGACTTTTGGGGTTGTTGAAATGGAAAGAATGTATTTTACATGTGAGATGAACATGACTTGGG
The DNA here is from genome assembly GCF_021613505.1 of Equus quagga. Lineage (NCBI taxonomy): Eukaryota > Metazoa > Chordata > Mammalia > Perissodactyla > Equidae > Equus > Equus quagga. The sequence goes on along the minus strand of NC_060280.1, from coordinate 43,256,860 downwards.
GAGGGGCAAGAGTGGAATGTTATGGATTGAATGTTTGTGTCCCTTATCCTCAAATTCGTATATTGAAGCCCTAACCTCCAATGTGATGATATTTCGAGTTGGGGCCTTTGGGAGATAATGAAGGTTAGATGAGGTCATGAAGGTAGAATCCTCATGACAGGATCCTTGTCCTTATAATAAAAGACGTCAGAGAGCTTGTTCTCTCTTTTTCTGCATGTGCACACACTAAGAAAGACCATGTAAGGACACAGCAAGAAGGCACCCATTTGAAAACAGAAAGAAAATTCTTGCCAGAAACCAAATTGGTCAGTATGTTGATCTTGGACTTCCTAGCCTCTGGAACTGTGAGAATTAAATTTCTGTTGAGAAACAAAATTCTGTTGTTTAAGTCACTCAGTCCATGGAGTTTTGTATGGCACCTTGAAAAGACTAATATAAAACTCAGTTATACTAATATACAAACTGAGACAGAACTTATGGTATGAATTAAAGTGAATTGATTTCCTGTGAAAACAGAAACATCAACATTCTTCAGAGGATCATGACAGTACCTGACACATCTAGTACATATCATTTACCACATATAGAATACAATACAAATATCCTCCAAGTCAAAATATCCAGGAAAACATTACCAATTCTCAAAAGGAAAGACACCCAACAAATGCCTATCGTGAGATGACACAGATGTTAGGATTATGAAACAAAGACTTTAAATCTACAACTATGACTGTGTTCCATGCAGAGAAGTTAAACACACTTGAAATAAATGAAAAACTAAGATTAGAATATAAGTAGAAACACTAATAAAGAACCAAATAAAAGTTTTAGAACTGAAAAATACTGTGTATGAGATTAAAAGCTGTGTAAATGCAATTACTAGGAAAATGGAAATGAGAGAGAAAAAAATAAGTGAACTTGAAGATAGAAAAATAGAAATTATTCATTCCAAAGAACAGAGGAAAAAAGATTGTGAAAAAATTAAGGAATTATCAGGAACCTGTGGAATAATGTAAAAAAAATCTAACATATGACTAATTGAAGTCATCAAAGGAGAGGAGAAAGAGATTGGGCCAAAAAAAGTATTTAAAGCAATAAAGGACAAAAAAATATCAAATTTGGTGGAAAAAAATTACAACTCTAGAATCTCAGAAAGCATCAGAAAGGATAAATTTAAAGAAAATTATGCCTAGACACATTATAATCAAAGAAAAAGAGAGATGGTGTCAAGATGGTGGCAGAGGCAGACTCTGAACTCACCTCTTCCCGTTGACACAACAAATTTACAACTACTCTTGGACTAATTACCCCTGACAGAGAACTGAAAACTGGATAAAAAGAACCCTCATAACAAGGGACAGTACTGACTGAGGCAGAAGATGCAGAAATTCCTTTCTGGAGAGAAAAAGGCCACTTTCTAGTCACAGCACTTCAAGGCCAGCTGGGAGCAATCTTAAGGTATGTAGCATTCCCTGGAGGAGTGGGGGATCTGAGCAGGGGAGCATTATCGCAATAAGCAGCATTTGGACTCTGCACAACTGAGACAAGTGTCACAATATCTGGCTTTGCTGGCTATTAACCACAACAGGGAATACCCAGGAAAGCTATTAGACATGAAGGTGGGGGGGAAAGCCTGCTCTTAAAGGGTCCATGCACAAATTCACCTGTTTTTGAAACCAACCTAAAATCACACAAAAGAAAGGTTCACAGCCCTTTGGTGAAAAGAGACTCACTTGATAGTCTCTGGGTGCATCTCAGTGAGAGCTAAGACCTCCCCAAGCTGGAACCACCTCCCTAGGGACTGAGACTTTGGCAGCCACCATTATTGTGACCTGGTACAGGTGTGCTGACCCAGATACTGGCAGACGCCATTGGAATTGTAAGCACAGGGGCCTGACCCACCCACTAAAGCACCAATTTACTCCAGCTCAGCCAGGGCAGGCAGCTCACTCAACGGACAGGACCCACCCAACAGCAAGCCCTCCTGCGACTTGTTGGCTTGCATAGGCAGGGTGCCTGGAACCAGGCTAGTGAGTCTACCTCTGTGGGGCAGGGTGTGAGCAAGGGGTGGGCCTGCATTGGTAGAGTGTGTGGGGCTTCTGCAGTGGGGTGACTGGCTCTGCTTCAATGGGTTGGGACATGCACATGCATCAGGACACAAATAGGAATAAGAAAATTATCCAAAAGAACTCAAACAAAATCACTGGTAAAGGCAAATATACAGTAAAGGTAGCAAATCAACCACCTATGAAGTTAACATGAAGGTCAAATGACAAAAGTACAAAATTACCCATTGCCATGATAAAAGGGTAATGGATACACACACACACAAGAGAAGTTAGATATATATCAAAAACATAAAATGTGGGAGGAGGGGAGTAAAAGACTAGAGGCTTTAGCAAGAGTCAAATTAAAGAGACCTTCAACTTAATATAGATTGCTACATACGTAGGATAATATATATGAACCTCATGGTAATCACAAACCAGTAACCTATAAGAAATACACAAAAAATTTAGAGAAAGAAACCCAAACATAATACTAAAGAAACAGCAAACCACAGGGAGGAGAGCAAAAGAAGAAAAAAGGAGCAGAGAAGAACTATTAAAACACTTGGAAAAAAAGAACAAAATGGCAATAAGCACATTCTTATCAATAGTTACTTTAAATGTCAAGGGACTAAATGCTCCAATAAAAAGGCATAGTGTGGCCAATTGGATATAAAAACAAGACTCATATTATGCTGCATAAAAGAGACACACTTCAGACCTAAAGATGCTCACAAACTGAAAATGAAGGGATGGAAAAAGATACTCCATCCAAATGGCAATGAAAGAATGCTGGGATAGCAATACTTATATGAGACAAAATAAACTTTAAAACGAAAACTGCAACAAGAGACAAAGAAGGGCACTACGTAATGATAAAGGGAAGAATCCAACAAGAGGATGTATCACTTGTAAACATCTATGCACCCAAAAGAGGAGCATCAAAATAAATAAAGCAATTATTAACAGACCTAAAAAGAGAAATAGACAGCAACACAATAATAGTAGAAGACTTTAACACTCCACTTACATCAATGGATAGATCTTCCAAACAGAAGATCAATAAGGAAAGATTGGCCTTAAATGGCACATTAGACCAGATGGACTTAGTTTGACAGTTCCTTTAAACATTTAAACATATACTTGACAAATGATCCAATCATTCTCTTTTCCTAGTTATTTACACAGGGGAGTGAAAATATATGTCCATACCAAGACTTTCACATGAATGTTCATAGCAACTGGTTCCCAAACTGGAAACAATCCATATGTCTATCAACAAGTGAATGGGTAAACAAATTGTAGTGTGTCCCTATATGTTGAAATGATACTAAGTGATAAAGCAAAGTAAAGTATTGTTTCATGCAACAATATAAATGAATCTGAAAGTCATTATCTTGATTGAAATCTGAGAAACAATACATATGTATGATTGAATTTTTATAAATTTCTATGAAATGCACTCTATAATCACAGAAAGAAGATTAGCAGGTACAGGCAGAAATAGGTTACAAAGGGGCATGAGAAAAATTTGAGGGGCGACGGAAATGTTGGTTATCTCAGCCCATCTGCTTCCAATAAGGCTGCCTTCACGCTATAGGTTCCTTGATTCAGGAATGGACACAGGACTGTAGTCAGTTAATCAGGCCCCAGAGATTCAATTCTGGGACTTTTCTTTGACTTCTGTGAAAAGTTCTCTCCTGAAGGAGGAGCTGTGATGATGATGGCTGGCAAAAGGTGCTGAGGTTGCCTTGAGGAGCTTGAAGTAAAATACACCCAGTGGAAAAAGAGCTTTTGACTTTGGGCCCAAATTAAGCTAGGCCTACCTCGGAATATTTGTTCCTTTAGCTTATCAACTTTCCCATTTTACTTAAATCTTTTTAGGTGGTCTGCGCATGTGTGTGTGCATGCATGCATATATATGTGTGAGACTTGCCACTGAAAATGCAAAATTGATAATGTTGTACGAATGACATGCTGAAAACCCTGGAAAAGATTATTTTTGAAAAGAGTGATGGAACTATCGCTGGATGCTCCCAAGGAGAGCTGAGGGGACACCTATGTTTCAGAAAGAATTTCTGCACAGGATATGCGGTGTCTCATTTTGGGTGTATGTGATCCTATAAGCAAAGGCAACAATACCATAAACATTACTAGGGTGAGCCTCTCTTCCATGTAACATCAGAAATCAGATTACAGAATTGTGTATTCTATTAATGGCTTCCCCTAATCAAAAGTAAAGTCTTATTCAAGCTGATTTGAAATTTACCTTTTTGTAACTGTTATCAATTCATCCCTTTCTAATCTCTGAATATATGATTAATGTGTTTTCTGTAATGGGGAATTAGATTTTATAGTCAGACAACATTTAAATCTCAATTCTGCCATTTGCTATATGTGTGGTTTGGATTTTGCTATTTGCTATATATATGATTTTATATTTCTGAGTCCTAAGCTCTCTACTATAAAACAAGGATAATACCTACATCTTAAGGTTGGTGTGACACTTCAGAGAAATATTGTATATTGTCTGGAAGAAGATAGGTCTGTTTTTTTTTTTGCTGATTTCAGATAACAATACTTCAAATATTTGATGTTTCTCTCAGTGTGTTTTTCTATAAACTAAACATTTATATGGTCTAATATCCTCTTCCTATGTCACACCTTTCACATTATTTTGTATTTATGTAGACTGCCCTGCATAGCATCTAGTTCTCCAATGACAGGGCATTCAGGATTGAGTGCACTAGTAAATTCTGATCTGGGCGTCCAATTATAAGGGTAATTGATATCATTTTCTTTTGACTTTAAAATAGGCAGCTAGGGAAGCATGGTGGCTTTAGTAGAACGTCAAACACTTCAGTCCTCTTTCCTTTCTTTCTCAGTAAGAAATCTTTAAAGATAATTGCTTGAGCTTCTTGCCATCTTTTATATCCAGTCCCTTTCCAGTTCAGCGTCTTGGTCTTTTCTGTGTGGAGGAAGTGCACAACTTCTTTCCTAGATCATTGCTTCTAGATCTCACATCTTCTTTACTAAACCCTAATCCCTTTGGATCTATTTCAGTGCCATCAATTTCCCTTAAAAATATATAGGCTGAGGGAGCTGTCCCACAGTGTAGTGGTTAAGTTCAGCACACTCTGCTTTGGCAGCCCAGGTTTGCAGGTTCGGACCCCTGGTGTAGACCTATACCACTCATCAGCCATGCTGTTGTGGCAACCCACGTATAAAGTGGAGGAAGATTGGTACAGATGTTAGCTCAGGGCGAACCTTCCTCATGCAAAAAAAAAAGAAAAAAAGAGGAAGATTGGCAACAGATGCTAATAGATGCTAGCTCCGGGGTAATCTTCCTCAGCAAAAGTATATATGTATACATTTTTTTCAGCATATATATATATATATATATATGAATATGAAATATATATATATGCTGAAAATAAGGCATCAAGAATATATCTTGACATAATCAGGAGCAAAATATCATAATCAGGAGCAAAAATATATCTTTAACATTTTTTTAATAATTGTAATTTATGGAAAATTTGCAAGAGTAGATTCACAAAAAGATATCTATATACCCCTTACCCAAATTCAACCATTGTTAATGTTTTGCCACACATAATATTTTTTCTGAATCATATGAGAGTACATTGCTTACACAATGACATTATACCCATAAATACTTCAGATTGTATTTCCTAAGAATAGGGATATTCTCTTAAATAATCAGAACACTAATTAACTTCTCTAAATTTAATATTGATGCATTAATTTTATCTAATAGACCACTCACATTCCAATAATGTTCTTTATAGCATTTTTTCCCCTCCAATACAGGATCTCATCTAGGATCAGATACTGTGTTTAGTTGTCAATGTCACTTTAGATTTCTTTATTCTGGAATATTTACAGCTTTCATTGTTCTTTATGACATTGATAATTTTGAAGAATAAGACATCTCTACCTTCGTTTTTAAATTTTAAATACAGGAACAATTTTGGATTTACAGAAAAGTTGCAAAAATAGTACATATAATTCCCATATAATCTCCAATTAATTTCACCTAATGTTAACTTCTAAATCATCATTGTATAGTTATCAAAACTAAGACATTATCATTGGTACAATACTATTAACTCTATTGCAAATTTTATGCAATTTTTAGTAATTTTACCACTAAAGTCCTTTTTCTGTTCCAGTATACAACACACTTTTAGTCATCATCTCCTTAGCTACTTCTAGTCTGTTACGGTTTCTCAGTCTTGTTTTTCATAACGTTTATAGTTTTAGAAAATACTGTTCAGATGTTTTGAATAATGTCCCTTAATTTGGGTTTGTCTGATATTTTCTCATGATAGAGTCAGGTTATAAGTTTTGGGGAAGAATACCACAGAAGTGGTGGTAAAGTGTCCTTTTCACTGCATCCTATCAGGGCATACAGATAACCACAAATTATCACTGGTGGGATTAAATTTGGTCACTTGGTTAAGGTAGTATCTACCACATTTTTCTACTGTAATGTTATTACCTTTTTCATTTCCATATTCTATTTTTGGGAAGTAAGTAAGTAAGTAAGTCTAGCCTACACTACAGAGGAGGAAAATTAAGTTCCATCTCCAAAGGGGGAAGTATCTACTTGTATAATTTGGAATTATTCAGTTGGGAAGATTTGTCCCTTCTTCCTTATTTTTTTATTCAATCATTTATTCATATCAGTACTTATGCACAAATTTATTTTATTCTTTGGGTTATAACTCTATCTATCTATCTATCTATCATCTTTTTCTGAAACTGTTCCAGTTATGACCATTGTGAGCTCTTTTAGGTTTATTCCTGTGCTCCTTTGAGATGATTTTCTGGCGTTATAAGGTGCTCTAGGCTCTACTGTCTAAAATATAGTACATTATAGAATATTATATTAATGATTTATATCCCTTATAATACATATACATAAATATATATGAGTTCATATGAATAACTCTGGCTGTAATATAATCATAGGATTCATTCTAATCTCTCTTCCTTACTTATTTGTAACTTTTTTCTCCCACACTGAGGAATATTGCTCTCTCTATATATTATCAAGATTCATTCAGTGCTTTTGTATGGGAATATCCTCATTTCTGTATATGGCAAAATTTGAGGTTGGCACCAGGAGTGAAAGAAGAGACATGTCCAATCCTATAAGTCCTTCAAAATCCTTAAAGCTATAGGGGCTGGCCCTGTGGCCGAGCAGTTAAGTTCGCGCACTCCGCTGCAGGCGGCCCAGTGTTTCATTGGTTCGAATCCTGGGCGCGGACATGACACTGCTCATCCAAACCATGCTGAGGCAGCGTCCCACATGCCACAACTAGAAGGACCCACAACGAAGAATATACAACTATGTACCGGGGGGCTTTGGGGAGAAAAAGGGAAAAAAATAAAATCTTTAAAAAAAAAAAATCCTTAAAGCTATAGATATTCAGTGTGATGTTATTAAACACTTGTTTTAATTTAGATCTTATCAGAGTAGCATAGTAGCATAGAAAGGCATATTTGTACTCAGTTTGCAGCTAGTAAATCACTTACAAACTCTGTTGTCATATTAAAACTAAAATAATAGTTGTCTTCACTTTTTTAAACTCACACATGCAATTTTTTTTTTAACCTTCAGATTACGAAAGTAACAGAATTTTATGCAGCATGGTAAAACAACCCAAAGCCCAAAACATTGAAAAAATAACACATTTAAATATAACTGTAAAAGTTTAGCTTGGCAGATTATAATCTTAGCATTTGCTTACGAAAAATACCTTTCTCATGGAAAACATCATGGGGTGCTGTCTGGCTTCCTGTGGGATAGAACTCAGATGAGGAGAGACAATATAGTATAATAAAAACGCATTGATATGGAGTCATAAAAAATATTACCAAACAAACATTCTTTTTTTATGACAAGGTTTTCAAATTCAACAACCCAAAGGCACGCTCAGGTACAAAAGAATAAGTGAAATGGGCTAGATGAAAATTAAACAACAATGCAATCCAAAGATGGGTGAAACTCAAACGCAGTGTCTGTAGGCAGTATTGGAGGTTGTGGTAAGCTGCAGAGATCATGCTCTTCTTAAGAGAGGCAGCTGCTACTCTTGTCTAGTTAGGGCTCACCAGAAAAAATATTTGCCACGTTTTCAAAGAGAAGGCAGAAGTCCAGATTTTTATGTTATATTTCCCAGTTTGAAAATATGTGAAGTTAATTTTTAAAATCCTTTGCTGAAGTTGCATTCCAGCTATGATGAAATAACTAGTACCAGACTAGGTCTCTTGCCATAAGCAAACATAAAACTGGACAAAATATATGAGGCAACTATTTTCAGGTATAGGACAACAGGAAGCATAAAACTTAAATTCCTTAGTAAAGGAAACTTGTAAGCCATGCTCTCCAAATATGCTGATTCTCTGCCTTGGAAAGAAAAACCCAGCTGTGGCACAGTGATCTGTAATTCAAGCAAAACCTGGTGATCACATTGAGATGAGGAGGCAAGGACCCATGGTTTGTGGCAGCTGAAGTAGCTGGAATCTACAGGGGAGAGGGAAGTCCACAAGACTGTGGGGGGTTTTCCAACCAAGTCCTTGGCAGATAGCTGGGCTACCTCTGTCTACATAGAGACTAGAAGAAGCTCACCAGAAAGTGGATTATATGAGGTTGAGAAAGAAACAGAAATATTGATATTAAGTAGTGTTGGAGACATTGATTTTCTGGCTCAGCCAGAGAAAAGAGACCATGTTACCATACATGGTATCTGGCTGAGAAATCAGAAAGGCCATGCCATAGGAATAAGGACTATGTTTTAAAGAAGAGCTTATTCTAGGCCTCTCTAAACAATGCCTCAAAACAAACTCTAACGACATAAACAGAGGAGACAAATTTTGGAAGTTAAGTCCCCAAAAGTTAGAGGAACTTGAGAAACACCTTGGTCTTTCAACAAATTTACTCTAACACAGCATGAAATAAAGCCTAAATAAGTTCAAGATGGTAATTGGACTACCTACTAGAACAAAAATATGCAATCCTCAAAGGAAATTAACAGAACTCAAATTCTCTAAAAATAGTCCACTAACAATGTCCAGTACACAATCAAAAATTTCTAGTCATATAAATAAAAGGGGAAATGGAACTCATTGTAAAAAACAAAACAAAACAATGGAAATCTAACCTGAGATGACTCCAATTCACCAACAGACATCGGATTAATTAAATACAGACTTTGAGGCAGTTAACAGAATGATGTTCAAAGAACCAAAGAATCACATCTTTAAAAAATTGAAAGGAAATATGATCTTAATAAGTGATCAGATAGAGAATCTTCAGGAGAGGAAAAAAATATAAAAAAGAATCAAATGGCTACTCTAGAACGAAAAAATACAGTAAATTAAATTTTAAAAAATAGATGAGAGTAACAGAAGACTGGAGATGATAGAAAAAAAATTAGTAAATTTGAAAGTAGACCAATAGAAATTATCTAATAAATGGAGTTTCAGGGAAAAGTGGGACAATATAAGATGTTATATCCTATGTGTAATAGGAGTTTTAAAAAGCGAAGAGAAAGGCAAGGGGAAAGAATTAAATTTTGAGAAATAATGTCCCAAATCTCCTCAAGTTTAATGCAAAATTTCGATTTACAGATTCCAAGGCTCTCAGAAAAACCCAATCCAGACAAATACAAAAAAAGTCACCCATAGGTACACTGAAATTAAAATACTGAAAGCAAAAATAAAGAGAAAATCCTAAGACACACATCATATACAGGAAACAATGACAAAAAAATATGTCTGACATTCCTCGGAAATATTAGAAACTCAGACAGTGGAACAACATTTTTAAGTGTTGAAAGAAATAACAAGCTATAAACAAAAATATGCCTATCCAACAAATTCCTCACCAGCATTCCTGAAGTACAAGAATGCTAAAATCTGTTTTTCAGGATGAAGGGAAATTCTATCAGATGGAAACTTGGATATACAATATGAAGAGAAGAACACCAGAAATGTTAATCAAACGGATAAACATAAAAACTGTGTTTTCCTATCATAGTTTTCTTGGAAAGACAACACACTTTTAAAACATAAACAATAGCATTGTAAACTAATGTTTTAACATATGTAGAAGTTAAAATAGGATAATACTACAACAAAGGGAGGTGATGATTAAATGGAAATTTACTCTTGTAAGTTTATGATGTTTTTGAAGTGGGAGGTTGGAATTGAGAACTCTAAAATATCAGTCGTGGCGTGGGAAGTGGGAAGTACAAAGGGTAGTAGGTGAGACATAAAGTGAGAAAAGAAAAGTGGTAAAGTGCTGATTTCAAATAAATGTTAATAGATTTAGAATGAGAGCTTTTGATCCTAGAACCACTACAAATAATTTTTAAACAACAAAGTAGAAAACAGCTAACAAGCTGGTAGATTTAAATTCAACCATATCAATAAGTACAGTAACTATAAAACACTCCAATTAAAGGGCACATTTTGTCAGATAAAAATAAGGGCCTCAATATATGTTATAATAAGAGAAGCACTTTAAATTCAAAGATACAAATAAACTGGAACTTAAGGGATGGAAAAATATATGTAAATAGACACAAAAAAAACCCCTGGCATGTCTATAATTATAGTAGAAAAAAAATTATCTCAGTATAACATATTATAAGAAATAAAGGGAAGAATTTTATTATGGTGCAAGATGCAATCTACCAAGAAAATATAAAAATCACAAATATTTATACACCTGATAATAGATCTTAAAAATTCATACAGTGAAAAGTGATAGAACTGAGAGGAGAAATAAATCCTCAGTATAGTTGAGGATTTTAATAAGATTTTCTCAGTCATTGATTGGATTAAGTGGGGAAAAAACCAGTTAGGATACAGAAGATCCGAACAATGTTATCAACCAAATTTATATATCTGACATTTACATAACTTTACATCCAACGATTTCAAAATACATATTATTTTTAAGTGTACGTACATCATATATGAAGCCATAAATTTTGATAATGAATTTTGAAAGATTAAAATCTTAGAGTCAGTTCTCTGACAACAAAATTAACCTGGAAATTAATAATAATAAGATATGTATAAATGCAAAACATATTTGGAAACTAAACACATTTATGAATGAACCATGGATAAAAAACAAACTGCAAGGGAAATTAGAAAATATTTTGACCTGAATGATAATAAGATATGACATATCAAAATTTTGGGGAGGCAGTTAACACAAGTGTACAAGGAAATTTGTAGCTTTAATTCTTGTATTAGAAAAGAAAAAAGTAGTTAAATTTAACCATTTAATTTTCCACCTTAAGAATCTAGGAAAAGAAGAGTAAATTAAACTAAAGCAAGAAGAAGGAAAGATCTGATCATGATCAGAACAGAAGATCAATGAAATTTAAAACAAACCACAGAAGGATAGAGCAAAGCAAAAGTCAGTACTTCGGAAGTTTTACTAGCATTGATTAGCCATGCAAGACCAATAGGAAAAAAAGAGCAAAACATAAATTATCAATTTTAAAATAAAAAAGGAGATTTTACAGACATTGAAGTGATGGTAAGAAAATATTTTTCTAAATTTTATATTCTCAGCAAACTGGGAAAGTAGTACATTTCCATGACCTGATAACGAGCATGTATGAAGAAGCTACAGTTAATCTCATCCTTTACAGTGACAGGTGAATGCTGTCCCAATAATGTTGGAACAAAACAAGGCTATCTGTTATCACAATTTCTATTCAAAGTTATACCGAATGTTTTCACCAGTGCAAAAGTCAAGAAAAAGGAAGAAGTATCATTCACATTGGAAAGAAGTAACATTGTCACTGAAGACATGATTATTCACCTAGAAAATTCTGAAGAATCTTACAGTAAGCAAAATTCGTTATACAGAATACAAAAAAGCAAGTAAAAGATGATAAAATGGACTTCATCGCAATTAAAACCTTTTGTTCTTTAAAAGATGGTGTTAAGACCATAAGAACAGAAGCCACAGACTGGGAGAAAATATCGATAATACATATATCTATCTGAGAAAAGATGTGTGTCCAGAATATACAGAAAATCTTTACCTACCAGGAAAGTTAAAATAAACAAAAGAAGACTCTGGTAATACCAAGTGTTGGCACAAATTTCGAATGCTCAGACATTGCTGGTTGGAGCAAAAATAGTACAAACACTTGAAAAACAATTTGGCAGCTGCTTACAAAGTTAAACACATATTTACCAGATGGCCCAGATTTCAACTCCTAAGTATATACCCAAGTGAAAAGGAAAACATCTCTACACAAGGAGTTGTACCTGAATGTTCATAGAAGCCTTATTCATATTAGCCAAAAACTTGGAAGCAACTCAAATGTCCTTTAACAAGTGAATGCACAAACTGTGCTATAGTCATACAATGACACATTATTCAGAAATTTAAAAAACAAACAACAGCTGATATCTGCAACAAAATGGATACTTGAGTGAAAGACACCAAACATATAAGAGACCACTTTGTGTAATTCAATTCATGTGAAGTTCTAGAACCAGCAAGACCAATTTATAATGACAGAAATCTTAGTGATTCTGTGGGTCAAGAGGGAAGGGTGCAATGACAGAATCTGGTGGGAGTGATGGAATGTTCTAAATCTTAGTTGATGATGGATACATCCCTGTATATGTTTGTGAAAACTCATCACACTGTAAACCTAAAATACGTGCTCTTTATTACATGTAAATCATACTTCAAAAAAGTTATTAGAGAAAAAATACTGTATGCTGACCAAACAAAATACATCTTTGAATCAAAATTCAGGCCGTGGGCTAAAACTTTACAATTTCTGCTTTATACTATAAATATGTTCCTCCAAATTCTTGAGTAAATATTAAGAATCAAAACTTATTTATCATTACTGACAAAATATTTAGAGGAACATCATTCATATTAACTTATATGGTATGTGATTCCTAATCTACACTAATATAATCCATAGATATAAATTACAAATAATGTAGTTTCTCTTAAAATAAGATAATTTAAGCAAGTATTCTTAGAAATGGAAAAAAAAGAAATAGAGAAATCACTCTACAAGCAGAGATTGAGTAAATTAAAATATATTCTAAATAGAAGGATTGCATTAATCCAGAAAGTCACAAAGCAAGACTGTGTAAAGCAAGGACTAGACGACCCGGCTGAGGTAGTACCATCCAGTGCCTGGCCATGTGGTCATGATTCTGGGGTTAAATCTTGGCTGTACCACTTACTAGCTGTATGGCCTTGGACAAGTTAGAAAACCTCTCTGTGCTAGAAAGAGCTATCTTAGAGGGTTGTTGAGGGGGTCAAATTTATTTTAAAAATTACTGTCTTAACAATAGTAAGGAGAGCTTCCTGGTGGATTTCCTTTAATTCTATATACTTTCAGTAGAAGTAATTAAAAAAATAGAAATTGTTAACAACTTGTGTGAAATTAAAGCCTCTACTCTGAAGGTATCAGGCACTTCCAACTTCAATTTTTATCCTGCTCTGTTAAAAAAAGTTCAAGTGGCTTAAAAATCAAAACATAATAAAATGAGTAAGAAAAAATGAAATAGGAAAATAGATGCAGAAAAAGAGGGCTATCAACTTGTTCCAGGGTACACAAATGTGGCTCTGAACGTGCTAGGAGTTGATGGGAAGAGGTAAATAGTCTTCTGTGTAAGGTGCCCAGTGTTCATAAACTACAAATAAAATAATTTGCTTAGGAAATGCACAATTAATCCTATTACTAAAGCTCAAGGGTAAATTTCTCCTCCTTGTCCTCATGAAGACACTGCATAAAATAATAAGCAGTATTCTAGTACCTTATAGTAAACATGATGACAAGTTCTATAAAGTTATTTCATATAATCTCCATCAAACAGGCAAGGTACTATGTGCTTAAATACAAGTCCATGGGAACAATCTCAAGAGGACAATGGTAAAGGAGTCCAGATCCATGGTTCTTTGATCATTGGCATGGTTTAGGATAGATCGTTTGAGAAGCTAAAGAAATAAATGAAATAAATAATGTGTCAGTCAGGGTCTGATTAGAGAAGCAGAACTGCTATGAATAATATAGACTAAGGGGTTTATTACCTATAGGAGTTACTTTCTACAACCCTAGGAGCTAGTGGAGCTGTCTATGCAGGCTGTTAACCCTACATCTAGTATTAAGCCTTAAGTCTATGAAGGTTATTGCCTCTTAAGCCTGAAGTCAGTGTAGATCGGCTGACTGGCAGTCAAGAGCAAAGCATTCGAGAACAGGGACAAATTGAAACCTGCAAAGATAGGCTGTGCTTTGCATCTGTCCCTCATAATCTCCAATCTCAGCGCTGCAGTTGACCTGCAGGAAAAACTAGGGACCTTTGCCATGGAGCTGTACACACACTTGGCCAAGGACTTCGAGAAGTTTAAGGAGACGATCTGGCAGGATCTGGAGAAACCTCATGTCCAGGTGTCATCCCACACCAGTAAGGTGAGATAGCAGACCAGTGTGAGAGCTGCCTCAGTGCCTGGCGTCCTTCAATCACCTTCAGAACTAGGCCTGGAAACTGGGTCTTTGTACTCTTGCCATGACTCTGTCTTCCACTGCTTCCTTCACGGTGCAAAATTAATGCTCTGTTAGGTGACTTCCATGACAACTAAATCCCTAATGGCAAAACAAGGATGGAGTCTTCCACCAGCTTTCATGAGATGTACCATTCACTAAGAGAAAATCCCCATGATGTAGTTCAGTCTAAACTATTTTATAGATTTTAATAAAAAATAAATGCTTTCTACTAATAATTCCATTGGCCCTGGGAATCTCACATTAATCTAATTTCTTATCTGCAAGAATTGCTATTAGATAATTTAAGTATAAGAGCTGGTAATCATAACTCTTTTTCCTTTTGAGAAACTTTAGTTACTTCCTAGTAAAATGACTGATCTGAAATAGAATTATTCCCAGTAGCTGCTAGAGGTTCTCTTCTTCTCTGTCTTTAGTAAGCTGTATTTCTACTTACCTCTCATTTCTCTCCTTAGGCCTGAAATCTAGACAAAATAGCTTAGACTCTGAGTCAAACCTGGGTCTGAATCCTATCTTTACAACTTGAGTAAATTATTTAACCTTAATGCTTCATCTGTAAAATGAAGATTCTAATTCCACCTGGTTATGATAATGACTGAAAAGATACTTAATGAAAACATTCAGAACAGTGTCCAAACATAGTCCAAAAGAATGTTCATGATTAACATTTTAAACAGAATTGGAAGTGGGTTAGACATAAAGAGTGTTCTTGAGAGTTTGGTTCTCTCTCCTATGTTTGAGGAATGCCTAATATAAAAGTAACTAACAATATTGGATTTTTTTCTAAATCTTGAAAGGTCTAAATCCTGCAAGGTGCTATATGAAGATTAGAATTCTCATCGTCCAGAAATCTAGTATGTACATAAGCAAAAATTTGTGATACATTATCTGTGGGGTTTAACCTATTTGGGATTTTGATAAACCTGTGACATTTTCATTATCTGCTTGTGTAGTCATTTTTTTTTAAACGACAATGTACGAAACTGAGCATGGACTTTCATTGCAATGTGTATAGGAAAACAATATTTACTCTTGTAGAGAAAATAATTTCCTAAAACATAGAAAAACATATCAATCTAGTGGAAGCTGCTTTCAGTTTCCTAGCATGCTCCTAGCTCCACCTTACAACTCCTAAAGAAAGTGTTTTAATATGACACATAAAATTGTTGTCAAGTCAAGTGGCACAGGTGTTCACTACAAGAAGTGCTTCTTCCGAAACAATCAATGTAAGAGGTATTTTTTGAGTGAACTCTTTCTTGCTTCACTGTGCAGTCACTTGAAGACCATGACCCTACTTTTTGGCAAGGATTGAAATATATGGAGGGCCCTTGAGTCTCATGAATTATCATGGTAAGTCAACAGAAGGCTTTTTATTTTTTTGGCCCAGGTGTTCCATAATTGTGAACCATGGGGAAAATGTCTATTGTGTTCAATTGCCTTCACAGTCTCCTTTCTACTGAAGTAGAGCCAACGTTATATACATAGTTGTCAATAACAAAATTACTAAGGTGGCTTGGATTTTATTTATAGGACATAAACCTTGAATTTGCAGTTTGTAGTTGTCCAACTCACTAAAGATAACACTCTCAATGATCAAATTCCCAAATAATTGACAAAACACGTAATTTTGCTATAAAATATGACTATTATGATTATCCATAAATCATAAAGAGCATAAAATTACAAAGAGCTGAATATTTTTAAAACTGCTTTCACAAATCTCATGTAAGACTCACAGTGGTGCTGTGAATTAGGCCAGTACCCTAATTTACAGAAGAAAAAATCCATTCCGAAAAGTAAAATGAGTTCCTTAAGGTCACATGGCTAATAAGTGTCAAGGCAGAGACTCAAAGTTGATCTCTTAATTTCAAGGCCACTGTCCTTTCGACTGCCACATAAATTCTGGCCTCATATTGCTGGAAGACGTTTTACTTTTATTGATGCTTCTGTATTCCGGCCATGCTTTGCTGGTATTGATGTTCCTTCGAACATGAACACAATTTAGAATGCCAAAAAGAGTGGAATGAGATGAAAACCAGTGGAAAAGACATTTGTACAACGGTTTGACCCAGATATATTCTATTTTACGTTAGAAATATGGTTTTAGGGAACTGCAAATGAATTACATTTTGTATATCAAATTCTGCTTTAAATGATTCCAGAGATCATAAAATTATTTTCAAGGAAATCTCTCTTAAAACGAGTTTGTAAATAGATATTCTTTTTCCACATTTCAAATTAAATACTAAAAATATGTCTTTCCACGAAGTCTATCAACTGTAATAATCTAGAAATCAGATTTGGGGGGTATGTTCCCAAATAAGTGTAATAACTACAATTGACATCTTTAATCTCAATCAGTAGATCAACACTTCCTGCAAGAGATCTGACAAAAGTTCCAGTTGAGCTTTTGGGTGTTTTTTGCTCATGTTTTTAGAGAAGCCACCACAGCATAGAATGTTGTATCTAACTTTGGTCATCCCTCAGGGCCCTGAATACCCCGAAAATCTAAGGTCCTTCTGTTACACTCTCTTGAAGCATTCTCTTTTCCTCTTTGGTCTCACTTATCACAAATGTAATCATGAACTGCTTATGTGATTTTAGGTTTTTACTATTAACTTTTCCTGATAGACTACATGAGAGCAGGCTCTTTCAACACCACCATTGTACCCCTAGCTGTTAGCAGGATGCCTGAAAGTGATTAGGAGGAAAATAAGTAGTTGTCGGATAAAGAATAAAGGCTTAAAAATGTACAGTATTGTATTGTATTTCTGAACAAAATAGGTCTATGTTTACCTCTGTATCTTTAGAAAAATATGTACCGGCATCGTAAGAGAGAGGCTCTCTCAGTTTTGTAAGATTACTGGTAATTTGATTTTGTTCTTTGTTCCTAACTGTATTTGCCAATATTTTCATTGTTAATGTATACTATATTTTTATTAGGAGGAAATTATGAAAAATAAATTTCTAAATTATGAGAGTATCGTCATAAATAAGAGAGTAGAAAAAGCAGCATTCTGTCAATAAAGGGTGCAAGAATTTGTTGGCTAAAGGGAAAATTTAAGTTAGATCCTCATATTAAATAATACACAAAAATAAATTGCCCTCAAAATAACGTTCAATGTAGAAAATTGAATGTAGCAAACAATTGAAGGCTCAATTGAAAGACTTCTGGATATAAGGGAACATTAAAACCATAAACCAATTGATGAAAAATCCCAAGAAATTTTGATAGATTTGGTATATTAGAAATGAAAACATCCATATGTTAAGAAACAGCATAAAATTAATTGAAGGTAAACTCAAGAAAATTTTTTTATGTTTAAAGAACTATTATAAAATAATGAAGAAAACATACCTCCCCAGATAGATAAATAAGCAAAGAGCTCTTAGATGCTTAAGGAACTCTTTGCAAAAGAGGAAACTCAGACGGCTAATAAGCATATGAGAATCACTAGGAATCAAATTCAAATTAAAATATCAATGAGATATCATTTTTATATCATCAAGCTGGCAAAGATTTTTACAATGTACTTACTGTTGGCAAGGTTGTGAGACAAGAACTACTGTTTGTATCATAAATTAGATCAATTTTTTGGGAAAGGAATGCAGTATGTGTAACAAGATCTAACTCAATAATTCTCCTTGTAGCGATTGATCCACAGGGAATAATAAGAGATGTAGACAAGAATACGTATGCAAGGAGTATCACTGAAGATTCTTCCACTATAACGAACAATTGGACCCCTTATGTGTTCACCTGTAGAGTAATGTGTAAGCAATTCACTGAACATTAGATTGCCAATCATTATGCAGGTGTGAAAATATCTTTTAAAAATAATGATATAAAATGTCCACATTATAATAAAATTAAAAAATAAATTTAATAATTAGTCATACAGAATAGTCTATATTGTGTTAAAACATATAAAATAGGAGAGAAATATATACATAAAAAATACATAGAAAAAATAATGCCTCATTGCACTTGGTTGAAGTTATATCTGATGGTGCTGAGGCAGGAATAACCACTAACACTTACTGAACTCTTACGGACACTCACTGTACTGAGCATGCCGTATGAGCCATCTCCTCTAATTCTCATAACAATCCTGTTAAGTAAGTACTGTTATTTTCTCCATTTTATACATGAGACTTGAAGACCTTAAGTGACCCACTCAAAATTACACAGCCTGTAAAAAGAGAAACAGAAATTCAAAACACACGTTTCTTCACCACACAGGTACTCAACTTTTAACCATTATGTCCGTTTGCTTTTGACAAATATTTTAAAACAAGTACTTAGTAAATTATACGAGGAAAATATGACTATTATTATGAAAATATTAAATCCAATTAGAATTTTATATCAATGCTTTTCAATATATTCTAATATATTATAGATTTAAGCATTTTAAAAAGAAAAAAGAAAAAGAACAAAACTGGGTCCTCATTTTACATAATATGCAAAAGTCAACTCAAAATTGATTAAGATCTGAACACAAACCTGAAACCATAAAACTCCTAGAAGAAAACACAGGGTGTAAGATTCTTGACACTAGCCTTGGCAATTATTTTTTGGATTTGATAACAAAAGCAAAGGAAATAAAGCAAAAATAAATAAGTGAGACTACATCAAACTAAAAAGCTTCTGCACAGCAAAGGAAACTATCAACAAAATGAAAGGGTAACCCAAGGAATGAGAGAATATTTTTGCAAATCATATATGTGATAAGGGGTTAATGTGTAAAATTTATAAAGAACTCATACAACTCACAGCAAAAAAAAAAAAAAAAACCAAACCACATAAACCTAAACAATCAGATTAGAAATTAGGCAGAGGAACTGAATAGACATTTTTCCAAAGAAGACATACAAATGGTCAACAGATACATGAAAAGGTGCTCAACACGATTAATCATCAGAGAAATGCAAATCAAAACCACAATGAGATATCACTGCACACCTATTAGAACAGCTAACATCAGAAGAGAAGATAACAAGCACTGAGGAGGATGTAGAGAAAAGGGAATCCTTGTGCGCTGTTGGTAGGAATATAAATTGGTCCAGGCTCTATGGAAAACACTATGGAGTTTCCTCAAAAAATTAAAAATAGAACCACCTTGTGATTCAGGAATCTCACTTCTGGGTATATATCCAAGGGAATGAAAACAAGAGATCAAAGAGATATCTGCAGGGCCAGCCTGGTGGTACAGCGGTTAAGTTCACATGCTCTGGTTTAGCAGCCTGGGGTTTGCTGGTTCGGATCCCGGGTGTGGACCTATGTACTGCTTATCAAGCCATGCTGTGGCAGGCATCCTACATATAAAGTAGAGCAAGATGGGCATGGATGCTAGCTCAGGGCCATTCTTCTTCAGAAAAAAGAAAAAGAGGTGTATTGCAGCAGATGTTAGCTCAGGCCTAATCTTCCTCAAAAAAAGAGAAAGAGATATCTGCACCCCCATGTTCAGGGTAGCATTATTCAACAATAGCCAAGATGTGGAATATGGAAGCAACCTAAGTGTCCATCAATGGATGAATGGATAAATAAGATATGGTATATATATATGTATATATATACACGCATAGATATATTTATATACAATGGAATATTACTCAGCCAGGAGAAAGAAGGAAATCTTAACATTTGCAACAACATGGATGGACCTTGAAGGCATTATGCTAAGCGAGATAAGCCAGACAGAGACAAATACTGTGTGGTCTTACATACATGTGGAATCTTAAAAAACAAGTCAAACTCATAAAAATACTGAGTGGAAAAGTTGGTACCAAGGGCTGGGGGTGGGGGTGAGGGTGGAGTAAACAGGTAGAGATTGATAAAAGGGTGCAAACTTTCAGCTATAAGATGGATACGGTCTGAGGCATTAATGTAAAACATAGCAACTATAGTTAATAGCACTGTATTGTATAATTGCAATTTGCTAAGAGAGTAGAACTTAAATGTTCTCACACATGCACAAAAAGATAAATATGTGAGGCCATGCGTATGTTAATTGACTAGTTGTGGGAATCCCTTCACAATATACACATATGTCAAATCACCAAATTGTACACTTTAAATATCTTACTACTTTATTTGTCAATTATACCACAATAAAGCTGAAATTTTAAAAAAGCAATAAGCTAGTAGAAAAGATAGAATTTAATACTTATCTCAATTGTATTAAGAAGGCAACATTCTATGTTTCATGGCTGAAGAAGAAATAATCATTCACCATTTACATAATGAAACATACATGTCTTTGATTATGTATAAAAATTAAGTAAAATAAATATAAAATAAGAAGAAAGATAACAGGGTACACTCTTCTCATAAGTATAACATGCATATGATTGATCTCTAAAAAACGTGTTATAAATGAGTCTAAAGTGTAAAACACAACTCTAGTGGATAAATGGTCAAAGAACTACTCATTTAATCATTCAACAAACACTTATCACCTTGTATACGCCAGGCACTGTGAAAAGACAAAACAAAGAATTATGAACACTAAACAAGTACCTTTTAAAGGTCCAGACCACTAATAAATTATCAAATTGTTGAAGAAAATAGGATATATTATATCACTCTATTATCCAAGAGAAATCTTTTTTAACTGACAGAAATTTAACATCTACAGAGGTATTGGGAGCAAGCAGATTTCTACATCACTAGTGGCAACATAAATTGGTGCAGTATTTTGGATGAGAAAGTTGACAACTCATGACACAAATAATAAAAATCATGACATTCTTCTACCTAGTAATACCATTTTTTCAGAACCTATCCCATGGGAATAGTGCAGGAAGGGAAAAAAGCCTATATGTGCAAAAATCCTTATAGCTTCATTATATAGTGTAACCAAAAAAAATGTCCAGATGACCAATTGTGAGAAAATTGCTAGGCAGTTAAAATAAAGAAATGTTATATTGTCATTAGAATAAGTATAAGAACTATACACAAACTGAGAATGAATATAATTAAAAAAGGTAGAAGTTGGAAGGCAGTAAATATAATGATTGTAACTATAAAAATTAAGCCACATGATAGTAACAATAGGTACAGTACACAGTCTAAAGTTTGTATACTGGGGTAGAAATTTGTGTTTTTCACAATTTTCCCCCCAATATGATTGACCAAGAGACAGTATAACACAGTAGAAGCTGATATAACAAATTAGTAAAAATGCTGGTTTATAATCAGGCAGACTTTTGTTCAAATGCAAATTGCCACAACGTTGGATGTGTTTACAGAAAGACTCATCACCCCCTTCTCATTAACATTAAGAGACTGTCAAGGAATTTCCTCACTGAAAGGAGAATAAACACTGGATTCACCAATGTAAGAAATGCAATAATTGTTCTGATATTTAAGTCAAAATGTTTTTGATGACTTAGGTAGCAGTGCTATTTAAGCATATGGTCCAGTTTTATTCTATAAAATGGTAAAGGGATTATAAAGAATTCTATAAAATGAATTACAGTAGTAGCATTAATCATGAGTGAAAATCAGCACATTAAGAATAAAAGAGAAAGGGGAAGGGAAAAGTAAATTCTACGTCCCTTAGTTCAGCTTCTTGGAATTTAGTTACTTCTACTCTCAGCCCTTTAAATGCACAGAGCTCTCTGGAGAATATTTTGGATAATCAAATAGTCAAAACTCTTTAAATATATTACTCAATTTCTGTGTAGTTCTTGCTTAAATTTTCTTCTTATTCCCAGGTTCAACTTTATTTTGCCCTTCTCATACTCACTAGCACAAGTGCTAGAAAGCAGATGAAGTGAAGCACTGTTGATTCTAAAACCCGCTATTATGGTTTTATGGTAACTTCTTTGTTTCCTCCAAGATAATTAACTCTATGAGTCCCCGAGGATAATTACTGACCTTTAGTATCCCCAGTATCCTGCTGAATTAGTATCTAGCTCAGTGGCTCACATGGAGTGCACTCAATAAATGTTCATTGAGCCATCTGAGAATTCTGGAAGTCACATAGACGTTTACTTGGTTCTCATTATCCAAGAAGTCCATTTTCCTGTTCCTCAGAGGAAGCAAAATTTGTCTTGCACTTGCCTACCGTGAACATATATTGCGTAGGGCCATTTCAACAGACCTTATTAAAAGAGGGGTTTCTCTCAGATGGCAATAGCCTTAAGTCTCCAGAATAAGTTTCCCGAGAAAAAGCAGTTGGAAATGTTTCAATTAAAGAGGCAATGATAAAGAACCTACTGTGAACAAAGCCTAGCGTTAATCCTGACTTACAGAAGTCTGTCCATTTTGTTATTCCACAATTCCACTTGTTCCCCTCAAATAAATTCAAAGAAAGTACGTGAAAGAATGGTCCATCCTCTATGTGATCCATCACATTGAAAATTGTAAAGTAGAAATAGAAAATTCTTATAATTAGTATACATTTATCAAGCCTAAATTGAAATTTACCTTGTTAGTTTCACCATTTCCAGTGATTTTCTTATTCAACTACAGTTAGGTCAATAATTTACTTTTGTGTCTTTATTATTCAAAGTCTGATTTTTATTTTTTCCCTATTATAGACATCAATTACAAGCTCACTAAACATGTTAGGAATCTTTCATTTATTAAGTTTTTACTCTTTTAAAGTAGATTTGGCATTTATTTTACAGTAAACAATAAAAGTAATAAAAAACCCAAAATGTTTCCAGAAGAGGTCTTCTGATTTTTACACATGGAAAGATCTCTTGTGGAGACTGATACACTAATATTTGGATTCTTTTATGTGTCTTTAGGTATAACACCTTACGTCATAATACTCGGTACTTCTCACAAACTAAATCCCACTAAATTCTTTCTTAGAAGATTGTTCTCTAAAGAGTATAAGAGATATGCTTCTTAGTTACTATAGTTCATGTATAAATCAAACTTGGCTAATGCTATTATATATCATTTTTCTGTATTTTGTTTCTGAGATAGGTAGATTGCCTTTGTCTATGAAGAATCACTTATCATTTAAGTGATCCAGACTTTTCATGAGTCATTAAAAGAAAAATGAAACAACCTTGAATATTATCAGCAAATAGCTTTTTGTTACTTCTGGGAAAATATATGGGTGAATGACAAACAAAATATTTACTAATTAAAAAAATTAATTTTAAAAAGTTATATACAGGCATATAAATTCGTTTTACATATATATATAACTTTTGTTGACCATTAGACCACAGAAATCATCATCATCAAAGACAGATGGCCTAAGTATATAAAAGTTGAGAAGGATAATCAGATATAAGTTCAAGAAGTTTATAATCTAGAGAGACAAGATGATGTATCAACAGATATATCTACATCTGTACCTCTAACGCTATGTCTGTATCTGTATTTATATCTATATGTCTATTTCTATATATATTGCTCTATATCTGAGATAGTAGATACTAAATACCAAGTAAACAGTATGGATTCATCTTAAATTCTGTATTTCTTTAAGTTCTTCAAGGAACCACTGGAGGAAATGGTCATTGCAGTTAGACGTTGTTGGAGTCGTCAGTAACAAGATTAAACTTGTGTAATTTATTATTGTTAGTAATTAACTTGTTAAGAAGGAGTTTAGCTCAATTAGAATAGCAGAGAGTTGAAAGGGAACTCTAGGAGTGATGCCATAAACAAAAACACAGAGATGGGGAGTGTAGGAAAAGCAGAGTGGTTTATAGAAATGGAGTTCTTCAAGAGTATCGAGAGACAATACTGCAGAGCTGGTTGCAATTGGTTTTTGAGGAGAAATACACCATAATGTAGATCAGTACTGTGATCCTATAGGTTGATGCTGAACAAATAGGCACAAATAATTCATTTGCCAGAAGTTATGGAATGACTTATATTATGGTACATTTCTAAGTTTAAAAATTAGAGAAAAAATATTGTAGCAAGGGAGAGAAAAGGTACAGAAGCAATTACCAAATGGACATCTATGTCCTTTCTATTAATTATGAAGATACACCCTGTTCATTCTTGCCTCTGCACCGTTGAACATGCGCCATCCTTTTCTAGACCATGTTTTCCTGTCCTTTTTTAGTTGATTACAATTGATGCTTGATATCTTACTCCAGGTGTTAACATGATTTAGTTTACCCTGTGCTCCAATACAACTATCTGCTGATTTATTAAAATCAGTATTATTCTCTATTGTGAATACTTATTAACAGTTTCACCCATTAGGTTCAAAGCTTCTAAAGGCTATTATCTTCTCCTCACACCCTGGATCCAGGTATCTCCAGCACATAGTGAAGTAAATAATCCATGTGTATTAGTTTGCTAGGGCTGCTGTAACAAAGTACCCCAAACCAGGTGGCTTAAACAACAAAAATTGATTGTCTCACAGTTCTGAAGACTACAAGTCTGAGATTAAGGATATGTCAGGTTTGATTGCTTCTGAGGACTTTGAAGGAAGAATGTCTTCCAGGTCTTCTAATTGGCTTGTAAATGGCCATCTTCATTTTCGTGTGATGTTCTTCCTGTATCTTCACATCATCTTCCCTCTGTAAATGTCTCTATGTCCAAATATCTCCTTTTCATGAAGACGTCAGTCATGTTGGATTAAGGTCAGCCCTAATGACTTCACTTTAACTTGACTACCTCTGTAAAGACCCTCCTCGAAATAAGGTCATGTTCTGAGGTACAGGGAATCAGGACTTCAACATATGAAATTTGGTGGGATACAATTAAACCCATAACACCATAATAGATATTTGTCAAAGCAATGAGTGTATGAATAAGTTGTGCTTATAGAACTTAATTTGTTTTAATTATCCAGCTTATATGTTTCCCCCAAAAGACTGTGAGCTCCTTTAGAGTACAATTCATATCCCATTCATGCTTGAATCTGTAGTGCTGAGAACAAAGACCAAAACATAGCTGGTGCTCAAAATGCTTTGTTAAATGAGCGATGAGTAGCAAATCATGCAAAAGTATTTTTTGGTAAAAATACCTCTGAAAGAATGTTTTATATGGGTCTTGGCTAATGCTCCATTCAATGATTTTTGCTGATTGCTGCAGATGGTACAATCCCCAGAGTTTCAATGCCTTAGGCAATTTGAAAAAGATCCTGTGTGTCATTCAGAGGGTGGAAGTCTAAATATTTCCATGACCTTAATATCTTGTTGCCTTAGAAATCAGTGCTCATCTATGCTTTTGTGTCTTATTTCCATACCATGGGTTGTTTTCTGATTTACCAAAACACAATGCTAAAAATAAAATGTAAACTGACTTTCAGTGGAACCTGTCAGAGAGATATAAAAGCGTCTTCAGGATGTAAACAGAAAGATAATGAAAAATGGAGAGGCTGAATGTGGCGAAGGGGCCCAGAGAAAGAACTTCAGATGCCAGCGTTGTCTGGTTCAGTATGACCACCTCACATCATCAGAATGAGGGAGGTGAGCAGAATGTTAATTAGTTTCACAGTTTCTCTAATTTAGGATATATAATCAGCACCAATAGTAATAAAACGAGCAGAGACAAAGCTGCTCTCTGAAGAAATTCATGAACCTAAAGTAATCTAATAAGACAAACATGGGCTAATTGTATGTTTTGGAAAGAAGACAGCCAGGCTGGGTAACAATCAGGATGACCTAAGGGATGGGGTGGGTCATGGTCCCTTTGTATCTCAAGCTAACAAATTACATTTATGCTGCATCCACAATGCATCTTTCCAGACACTTCTTAGTTATATAGGTTGGAACAATTTTACTATTGAGTTATTTTCTGAGTAACTCAGAGTTCTAAAGATAGGTAGAAAAGAACACAAAGAAATGTTGGAAAGCAGAATCCAAATTAACAAGGCATTCGTCAAGCTTTGTTTGAAGAGATTTAAATTAGAAGATAAAAGTCTCTTACGTTTACCAGTAGTTACCATTTCTGCCTCTCTTGATTTTTTGTGTAGATCCAGATTGCTACCTGGTATAACTTGCCTTCTATTTGGGTGGTTTCCTTCAATATTTATTTTAGTGTCAGTCAGCCAGTGATAAATCTTTTTCAGCTTTTGTGTATATGAAAAAGCCTTACTTTTAAGGTTGCTTTTAGGATGCTCTTTGGTTTTAGGTAAGTGCTTTTGTGTAGTTTTTTTCATATGTTTTGGTGCTTTAGGTTGGTTGAACTTCTTGAATAACTAGGTTTAGAATTCTCATCAAATTTGGAACTTTTCACATTTTTCTATTCCCTTTGCTCTCTCCTCTCTTTCAGAGGCACTAATTATACATCTAATCGGATGCTTGAAGTTGTCCCACAGCTGACTGATGCTTGGTTCATTTTTAAGTTTTTTTATCCCTGTGTTTCCCTCTTGATAATTTTTATTGCTGTACCTTTAATTTATTAACCTCTCCTTTGTAATATCTAATCTGCTGTTGATCCCATTTAGTGCATTTTTCATCTTAGATGTTTCAGTTTGCATTACTTGAAATTTGGTTTGGATCTTTTTTTTATCTTTTAGTAACTTCCATGTCTCAATCTTTCATTTAGCTTCTTGAACAAATGCAATACAGTTATAATAACTATCTTGATACCCTTTTCTATTAATCCTATCATCTGTATCATTTGTGGGTAGTTTTGATTAATTTATTTTTCTCCTAATTATGTGTTGTATTTCCATGCTTCTTTCCATACCCGGTAATTTTTAATTGATGCTAAATATTACACATTTTAAATTTGGGGCTGCTAGATATTTTTGTATTCCTATAAGTATTCTTGAACTTTTTTTCTTGGGATATGAGTCAATTACTTGGAACAGTTTGACCTTCTTTAGTCTTGCTTTTTAATTTTTTTAGAGCGAACCAGCCAAACATCTAGTCAGCACTAATTTTGCCCCACTACTAAGGCAAAACATTTCTGAATACTCTACCCAATGCCCTATGAATTATGTGATTTTCCACTATGGCTAGTATGAATAGGCACTATTATCAGTCATATGTGAGCACTAGAAATTCTTTCCTCTAATCCTTCCAAGCGATTCTTTCTTGGGTAGATTCCTCACATTTGTCCAGAAATGAAGACTCAAAGGGAATCCTCTGCAGATCCCCAGGGAGAGCTCACTCTGTACTGCTGCCTCCATCCTGTTCCTCTGCCTTTTCAACTCTAGTCAGCTTGGTCTGCTTGGACTCCCCACTCAATCTCCTAAACTTAGGGAGACTGACTGCTGGGCTCCCACTGGGTTCTCCTTCTCTGTGCCGTTACTTGGAAACTGTCTCTAGGCAGTAAGTGAGGGCAATCGTAGGACCTACCTTATACCTGTTACCTTACCTTATCCCCTGTCTCTCAGGGATCACTGTTCTTTGTATCCTATATTCAATGTCTCAAAATCCATTGTTTCATACATTTTATCTTGTATTTTAGTCGTTTCATGTAGGAGGGTAAATCAGAGCCTTGTAATTTCATCTTGGCCAGACTCAGCAGTTATGAGATAGCTAAGTACAATTTTTGCCAACAGATTTAAAAATGGCGTAAATCTGTATAATAAAATATAGGCTATGTACAAAAAACTCCTACTTTTTACGAGGCTTCTGTATGTCAAGTAGTATATGTTAACACTGAGGTCAGCGTATCCTAACGTGTAAGTTGTTTCAGTGGCCCCTGCCCTCAAAATAAGTTTGAACTTTCCATCACAATTTCTCTTCTTTCTTATTCTCCTTCTAACACAGGAAGCATTTAGTCCTGTCAGACTGGTTCCTGTCTTCCATAATATAAAATTAGAAGAATTCATTCATTCATTATTCAACAAATAGAGGATTTTACTTCTGTAAGATCTTAGTGGTTCTCAAATGCAGGCCTTCATATTTGTGCTGATTCTCAATTCTGAGAGATTAATAAGGTAATTCCTTTACTGCTGCATCTTAAGGAATGAGAATTCTTAGCAGCCCATCCCCAGTGAGAGTAACCATCAGCAAGAAATGGCCTCTGGCTTTCTTCCTTGAAGAAGTGCTGCTCAGCCAACTGGCCAATTAGTACCCACTCTCCTCTTACTGAGAGAAGCTTGAAGAGGCAGTCAGAGGGCTGGGAGTCATTGTTACTGCTCTTTACTCAGTTTCGAGTATATTCTGGATTGAATGAACTAACTTTAAGAATGAGGATTTCATGTTTTTCAACACATTTGGAATTAGATTTTCAGCAATGTCCGAAGTAAAAACAAACACTAGAGTCACTAAACACTTTATGTTGCATTGTTCAATAGAGACCTGCTGTAAATAACACATTCTTGTAAATAAAACTTTTGTATATAGAAAAAAATAAATTTTACATTGTGATTTTTGGCATTTTAGAAAATAATATAGACTCACTTTAAAGAAATTTTGATATGTCATTATAAAATTGAGAAATACTCATTTTGGGAAAGGAGATTATGCCCTTCGTTTTTTTTTTTTAAATCTGTTTTTCAACCTTTCACGTTCAATGAATTTCAAACTTATACAAAAGTAACAAAATCACGCAGAATTCTTATATTATTTCCACACACAACTTTTTCTAATGCAAAGATCTCACATAGCCATCAGACAATTATCAAAACCAGGAATTATCGTCTCTATAATACTAATAAACACAGACTTTACTGTAACATCACTAGTTTTTCTAGTGAAATTCTCTACTGAGCATCTTTTTTCTGTTCCAGGACCTCATCTTGCATTTGATCTCCTCCAGTCTGTGCAGTTCCTCTGGCTTTCTGTGTCTGTCATGACCTTGACGCTTCTGAAGAACGCTGGTCAGTTATTTTGACACAGATGCATTTGTTTTCTTTTGTAAGTGACAAACTGAGATGATGGAAACCTGATGTTCCTCCCACTGGCAAAGAAAGAACCTGCAGGTCTTTGGGGAGCTCCGAAGGCAAATGCCTAAGATCATAAGCCCACAGGCTGTGTGTGTCTGGGGGCACTTCTCCCAGAGTGAAGCAGGATGGGGAAGAGATTGGAAAGTCAATGTTCTTCCTAATATTTATTCTGGGGCATTCTCCAGAATACTCAGATGGCAGATCAGAAACCTAGCTATTTTCTGCTTCTGAATTCAACAACTTGGTACTGATCTGAATAAAAAATGGACAATATTCTTCTAAGATTGAAATATAGTAATTAATCTGATCAGAGAACAATTCTTCCATTTAAAAAGAAATTTGAAACTGCATATGAAGATAATTATGTTTGCATGTTCAGAGAATGACTCATCTTGTTAGACTCATTACTCCTAACTAAATGGTAAAGTTGGAAGACAGATTTTAAAAATTGCAATAATGGAGTATAGAGAGGTTTCCTCAAAGAATTGTAATCATATTACTATTGAGATTAAAACTGATTACCTATTATTAAAAAATAAAAGGACTGGCCTGGTGGCATACTGGTTAAGTTCATGTGCTCTGGTTCAGCGGTCCATGGCTCGCCAGTTCAGATCCCAGGTGTGGACTTACGCACTGCTTATCAAGCCATGCTGCGGCAGGTTTCCCACATACAAAGTAGAGGAAAATGGGTATGGATGTTAGCTCAGGGCCAATTGTCCTCAAAAAAAATAAAAGAAAGAAATAAAGAAATAGATAAATAAATAAATAAATAATAGCCATAGAGTTTAAAAACAATAGCATATCAATTAGAGAAAGACTTTTATAGAAAACAGACTATTAGGAAAGTATTTTCAGGGAATTGTCTTCCTTGATTTAGTACAGTATATTATGATCTCTTTGTTCACTATCTTTAAAAAAAAGTCTAAACAACAAGGTTTTTTCCAGGTTAACATAAAATAAATTGTTGCCTGAAGAAGGCTGTTTGCCTAGAAACAAACAGCTTTGCATTTTGTGTAATTAATCTTAACCTGTCAGGTGGCCAAATTCATTAATCAGCCATTTTTCTGCTGGAGAGCTGGACTTTTAGATGTAGAGAGAAACGACAGGACGAGGTCATACCTGCCTTTTCCATTTGCGCTCCGGGTTGTCTGGAGAGGGATGCAGTGGAAGGAGAACACAGAAGAAGAACTTCTTGAAGAAAAATTTTGTTATTTTGTCCTATCCTCCCCAGTGTCGGTCATAGACACGAAACACATTTTCTAAAAGTCTACTCCCCCAGATAACTGACTAACATGGAACTTTCCCTCATGTGGCGGCTAGAGTCAACCAGCAAATGCAGAATTTAAATAGGTCTGTTGAAATCTTAAAAAGGGGAGCATAGTATGCTAAAGAAGCACACACTGGAGTGTGAGGAAAACTAGCATAGAGGTGAAAACCAGACGGAAGTGAGTTAGGAGAAGGACTGGGAATGTGGTCAGAGGAATAGGGTCCAGAAGAGGGTGCTGTGTTGAGTTCATGCATATGTGTTTGTAGGAGAACGGCAATTGACTTATCACCAATGTTTAATTCAGATGTCAAAATGTCCCAATGCCGCGTTATCACGCATTGAATGAAATGTGATAAAATGTTATACTAGCATATCTTTAGTGACAACAGAACAGAGTAAACTTAGAAGGTAAAGGAAAAATTTCCCAGAACTTCACCTAAGTGAGAAATCCAAAAGATTAAGAAGTTTGCAGAAAAGTGAAATATATTTTTAAAGATATGTTAAAATCTAGCTTGTTGTGAGGGATTTAAGATGTTAGGGAATTTTTTTTAGAAAAAGCAGTCATTCAGGAAATCCTTTTTAAAATAACCAGGTTTAAATTAGAAAGACACACTTAAGAGATATATTTTTATAAAATAAATCTACTTGTCACTAATTATCTCAGGAGAAAAATCTAGAGTAGAGGAAAAAACTCTTGGAATATTTTTATAAATTGACATTTAAACAGATCCAGGAAAATCCTTAGTTTCCTAAAGTTGTATGTTTCAGATAGAGGATATTTTAATAGATTTCCTGTGGACATAAGTAAATTCTGACGGATTGGTTCAACTTGTCTTTATTTATGACTCTTTTGGTCTGTCACTAACATATGTAAGTTTTTCCAAAGTGATTGGGGAACTTTTTTAGTCTCTTAATTAAGGAGATTCAATTGTCTCTATAACAGGCACTCATAGCCTTCTGCCTTTAACTAGTTTCTCAGTTAATCAAATTGTTTCTTCCTGGGAATTTAAGCCAGCAGCATATATTTGCCTGGTGTTACTAGTAAAAGGAAGGTGACAAAACCAACTCGCACAACTGCAAATTAGGCAGTGCTATTTCTAATCGATACTATATTGTGTTGAATGAGCTACCTAATTGCTATCTATGAAGCTTGTTTTCTATCTTTTCCAAAACCAAGTTGTGTAATCAAAAAGGCCATGTTGTTCATTTTCTGATTAAATATTGGAATTTTCTTTGTCATATAGAATATAAATGGATCATCTATGGAGTGTGTAGATCATTTATCTATTTCCTAGCATTGAACTGATCATTTCCAGGGATATTAAGCAAACTCTTTAACAAAAACAACAAAATAGATCTAATTTTGCTAACTTCCTGAGAAGTGCCAGGAGCATGCTCAGAGCTGGGGACATACAGAAATTAATATACTATCCTACCCTAGCAGATACTCTGTTTGCAAATATAAATTTCATATCTGCAACACTGAAGACTAGGTAAACTCTTTTGTTAGCTCAATGTTATACAGTGATTAAGAAGCTATAATGCTAATTGCTTTCTTAGAAACAGCCCACCTATCATATAATCTAAATGTGTTGTATCAATCTTCAGTGTTATGTAATGATTATTTCAAGAAGCATATTGGATGCTCTTTGATATTCAAGGGTCATAGATTCTAATATGAATCTATGTAATTATTATAATCAGTGACACAGAAGGAATATCCATGTTAGAGAAAGGAAAATAAATAGAGAAGACTGTTTTCTGTAATTTCAAGAAGTACTAAAGTAGACTCAGTGCGTAGAAATTAGAGCAAAGTTAATGTTATTTCTAATGTGACACATTCATAAAGCTCAAAGTTTTATCTTAAGTTTAGAAGTCGGTCCATACTTTTCTTCCATTAAAGTCTTTCACACCTGAAAAAATATCAAATACTACCTAATCTTGCTAGAATACTGCCTCATTTCCTAAACTTTGGGTTTGCCAGAATATATCATGTCATTGACTAGCTTTTGCTGAAATATGTCCCATACCGTTTCCTCTATTCATTATTTTCATATGAAGGTGATGCCTTTATGAATGGATCTAAGTTCTCCTGCTCCTTATTGGGAACATTTGCTATTCCTTTCAAAAATTTTAAACATAGTACATTTAAGTCATTTCACTAAGGCTACTTTAAGGCTAGTCTTAGAAATAATCTTGTGCAGTGGTGTCATATCATTAAGTTTAACATTTCTAAGGCATCTACAGAATGGAGATATTACAACCTTGTAGTTAGGAAATGTATAAATTATTTAGTAAAATGGTTCTCTGGGTACCAAACACTGTAATGTGCGTGTGCATGCACATGCCTACAAGTTTTTGTTATGCAGGGCATGTGGATGAGAAGCGGTCTTCACCAAGGGAAATATTGCTCCTCATCTGTTTTATCATCAGAATTTAGAGTTATAGTAATAGAGGCAAGAAAAATACAGGAAAAGAGAGCATGATTACTAGAATCCTAAGGAAAGTGACCCTGGAGTCTGCTTTGGCTAGACCCAGTATGAGCAATATATTCAAGCCATAGTCAAGAAAGCAAAATTGTAGGAAACAAAAAAACAGTGGTACTTAGAGACAATTTTTTTTCTCAAACTTTATTTATCTCTTATTATTACTAGACTTTCAAGTTACAATGGGAAAAGCACCACATAATGACCGAGAAGCCATTGTACTGTAGTGGTGTGATAACCTTGGAGTCTAACAAATCTGAGTTCAACTTGAGCTCTGTCTGTGACTGCGTAACTGCAGTATAATGTTTCATTGGAAGTCCAATGAGCATGCAATCTGACATTCATATCCTCGTATAGCTCCTAATTACATTATCTCTGGTCTTGTTCAGGTGGCTTGCCTGGACCAATGGAATGTTAGCAAGTGCAACACAAGCAAAGCCTTTATAAGAACTTGGACAATGGGGCTCCACCTCTCTAAAATCCTTCTCCTCTGCAAAGAAGCCCAAATCTAGTCATATGGGGAAACCACGTGGATGTTCAGCCTCAGCTGCCATCTGACTGCAACCATGTGAGACCCCAAACAAGAACAGCAGAACAACTACCCAGCTGAGCCTTTCCCAATCCACAGCAGCATGAGCATTGATAAATAATTGTTTTAAGCCATAGCATTTGATGCTAGTTTGATATGCAGCGATATATAACTAAAACCGCAACCTTGACCAAATGACTTAGCTTCTATGAGTAAGCTAAGATTATGGCTTTACATTCAGCAGATGATGGAGGAAACACATCTGGGTCTCCACTACTTTAAGTTATATCATTGTTTTGTTTTTCCTGTTCTTTTTTCTTTTTTTTTTTTAAGATTGGCACCTGAGCTAACATCTGTTGCCAATCTTCTTTTGTTTTTTCTCCTCCCTATAGCCCCCCAGTACCTAGTCGTATATGCTAGTTGTAGGTCCCCCTGGTTGTGCTACGTGGGACACCACCTAAGCATGGCCTGATGAGCAGTGCCACGTCCTCGCCAGGATATGAAGCAGCGGAGACCCTGGGCTACTGAAGTAGATCTCTTGGCCACGGGGGACAGACCTTTTTTAACTGATTAGAGAAATAGAAATGTGAAAGGCCACTTTCATAAGAACTTGACTTGAGGCTAATTTTTTTCTGTTACCTCTATGTAACAGTTTGTTGAATGGACAGACCTTGATTGGACACAACTAGGATAAGGGTTTATTCTTCTCCCACTACTGGAATTAAACACACTCTGTTGAATCACTCTTTCCTAGTCACTGATAACATCTCAGGCAAATCCATACATTTCAGGTCTCTTTAAGTTAAAATAGTTTCATTTCAGACATTGGAAAGTCTAGTCCACTTAAAATCTCAAGTCCAGTTCAAAATCTCACATCCAATCTGATATGCAGTACAACACTTCTCCCTTTTTACTCACTTACACATCTTTTTCAATTCACTCTGCTGCTTCTGAATCTTCCTGGGTCTGCACAATGGAAGGCAAAATTTGAAGAGGAGGATTAATGTCTTCAGTTAGAAGAACTGCTATAATTCAGCCAATTTTCACCAAAGAAGATTTTGTTTGCCTTTTCCAGGAAGGTACAATCAATGTGGGACCTCTTGAGCATCTTACTCCCTTCATGTCAAGTGTCAGGTTTAGCTCCATTGGCCTTCAGAGGACCCAAGTCTTATTGTCCAGGACCCAGCATTCATCTGGAAACACAGACTTGCACTTTGACTTTTTAATTACCAGCCCATAACTCTTATTTCAGCTCACATTTTTTTTGTTTATTTGTTTCATTTATTTACCATTAGAAATATATCTTATTTCTAAAAGAAATGCGATGCCTTTAAATATTATTTTATTCATGATCTAGTTGTATTGCAGTTCTTAGTGCTTTCAGAGCACCTAATTGCTGTTAATCTTAGAAGTGATCGAATGGTCTTTTTAACCCTCATTTGACTTGGAGTTGTAGAAGAAACTCTACTTGTTTGTAAAGAAGGAAGGGAATCTGTCCTCAGTTAGTCTTAAAATCTTTTTTTTTTCTCTTATTTTATTCCTCTTCTCTTTTACCCCAAGAGTTTGGTGACGCGTTGATGATTAAAGAATTAACATGAATACCTTTTAGTATGTCCTGCGACTCTCCTGAGAATGTGAGGCTGCAGTCCTACTTTTCTCAGCTTTACTCTTCAGTTCCAATTTCAAGATAAGGACCATTCGATATCATCTTATGTTATATTTGTGTCACAGGGGTGCTATGAAATATTATAATGAGAAAGATTTAATTTATATTGTGAGGCCAGCAAAGGTCTATCTGAAGAAGTAATATTTGATGTGAAAAGTAAAAGGCTATTTGGAGTTATCCAGGGGAAGAGGAGATGCCTGCACAGGGAAGTTTTAATGTGAGAGAAAAGAGGAGTGGTATGAATTATACTTTATAGAAAGATTTTCAGCTGCTAAATGGAGAGTGCATTTAAATAGTTTGTCCAATTAAGAGGCTTTGCCAATCACCCAGACTAGAAGAGTAACAGGGTAGGTGCAATGGAGGTGAAGACAACTGGTTAGATTCAAGAATTGTCTTGCATGTAGAATTAAAGAGACACACATGGAATGGATGTGGGCTATAAAGAGGAATATATATTAGGAATATCACCCCGGTTTCAGAATTCAGCAATGGATATGAAGTTCAATGTACTGAGATGATCAAAACAGGAGGAAAGCAGTGTAGAGGTTTGTGGGAGACCAAGAATTTGGTTTGAGAAAGCTGTGAATCATACGACTGATGGATTTACAGGTCTAAAGAAATGAGTCAGGATTGTAAATGACAATTTAAGGCTGTGAATACATCTTGAGTAATTTTAGTATTTGTTATCTGGGTTAAGAAAAGTTGGTAAAGGCCACTGAGAGCAAACCATTAGAAATAAAGGAGGAAAACTAAGATAATGGCATGGTGCTAAGAGTACAAAAGAGGAACAGAATGGTCTTAATTGGACATGGCAAGACAGAGGTAAAGAGTAGCCTTATGGGAGCTGATTGGGTGGATGGTGTAGGAGGAAGCCAATAGTCTTTTTTTTTTTTTTAAAGATTGGCACCTGAGCGAACAACTGTTGCCAATCTTTTTTTCTTTCTGCTTTATCTCCCTAACCCACCCCCCTCCCCGCACATAGTTGTATATCTTAGTTGTGAGTCCTTCTAGTTGTGGCATGTGGGATGCCACCTCAACGTGACCTGACGAGCAGTGCCGTATCTGCGCCCAGGATCCGAACCCTGGGCTGCCGCAGTGGAGCGTGAAACTTAACCACTCGGCCAAGGGGCCGGCCCCCCAATAGTCTTAATGATTAGAGATTTGGGCACTGCAATGCCATGGCCATGGCACCTTCTTTCTGATTATTTCAATGAGAAAGAGTGTGACTTGGAAGGGAAACTCAGATCCTCATAAACGTTACAGGAGAGATTTACTGACTGGGATAATAGATCCTGAAGAATCAAGGGCCTTCCCCATTTTATATTTTCTCTTCTGATTGCCCTTTAAATGCATGTGTAGTATTTGTCAAAACACGTATGCTAATTTTTGCCTCTCTTTGTGTATAGGATGTGAATGATTGACTGGAAAGGTGGCACAGCTTGTTAAATGTCTACTAAATACCAGGAAAGGTAAACTTGATGTTTTTTATTTCTGATAACCCTGAATTTCCATTTGTCCAGCTACTTCTCAACCACAGAGAAAAGCATATGCCTCATTGCCTCCCTTTAATTGCTCAGAAGATGAATGGGAGTATTGCAATGGCTACCATTTTCCAAGTTAATGAAACACATCATATGACTTCAAGAAAACCAATCCAGTGTTCTGCCCTCTAAACTAGGAAATAGCTCCTGCCCACTTGTAATTGAATGGCTTGTCATTGCCTTGATGGCATGGCAAGGTCACAAGAAAAATTAGGTACACAAAAGCAAAAAAATAAAATCAAGACAATTCTGCAGAACCCTTTAGTTAATGTATAAAACTGAGTCAGAAACAACACCATGTTGTCCCAGTGTCTCTGTCCTAAAACTTAGTGATGAATAAAATTCTAGTCCAGAATTGTGATTGAAGTTGTGAAAACCCTAGGCTATATTTTATAGTTATTTTTCTTTTATGTGTTTACTGGTCTAAAGAGGCAGTTTCATGTTTAACCTTATCCTTTTTTGTTTGGCAGAATTACCATGGTTGTTTTGTGTCCCCAAATATTTCTTTTAGTTGCTTTGATGATCTTGTCACGTCCTGTGTCTAGTTTTAAGGATAAGTTGCATAGACAATTGACCAGATAAATTGTAAGCAAAATGATTTCCACTTATTTCATTTCATACAGTTACCCTTTGACTTTTTCTGGTTGCCTTAGCCTGAAGTACCCAATTCTCTGTCACTGCTACCTCTCTTTCAAGAAGTCCCATGTGGGACTAAGTCTGTCCAAGTGTGCAGATATAGAGGCTTTGGAAGTAGCTAGACTTTGATCTTCCACTCTTTACTAGCTAAGGGATCTCAGTCAAGTTACTCAATTTCTCAGACCTTTTTTTTCTTTATCTTAAAATGGGGATAATAATGGTCCCAGATACCTCATACGATCGTTGCAAAAATTTAATCATTTATAAGAAAGCAGTTTATAAACCATAAAAGAATGAGAATCTTTAGTCATTATAATTAAAAGAAATGTTTCCCCATAGCAAAGGGTATAGCATATGACGAAGCACATGAGCTTGGTGACCAGCTTGACCAGTGTTTGAACACTGTCAGCATCAATTACAAGTTGTGTGAACCATAGCAAGTTACTTAATATTTTTGAGACTTGTTTTCCTAACATGTGAATTAGAATACTATTATTTGCCCCATAAGACTGTTGGGATGTTTAAATGAGATTATGTATTAAAAGTATCTAATTCCTCTTATTATGCGCACATATTATGTTCTGGGTCAAAGGAGTGTATCTTGGCCTCATTTTGGAGGCTTGAATGTTACCCTACCATCACTTGCAGTGTATTAAACATTTTTTCCTTGATTCTAGGGCATGGCACCACTGGAGACAATTTATGCCTGTTGTTCCAAAAGGAAAAATATCAAACTTTTATTCTACGGGTACTAATACCACGACTATTTGTACAGGGGTGTCTTTGTTCTAAAGGAGATCTCTTTAAAGAGATGCTGTGTCTTAAATAATGTAAAGGAATCACAAACAATCTGTAGGAAGTCAATTACTGAGATATGCTTAGAAGGGAGGATTTTGCCATGTCCCTCAAATGACATGTGTGGTACTTTGTTTATGTATAAGAATCATTACTTTAAATTAAGAAATATGTATGCATTAGATTGTCTTTTCACAGAATATTGTTTTTCCCTCTGCTATAGCTGGAAAAGTGATAGGGAGTCACTTTGGCTAAGATCACTGTTAAGGCATAAAAATTATCCCCTTGAGGGGCCGGCCCCGTGGTATAGTGGCTAAGTTTGCACGTTCTTCAGACCTAACACCACTGGTCAAGCCACCCTGTGGTGGCCTCCCACATAAAATAGAGGAAGATTGGTGCAGATGTTAGGTCAGTGACAATCTTCCTCAAGCAAAAAGAGGAAGACCAGCAACAGATGTTAGCTCAGTGCCAATCTTCCTCACAAAAAAAACCAAAACCCAAAAAACACTGCATCCTTCCAACACCATTTCTGTCTCTAAAAAGAGAAGAAAAAAAGGATCACTTTTTTCCCCATGGAATGACCCTTGTTGGAGGCAATCCAACCTTCTTTGACAAAGGACAACATTAAACTTTTGTGAAAAGGTGTTACTGGGAAGGGGTCGGCTAACTTGGAAAACAAACTTCCAAGACTCCCTTGGAGGAGAGTGTGAAACACCTATTGCTTGGATGTAAGTGGAATCACCCGTCTTAATTTTCTGGGGCTTAAAAGGAAAGCAGTTGGCTGTATCCCGGTTGAGTTTTAAGAGCCTAGAAAGCTGGAGAGTCATCTAGGTGCTTCAAGGGCAGACACTCAAACTACTCTGCCCCAGTGCCTGTGAGGAGAATGGCTGTGTATTTAACTGGGGGTGGGCACTCAAAGTTAGTTCCTGGGGGATGCAGCAGGGGCAGCAAGATGAGCAAACACACAGGAAGCGGAGTCTCCACAGACCAGCCTTCGACGATGGACAATGCCAGTGTGTCCTGGGTCCCAGGCCAGAGAGACTTGGCTACAACTTGTATCAACTAGCAGGTCAGATGGTGGAAGACCAGCATTCAATAGTGACACCATGTGGCAAGGGATCTTCTCTCAATTTGGCAAGTAGGCTCTCTAGACCACTTTAATTTGACAAAAAATAAGGAATTACAAAGTATTTGCACCTTAAAGCTCTAAAGCAATTCCTTCCAGTTTCCAAGATTTTCAACTATTTAGAGCAAAGTCTTAATTGCTTGGAGGTTCTAGCTTACCTGTCACAAAATTATCTCATGTCATGGAACAACATTTTTAAAAATTTATATATATATATATATACATGGTTTTTTTTTTTTCAGAAAGATTAGTCCCAAGCTAACATCTGCTGCCATTCTCCTCTTTTTGCTGAGGAAGACTGGCCCTGAGCTAACATCTGTACCAATCTTCCTCTGCTTTATACGTGGGATGCCTGCCACAGCATGGCTTGACAAGCCGTGCATAGGTCCACATCCAGGATCCCAACTGGGGAACCTGGGCCACAGAAGCGGAGCCTGCGAACTTATCCGCTGTGCCACCAGGCTGGCCCCAGGGAATTACATTTTCACCCTAAGCACTTAAAACTACCTTTCATATTCAAGTTCTTTTTTTCAGGCATGGGATTTGGACTGATCTCAACTGTGTTGTTCAGGTGGGCAAGTACACAGTTAATTACAATGTGAATAAGATGTGATTTTTATTTAATCTCAATACAAGGAGCATTTTCTA
This sequence comes from Equus quagga, assembly GCF_021613505.1. NCBI lineage: Eukaryota > Metazoa > Chordata > Mammalia > Perissodactyla > Equidae > Equus > Equus quagga. Next base: position 43,216,739 of record NC_060280.1, on the reverse strand, counting down.
AAACTGCCGAATATCTGCATAAGTTGATTTAGGTCAGTCCTTCAAATATGGATGAAGAAATTCTAGGAAAAAGACTTGACATAACTTTATCATATGCTTGCAGTGAGGCAAAGTGGGAACAAAGATATGGAAAACAAATTCCTCCTTCAGCAGTTTAAATAAACAAAGAGGAGAAGTTCACAGAGACAAAGTTCTATACTTCCCTACAAACAACCTCAGGCTATCGAGTGACTGAACTGGTATTACGAACTCATGTCAACTGACACTACAGCTTACTTTTCAAAACAAAGGGACAAATGCTTTTCACTTCATAGATCAGGGACCTGCTAAGGATCCAGTCACAGAGCAGATTGGGTAGACCTGGGCTTATCCAAGGACAAGTAAACAGGAAAAAAAGTGATTTAATAAAATATGTTGCTGCATTAAAATATGTTTTATATAAATAAATTAAATAAATAAATAAATATATATATATATATATATATATTTAGAGCATGTGAGAGCACATTCTGTAACATTGAACCAAATAGAAATGTTTGGGAAAACAATTTTCATTCTCAAGAAAATCAATGAAAATAGCACATCCATGTTCATAGCAGTACTGCTCACAATAACCAAGAGGTAGAAGCAACCCAATTATCCATCATGGATGAATGGGTAAACAAATGTGGTATGTACTCACATGGAATATTATTCATCTTTTAGAAGGAAAGTTCTGACGTACGCTACAATACGGATGAATCTTGAAGACATTATGCTAAGTGAAATAAGCCAGTCCCCCAAAGCCTAATACTGTATCATCCCACTTATATGAGGCATCTAAAGTAGTCAAGTTCATAGAAGCACAAAGCGGAGTGGTGGTTGCTAGGGATAAGCAGAGGGAGAAATGGGGAGTTGTCCTTTAATGGATAGGGAGTTTCAGTTTTGTAAGATGAAAAAGTCCTGGAGATTGGTTGCACAAAAATGTGAATATACTTAACACTACTGGCTTGTACATTTAGCAATGGTTAAGATGATAATTTTTATGTTCTGTATTTTTTACCACAATTAAAAATAAATTTAAAAAAGAAAAGTAATGAAAATAGGAGGATGATATGACAACATATTGCATGAAATAACTGTTTAATTTAAGAAGAAAATTGAAGAAACGGAGTACAACAGAATTTAAAATAGTTGTTGCATCTAGACTGCACAAAGCCAAATCAGCAATATTAAAAAAAACTCCAGACATTTAACACAACATCTGAAAATTCTCCCAGAATTCAGAGAACAAAGAAGAGATGATGAAAGTGATTAAAGGGAAGTCATCTAGAAAACTGACACCCAAAATGCAATCAAGAAGTAAACAGATCAAAAATATACTAGATAAAAAAGTTTAGCTGAGCCGAGGAAGGACTTGAATGTGTAAATCAAACAGGCTCATATAATGTTTATTAAAACAACATATGTCAAGATATGCAAAGATGAAATTGTTTAATTTCAAGGGTTTTAAAAAAAGGGGGAGATCCCACAAGTATTCAGTGAAAATAAAACAGAAACTAAGAAACAATTAAACAAACAAAAAAGTCTTTGTACATACCAAAGGGGGTAAAGCTTTGTCTCTGCAGTATTAAATTACAGAAACAAAAATGTTTGAGGGGAGGAAGTATGACCTAAAATCTGTATGCCTACCCAAGCTGAATGGGAACCAACGCCCAAGACATCCTGTGGAAACATATGCAGATTAAAACTTGCATTCAAACTTTGTGCTGGTGTTCTAATTATCCTAGGCTAGCAATGATGAAATACATGAATTAATGGTAAGTGTAGTGATATGGTAGCAGAGAAAATAGTGTCTAGTTTAAAAAGAGGTTCCCAAAATCTTAGAATAAATCAGTACTATATTTCTACTTTCAGAAAGAAAGAAACTGAGGCTGGCACTTGAATCAAAAATATCCCATATTTATCATTACAAGGGAAAAACATTTTTTAAAACAAGTTGAGTGAACATTTTAGGTGATTCTGAACCTCACAGTTATAAATTGGTCCTCCTAATCCTGAGGAAGCAGGCAAATTTAGAAATTCTTTGATATTGAATATATGACGAGGTATTATTTATAAATGCTTAAAATATTATTTTTTGACTTAAGAGAATGATCTCCTAAATGATAGATAATTCATTGGTTTATACTGCTAATAATTGACATGATTTTCCTATTCCTGACATGCCTTCAATAGTGACGTTCTCCAGAAGCCAATCAGGAAAGAGTAATGAGTATGTTTAGAGAAGCTATGCTTACAGATGATGAGAAGTGGACCAAAGGAGGATTATTTACTATGAAAAGAGGTTATTGGCATCTCCAAGATAAAACTAAGAGAAGCAAAATGAAGAAAAACACTGCAATTAGACTTTGCCGGGAGACAAGCCTGGACGGGATGCTAGAGAAGTGCACAGGTAGATACACGTAGTTCTTCAAACAGTGCAATATCTAGATCAACAGGAACCAAACCCAGAAAGCATTGTGGGGAGCACATGGGCTTCTAGTCAAGTTCAGCATTCCAAACTGTTTTATTCTTTCATGTTGATCACTTTTAATTTTTTATGAGAGTTTCATGGTTTCCTAACTTCTAACATTTGAGTTATTCAAAAAGGTGAGTGAATCTTTTCACCAATGTTGGTGGTGGTTTGGGTGGGTAGTAGTGAGGGATGAGGGCCAGGATGGGTCAAAGAGGACTGCCTGAAGAGGAAGGAAGATACTCAACTGCACAACGAAGAGAAATGTTTTCCCCACATTTCCTCCTGACAGAAAGCCTTGGCTACTGCCAAAGGCAGGTCGCTGTTCAAAATCTATCAAGAGTTTAATCCCATATGTCATCAACTATGCCCATAAATTTTGGAACTTGAGATGAGGTTGGCTTTGGATAAGAAATTGAAAAATCCTGGGTCATAAAACTACTGTCAGTACAGTCTTCCAAGAACAGAGGATGCAATTATAAGTTTGAGAGAGGGGGTTGGGGGTGGAAGAAATGGGGAGTCAAAGTTGAAATTTCAATCTGTTTCCCTCAGACTCGAAAGAAGTATAACTCTAAAAGCAGACTTCTTTCACTAGGAAGGACATTTATGGAGGGAATGGGAAGGAGGGAAAGAAAGGGAAAAAAAATGCAGCCAAGATGCGTGGAGGAATGATCAGAGGCCAGGGCTGTCATTATACACAGAATCTGAATAGCTTACCTTTGAAATAGAACTTTAACTAATGGGAAGAATGGATCATAGTGTCATTCTCTAACTCCTAATTAGCACCGGGGAATGTGATGATAGCTGTTGAGGGTCAGCCCAGGTCCTGTCTCATTTAATACAATTCTCTTATTTATACATACAATCCTTCATTGTCAAAGTATGCCCCAAATAACTTCATTATTTAGCTGGGAAGACAAAGTAGAGTATAGCATAACAACTTAGAGGATAGTGCCTTAATACAATATTATTATAAATAGTTAAACTACAGTATATGACACATACTTTAATGAAAGTGCCAAGGGGGCCTAAATATAGTAAAATGTATATATGCAAAAAAGTACTTTCTTTTAAAAACCAGTCACTTTAAGAGATAATGCACTCATTCTAATGATGCTGCCATTGTTTGGAACATCTTTTTAAGACTCAAACATGGAAGCATATTCAGAACTTAAGCTACAATCTTTTCAATTTGGATGTATGTGTGTATTTCACTCCTACCAATCCTTTAAGATCTGCCATACCTGGACAGGATTGGGGGGTTCCTCCACAACCCTTCCTGCAGAATTCTCTCATTAAGTTCTTCACGTGATTTTATTTTATTTTAGTTTAGTTTTTTTTATTGAGGTAACATTGGTTTATAACATTATATACATTTCAGGTGTACAGCATTATATTTTGATTTCTGTGTAGATTACACCATGTTCACCACCCAAAGAATAATTACTATTCATCACCATACACATGTGCGAATCACCCTTTTCACCCTCTTCTCTCCCTGCTTCCCCTCTGGTAACCACCAATCCAGTCCCTATTTCTATATGTTTGTTTGTTGTTGTTTTCATCTTCTACTTATGAGTGAGATCATATGGTATTTGGCTTTCTCCCTCTGACTTATTTTTCTTGGCATAATACCCTCAGGCTCCATCTGTGTCACAAATGGCAAGCTTTCATCTTTTTAATGGCTGTGTAGTATTCCATTGTGTATATATGCCACATCTTCTTTATCCATTTGTCCCTTGATGGGTGCCTATGTTGCTTCCAAGTTTTGGCTATTGTGAATAATGCGGCAATGAACAAGGGGTGCATGTACATTTATGTATTCATGTTTTCTTGTTCTTTGGATTAATATGCAGCAGTGGAATAGCTGATTGTATGGTAGTTCTTTTTATTAAGATTTTATTTTCCTTTTTCTCCCCAAAGCCCCTCAGTAAATAGTTCTGTATTTTTAGTTGTGGGTCCTTCTAACTGTGGCATGTGGGATGCCACCTCAGCGTGGTCTGATGAGTGGTGCTATGTCCACACTCAGGATTCAAACCAGTGAAACCCTGGGCCACCGAAATGGAGTACGTGAACTTAACCACTCAGCCCCAGGGCTGGCCCCATGTATGGTAGTTCTATTCTCAATTTTTTGAGAAATCTGTACTGTTTTCCATAGTGACTACAGCAGTTTGCACTCTCATTAGCAGTGTATGAGGGTCCCCTTCTCTTCACATCCTCTCCAACACTTGTTATTTCTTGTCTTGTTAATCATAACCATTCTGATGGGCATGAGGTGATAGCTCATTGTAGTTTTGATTTGCATTTCCCTAATAATTAGTGGTGTTGAATATCTTTTCCTGTGCCTGTTGGCCATCCGTATATCTCCTTTGGAAAAATGTCTGTTCAGATCTTTTCCCATTTTTTTAATTGGGTTGTTAGTTTTTTTGTTGTTGAGATGTGTGAGTTCTTTATATATTTTGGATATTAGCCCCTTATCAGATATATGGTTTGCAAATATCTTCTCCCAATTGTTAGGTTGTCTTTTTGTTTTGTTGATGGTTTCCTTTGCTGTGCAGAAGATTTTTAGTTTTATGTAGTCCCATTTGTTTATTTTTTCTGTTGTTTTCCCTGCCCAGTCAGACATGGTACTTGAAAATATTCTTCTAAGACCAATGTCAAAAAGCATACTGCCTATGTTTTCTTCTAGAGTTTTTATGTACAAGAATGCCCCCTTTCACCACTGTTATTTAACATAGTATTGGAAATCCTAGCCAGAGCAATCAGGCAAGAAAAAGAAATAAAAGGGATCCAAATTGGAAAGGAAGAAGTAAAACTGTCATTATTTGCAGATTACATGATTTTATATGTAGAAAACCCTAAAGAATCCATCAAAAAACCTTTAGAAATAATAAATGAATACGGTAAACTTTCAGGATACAAAATCAACATACAAAAATCAGTTGTATTTCTACACACTAACAATGAAGTAGCAGAAAGAGAAATTAATAATATAATACTGCTTAACATTGGAACAAACAGAATAAAATACCTAGGGGTAAATTTAACCCAAGAGGTGAAAGAGCTGTACACTGAAAACTATAAAACGTTGCTGGAAGAAATTGAAAAAGACACCAAGAAATGGAAGGATATGCCATGGTCTTGGATTGGAAGAATTAACATAGAATGTCCATACTTCCTAAAGAAATCCACGGATTCAATGCAATCCAATCAAAGTTCCAAGAACATTTTTCACAGAAATAGAACAAAGAATCCTAAAATGTATATGGAACAACAAAACCTCCAAATAGCAAAGGAATCCTGAGAACAAAGAACAAAGCTGGAGGTATCACACTCCCTCATTTCAAAATACACATACACAAAAATTAACTTGAAATGGATTAAAGACTTTAATGTCAGACTTTCATGTGCTTTTAAATGCCTCACTTGTCATTCTATTTGCTTGTATAGCCCCAATGGCACTCTTGATTTATCTTTGCATCCTCAGTGTCTAGTACAGTCTCTGATAAATAAGTGCTTAAGAATGCATCTTGAAAGAATGAATGATTTGATATCATCATTAGAAAAGGGCAATCATCCTTCAAGGCCCACATATTAAACTACTTTGTCGTTTTATCTGAATAATAAAACCATGTTTTTCTAACCAGGTGAAATAAAGTTATAAAACAGACTTCCTTATTTGGCTTTTATCAGCAATTCAAAGACTATATTCCAAATACATTTTGAGCATTGTTAGTTGTTGCATATTGGGCTCCCTGGAAGCAAGTGCTGAGAGTTTGGGGTGCAAGATGTTTATTAGGGATCAATACCTATGAAAGAACGGAAGGTGGGGTATGGGGAGTGGGAGAGGGTAGGACAGGGCAGACTAAGAATCAAACTGAGATGCAGATCTGACAAGGTCTTCGCCAACAAGGTGAGGGGCTCCGGAGAGATAATTGCCCATCAGAGTGTTCCATGTAGGGCCAAAAGAATCAATACACCTGTCTTGCTCAGTCACTGAATGAAGGCTGCCCTTGGAAAGTTGTGGTCATGGGCTAGGCAACAGTCTACCACTGGGGCCAACCCAAAGGAGGTGACAGAGATTATCTCCTGATATCACTCCATACAGATTTACATCAAGTCTTTGCTTGAAGAGAAATCTGGGGAGCTCATCTCTGTGTCTCTCCCACTAGTTTTATTTAGCCACTAATAAATAGTGGATTGTGATAATTGCAGGAGAAACTGTACATAAAGTGCTCAGTGTAGTGTCTACCATAGTAAGAATTCAGAATTCTGGCTTTTATTACTATCAAAATCTATAGTTTGGTTGAAATAAACACTTTTCTCCACTTTATTCCTTGAATTGAGTATCATTTCATGAGCCATTTAAAGATCTCTTTCAGAACTGTACAAAGAACTTCCATTATTTTGTGTCAACAGTAGCCTTCGCCTACTAGATAACTGAGTTTGGAATGTAGAGTCAGAGATTTGCTTCAGTTCTGCCATTTAATGAGGTGAGAACTTGGGAAAGTTATTTTCTCCAGACATCAGTCTCTTCTTCCACTAAAGGTGTTAACAATACCTTTCCCTTAGGGTTGTGATGATGATGAGAAAATGTACTTGAAATACCTAGTGTAGGACCAGGCAGACATTAAGTACCAATGAATGGAAACTATTTTAAGGATTTTCATTCTTATTTCAGACATATATCCATCATTATAACATCACTCAGAATATTTCCACTGTCCTAGAAATCCTTTGTGCTCCACCTGTTCATCCCTCCACAGTGCCCCAACTCCTGCCAAACACTGAGCTTTTGACTGTCTCCCTAGATTTGCCTTTTCCAGAATGTAACGTACTTGGAATTATACATTATGTAGGCTTTTCAGATTGGTTTCTTTCACTTAGCAATATGCATTTAAGGTTCCTCTATGTCTTTTCATAGCTTGATAGCTCATTTCTTTTTAGCACTGAATAACATACGTTGTCTGGATAAATCACAGTGTATTTATCCATTCACCTACTGAAGGGTATCTTGATTGCTTCCACGTTTTGGCAACTATGAATAAAGCTGCTGTAAACATCCATGTACAGGTTTTTGTGTGGACATAAGTTTCCAGCTCCTTAGGGTAAATACCAAGGAGTGTGTTTGCTGGGTCTTATGTTATACATGTGTTTAATTTTATAAGAAACTGCCAAACTGAATTCCAAAGTGGCAGTACCATTTTGCTTTCCCACATGAGAGCTCTCGCTGCTCCACATTTTTGCCAGTACTTGGTGTTGTCAGTGTTCTAGAATTCAGCTATCTGTGTATCTTCTTTGGTGAGGTGTCTGTTAAAAGTCTTTGGCCCATTTTTTAATAGGTTGTTTATTTTTGCCAACCTGTTTTTATCTTTTATAACTTTCCCAACAAACCGGTCAGTTAAGGATTATAATTATATTTTCAAAATGTTAAATATTTTTCCTAGAGTCACTCGGGTCTGAGTGAATTTGACCCTTACTCTTTTGAATCCAAGCCCAAAGTTCTTTGTCCTATGCCCCTGACTCTTTGAAGAAATTGCCCATCAAAAGTGCCTTGAATAGTACAATTTAGATTGGCCAAAACTTTGTAAATTCTTGTTCTGATGTTTCACCCTCCAAATGCCATGGCGACATTCCGGTCTACAGGGAACCATGTGTTATTGGCTCCTAGTGGGTTTTAATGATCCTTCTGCTGAGACTGGGTTGCACAAACATGCACACTGTGCTCTCAAAACATGCCACTGGGAGTCAGGCTGGAGTCGGGTGCTTCCAGCAGGGGAAGCCAAACAGCTGTTGCCACGCCTGCAGCTTGGGGCAGTGAAACAGTTACAAGAGCTGCCAGTGAGAGCACCACGAGTTCTGCATTCACGGCCATGCTTCCCACACTGTGCCTCCCCATCTCAGAGGCTTTATTATGATGATGATTCTATTTCTAGTGAGCCCAAAGAGCGTAAGAGAGATTACTGTGCGAGGCAATAAAGGTATATAGAAGTTATCCCTCAGAGGACCATTTCAAAGGTTTTGAGTTTCAACCATCCTGATGCTTTAAAAATAATCCAGGGATTTAGAAAGTCTGAAAACAGAGTTGTGCTCAAGATAACAGTATGGTACACAGAGTCCTCAATTTATCACAAAAGACAGCAAGAGGTCAGGGCATATTCTCACCCCCAAAGTACAGGCTTAGATCTACCAAAGATAGTTTATGGCTGGGGTTTTTGAAGTGCCTGGCATCAACGGAATCATTACATTAAAAAAAAAAAAAAGGAAAAGAAAACTTTTGAAAAGAAACTTGATCCTCTATAGGACAGTGAATGACAGTTTCATATTTTGTGTAAAATAATCTGCAATAAAGCAAATGCATAGTATTTTGCAATAAAAATAATTGTACTAGGCAATCTTTCTTATTAAGAATAAGAATGATGAGAAAATGTCCATGTAGTGGGTTTAAGTGAATCTCTGAGGGATGGTAGTCAATGTAATTTTTCTGCAGTTAATATTCAGTAGCATATTTTCTCTCGATGGGGCTCTGTTTGAATTTTTACTTTTATATGTGACTCAATGGCATTTGGGAGTCAACGTACAAAAATATATTAAAGAAGAAAGTGTAATTCGTACATAGAAGTAAAAGGAAAAAGTGGGAAATAGTCTGATTTTCAAAAAATTACACATTTATTAAAAATAATTTTAACTAAACCCTGAAACTATTTTCACTAATAAATGAACCACCATGTCTCCAAAAACAATTCTTAAAAAACTTGGTTAAAGGTGCACATAATAAGTGCAAAGCAGGTAATGAAAATTAAGAAACTACTTACATATCAAATATGTAAATATTGTGGCTATGGAAAGTAAAATTTCTCCAAGAAATAGACTTCTAGAAAAATACACCCTGAGAAACATCCATCTGTAGAAGTTATAGGAAATTTCTTCAAGAGATCAGGAATCCCAGTGAAGAAGTATGATTTCACATATCTAATAGACATTAAGAACCTATTTTTTGTGTGTTTTAAAACAATTTTTCAGGCTTGCTGTATTTTATAGATTTCCATTTTTAAATTTGGCAACAAAACTTAAACATTTCCAAAAATAAACACTAGAAAAAAGGGAAAAGGGAAAAGGAAAAAGATTTAAATCAGTTGACATCCCAACACCCAAAGGCCAGTCCAGTAAATAAAAACTATCATCACTTTAACTGCTCTATCCATCATAGAGAAATCATAATTTATTCAATCACATTCCTAATACTGAAATTGAGTTTGTTTGCAACATTTTGTTGCATCAACACTATAACAAACATGTCTGTATGTATGTACATATATTTGACCTCATGTCCAATTATATTTTTTCTCAACTTTTATTTTGAAGAAATTTATATTGAAAAGTGTCAAAATTATAAAACCTTAAAAGAATAGTTTGATCAACACCAGGATGTGTGTTCTTGACTTTGAGTCAGTAATTATTAACAAATTGCTATATTTGCTTTATCTCTCATTCATTTTATTACTCTCATTTATATATATTCACATTATTTTTCATGAACCACTTAAGAGCAAGTTGCATACATCCAGGACTCCTCACCCCTAGCCATTTGTGTGTGTCTCCTAAGAACAGGAATATTCTCTTACATGACCACAATACAAATATTATATTCACAAAGCCAATTCAAAAAGTCATACCAATTGACCAAGTAAGATCCTTAATGGCTTAAAAAAAAATTCAGATGCAATCAAAAACACTAATTCAGTAGTGATGATGGGTGCACAACATTGTGAATAATACACCTAAAAATGGTCGAAACAGCAAACTTTATTTTATACATATTGTATCACAATAAAAAAATCACACACACTTGGGGCCTGCCTGGTGGCACAGTGGTTAAGTTCACACATTCTGCTTTGGTGGCCCAGGGTTCGCCAGTTCGCATCCTGGGTGCGGAACTGTGTACTGCTTGTCAAGCCATGCTGTGGTAGACGTCCCACATACAAATTAGAGGAAGATGGGCATGGACGTTAGCTCAGGGCCAGTCTTCCTCAGCAAAAAGAGGAGGATTGGCAGCAGATGTTAGCTCAGGGCTAATCTTCCTCAAAAAAAAAAAAAAAATCACACACACACACACATACACAAAACACTAAATCAATCTGTGTCATCTCCCTTTAGCAGGAATTCTATACAGGTAGATGCTGTGTCCATTTCAGCGCATCACATCAGAAGGCACAGGATTTCAGTTTCTCCCATTACTGGCAGGATTAATTTGATTGCTTAATTAAGGTGGTGTCACTATAGAGATATATTTTTTCCACTTTAAAGATAACTTTTTCTCTTGACAGTTTAAAAAGTGATCTGTGATACTTTGAGCCATGTGAATATCCTGTTCATGAATAAACTTCCATGTCACGTAAGGGAGCTTGGTTTCTTAAGGTTAAATACTTCCATATTTTTCATGGATATTGTTGAAGTCCCTTCAATATGGGTAAATACTATTTTGCACTCCCAGTAACAAATATGAATACAGCCTCACCGACACAGTATATTGTCAAGCTTTTGTGTATTTGTGAATCTGATTGGTGAGAAGTGGTTATCAGTGTAATTTGTTTCCAAGTATCAGATTTATTGCTCGTAAAATTTCATTGAACTACATCACTTGGATACGTAGCTAGTGCTGTGCTACAGCCATTAGTACTGGTTTGCAAGAGCCAATTATGCATCTCTTCCCAGCTCCACATTCAATGGCATCATTTTGGTAGTTTGAAACTGAGCACAGTGGCACTACTTACCCTGTGGAAATCAGAAAATGTTACAGTTCAGAGCTTCCCCATCCCTGGAAATCCAGTTATTAAGCATTTATTTGTCCACTGCTCTTTGTGGCCAAAATGGGTTTCCTCATACTCTCCAACCTCCACCCCCAGCCTAGAACTTGTGACCTGCTTGTTGAGTCAGCAGCCAGCTGAAAAGAGGATCCCCATGTAAGGCACACGCAGGTGAGTGCAGAGGGCCCATGGGAGGAAGTATCCTCTTTACAAATGACCTAAAAATATTACCCTCACCACAACAGAAAAATCTGGATGACTGTCTCTCAGTCTTTTGCCTTTTTAGCAACTAGATGTATCATCGTTACTCCTGTGGGGAGAAGGCAGTGAAAAGTGGAGAGAGGGTAGTTAGTGATTTCTACTGATTATTTTCAAAGGAATAGAAGTTTCCATTTTACTGGCTGGTAAGATCACACAGAGAGAGTATATGGTTTTTCCCTCCACTCAGTTATGTTGTTCTTTTATTACATTTTCCTTTTCTAATTTAACGGGTGAAGAATTTGAGGCTCAGAAGAATTAAAGTGACTGTTTTGAAAGCCATACATTAAATTAAGGACCAATCTAGGACTAGAATCTTGAGCTCCTATAACCTAGCATGTCAGAGGTAGAAGAGAGAGTAGAGCTCACTAGGTCAAACCACTCATGTTATAAATCAGAGCAAGTACCTCATGGAGCAGCCCTATTACTTGCCCAAGAACAGACAGAAAGTAAGTGACAGAGCCAGAATTACAACTACAGGTCTTCTGACTTCCAGCTCAGGGAACTTTCTAGTGCTTCAAGGAATCAAATTCCTAAACCTATGATATTTGTGTTCTTGGCTTCTAAGAATGGGCTGTGGAGATTCCAATCCATCATCCGTAAGGGAAAATTAAATGATAATAACTTCCCCTTGCATTTTTGTGAAAATCAAAAGAGATCGGAGTTTAAAAAAAAAACAACTACTAATGCCTGGGCACTATGCACAGACCAATTAAAATGGAATATCTGGAAGAGCAATTCCATCACTGATCTATTTCTTATTTTAATATATATATATAAGTCATTATTTTAATTTAAGGGATCAAGATTTTTATTTCTGATGTACAGTTTTATGGTGTTGAAAAATTCATCCAGTCATGTAATTACTGCCACAATCCCTTGTGATGTCCCTTTGAGTCGACCCCTCCCCCAAATCTCAGCCTCTGGTAAGCACAGATCTATTTTCTGTAACTGTAAACGTGCCTTTTTCAGATGTTATATAAATGGAAGTATATAGTATGTAGCCTTTTGAGTCTGGCTTCCCTTATGTACAAGAACGCACACATATTGTTGCTTGTATCAATAGTTTCCTTTTGGTTGCTGAATATGTGTGACTGTACCACATTTTGTGTATCCATTCAGAGCTGAAGGAAATTTGGGTTGTCTCCAGTTTGGGGTAATTATGAATAAAGGCATGATAAACATTTGTATACAAGTCATTTCTCTTAGGTAAATACATAGAGGGGGTTGCTGGATCAGATGATAGGTAAAGGCTCAGCATTATAAGACAACGCCAAATTGTTTTCCAAAATGTCTGTAGCATTTTGCATTTGCATCAGCACGATGAAAGATTCTTCCCTAGTGTGTTGTATTGTCAAGTTTTTTAAACAATGTAATCTATTCTAATAGGTTGTAGTGGCACAGCTTTATAGATGTAATTTGCTTTTCAATGCCTAATGATGTTGAATATCTTTTCATATGCTTATTTGCCATCCATGTATTTTCTGTGATGAAGTGTCTGTTCAAATCTTTTTTCTGTTTTTTATTTTGGTTTTTATTCTCTTATTACTGAATTTTAAGTGTTTTTGTATATTCTGGGTACAAATTCTTTATCAGATATGAGTTTTGCAAATGTTTTCTCATATTTTGTCGCTTTCCCTTTTCGTTCTCTTAACCATGTTTTCACAGGGTAATTTTTAATTTTGATGAAGTCTAATTTATACATTTATTCTATTATGGATTGTGATTTTGGTGTCATATCCAAGAAATATTTGCCTAATCCAAATTCAGAAATATTTTATCTTATATTTTATTCCAGACATTTGAGATTTTTAGATTTTGTTCTTTGGTCTATAATTTATTTTGAGTTAATTTTATATAAGGTGGGAAGTATGAGTTAATGTTTTATCCTTCCTTCCTTTCTATCTTCCTTCCTCCCTCCCTCCCATTCTTCCTTCCTTCTTTCCTTCCACATGTAGTTGTCAAATTGCTCCAGTGCCATTTGTTGAAAAGATTATTCATTCTCCATTGAATTGCCTTTGTTTCTCTATTAAAACTCAATTGACCACATATGTTGGATCTACGGCCAGGCTCTATTCTGGTCCATTTAAGTATGTATCTAGCCTTCTGCAAATCACTATGTGGATTTATATTAAATTTTTAAATATGGTAGTTACATCCTCCAAAATAATTCTTCATTTTCAAAGTTATTTTAAATATTCTAGGAATTTTTCTTTTCCATATAGATTTTATAGCCATCTTATGACTTAAAAAAAAAATTCCCTGGATAATGACTGGTATTGTATTGAATCTACAGACCACTTTGGAAGATGTGGTGCTTAACTGCAAGTCAACTTGGCTGGGCCATGGTGTCTAGCTATTTTATCAAATGTTATTCCAGATGTTTCTGTGAGGATGTTTTTGGATAAGAAATGTTATTTTCTGATTTTGGTATCAGGAAAATGTTGGATTCATAAAATAATTTGGGAAATATTTGATTATTTTCTGTTTTCTGGAAGAGTTTGGGTATAATAGGCATTATTTCTTCCTTAGGTATTTGGCAGAATTTGCAAGCAAAATCATCTGGGCCTCGAGTTTTCTTTGTTTTAATGTTTTTAAATATGAATTCAATTTATTTAATAAACATAGGATTATTCAGATTGTCAATCTTTTTTTGAGAGAGCTTTTATAGCTTGTGTCCTTCAAGAAATGGGCTCAGTTTATCTACGTGAATTTATGGTCAGTCTTGTTCTTAGTAATCCCTTATCACCTTTTTAGTAATACAGATCTAACAATCTGTATTTGCATCCCCTCTTTCATCCCTAAAATTGGTAATCGGTGTCATCTCATATTCTTTTTCTTTGTCCGTCTGGCTAGAGGTTTATGTATTTTATCAGTTTCTTCAAAAACCTGTTTTGTTTTGTTTATTTTCTCTACTGGTTTCCAATTTTTAATTATATTAGTTTCTGCTCTTATAATTTCCTTCCTTCTGTTTGCTTTGCATTTAATTTGTCTTCTGCCAGTTTCTTAAGCTTGTTGATTTGAGACCTTTCTTCTTTTCTAATATAAGCACTTAATGCTATAAAAATCCCTTTGCTGCATCTCACAGATTTTGATATGTTGTATTTTCGTTTTTGTGCTGTTCAAAATATTTTCTAATTTCCTTTGAAACTCCCTATTTAACACATGAATTATTTAGTGTTGTGTGTTTTAATTTCCAAATACTTGGGAAGTTTTCAGGTATTTTTCTGTTACTGATTTCTAGTTCACGTAAGTTGTGGTCAGAGAATGTACTTTGTATAATTTCAAATCTTTTGAATTTGTTCAGGTTTGTATTATGGCCCAGAATATTGTCAGTTTTGGTAAACATTCCAGGTGCATTTGAAAATAAGGTATATTCTGAGGGTAGATTGTTCTATAAATATTGGTAAGCTTAAGGTGGTTGATAATGCTGTTTATATGTTTTTATCTATGATATTCTGTCAACTTGTTCTATCTATTGCTCAGAGAGGGGTGTTGAAGCCTCCAACTATATTTGTGGATTTGTCTGTTTCTTCTTTGAGTTCTTTTGGCTTCATGTATTTTGAAGCTCTGTTGTTAGGTGTATATACATTCAGGATTGTTATGTCTTCTTGTCATATTGAACATTTTATCATTATACAATGTAGCTCTTTACTGCTGGTAATATTCCTTGTTCTGAAGTCTCCTTTATCTGATATTAATTTAGCCATTCCAAATTTCTTTTTATTGTTTTTATGATATATTCACTTTATTATTTTATTTTTATTTATTGATTTAAAGTATATTTTTAATTGTTTTTAATCCAATTGGACCATCTCTATTTTAATTGTGTTTAGAACATTAAGATTTAATTTAATTATTAATATGCATTAAAACGTTATCTTTTTCCCTGATGTTCTCTGATTTTAGTTGTTTTGTTTTCCCTTTACTGACTTCTTTTTGCTAATTTGAGTGTTTTAGTGCAAGATTTTAATTTATCTATTGGTTTTTGGCTACATTTATTTTTTGTCATTGATTAAGGGATCACAATATACATATTTAAATTTCCAAAACCTAGAGTTAACATTTTATCAATAAAATGTAGATGCCTTACAATCCTCAGGTCTCTTTCTAATCCCTTCTCCCTTTATGTTATAGTTATCATTTATATTCCATCTGCATACCTTAAAAATGTTACCAGAAATGGTCCATGATTTATACATTCTGAATTCATACATATTTTAGAGAATCTAAGAGGAGAAAATAGAGTTGTACATTTTTTCAGATATTTGGTATTTCTATTGCTATTCTTTCATTGTCCATATTCCAAGTTTCCCTGTTTTATCAGTTAGCTTCAGCCTAAAGAACGTCCTTTAGTATTTCTTTCAGAGCACGTCTGCTGGCTGAAAATTCTCATAATTTTCTTTCATCTGATGATGTCTTTATTTTTTCTTTCATTTCCAAAAGATATTTTCTCTGGGTATAGAATTTTGGGTTGATAGTTACTTTTTTTCAGCACTTTGAAGATATTATTATTCCACTTCTAGGTATTTGGAGAGAAATCTATCGTGTTCAAATTGTTTTCCCCTCTATGTAATGTGTCATTTTTATCTGAGTCTTTTCCAGATTTTTCTAATTTATCTTTTGTTTTTTAGTGTTTGAATTTAAAGTATCTGAGCAAAATTTACTTTGATTTTAATCTGTTTTGTGTGTGTTGAACTTCTTGAATCTTTAAATTTAGATTCTTCACCAAGTTTGAGATGTTTTCAAATATTATTTCTTCAAATATTTTTTTGTACAACAATTTTTTTCTCCTTTCATTCTGGGACATTAATGACGCAACGTCATGGTGTCTTAGCTTTATTTATTTTCCGATCTTTTCTCTCTATTCTTCGGATTGGATAATTTCTATTGACATCCCTTCAATTTCACAGACTGTTTTGTCCATTATTTCCATTCTGTAATTTAAACTTTTCCTGTTATTACTTTGTTATTGTTGTTAAAGTCACATCCTGTATAATGACATTTCAGTCAATGACAGACCACATATACAATGATGGTCCCATAAGATTAGTACCATATAGCCTAGGTGTGTAGTAGGCTATACCATCTGGGTTTGTTTAAGTATACTCTATGATGGTCATAAACAACAAAATTTCCCAATGACACATTTCTCAGAACATATCCCCATCATTAAGTGACACATGGCTGTGTTTAAGAAATTGTACTTGTCAGTGCAAAACTTTCTATTTAGTTCTTTTTTAAATCATTTTTATTTCTCTACTAAGAATTTCTATTTTTTCAATTATTTCAAATGTGTTTACCTTTACTTCACAAAGCATAGTTTTATAATGGCTTTAAAGTTTTTGTCTAATTGTTATGGACTAAATTGTGTTCCCCCAAAATTCATAACCCCCTATGTGACTTTATTTGGAGATAGGGCCTTTACGGAGGTCACAAAGTTAAATGAGGCCATAAGGGTGGGCCCTGATCTGATATGGTGAGTATTCTGACAATAATAGGAAGAGACACCAGAAATCTCTATCTCTCTGTGTGCACACAGAAGAAACACCCTGTGAGGACACAGTGAGAAGGCAGCCATCTACAAGCCAGGAAGAGAGGCCTAGATACCAACCTTGATAACACCTTGCTCTTGGACATGTAGGCTCCAAAACTGTGAGAAAAATAAACTTCTGTTGCTTAAGCTACTCATACCATGGTATTTTGTTACAACAGTTCTAGCAGATTAATACACAAAATAATTCCCCAGTTGCATTATCGCATCTGTTGATTGACTTTTCTCTTGAGAATTGGCCAAATGTTTTTGGTTCTTTGTGTGTCAAAAATTTTTATAATATATTCTGGACATTTTGAATATTATATCATGTAGACTCTGAAACCTTTTAAAATGATCTGGAGAGTTTTATCGTTCAGTAGCATGTTAAGAGTTTCAATGTTGAATATACTCAGGTTTGATGATTAAGTTGGAAAGGGCCACCTAAGAAACTTATTGATGTTAACTTCACATAATAGGATCAAAACTTTTATGCATATTGTATAATTTGACTTGATGTGATTAACTGATGTTGATGGATATTTCAGGAAACAAAGACTCCTTCTCTATCCAAATCTATCCTTCCTTTCTTTATTTGCTTTTGTTAGATTGGGGCGCAAGAAAGTTTCAGCAATTCGAGATAAATTCACTCCACAATGATTTTGAAAATCAAATAAGTTTTTGACTAATTACTTAGAGGTTTTTATATGCATTCCCAAAGGCATAAGTAGAATTATATATTTATATACAATTTAGAAATAACTCCCTTTTTGGGTAAATATCACAAATGTGCTTCTCAAAAATAGGTTTAATTCTGTCATTTGTAGCAGCACAATGTTTATGATATGTAACATGATATTTTCTGATATATGTAATGGAAAATTTTTAAAAATCCTATAGACTTTGAAAAAGTCATTTCTGCTATCCGCATAGCTGGTAAGTAATATATTTGAAATTGATGTTTATTTTATATGATGTTAAAATATTTAGAAAATAAGTTTATTTATGTCAATAAAGTAAGCTTTTGTCTAGAAGAAATGTTGTTTAAAAACATGGTTATCGTGAATAATAAGTGGCGTTAACATAATTTTCCACGAGTCTAGGTTTTTCTTCTTAGAATTAAAAATTTCGCTTTCTATTTATGTAGTCTCTATCATTTACTACATATCAAAATCTCAGCATTAGCCACAGAGTTTTGAGAGCAAAGTCCAGTAAGCTGCAACAAATTCCTTTGCTTGTAGCTAATCTAAATTAATAATGAATAGGACAAGAACAGAAATTTTAATAGTTACACAAATTACCTACCATGCCAAATTACAGTACATTAACAGAACGTAAAATTGCAAATACCAATTTACAATGCTTTATAGGCCAAATTGCCTATAGTCTGCAGAACTTATGCTATTGAAGACCCAGGCAGAGGAAAGCCTATTTGTACATTCAACAGAGTGGCTTAGGAATGACCGTGGGAGTGGGAGGGGGTGTGAGCGCGTGCACTTGTGTGTGCGTGCGAGTGCAGAGCAAAATAGGCAATCTACTTCCATAGAATTCAATGAGCTTTTGGAATGCAAATTTCAACTGTCAAATCTTAATTAAAAAGTACCAGTCAGCACTATTTAAAAATTGGAAGAGAACTAAGTGGTGGGTTGTTGGAAAATGTGCAACTTGCCTTCTAAATAGAGTAGATAGGCTGACAGGTATATAATTAACATCACATCAAGTGAAGGACAGGAAGCCAACTATAGCTCCTTGAAAGGAGGAGCTTCAGCAATTTTCAAGGCAGAGAAAAAGGTTCTTCAATCAGAGTTAATTTATAAGTCCTTTTATTTCTAAAGAGAATCTACTTTTTTTGTATTGAACTTCCCTGAACCTTAGAAAGCAGTGACATTTGCAGGGTTGAGATTTTATTCTAAGAGGTTAATATTAATATAAACATTTAGGCACCTTGTGTCAATTAGAACACTTTCCTAGTCTTATTGGACTTTTGGTTTCTTTGGGTTACTGTGCTCTTCAACTCAACATTTTTTTTTTTTTTTTGCTTCACTGTTTCACTCATGTATGAGAACATAAATCAGGCAACTGTCATTTGGGAGAAAGAGAGAATTCAGACCTAACTGTTCTCTCCTATGGAAATATCTTGAAACACTTAAAACTCACAAGAGCTAGAACACATTTTGGATGATGATATGATTAAGAGGAAAGTGAAACTCTCCTAGGCTCAAACTAGTTTGGAGAGGATAGTAGAAAAATTGCTTTGTTCATGGTTTCCCTTAGAATTGTGCACTAGTGTGAAATTTTCTAATGAGAATATGCGTAATAAAAAATCTCTTTGGAATGAGATCAATAGTTAACCCAGCACAAGAAGTAAGATTAAAATTATTTCTGAAAGAAGTGTTGCCTATCTCATGGATAGCATGCTTTAGAAAAGGATTGGGAGAACTGGTTCACTTAGGAAAGTGAGTGTGTTAGGATTCCAGGTATGGGGTCTTGACAAGAGGTGAGACTCAGAATAAATAGGAATTGTGCTGATGCAGAGGAAGGAGATGGATATACACTTATGTGTAGCACCAATCACACTGATTTCTATTGGACACACTGGAAATTCAGGGTTCCTGTAGGGTAGAAAGATCCATAAACATGTGTTTTAGAATAGTGCTTTTGCATTCTGACTTGACTTTGCTTGTATTTCCAGCATGTACAGAGAATTTTGAGAACTGGCAACTTAGATATAGAGATTGCAAATTTCCTGATTGCAAATTCATAGCAAACGAAGGCAAACCTTTTCTCAGTTGCCTTTGGTACATCCTGTCAATTCAGCACATTCTGGTGATGGCACCTATTCAGTTATCTGCCAACATGGAACTCCTCACTTGTGAGAATGCTGATCCTTATTGAACTAGGGATTTGAAAAATCAAAACAAAGCAAAACATAAACAATACCAAGCTCACAACTGGACCACTTTATTTTCCTATTTCTCTTGCATTTGTTAAAATTAAAGTTATAAAGTAGAGCAAATAATGAATGACTCTTGCTTATTTTAAGCACTTACTGTGGACAGTGATAGAAGAAAAAATCACAGTGTGCTACCTCCAGCTGCTAATTCCTGCACACTTCATTAATTACTCAGAATTCAGAGAAGCAGGATACTTAATTAGTTTCTCAAATGGAAAAAAAAATAACACTCAGCCACCATGCAAATACACATCATAGTTGTAGCATGAACATTTTGGACAGGAATCCTGTTGACGGTAAAATGTCAAGTAAAGCAAAAATTGTGACAAAAGAAAACCAATGTGTATAACTTCCAATGTAACCTAAAATTACAGAACCCATCTACAACCAAGAGCCATGTCTAGTGAAATATGCTTTGCTTTGGGGGACCCATTTGTACTTACTCATGCTAAGAGTCTGGGAGTAGCTACAATGATTCATTTGTACCCAGATGTCCTTCCATGCTCTCTTTGGAACCACCACGCGTTCCCCATTTTCCTTCCATAGCAGAGATTTTCAATGACGGGTAGATCAGATAGCTCATTTGATCAGCCTTTTCAAACTGTTCATGACCGCTGACTCCCAAGAAATTAATTATGCTGTAGAGGGCAGGGCCTGTAGTGGAGAAGGAGTGTGCTCAAGCTTTTGAATTGAGAAAATGTTCTTGGGTAAATTTGATACACACCACCCCTCCAATGGTGAACAGTTCTCCAGAGCTTCTTGAGGTAGCCATAGAAATGTAATGTAGTTCATTCAATCATTCATTATTAAGTGAATCCATCAGTCATTGCTTCATTCAACAAATATTTACTATATGTTTATGTGTGTCAGGCACTATGCTTGGTTGCAGTGAAAATGATAAAAGAGAAAAAGTGATCCTTGTCCTTGGAGATCTGAGAATTTTTTTGAGAAAAGGGAGAAACTGAAGTATTACAGAGAGATTTCCAGTTAATTACAATGTAGTGAGATAAATACTCTGATGGGGAGGAGGCAGTAGATAGAGATACCCTGAGTACAAGTGAAGATACCAACCCAGATTTGGTCTGTGAGCATGTGTATTATGTATGTATTACATACGTATGTATTATGGGGGTAGGTGGTGCTGGGAAGGTTTTCAAAGACTAAGTTAGGGCCTGAAGAAAAAGTAAGAAATAGCCATTCCAGACAGAGAAAGGAGAAGAGAAGTCCAGGCAGTGCCAATAGCATATTTAGTGGCCTGAATGTGAAGCAAAAGGTGACATGTTTATATCAGTCTATAGTCAGTAAAGTCAAATTTAGCTGATAATTAAATATAGCCTGATTGAACTGAGACAACATAACATGTAAAATGATAACAAAAGTAGCCTTAATAACATTCTAAAATGTCTTGAAAAGTGTTGACATCTTTTTTTTTTCCTAAAGATTGGCACCTGCGCTAACATCTGTTGCCAATCTTTTTTTTTCTTCTTCTCCTCAAAGCCCCCTGGTACATAGTTGTATATTCCAGTTGTGAGTGCCTCTGGTTGTACTATGTGGGATGCTGCCTCAACATGACCTCATGAGCGGTGCCATGTTCGCACCCAGGATCTGGACTGGTGAAACCCTGGGCCGCCAAAGCAGAGCGTGCGAACTTAACAACTGGGCCACCGGGCCGGCCCCAAATGTTGACATCTTTATAGAATATCTCCGGTGGCCACTGAGGAGGGCATATCTGAACTATGTTACACATTTAAATTTCCTAAAATTCCTCTTGACCTATTTCTTTGCCCCAATCCATCTTTCCCTTCTTTCCTCTAAAAACTTTACCTGATTTCTTACTTACATAAATAACTTTAGCTTTTCTGAACTTCTGTGAACTTCTTGTAGCTAGATCAGTGAGTAAAGAGCCCAAGGATGGACTCCTGAAAAGCTGGGAGAGAAAAAATAGAAATACCTACAAGTAAAGTATTAAACTCATTCTGTTACCAGACTCTGACAATCTAGGGAAATACACCGATTTATGACCCTGGCATATTGAATGCTGATTTTCATGCCTACCAAGAGTTGATTGTATTTATTCCCCATACTACTTATGTTAATTGTATTGTGATTATATAATTTAATCTATAGGAGGATTTTTTTCGGTCCCTGGCATATAAATAGGGACTGGCAAGTGATCATTGAATTTACTAATAAAATGTTGTTTCATTTGAGTGAGGGGAGTGAAAACCAGACTGTAGTAAGTTCTGTATGGATGTCAGACTAGGAAGTAGAGACTGAGAATAAATAACTCTTTCAACAAAATGGGCTGTGAAAAGGAGAGGGGAGGTGGACTAGTGGGTAGAGGTGACACAGGATCAAGGGAGCATTTTTGTCATTAAGTGGGAGACTTAATTAAGCGTGTTAAACACAGAAAAGAAAGATCCTCAAGAGACAGAAAGACCCAAGACACTGGGGAAGGAAGCGACAATTATGAGAATATCCACGTCGGGAAGGTTTGGCTGAAAGATCATGGTCTTTGGAATCATACACATCCAAGTTTAGTTCAAAGGCTTGCAACTAATACTCATTGTTAAATTATTTAACTCTTAGAGTCTCAGTTTTTCATCTGAGAATGTGGACAAGCAATGTCTTTCAATGAGTACTATTAAGGTTAAATAAAACGTGTATTTAAATATTGGTATATGTCTGTTCCTGCTTAATAATTTCAGTCCAAGAAGGATGAAACTTTTTTTGGTAACCGCTATATCCACAAACACAAGAACAGTAACACATGTTAGGTAATATTTGCTGAATGAATAAATGAACAAATAAAGAATACGCATTAGTCTCCTAACTTCTTGTCACTGAACAAGAAAAAGAAATTGAAAAATTAAAGGCAGCCAACTTTGCCACCCTGTCACAGAAGTGGAACAGAAATCTGCTTATGGGTTTCCTTCTAAAGTGTTACATTTTTGAAGTCCAATGTTTTGAATTTTATTATTTACCTTACACCTTGGTGACCTGTTAAGAGATATCACTTGAAGATATGGGTCATTTATGCTCTAGTTTACTAATTATCTTAGATCAGATTTTGAATGAGGGTTAGGCAAGAAAGTTACTTTGAAGAATGTAGTACCTCTGAATGGGGAGAAAATGGCACAAAATAGATAAACCAAATGTTCAGGACACTTG
The DNA here is from genome assembly GCF_021613505.1 of Equus quagga. Lineage (NCBI taxonomy): Eukaryota > Metazoa > Chordata > Mammalia > Perissodactyla > Equidae > Equus > Equus quagga. Next base: position 43,193,523 of record NC_060280.1, on the reverse strand, counting down.
CTTCCTACAGATTCACAAAGTAAACATATCTATGACTTCCTCTTGACAGCTGAAGATACTTCATTAACAAGGAAAACCTAGCGAAAAAAAACTGAGAAAAAGGGTACAAAATAGCTCATATTGCTTTTGTGTAAAATTGTGTGAAATTTAAAAAATAAATTCTAATTTTCCCTCAGTATTTAATTCCTACTGGTTTCAAAATGCTAATAACAAATCTACTCATGCGCCAACATTGGGCATATATGCACTCATACCCCTCTGAAGTAGGCATAGTTATTCCTGTTTTAAATATTGGATACATATGATTCTAAAAGGTAAGATGCCAGGCCTGAGGTCACTCGGGTAGTTAGTAAGGTGACTTCTATTCAAACTCAGGCCTCATAATGGCACAGTCTTCTTTCTTTCCACTATTACAAGTTTGTTTTCTCTATCCGAGTGTCAAAAATAGGTAGTTGCTGTTGGTGATACCAAAAACGTAATCTGATATATTTCCTAGCCTCAGGAAAATGAAGGTACATTACTTCTCAAAATATTGGTTGGTAGAGGAGTCTTTGTAAGCTCTGGTAATGATTACATAAGAGTAGTTGATTGATTTAGTCCTGAATTTTGGGATCAACTTTGCAAAACAGAGACGCTAGATTAGGTAGAATTTTTATAAGCCATTGGGGAGAATGAAATGACTTTCAAAAGGAATTTCTTTTCAAAAGGATTTTCTTGTTCAATAACTCTTAGGCTTTTTTTCTTTCCTAGAGAAATTCAGGTAAAACAACAACACAGTTTTCACGGATTTGGAATGTGTATCTGTGTACACACGCGTGGGTGCATGTGCATGTGGGTGTTAGTCAGTGGAGGAAACAATTCTTAAAATCTGTATCCTAGCTGAAAAAAATAGAATACTTTGCTTTTAGTCCTTATTACTCAGTAACATTTTGATTGATTCATAAATATTAAAATAGCTAATAATTTGCCCTACCTTAAAGTATAACGCAGAAAAAAGTGTCTGTAATCACCAAAATACTCACCAAAAAAATCGATGAAATAAATGATAGTATAGTTTTAGGATACTTGATTTTTCCTATGTCAAACACTTTAGATAATTAGAAAATTATGACTAATAAAAATTTCTTTTAATGAAATTGTGTAATTGTGTAAATAAGAAACAGCAGAAGGTTTTCTTTTTTTTAAGTTTGTTGAGCTCTGAGTTAGCAGGAAATGTGATGGCCTAAAAAAAAGAAGTTAACCCTAGGAGTAAATTCAAATGGGTTATTCAAAGATTCAGACGCATAGATTCTGTTAAGCGTAAAAGTCTCTGAGGGAATTAGAGTCCTTGGTCATATATGCTAAGTTGCTTCTCATGGGTAAGAAATTTAATGTATTTAGAGTCAGTATATTTTCCTACTCAACCATTAAAGCAGTGATTAGCTTAAGATAGGCCTATACTTATGAGAAACAAGAAAATCAGGTAATC